>NW_027507686.1:229229381-229829381 GCF_037356315.1 Lithobates pipiens | reverse complement strand
TCTGTGTTCACTCATCTACCCCTCATAACTCCCCCCTCCGTGTTCACTCATCTACCCCTCATAACCCCCCTTCTGTGTTCACTCATCTACCCCTCATAACTCCCCCCTCCGTGTTCACTCATCTACCCCTCATAACTCCCCCCTCCGTGTTCACTCATCTACCCCTCATAACCCCCCTTCTGTGTTCACTCATCTACCCCTCATAACTCCCCCCTCCGTGTTCACTCATCTACCCCTCATAACCCCCCTTCTGTGTTCACTCATCTACCCCTCATAACTCTCCCCTCCGTGTTCACTCATCTACCCCTCATAACCCCCCTTCTGTGTTCACTCATCTACCCCTCATAACTCTCCCCTCCGTGTTCACTCATCTACCCCGGATCACCCAACCGTGTTCACTCATCTGCCCCTCCATCACCCCCCCTCCTAGTTCACTCATCTGCCGCCATCACCCCCCCCCCCCCCGTGTTCACTCATCTACCCCTCATAACCCCCCCTCTGTGTTCACTCATCTACCCTGGATCACCCAACCGTGTTCACTCATCTACCCCTTAATCACCCCCCCCTCCTTGTTCACTCATCTGCCCCCCATCACTCCCCCCCCCCCCCGTGTTCACTCATCTACCCCTCCATCACCCCCCCTCCATGTTCACTCATCTGCTCCCCATCTTCATTCATGTATCATCCCCCCTCCCCCAATTACCTCCCTCAGTGCTCACTAACCCCCCATTCACTCATCTGCCCCATCACCCCCCTCCCCATCCATGCTCACTAACCCCCCATGTTCACTCATCTATTTCACCCCCCACCTGTTCACTCATCACCCCCCCTTCCCTAATCAACACCCCTGTATTCACTCATCTGCCCCCATCACCCACCTCAGTGCTCACTATCCCCCCCCCCCCCCTTGTGTTCAGCACCACCTGAATCGGATGACCAATTCCCAATAAGTACTTCCTGTATTATTTTTGCTGATATTTGAATTGTTGGTGTGAAATTTAATGCGTTCAGCTGGACATTTCTATCCCCTCCATGTCATCCTCCTGGAAGAAGTCTGTTTTTTTTATCAGCAAAACAAGCTGTCATGCAGATGTAGCAGTTAGAGGGTTGAGCCAAACCATGTGCCACTGATAGGTGATTGCAGTGATCAGCTCTTTTATATTATTTAAATCTGTTGTTCTAACTGCTTGTGAGTCTAAAGTGTGACCTGGAGATTGGCTCCAATTTGGTAGTATATGTAAATCTGCTAGTACATCTAATACCCCCCTCCCCCCAGACCAACAATGCTTCTGTCCTAAGATGTGCCCCCTGTGCTCCTTCATCCAGAGTGGGGGCAATCTAGTACAGGAGTTGTGTTACTGGCCAGATTACCAAGGGGAAAAGCCTTCAGTCCCTTTCACACGGGCGGACCACTCAGGTCCTCCTGTCAGTTTTTAAGGGGCGACCTGAACAGAGGCTCCATACAGGTCTATGGAGGGTCGGATGTCAGCGGTGACATGTCCACCGACATCCGACCCGCTAAAGTCAGATGGATGGAAACCCTATTTTCCATCCATCTGGCGGATCAGATGAAGACAAACTCTACAGTCTATCTTCATCCCATCCCCCATAGGGGAGAGCGGAGCTCTGATAGGTCCGTCCTGCACAGTGTACAGAGATGGAGCTGTCATCCACCTGCTGAGCGGGGATCAACGGAGCGATCCCTACTGAGCATCGCAGAGTCCGTACACGGACATGTCTATGTGAAAGAGTCCTTAAAAAAGAAAACGAATACAGCCACCACATCTACTGATCGTTAAGCTGCAATAGATGACATCCAATCAGGTGGCTGGCTGAACGTGTCGCCATACGTCTGTTTTTAGCGGTTCGGATGGCAGGCGGGTGTCGGGGGACACATCTCTGCAGACATCCGTCTCCCCATAGGAGTCAATGGGGGGCCCGCTCAGATCCACCTGAAAAAACGCACAGATCAGAGTGCGCCGATCATGTGGGAGGGGCCAAAACGTTTGTGTGCATCCCGAGTTCCTTTATTTACTCTTCAGGTACATTTCATGTTATATTCCAATGGAGAAGACGATTGAAGTGGGAAATAACGGTGACATATGTAAGGAGATGTCAGGAACACTTAGGGCTGCTTCACTCCGCAAAAACACCTTCCGCATGCGTTTTGCATGAATGTGTTTAATGCGTTTTTGGTGCGTTCCGGTGTGTGTTTGATGCACTTCCAGATGCTTTTTTCTATTTTTTTCAGTTTTTCACTGTACTGGGGTCTGGTGCATTTTTGATGCATTCCAGTGCAGTTTTCTATGCGTTTTATTGCCTTCCAGTGTAGCAAAAATGCCGCTTTTTTTCCTGGAACTGGAAAGCCCCGGGGCACTGCACTGGGGGGACCTATGTCATTGGAAATCATATAACCTACTTTCTAATGCGTTTGGGGGAAAAATGCACTGGACTGAATGTGGTGTGAATTACGTTTTTTTTTTATATATATATTTCGGACATTAACCACTTCAGGTCCAGAAGATTTACCCCCCCTCCCCCATAATGACCGAGCCATTTCTTGCGATATGGCACTGCGTTATTTTAACTAACAATTGCACGGTCATGCGACTCTGTACCCAAATAAAATGTCCTTTCCCCCCCCCCCCCACAAATACAGCTTTCTTTTGGTGGTATTTGATCACCTCTGCTTTTTGTTTTTTTGCTCTAGAAACAAGATAGATAGAAAAAAAAAGACAATTTTGGAACAAATAAATATTTTTTGCTTTGTGCTATAAGGGCCGATTCACACTGGTTCGCTGTGTGAGATCGCATGTGATTTTCACCGCACTGCAGTGCAATTCACATGCAATGTCCGTGGGATGCGATTTCAGCCATACAGATAGTCGCATTCGGACCAAACTCGCACAGGAAACTATTTTTGGTCTGCTGGTCTGCACAAGAATTGAATCGCAGGGGTGTTCACACCTATGCGATCCGATTCATGGCCGAACTGACAGTTCGCAGTGCGGTATGCCAGCTGAAATGGGGGCGTTATTAACATTATATTGACACTCAGAGTGGTTCGCATATGGCAATGTGAAGTGCTGTGCGAGTCGGGTGCGATGCGGGAACTCGCAGGGTTTCTGCATCGCACTGGTGTGAACCCAGCCTTAAACACATCCGATAAAAAATGTAAAAAAAAAAAAAAAAAAAAAAAAATCACATTTCATTATCAGTTGAGGCCAATATGTATTCTGCTACATATTTTTGGTACAAAATCCCAATAAGCGAATATTGATTGGTTTGCACAAAAGTTATTGTGTTTACAGACTATGGGATATATTTATGGAATTTTTTTTATTTATTTATTTTTTTACTAGTAATGGCGGTGATCAGGGACTCATAGCGGGACTGGGAGATTGCAGCTTTAAAACTGGACACCTTACATCACATTTTTGTGAACCAGTGACACCAATACAGTGATCAGTGCTAAAAATATGCACTGTCACTGTACTAATGACACTGGCAGGGAAGGGTTTACCAACTTGGGCGATCAAAGGGTTAAATGTGTGACCAACGTGTGGCACTGTGTGTGCTCTGTGCGGTTTTCTACTTCCTGCTTTGCAGGGAAAAACAAACCGCACATTGCTGCTGTCAGAAGAGATTACATGGGGCTCTCTCTCAGTACATATTGTTAGCACTGATCGCTGTATTAGTGTCACTGGTTCCCACAAAGTGTCAAAAGTGTCACTAATGCCGCGTACACTCGAGTGGAATGTCGGACAGAAAGAGTCAGACGGAATCTTTTCATCGGATATTCCTATCGAGTGTGGGCCTCATCTGACTTATTTTTTTTCAAAAATTCTGACGGACCTAGAAATAGAAAATAGTTTTAAATATTTCCGGCGGAACCAATTCCTATGGGGAAAACCCTCGTCTGTTTGCTGTTCCACAAACGACGCATGCTCTGAAGTACGAGACGGCAGCTATTGGCTACTGGCTATTGAACTTCCCTTTTCTAGTCCCATCGTACGTGTTGCACGTCACCGCGTTCTAGGCGGTC
Organism: Lithobates pipiens; assembly: GCF_037356315.1. Classification (NCBI taxonomy): domain Eukaryota; kingdom Metazoa; phylum Chordata; class Amphibia; order Anura; family Ranidae; genus Lithobates; species Lithobates pipiens. Next base: position 229,825,336 of record NW_027507686.1, on the reverse strand, counting down.
GGACTTTGGTGTGATTGTGTGTAGGCAAGACACGCGATTTTCCATCAGAAAAACCTTCGAAGTTTATTCCGACGGGAAAACCAGTCGTGTGTAAGTGGCATTAGTGTACGATTTGTCCACCGCAATATCGCAGTCCCGCTATGAGTCACTGATTGCTGCCATTACTAGTAAAAAATAAAAATATGTTCCCGTATTTCATTTTAAAAATCTGGTCGCCTTATTTTAGGGTGAAATATGTAACTTGTTTCCAGTGCTGTAGCTGCCCTACAAAGTCCACACCTCATCAGTGCCACCTATCAGTGCCCATCAGTACTGCATATTAGTGTCACTGTCACATGACATAAAAAAAAAAGTATCAGCAATCGGTATCAGCAAGAATTTTATAAAAAAATGATCAGTACTTGTACTCAGTCTTAAAGTGGTATTGGGGCAACCCTATTTAAAAATGGAAGTATGGGTAAAACGTTTTATTTTTGGATAGAGCAAGAGAGGGTTATAACCCCTGCCAGATTTTTTTTATTATTATTATTATTATTATTATTATTATTTGTTTTCACCATCTGTGTCCCATTTTGGAGATTTTCCTTCACTTCCTGTCTCATAGCCAAACAGGATGTGAGAGGAAGCATACAGTGCCAGACCATCAGAGCCCATGCCATAAATGGCGGCTCCTATGCGCATGGGCGGGAGTGACGTCAAAGCGCCCATGGCCACTCATGTACCTGGAGGCCATGAACCCGGGAGGCCGGATGAAGATGGAAGTCCTGTCAGCAGTGAAAGTGCGCCATTGCATGGCTTTGTTTTAAGTTAAGTCTCTATTAATGTGCTAGTATACGATACATACTAGCACATTATGACATTGCCTTACGGGGGACGTTTTTTTTTGCTTTGTTTTACTGCAGTTTACTACCGCTTTAAGGGAATCCCTTGGGGAACCCCAAGTGACCAGAACTGGGGTCCCCATTGGAAGATTTCCTCCCAATTACTTTTCTGGGGACACCCCAAAATGTGGGATTTTCTTTACGTTCAATGATAATGGTAATATATATAATATATATACCTTATATACATATATATTTTGTTATAAAATGTTGAAAACTGGAAATTTTTCTCCTTCATTGATGTACAAATGATAAAACTGCTTTGATGGCCACTGATGAGGTGGCACTGAAGGGCATTGATAGGTGACACTGGTGGGCACTGAGAAGGGGTACTAATAGGTGGCACTGGTAGGTGACACTGATAGGCAGCACTGCAAGGTGGCACTGATTGGCATCACTAGTGAGCATTGATAGATGGCACTGATTTGTGATTCGTGCCACTGTGGGCACTGGCAGGCGGCACTGGTGGGCACAGATGAGATGGCTGTGCATCTTCCTCTTCGGGACTGATATCCTTTGCACAGAAGCCAGTGATTGGCTATTTTTTCTCCTCGTGCTCCTCTCATTGACTCGGTGATCACAGTGCGGGGGGGGGGGGGGGGGGGACGTCTATTGATGGCCTCCTGGCAATGTAGGTCCACACTGTAGCCGTCATTCGGCTATAATGCGGATCTGAAGGGGTTAATATTATAAAGCACTTTAATTCTGTATTTTGCTTGGGGATCTATTCAGGTTAAATATCTGGGGCAGGCACTAAAGCCATATTATTTCTAGATTTTGTATATTCTTTATTACATCAGGAGATTCATTTTTGATTTTTTTTCAATGAAAACAAATGGACGTCCAGATGTATTTCTAGCCCCCCCCCCCCCCCTGCTTTTTTTATTCGTTTTTTTAAAGGACTAACGTTTATAGTGCAACTCTTGGTTCAAACACCCCCCTCCCCCCCCCCCCCCCCCCATTACCCCAGTAGTATTTTCAACTTTTATTAATCTTTATTTTCTTGCTCTCTTCATTTTTTTCCCCCACTGCTTGTGTGTGAAAAATGACATTTTTCCCATTTATTTACAGTATATATCTCAATTTGCTGATATTGACTCCATTATAATATATTTGTTTAAAAAAATAAAGAAAAACATTAAAACACAATTATGGTTTTGTTAATGTGTCTTTTTTTATTTATTTTCTATTCAGTCCAGCAGACATTGTGTGTGGTATTTGCAAGGCTGTTTAAATGGTCTTTTTCATGCATCCTCTGCAGCATTAAAAGGGTATACTGCAGGCCACATATTAACGAGGTGCATTGGCTCCATCCAATGGCGTAACTAGAACCTTCAGGGCCCCAATGCAAGAAACCATGAAGGGCCCCCCTGGACCCCAGCCAGGGCCCTTCCCTCTGAGTCCGGCGGTGAAACTCCAGGGCTTGGTCACAGGTATGATCTTTGTGAGCCCTGTAGTTCCACCACTGGTATCAGTAGTTTTTTTTTATTATTTTTTTTTTATTTTTAGGTGCCCCATTGGGGGACTGTCCCGGCTGAGGACACAGGTCATGCGGGGAATGCACAACTAAAGAGCAGCCAGTGCGATAGTTGAGCATGGAGCTCTGCTAGTCAGACTCCACCTCCAGCCACACATGTGCATGGTGCACTGGTACCCCTAGCTGCCTATGCTGCTGCTGGCCATATGTAGAGGGGGCTGCATGGGCCCCCTCCATCACAGGGCCTGGTTGCGGTCGCGACTGCTGCACCCCCTATAGTTACGCCCCTGGCTCCATCAGATTCAGGGTGAAAGTGTGTTCCGCTAACTCCAAGCCAGGGTGTGGTATGAGCGGGGAAAAGTGGACCAGAGGTATGTGGCCTGAGCAGGCTAAGGTGTGTGCGAAGAGATCCAGTCAGGCGGGGCAAAGGGAGAAGCTGCCCCGGGCCCAAAGCAGCTGCCCCTTGAGCCCAGGGTTGCTCATAGCTACAGGGGCCCATGCTGCCTCCCTATCATATCAGTGTAGCTGAGCGCTCTCCCCTCACACCGCTGCACAGGCATTACAGGTCTCGGGTCTGCTGTGCTATCACAGGGAAAAGACGCAGCTGCAGGTTGTCTGTGCGCTCGCAACCTCCTGCCCCCCCCTCCTGTCAGCACCAGCCCTGTCTAATCACTGCTCGCTCCCTCTTCCCCCTCTCTCCAGCTAAGAAGAATGAGCTGCCAATCAGAAGAGACTTGAGGGGCATGAATGGGACATGTAGTCTCAAGGAATGGCCTATTCACCAAAGTCCATGGGGCCTGAACTCAACCCTGCTTTTTGTAAAGGGAGCAAGATTTGCCCAGGCAAAAATTCACCAGGATGGTGCAGTGTTATGGGAGAGTTGGTGAGCGGTACAGCAGTACAGTTCCCCCTGTGAGAGACTGAGCTGCTGAAAAACCACCAAGCGAATACTATGTGGGGGAGACTGGAAGAGTGAGAAGATGTGTTGCTGAGCCACTGCCAGGATATAGACCTTGCTGCAGTGCCTACTGGAGATGTCACAGGCAACCAAGCAGTGAGCTTTAATGATGTGCTGTTGTCTCTAGCAACCATTAAGTGGTAATGATGCACAGTAACCAATAGCAGGGGGTCGTCCAACTACGGCCCTCCAGTTGGTCAGAAACTACAATTCCCATCATGCCTAGTCATGTCTGTGAATGTCAGAGTTTTACAATGCCTCATGGGATGCGTAGCTCCAACAGCTGGAGGGCCATAGTTTGAGGATCCCTGACCTATAGCAACCAATCAGTGAGCTGTAATGTGCAGTAACTTTTAGCAACAAAGCAGCCGTAATGTGTGCTGTTTCCTCTAGCAACCAGTTATTGAGTGGTAATGATGTGCTGTATTCTCTGGCAACCAATCTCAATTGCTGCCTGATCTGCTGTAGTAAGCTGATTTTGAGTCTAGCTGCTCTCCTAGCAGTTGGAGAGCATAATTGCATGGCACCAGCGGCGGTGTGTTTATAAAGGGCACAGGAGTGTTGCCAACCCTCCCCCCCCCCCCGTCTCCTGGCACCGCTCTAATCCCCACCGTCGGCTCTAATAGGCGCCCAAAAACTCAGCTGTATGTTAGCAAAACAAAGGGATTCATTTTGCTAACATTGAACCCCCTATCAGCCAATCAGGTGCGCAGGGTTTGTGTTACCTGTCACCTGATTTGTTGAAACGACAGGCTCTGTGATTGGACATGTGATAGGTGTCCAATCATAGCAGAGGAGGAGCAGGCTGGAGAAGACATCAGGGTCAGGGAAGAAATTGGGGACACCGGACATCACCGTCACCCGATGCCCACCCGAGACAAGGCAAGTGCTGGGGAGATGGGCGGCACAGTGGCAGCTTTTTCAGGCTTGTCGGTGATTACACAACAAGGATCGAAGAACCTCAATGGATATAGGCGTGGAAACAGTTTATTTAAAACATTTTGCTTGTCTTGCAAAACACTCTCAAACCAAGGTTTTACTGTATATGTAAAGTGCTGTGTAAATTGATGGCTCTATAACAGTATCTCATGGACAGAGGACAGAGTGGGGGGTTGTAGTCAGTGGGGGGGGTTGTAGTCAGTGACGCCTCCTTCGCTGGCCCCGGCTACCTGGAGACGCGCTCAAAATGAGCGGACTTTTCTCTGGGCGGGAAAAGTCCGTTCATTTCAAAAGTACGGCGGACTGGCACACGCACGGCCGGATTGTCCGCTGAAATGCGAGTCCGACGGAAAGATTGGACTGCAAAACTACTTTCTAAGTCCGCCGTACTTTTGGGTAAAAAAAAAGTCCGCCTGAGGCTACACACGGGGGGATTGTTTGATCGTGTGTACGCGGCATAAGAGTACCTGAACTTCCTTTCCAACCCTCTGATCCCATGTTAAGAGACTGTTCATTGTCTACGGTTTTTGCAAATAAAATCCATTTAAGTGGATCTGTCGTCAGTCTCTCAAGTTACTGGGCCATCTACCACGGGACACCCCGTGGCCCAATCTAACCAGCAGCTCCTTCGGGGGTTAGCGCTACATTTGTATATATCTCTTTGGGATGTGGTGCCCTTGATTCCCTGACATCTGGCAGGTTTAATACATCTTATTTTGGTGGTATTTCATGACAACTTTGTTTTTTTTAAATATATAAAAGTCCCGACCCCAACCTGATAGAACACCTTGGGGATGATTTAGAGCAGAGACTGCGAGCCAGGACTTCTCGTCCACATCAGTGCCTGACCTTACCAATGTTCTTCTGCAAGAATGGTCAAACATTCCCATAGACACACTCCAAAACCTTGTGGACAACCTCCCCAGAAGAGTTGAAGCTGTTATAGCTGCAAAGGGTGGGCCAACTCAATATTGAGCCCTACGGAATAACGGAATAAGACTGGGATGCCATTAAATTTCATGTAAAGGCAGGTGTCCCAATACTTTTGATAATATAGTGTTTGTATACACAGACGTTTAGAAATAAATGTAAACAAACATATTAAAACATGAAATCATGGATGGTGTCAATAGGGCAGTGGCCAGTGTCAGTAAAACAGGGGAATATGTGCCGCATGTGGTGATTAGGATGTGCCCAGGCTCACCCTGTGGGCATACTGTTGGGAATGCCACAACCCTGGTATCCTCTTCAACAGCGGGCGGTCCGCTTTCAGATAAAAGTGGTCTCTGCAATGGATTTGTCGCAAGATCACTTATCGTCGGAGGGAGAAGGGCCCCCCCCCCGCCGTGCTGCGTCATCTCCACCGCTTACCAGAGCCGTCTGTAGTGGCAGAGACGATCGCGTCCTCTTCCCTGTGAGGCTGGATGCCACGTGAGGGAAAGATGCCCCCACTCTGCTCCATACCATTGGATGGCGGAAGAGACTTCAAAAGGTCACTTCCCCCTAATGGTCTTAAAAGGGGATTTTTTTTGTAAATAAAAAAAAGAAATTTAAGTGTAAATGTGATATCTGAGGTCTGCTTGACCCCCAGAACTTTTTTTCTATCACTTTTTTTAAAAGGACAGAGTACAAGTAAAATAAAGAAGAAAATTATTTTTTTAGGTAACCCGCCGAGCTCGCACGCAGAAGAGAACGCATACGTTAGTTGTGCCCGCATGTGAAAACTGTGTTAAAATGCCTCTTTACCCCTCACACACCCCCCTCTCTACCCCTCACACCCACACCTAGGGTTGCCTAGGTATGGGAGAGGCACAGACATGGCAGGATCCGGGGGGGGGGTGCTGATTTACACCCAGATTTCTGTTGTGCCCTCCCTTTGATGTGATGCCTGATTGGCCACTGATCTCCCCCCACCATCGCCCGCACTCAGAGCTGGGAAAAGGCAATGGCACCCTGCAGCAGTGAGAGGAGAAGTGGCAGAGTGGAGAGATGGCATCAGACTGTACACACACACTTTGATTACCGCCCCCCTATCTCCTCCAAGGGCTGCTCATCTCCTGGTGTTCTGTTGAGAAGTGCCCCCCCATCAAATAGTGCCCGGTATGTACTGCGCATGCGCCGTAAGGAACAGCACAGCAGCTGATTTGCCGGTCAGATGGGCTGACGTAATCAGAGCGCATGCGCACACCGTAGGAGATGTCTCTCGATGGGAGATACCATTTCACAGGTACAATTTAAATCTATACAAACAGCGGGGGAGACCGTAGTTCTCAGATTGTGCATCGCTGCTGCTGGAGGGCGGCTAGTGTGTGTTGAAGAGCTGGTTTTGTCTGTGTTGCAACCCGACCTTTCCCACAGGCAAAACCGGCCGTTCAACACAGCAAACCCGCCTGCGACACAGACAAAACCGCACCATCATCACACTGTAAAGCCGCCCGCAACAGCGAGGCACAATGTGAGAACTACAGTCTCCCCCCGCTGTTTGTATAGGTTTCAATTGTGGCCCTGAAATTGTATCTCCCATCGAGAGATGCCACCTACGACACCCTGGTCACGTCACTCCAGGTGATCGGCAAATCTGCTGAAGTGCGGCTCCGTCCTGCGCATGTGCGGACACTATTCCATGGGGGGGCACTTCTAGACAGAACACTGGCAGCAGGAAATGTGGATGGGGCGGTAATGACACTGTGTGTGTACAGCCCAATGTCATCTAAGAGCAATCCTGTCTCATGTGCTGGAGGAGCGCTGTAGTGACAGGAGAGGATGAGGAGGGGAAGGTCACAGGGAAATTGTACACAATGGAGGAGGGGAGGGGGGGTAAAAGTTTGTGCTTTGGATGTTTGTGGAGAAGGGGGGTGGGCATTTATCTGTGCTGTGAGGTGTAAACAGGATGGGGGGTGTATTTGATAGAAGGAGAAATAGGGGGGATATGTGCTAGGGAAGTTTTGGGGGATTTGAGCCGGACGGGGAATGTTTGCCCTAAGGGTGTGGGAATTTCTGCTAAGAGGGGGAAATTTCTTCTGGGGGGAGATTTGGGTAGGGAGGAAGAATGTGTGCTAGGAAAAGGGTAATTTGGAGGGGTTTGTGGATTTGTGGGGGGATTTACTCTTGAAGAAGGGATTTAGGGATTTTTTTTGCTAGGGGGATTTGTGTTAGGAGTGAGGGCTGGGGGGGATTTGTGCTGGGAGTGGGGGTTGGGGGGGGATTTGTGCTGGGAGTGGGGGATTGGGGAGGATTTGTCCTGGGAGAATGGATTGGGGGGGTTATTGCTAGAAGGGGGGATTGGGAGGATTTTTGCAAGGAGGAGGGACTGGGTGGATTAGTGATTTGGGGGATTTGTTCTAGGAGGAGGGATTGGGGAGTAGATTTCTGCTAGGAGGGGGGATAGGGGTGGGATGTGAGTTGGTGGGGGGGCATATAACTGTGCAGTGGATACTCCCACTTTAAATTATATATAATGATGAAAAGTGACCCGCTGCCGCAGGCACCCGATATCTTATGGGTATGTAATGTGATTGGTATATATATGGAATGGAGGGGCTGTTGTAGTGATTGGCAAATTAATTGATGCATCAAAGCTGACATGACATCGGTGTACAAGGATGTAATTAATGGCGATTCCAATAATGTGACAATAATGAGCAAATAAATATCCAACACGTGAGAATTCATATAATACAATCCAGAGCACTTTAGGTGCTGATAACAGTAATAAATATATGAAAAGAAGGTGGAGATGAATGTATAAAATACGGAGGATTCATCTGTCAATGTGCAGCGATTGCTATGAAGACAGCAGAATATTAATAGTGATTTATAAACAGACGACTCCGAAGTAAAGGGGGAGATGAGAAATCTGTGGCGACTTTCACACTGAAAAATAGCGGCAATTTACCGCCGATACCCCCACCCCCCCCCCCCAGTGTGAAAGTGCCCTAAATTGTTCTCTCTTGTAATCCTTTAATGTAATGGGGTGTCCCTTTCCAGTGTTGTAGGGGGGATTGAGGGGATTTGCGCTGGGAGGAGGGGGGCCCCTGTCATGGAGGAAGTCAGGGGGCCCCTGTCAGGAAGTCGGGGGGCCCTGTCATGGAAGAAGTCGGGGGGGCCCTGTCATGGAGGAAGCCGGGGGGCCCTGTCATGGAGGAAGCCGGGGGGGCCCTGTCATGGAGGAAGCCGGGGGGGGCCCTGTCATGGAGGAAGCCGGGGGGGGCCCTGTCATGGAGGAAGCCGGGGGGGGCCCTGTCATGGAGGAAGCTGGGGGGGGGCCCTGTCATGGAGGAAGTCGGGGGGCCCCTGTCAGAAGTCGGGGGGCCCCTGTCAGAAGTCGGGGGGCCCCTGTCAGAAGTCGGGGGGCCCCTGTCAGAAGTCGGGGGGGCCCCTGTCATGGAGGAAGTCGGGGGGGCCCCTGTCATGGAGGGTATGGGTTGCCCTTATCATGGAGGAAGTTTGGGGTCCCTGTCATGGAGGGTGTCAGGGGCTCCTGTCATGGAGGAAATTGGGGGCCCCTGTCATGGAGGAAGTCGGGGGATTCTGTCATAAAGGAAGTTGGTGGGCCCCTGTCATGGAGGGTGTCGGGGGCACCTGTCGTGGAGGGAGTCGGGGGCCCCTGTCGTGGAGGGAGTCGGGGGCCCCTGTCACGGGGGGTGACGGGGGGCCCCTGTCAGGAAGTAAGTCGGGGGCCCATGTCAGGAAGTAAGTCGGGGGGCCCCTGTCAGGAAGTAAGTCGGGGGGCCCCTGTCAGGAAGTCGGGAGGAGTCATGGAGGAAGTTAGGGGCCCTGTCATAGAGGAAGTCTGGAGGGTGTCGGGGGGCCCCTGTCATGGAAGAAGTCGGGGGCCCCTGTCAGGGAGGGTGTCGGGGGCCCCTGTCAGGGAGGAAGTCGGGGGCCCCTGTCAGGGAGGAAGTCGGGGGCCCCTGTCATGGAGGAAGTCGGGGGCCCCTGTCATGGAGGAAGTCGGGGGCCCCTGTCATGGAGGAAGTCGGGGGCCCCTGTCATGGAGGAAGTCGGGGGCCGCTGTCATGGAGGAAGTCGGGGGCCGCTGTCATGGAGGAAGTCGGGGGCCGCTGTCATGGAGGAAGTCGGGGGCCGCTGTAATGAGGGGTGTCGGGGGCCCTGTCACAGAGGAGTGTCGGGGGCCCTGTCACAGAGGGTTCAGGGGCCCTTGTCACGGGGAGTGTTCGGGGTCCCTGTCACGGAGGGTGTCGGGGGTCCCCTGTCACGGAGGGTGTCGGGGGTCCCCTGTCACGGAGGGTGTCGGGGGTCCCCTGTCACGGGAGGGGTGTAGGGGGTCCCCTGTCACGGAGGAAGTTGGTGGGCCCCTGTCATGGAGGGAATCGGGGGCCCCTGTTATGGAGGGAGTCGGGGGCCCCTGTCATGGAGGGAGTCGGGGGCCCCTGTCATGGAGGGAGTCGGGGGCCCCTGTCACGGAGGGTGTCGGGGCCCCTGTCACGGAGGGTGTCGGGGGGCCCCTGTCACGGAGGGTGTCGGGGCCCCTGTCACGGAGGGTGTCGGGGGCCCCTGTCATAAAGGATGTCAGGGGGGCTGTCACGGAAGGTGTCGGGGGGCCCTGTCACTATAGGTGTCGGGAACCCCTGTCACGGTGGATATGGGTGCCCTGTCACGGGGAGTGTCGAGGGACCCTGTCACGGAGGGTGTCGGGGCCCCTGTCACGGAGGGTGTCGGGGGCCCCTGTCACGGAGGGTGTCGGGGGCCCCTGTCACGGAGGGTGTCGGGGGCCCTGTCACGGAGGGTGTCGGGGCCCCTGTCATAAAGGATGTCAGGGGGGCTGTCACGGAAGGTGTCGGGGGGCCCTGTCACTGTAGGTGTCGGGGGGCCCTGTCACTGTAGGTGTCGGGGACCCCTGTCACGGTGGATATGGGGGCCCCTGTCACGGAGGGTGTCGGGGCCCCTGTCACGGAGGGTGTCGGGAGCCCCTGTCACGGAGGGTGTCGGGGGCCCCTGTCACGGAGGGTGTCGGGGGCCCCTGTCACGGAGGGTGTCGGGGCCCCTGTCACGGAGGGTGTCGGGGGCCCCTGTCACGGAGGGTGTCGGGGGCCCCTGTCACGGAGGGTGTCGGGGGCCCCTGTCACGGAGGGTATGGAGGGTCACTGCCTGGAATTTCTCTTCCCTCAGACCAGAAAGGAGGGGAGAAAACACTGACTGATCATTACACAAGCCCGCCCACATCCCGACACTGGACCCGCCCGCCGTCAGGTGACATCGGTCATATGACACTTACTGTCTCTCCAATAGATGTGCTATGAAGAATGGGGGGATGTAGTCTCCGATGTGTCCTCTATAGGGCACTGTGTCCTGTCAAAACAGCTCCGAAAAGCAACACTCCCTCTTCCTGGCACAGCAGCAGCTAAGTGACGCGGCTCGGGCTGCCTGAGCCTTATAATGTATCCACTCTTCATCTGATTGGAGGACTCGATCGTCATCTGATTGGCCGAGGTGAGCATCTCCATCTCCATGACAACGGGGGACACAGGCTGGTTCCCATGTCACTGGGGGGGGGGCAGTCTAGATGTCACAAGGGGGAAAGTCTGTGGGGGGGGGGCAAGTCTGGATGTCACCTGGGAGGGGGCAAGTCTGGATGTCGCATGGGGGGACATCCAAACTGGCCCCCCCTGGTGGATGTCACCTGGGGGGGCAAGTCTGGATGTCACATGGGGAGACATCCAAACTGGCCCCCCTGGTGGATGTCACCTGGGGGGAGCAAGTCTGGATGTCACGGGGCCCAAGTCTGGATGTCACCTTGGGGGGCAAGTCTTGTTTTTTTTTCAGGGGGGCAAGTCTGGATGTCACCCAGGGCAAGTCTATCATGGGGGGGCAAGTCTGGATGTCTTTTGGGGGCAAGTCTGGATGTCACCCAGGGCAAGTCTGTCACGGGGGCAGTCTGGATGTCAGGGGGCAAGTCTGGATGTCACCTGGGGGGGCAAGTCTGGATGTCACCTTGGGGGGGCAAGTCTGGATGTCACCCAGGGCAAGTCTGGATGTCACCCAGGGCAAGTCTGTCACGGGGGGGCAGTCAGGATGTCACATGGGGCAAGTCTGGATGTCAGGGGGCAAGTCTGGATGTCACCTGGGGGGGCAAGTCTGAATGTCACTTGGGGGGACATCCAGACTGCCCGTGTGACATCCAGACTGCCCCCCCGGTGGATGTCACCTGGGGGGGCAAATCTGGATGTCACATATGGGGGGCAAGTCTGGAAGTCACCTGGGGGGGGCAAGTCCTGAATGTCTTTTGGGGGAGGCAAGTCTAGATGTCACCCAGGGCAAGTCTGTCACGGGGGGCAGTCAGGATGTCACATGGGCAAGTCTGGATGTCACCGGGGGGCAAGTCTGGATGTCACCAGAGGGGGGCAAGTCTGGATGTCACCCAGGGCAAGTCTGTCACGGGAGGCAGTCTGGATGTCACACGGGGCAAGTCTGTCACCGGGGGAGGGCAAGTCTGGATGTCACCGCGGGGGGGCCCAAGTATGGATGTCACCGGGGGGGGCCATGTCTGGATCTCACCTTGGGGGGGCAAGTCTGGATGTCACATATGAGGGGGCAAGTCTGGATGTCACCTGGGGGGGCAAATCTGGATGTCACCTTGGGGGGGGCAAGTATGTATGTCACACCGGGCAAGTCTGTATGTCACATATTGGGGGGCAAGTCTAGATGTCACATATGGGGGGGCAAGTCTGGATGTCACATATGGGGGGGCAAGTCTGGATGTCACATATGGGGGGGAAGTCTGGATGTCACCTTGGGGGGGCAAATCTGGATGTCTTTTGGGGGGGCAAGTCTGGATGTCACCCAGGGCAAGTCTGTCACGGGGGCAGTCTGGATGTCAGGGGGCAAGTCTGGATGTCACCTGGGGGGGCAAGTCTGGATGTCACATATGGGGGGAAAGTCTGGAAGTCACCTGGGGGGGCAAGTCTGGATGTATTTTGGGGGAGGCAAGTCTGAATGTCACCCAGGGCAAGTCTGTCACGGGGGGCAATCAGGATGTCACATGGGGCAAGTCTGGATGTCACCAGAGAGGGGGTAAGTCTGGATGTCACCCAGGGCAAATCTGTCACGGGGGGCAGTCTGGATGTCACACGGGGCAAGTCTGTCACTGGGGGAGGGCAAGTCTGGATGTCACATATGGGGGGACAAGTCTGGATGTCACCGGGGGGCCTCAAGTCTGGATGTCACCTTGGGGGGGGCAAGTCTGGATGTCACCCAGGGCAAGTCTGTCACGGGGGGGTGCAAGTCTGGATGTCTTTTGGGGGGGCAAGTCTGGATGTCACCCAGGGCAAGTCTGTCACGGGAGGCAAGTCTGGATGTCACCTTGGGGGGCAAGTCTGGATGTCACCTGGGGGGACATCCAGACTGCCCCGTGTGACATCCAGACTGGCCCTCCTGGTGGATGTCACCGGGGGGGCAAGTCTGGATGTCACATATGAGGAGGCAAGTCTGGATGTCACCTTGGGGGGGCAAGTCTGTATGTCACACCGGGCAAGTCTGTATGTCACATATGTGGAGGAATTATAGATGTCACATATGGGGGGAAGTCTAGATGTCACGTATGGGGGGGCACAAGTCTGGATGTCACATATGGGGGGGGCAAGTCTGGATGTCACATATGGGGGGGAAGTCTGGATGTCACCTTGGGGGGGCAAGTCTGGATGTCTTTTGGGGGGCAAGTCTGGATGTCACCCAGGGCAAGTCTGTCACGGGGGGGCAAGTCTGGATGTCTTTTAGGGGCAAGTCTGGATGTCACCCAGGGCAAGTCTGTCACGGGGGGCGGTCAGGATGTCACATGGGGCAAGTCTGGATGTCAGGGGGCAAGTCTGGATGTCACCTGTGGGGGCAAGTCTGGATGTCACCTGAGGGGACATCCAGACTGCCCCGTGTGAAATCCAGCCTCGCCCCCCTGGTGGATGTCACCGGGGGGGGCAAGTCTGGATGTCACATATGGGGGGAAAGTCTGGAAGTCACCTGGGGGGGCAAGTCTGGATGTCTTTTGGGGGAGGCAAGTCTGGATGTCACCCAAGGCAAGTCTGTCACGAGGGGGCAGTCAGGATGTCACATGGGGCAAGTCTAGATGTCACCAGGGGGCAAGTCTGGATGTCCCCAGAGGGGCGGCAAGTCTGGATGTCACCCAGGGCAAGTATGTCACGGGGGGCAGTCTGGATGTCACACGGGGCAAGTCTGTCACCGGGGGAGGGCAAGTCTGGATGTCACCTGTGAGGGGGCAAGTCTGGATGTCACATGGGGGTGAAATCTTAATGTCACATATGGGGGGCAAGTCTGGATGTCGCCCAGGGCAAGTCTGCCACGGGGGGCAAGTCTGTATGTCAGATATGGGGGGAGGTCTAGATGTCACATATGGGGGGAAGTCTAGATGTCACGTATGGGGGGGGCACAAGTCTGGATGTCACATATGGGGGGGGCAAGTCTGGATGTCACATATGGGGGGGAAGTCTGGATGTCACCTTGGGGGGGCAAGTCTGGGTGTCTTTTTGGGGGGGCAAGTCTGGATGTCACCCAGGGCAAGTCTGTCACGGGGGGGGCAAGTCTGGATGTCTTTTGGGGGCAAGTCTGGATGTCACCCAGGGCAAGTCTGTCACGGGGGCGGTCAGGATGTCACATGGGGCAAGTCTGGATGTCAGGGGGCAAGTCTGGATGTCACCTGGGGGGGCAAGTCTGGATGTCACCTGGGGGGGCAAGTCTGGATGTCACCTGGGGGGACATCCAGACTGCCCCGTGTGACATCCAGACTGGCCCCCCCTGGTGGATGTCACCTGGGGGGGGCAAGTCTGGATGTCACATATGGGGGGAAAGTCTGGAAGTCACCTGGGGGGGCAATATCTGGATGTCTTTTGGGGGAGGCAAGTCTGGATGTCACCCAAGGCAAGTCTGTCACGGGGGGCAGTCAGGATGTCACATGGGGCAAGTCTAGATGTCACCGGGGGGCAAGTCTGGATGTCACCCAGGGCAAGTATGTCACGGGGGGGCAGTCTGGATGTCACACGGGGCAAGTCTGTCACCGGGGGAGGGCAAGTCTGGATGTCACCTGGGAGGGGGCAAGTCTGGATGTCACATGGGGTGAAATCTTAATGTCACATATGGGGGGCAAGTCTGGATGTCGCCCAGGGCAAGTCTGTCACGGGGGGCAAGTCTGGATGTCGCCCAGGGCAAGTCTGTCACGGGGGGGCACAAGTCTGGATGTCACCGGGGGGGCGCAAGTCTGGATGTCACAGGGGGCAAGTCTGGATGTCACAGCAGGGGGGGCAAGTCTGAATGTCACCCTGGGCAAGTCTATCACTGGGGGGGGCAGTCTAGATGTCACATATGGGGGGCACGTCTGGATGTCACATATGGGGGAGTGGCAAGTCTGGATGTCACATATGGGGGAGTGGCAATTCTGGATGTCACCTGGGAGGGCAATTCTGGATGTCACCTGGGAGGGCAAGTCTGGAGGTCACCTGGAGGGGCAAGTCTGGATGTCACCTAAGATGGCACATGTCTGAATGTCATCCAGGGCAAGTCTGTCACAGGGGGGCATTCTGGATGTCTCACCGGGGGCAAGTCTTGATATCACAGCAGGGGGGCAAGTCTGGATGTCACCCAGGGCAAGTCTGTCACAGAGGGGCAGTCTGGATGTCACACGGGGCAAGTCTGGATGTTACCGGGGGGAAGGGCAAGTCTGGATGTCACCGGGGGGAAGGGCAAGTCTGGATGTCACCTTGGGGGGGCAAGTCTGTATGTCACACCGGGCAAGTCTGTATGTCACATATGGGGGGGCAAGTCTGGATGTCACATATGAGGGGGCAAGTCTGGATGTCACATATGGGGGGCAAGTCTGGATGTCACATATGGGGGGGAAGTTTGGATGTCACCTTGGGGGGGCAAGTCTGGATGTCACATATGGGGGGGGCAAGTCTGGATGTCACATATGGGGGGGACATTTGGATGTCACCTTGGGGGGGCAAGTCTGGATGTCTTTTGGGGAGGCAAGTCTGGATGTCACCCAGGGCAAGTCTGTCACGGGGAGGGCAAGTCTGGATGTCACCTGGGAGGGAGCAAGTCTGGATGCCACATGGGAGTGAAATCTTAATGTCACATATGGGGGGCAAGTCTGGATGTCGCCCAGGGCAAGTCTGTCATGGGGGCAAGTCTGGATGTCGCCCAGGGCAAGTCTGTCACGGGGGGCGCAAGTCTGGATGTCACAGGGGGGCAAGTCTGGATGTCACAGCAGGGGGGGCAAGTCTGAATGTCACCCAGGGCAAGTTTATCACTGGGGGGGCAGTCTGGATGTCACATATGGGGGGGCAAGTCTGGATGTCACATATGGGGGAGGGGCAAGTCTGGATGTCACGGGGAGGAAGTCTGGATGTCACCTGGAGGGGCAAGTCTGGATGTCACCTGGGAGGGGGCATGTCTGAATGTCATCCAGGGCAAGTCTGTCACAGGGGGGCATTCTGGATGTCTCACCGGGGGGGCAAGTCTTGATGTCACAGCAGGGGGGCAAGTCTGGATGTCACCCAGGGCAAGTCTGTCACAGAGGGGCAGTCTGGATGTCACACGGGGCAAGTCTGGATGTCACACAGGGCAAGTCTGTCACCTAGTGGGGGCCAGTCTGGATGTCACCTGGTGGGGGCCAGTCTGGATGTCACGGGGGGGCCAGTCTGGATGTCCCACGGGGAAAGGATGTCACCTGGTGGGGGCAAGCCTGTATGTCACATATGGGGGGGCGGCAAGTCTGGATGTCTCACGGGGCAAGTCTGTGACGGGGGGGAAAGTCTGGATGTTACAAGGGGGGGCAGGTCTGGATGACTCACGGGGTAAGTCTGTCACAGGGGGCAAGTCTGTATGTCACACCTGGCAAGTCTGTGTGCCACATATGGGGGGCAAGTCTGGATGTCACATATGGGGGGGTAAAGTCTGGATGTCACATATGGGGGGGGCAAAGTCTGGATGTCACATATGGGGGGGGGGCAATTCTGGATGTCACATATGGGGGGGCAAGTCTGGATGTCACATATGGGGGGGCAAGTCTGGATGTCACATATGGGGGGGCAAGTCTGGATGTCACATATGGGGGGGGGCAAGTCTGGATGTCACATATGGGGGGGCAAGTCTGGATGTCACATATGGGGGGGGCAAGTCTGGATGTCACATATGGGGGGCAAGTCTGGATGTCACATATGGGGGCGGCAAGTCTGGATGTCACAAAGGGGGGGCGGAAAGTCTGGATGTCTTTTGGGGGAGGCAAGTCTAGATGTCACCCAGGGCAAGTCTGTCACGGGGGGCAGTCAGGATGTCACCGGGGGGCAAGTCTGGATGTCACCAGAGGGGGGGCAGTCTGGATGTCACATGGGCAAGTCTGTCACCGGGGGAGGGCAAGTCTGGATGTCACATATGGGGGGCAAGTCTTGATGTCACCTTGGGGGGGCAAGTCTGGATGTCACCCAGAGCAAGTCTGTCACGGAAGGGGGGGGGTGCAAGTCTGGATGTCTTTTGGGGGAGCAAGTCTGGATGTCACCCAGGGCAAGTCTGTCATGGGGGGCAGTCAAGATGTCACATGGGGCAAGTCTGGATGTCACCTGGGGGGCAAGTCTGGATGTCACCTGGGGGGACATCCAGACTGCCCCGTGTGACATCCAGACTGGCCCCCTGGTGGATGTCACATATGAGGGGGCAAGTCTGGATGTCACATATGAGGGGGCAAGTCTGGATGTCACCTTGGGGGGGGCAAGTCTGTATGTCACATATGGGGGTGCAAGTCTAGATGTCACATATGGGGGAGCGCAAGTCTGGATGTCACATTTGGGGGGGCAAGTCTGGATGTCACATATGGGGGGGCAAGTCTGGATGTCACATATGGGTGGAAGTCTGGATGTCACCTTGGGGGGGCAAGTCTGCATGTCTTTTGGGGGGGCAAGTCTGCATGTCACCCAGAGCAAGTCTGTCACGGGGGGCGGTCAGGATGTCACATGGGGCAAGTCTGGATGTCACCTGGGTGGGCAAGTCTGGATGTCACCTGGGGGGACTTCCAGACTGCCCTGTGTGACATCCAGACTGGCCCCCCTGGTGGATGTCACCTGGGGGGGCAAGTCTGGATGTCACATATGGGGGAAAGTCTGGAAGTCACCTGGGGGGGCAAGTCTGGATGTCTTTTGGGGGAGGCAAGTCTGGATGTCACCCAAGGCAAGTCTGTCACGGGGGGGCAGTCAGGATGTCACATGGGGCAAGTCTAGATGTCACCGGGGGGCAAGTCTGGATGTCACCGGAGGGGCGGCAAGTCTGGATGTCACCCAGAGCAAGTATGTCATGGGGGGCAGTCTGGATGTCACACAGGGCAAGTCTGTCACCGGGGGAGGGCAAGTCTGGATGTCACCTGGGAGGGGGCAAGTTTGGATGTCACATGGGGGTGAAATCTTAATGTCACATATGGGGGGGCAAGTCTGGATGTCGCCTAGGGCAAGTCTGTCACGGGGGGGGCAAGTCTGGATGTCGCCCAGGGCAAGTCTGTCACGGGGGGGCAAGTCTGGATGTCGCCCAGGGCAAGTCTGTCAGGGGGGGCGCAATTCTGGATGTCACCGGGGGGGCGCAAGTCTGGATGTCACAGCAGGGGGGCAAGTCTGAATGTCACCCTGGGCAAGTCTATCACTGGGGGGGCAGTCTGGATGTCACAGGGGGCAATCCAGATGTCACATATGGGGGGGCAAGTCTGGATGTCACATATGGGGGAGTGGCAAGTCTGGATGTCACCTGGAGGGGCAAGTCTGGATGTCACCTGGAGGGGCAAGTCTGGATGTCACCTGGAGGGGCAAGTCTGGAGGTCACCTGGAGGGGCAAGTCTGGATGTCACCTGGGATGGGACATGTCTGAATGTCATCCAGGGCAAGTCTGTCACAGGGGGGCATTCTGGATGTCTCACCGGGGGGCAAGTCTTGATGTCACAGCAGGGGGGCAAGTCTGGATGTCACCCAGGGCAAGTCTGTCACAGAGGGGCAGTCTGGATGTCACACGGGGCAAGTCTGGATGTCACCGGGGGAAGGGCAAGTCTGGATGTCACCGGGGGGAAGGGCAAGTCTGGATGTCACCAGGGGAAAGGGCAAGTCTGGATGTCACCGGGGGAAGGGCAAGTCTGGATGTCACCGGGGGGAGGGCAAGTCTGGATGTCACCGGGGGGAGGGCAAGTCTGGATGTCACTGGGGGGGCATTCTGGATGTCACTGGGGGGGCATTCTGGATGTCACCGGGGGGGCCACTCTGGATGTCACATGGGGGGCAGTCTGGATGTCACACAGGGCAAGTCTGTCACAGGGGGGGCAAGTCTGGATGTCACCTGGTGGGGGCCAGTCTGGATGTCACGGGGGGCCAGTCTGGATGTCACACGGGGCAAGGATGTCACCTGGTGGGGGCAAGTCTGTATGTCACATATGGGGGGCGGCAAGTCTGGATGTTACAGAGGGGGGGCAAGTCTGGATGTCACAGAGGGGGGGCAAGTCTGGATGTAACAAGGGGGGGCAAGTCTGGATGTCTCACGGGACAAGTCTGTCATGGGGGGGCAAGTCTGGATGTCACAGAGGGGGGGCAAGTCTGGATGTTACAAGGGGGGGCAGGTCTGGATGTCTCACGGGGTAAGTCTGTCACGGGGGGCAAGTCTGTATGTCACACAGGGCAAGTCTGTATGTCACATATGGGGGGGCAAGTCTGGATGTCACATATAGGGGGGCAAGTCTGGATGTCACATATGGGGGGGCAAGTCTGGATGTCACATATGGGGGGGGCAAGTCCGGATGTCACATATGGGGGGGGGCAAGTCTGGATGTCACATATGGGGGGGGGGCAAGTCTGGATGTCACATATGGGGGGGCAAGTCTGGATGTCACAAATGGGGGGGGCAAGTCTGGATGTCACATATGGGGGGGCAAGTCTGGATGTCACATATGGGGGGGCAAGTCTGGATGTCACATATGGGGGGGCAAGTCTGGATGTCACATATGGGGGGGCAAGTCTGGATGTCACATATGGGGGGGAAGTCTGGATGTCACACATGGGGGCGGCAAGTCTGGATGTCACATATGGGGGGGGCAAGTCTGGATGCCACATATGGGGGCGGCAAGTCTGGATGTCACATATGGGGGGGCAAGTCTGGATGTCACATATGGGGGGGCAAGTCTGGATGTCACATATGGGGGGGGCAAGTCTGGATGTCACAGGGGGGTGGCAAGTCTGGATGTCACAGAGGAGGGAGGGCAAGTCTGGATGTTACAAGGGGGGCAAGTCTGGATGTCTCACGGGACAAGTCTGTCATGGGGGGGGCAGTCTGGATGTCACAAGGGGAGGCAGTCTGAATGTCACACGGGGCAAATCTGGATGTCACATGGGGCAAGTCTGTCACAGGGGGGGCAGTCTGGATGTCACAAGGGGGGCAGTCTGGATGTCACATATGGGGGGGGCAAGTCTGGATGTCACATATGGGGGGGCAAGTCTGGATGTCACATATGGGGGGGAAGTCTGGATGTCACATATGGGGGGGGGCAGGGCAAGTCTGGATGTCACATATGGGGGGGCAGGGCAAGGCAAGTCTGGATATCACATATAGAGGGGGGCAGGCAAGTCTGGGTGTCACATATGGGGGGGCAGGCAAGTCTGGATGTCACATATGGGGTGGAGGGCAGGCAAGTCTGGATGTCACATATGGGGTGGGGGGCAGGCAAGTCTGGATGTCACATATGGGGGTGGGGAGCAGGCAAGTCTGGATGTCACATATGGGGGGGCGGCAGGCAAGTCTGGATGTCACATATGGGGGGGCAGGCAAGTCTGGATGTCACATATGGGGGGGTCAGGCAAGTCTGGATGTCACATATAGGGGGGGAGGCAAGTCTGGATGTCACATGGGGGGGGCAGGCAAGTCTGGATGTCACATATAGGGGGGGCAGGCAAGTCTGGATGTCACATATAGGGGGGGCAGGCAAGTCTGGATGTCACATATGGGGGGGCAGGCAAGTCTGGATATCACATATGGGGGAGTAGGCAAGTCTGGATGTCACATATGCGGGGGGGGGTGTAGGCATGTCTGGATGTCGCATATGGGGGGGCAGGTAAGTCTGGATGTCACATATGGGGGGCAGGCAAGTCTGGATGTCACATATGGGGGGGTGGCAGGCAAGTCTGGATGTCACATATGGGGGGTGGCAGGCAAGTCTGGATGTCACATATGGGGGTGGGGGTGGCAGGCAAGTCTGGATATCACATATGGGGGGGTAGGCAAGTCTGGATGTCACATATGGGGGGGCAGGCAAGTCTGGATGTCACATATGGGGGGGGCAGGCAAGTCTGGATGTCACATATGGGGGGGCAGGCAAGTCTGGATGTCACATATGGGGGGGCAGGCAAGTCTGGATGTCACATATGGGGGGCAGGCAAGTCTGGATGTCACATATGGGGGGGCAGGCAAGTCTGGATGTCACATATGGGGGGGCAGGCAAGTCTGGATGTCACATATGGGGGGGTAGGCAAGTCTGGATGTCACATATGGTGGGGTAGGCAAGTCTGGATGTCACATATGGGTGGGGGGAGGCAAGTCTGGATGTCACATATGGGTGGGGGGGGGAGTCTGGATGTCACATATGGGTGGGGGGGAAGGCAAGTCTGGATGTCACATATGGGGGGGGGCAGGCAAGTCTGGATGTCACATATCATATGGGGGGGCAGGCAAGTCTGGATGTCACATATGGGGGGGCAGGCAAGTCTGGATGTCACATATGGGGGGGCAGGCAAGTCTGGATGTCACATATGGGGGGACAGGCAAGTCTGGATGTCACATATGGGATGGGGGGGCAGGCAAGTCTGGATGTCACATATGAGGGGGCGGGGCAGGCAAGTCTGGATGTCACATATGGGGGTGCAGGCAAGTCTGGATGTCACATATGGGGGGGTAGGCAAGTCTGGATGTCACATATGGTGGGGTAGGCAAGTCTGGATGTCACATATGGTGGGGTAGGCAAGTCTGGATGTCACATATGGGTGGGGGGAGGCAAGTCTGGATGTCACATATGGGTGGGGGGGGCAAGTCTGGATGTCACATATGGGTGGGGGGAGGCAAGTCTGGATGTCACATATGGGGGGGGGTAGGCAAGTCTGGATGTCACATATGGGGGGGGAGGGGGCAGGCAAGTCTGGATGTCACATATGGGGGGGAGGGGGCAGGCAAGTCTGGATGTCACATATGGGGGGGGCAGGCAAGTCTGGATGTCACATATGGGGGGGAGGCAAGTCTGGATGTCACATATGGGTGGGGCAAGTCTGGATGTCACATATGGGGGGGCAAGTCTGGATGTCACATATGGGGGGGCAAGCAAGTCTGGATGTCACATATGGGGGGCAGGCAAGTCTGGATGTCACATATGGGGGGCAGGCAAGTCTGGATGTCACATATGGGGGGGCAGGCAAGTCTGGATGTCACATATGGGGGGGCAGGCAAGTCTGGATGTCACATATGGGGGGGAGGGAAGTCTGGATTTCACATATGGGGGGGCAGGCAAGTCTGGATGTCACATATGGGGCAGGCAAGCCTGGATGTCACATATGGGGGGCAAGTCTGGATGTCACATATGGGGGGGGGCAGGCAAGTCTGGATGTCACATATGGGGGGGCAAGTCTGGATGTCACATATGGGGGGCAAGTCTGGATGTCACATATGGGGGAGCAAGTCTGGATGTCACATATGGGGGGGAAGTCTGGATGTCACACATGGGGGCGGCAAGTCTGGATGTCACATATGGGGGGGGGCAAGTCTGGATGCCACATATGGGGGCGGCAAGTCTGGATGTCACATATGGGGGGGCAAGTCTGGATGTCACATATGGGGGGGCAAGTCTGGATGTCACATATGGGGGGGGCAAGTCTGGATGTCACAGGGGGGTGGCAAGTCTGGATGTCACAGAGGAGGGAGGGCAAGTCTGGATGTTACAAGGGGGGCAAGTCTGGATGTCTCACGGGACAAGTCTGTCACGGGGGGGGCAGTCTGGATGTCACAAGGGGAGGCAGTCTGAATGTCACACGGGGCAAATCTGGATGTCACATGGGGCAAGTCTGTCACAGGGGGGGCAGTCTGGATGTCACAAGGGGGGCAGTCTGGATGTCACATATGGGGGGGGCAAGTCTGGATGTCACATATGGGGGGGCAAGTCTGGATGTCACATATGGGGGGGGAAGTCTGGATGTCACATATGGGGGGGCAGGGCAAGTCTGGATGTCACATATGGGGGGGCAGGGCAAGGCAAGTCTGGATATCACATATAGAGGGGGGCAGGCAAGTCTGGGTGTCACATATGGGGGGGCAGGCAAGTCTGGATGTCACATATGGGGTGGAGGGCAGGCAAGTCTGGATGTCACATATGGGGTGGGGGGCAGGCAAGTCTGGATGTCACATATGGGGGTGGGGAGCAGGCAAGTCTGGATGTCACATATGGGGGGGCGGCAGGCAAGTCTGGATGTCACATATGGGGGGGCAGGCAAGTCTGGATGTCACATATGGGGGGGTCAGGCAAGTCTGGATGTCACATATAGGGGGGGAGGCAAGTCTGGATGTCACATGGGGGGGGGCAGGCAAGTCTGGATGTCACATATAGGGGGGGGGCAGGCAAGTCTGGATGTCACATATAGGGGGGGCAGGCAAGTCTGGATGTCACATATGGGGGGGCAGGCAAGTCTGGATATCACATATGGGGGAGTAGGCAAGTCTGGATGTCACATATGCGGGGGGGGGTGTAGGCATGTCTGGATGTCGCATATGGGGGGGCAGGTAAGTCTGGATGTCACATATGGGGGGGCAGGCAAGTCTGGATGTCACATATGGGGGGGTGGCAGGCAAGTCTGGATGTCACATATGGGGGGTGGCAGGCAAGTCTGGATGTCACATATGGGGGTGGGGGTGGCAGGCAAGTCTGGATATCACATATGGGGGGGTAGGCAAGTCTGGATGTCACATATGGGGGGGCAGGCAAGTCTGGATGTCACATATGGGGGGGCAGGCAAGTCTGGATGTCACATATGGGGGGGCAGGCAAGTCTGGATGTCACATATGGGGGGGCAGGCAAGTCTGGATGTCACATATGGGGGGCAGGCAAGTCTGGATGTCACATATGGGGGGGCAGGCAAGTCTGGATGTCACATATGGGGGGGCAGGCAAGTCTGGATGTCACATATGGGGGGGTAGGCAAGTCTGGATGTCACATATGGTGGGGTAGGCAAGTCTGGATGTCACATATGGGTGGGGGGAGGCAAGTCTGGATGTCACATATGGGTGGGGGGGGGAGTCTGGATGTCACATATGGGTGGGGGGGAAGGCAAGTCTGGATGTCACATATGGGGGGGGCAGGCAAGTCTGGATGTCACATATCATATGGGGGGGCAGGCAAGTCTGAATGTCACATATGGGGGGGCAGGCAAGTCTGGATGTCACATATGGGGGGGCAGGCAAGTCTGGATGTCACATATGGGGGGACAGGCAAGTCTGGATGTCACATATGGGATGGGGGGGCAGGCAAGTCTGGATGTCACATATGAGGGGGCGGGGCAGGCAAGTCTGGATGTCACATATGGGGGTGCAGGCAAGTCTGGATGTCACATATGGGGGGGTAGGCAAGTCTGGATGTCACATATGGTGGGGTAGGCAAGTCTGGATGTCACATATGGTGGGGTAGGCAAGTCTGGATGTCACATATGGGTGGGGGGAGGCAAGTCTGGATGTCACATATGGGTGGGGGGGGCAAGTCTGGATGTCACATATGGGTGGGGGGAGGCAAGTCTGGATGTCACATATGGGGGGGGTAGGCAAGTCTGGATGTCACATATGGGGGGAGGGGGCAGGCAAGTCTGGATGTCACATATGGGGGGGAGGGGGCAGGCAAGTCTGGATGTCACATATGGGGGGGGCAGGCAAGTCTGGATGTCACATATGGGGGGGAGGCAAGTCTGGATGTCACATATGGGTGGGGCAAGTCTGGATGTCACATATGGGGGGCAAGTCTGGATGTCACATATGGGGGGGCAAGCAAGTCTGGATGTCACATATGGGGGGCAGGCAAGTCTGGATGTCACATATGGGGGGCAGGCAAGTCTGGATGTCACATATGGGGGGGCAGGCAAGTCTGGATGTCACATATGGGGGGGCAGGCAAGTCTGGATGTCACATATGGGGGGGAGGGAAGTCTGGATTTCACATATGGGGGGGCAGGCAAGTCTGGATGTCACATATGGGGCAGGCAAGCCTGGATGTCACATATGGGGGGCAAGTCTGGATGTCACATATGGGGGGGGGCAGGCAAGTCTGGATGTCACATATGGGGGGGCAAGTCTGGATGTCACATATGGGGGGGCAAGTCTGGATGTCACATATGGGGGGGCAAGTCTGGATGTTACATATGGGGGCGGTGGCAAGTCTGGATGTCACATATGGGGGCGGTGGCAAGTCTAGATGTCACCCAGGGGGGTGGCAAGTCTGGATGTCACCCAGGGCATGTATGTCACGGGGGGGTGGCAAGTCTGGATGTCACGGGGGGTGGCAAGTCTTACTGCACTTCCGCGGACACAGGCTGGGACGCTGGCTGCACTACCGCGGACACAGGCTGGGACGCTGGCTGCACTACCGCGGACACTGGCTGGCTGCATCTGACGGGCATTGGTGAGGCTGTATTGATCTCCTGCACCATGTCCCCAGTCTCTGACCATCTCCTGTATAAAAATATTTTTAAAAACAGTCACTTTTCGGGATCGGTGTTATTCAGTTTTCGCGATCAAAGAAGATTTATTTTCGGTATCAGTTTCGGCACCAAAAAACCCATTCCGTGCATCCTTACCTATTTTCACGGCCTGCATTACTGGAGGGGATACCTATTTTAAATGCTTTCATTACAACAAGAGGGATGCCTATTTTCATGGCCTGTGATCTTATAAGAGGGGATACAGAATTTCACGACCTGCATTAGTACTATTGTGGGAGGAAACAAACTTAACCCCCCAACTGTCATAGAGGGGAAAAAGGAAACTGGTAGCAGTTATTATTGTCATTAGTTGGGGGTGACGTGTATTAGTGACAGGGGCTCAGTCTGGTGTTTCAGTTGGATGGGGGTCAGTCTGAGGTGTCAGTAGTTTGTTATGGGGGTGTCAGTCTAGGGGGTGGTGATCTATCTGTCTGTGTAGCCAGCGGTTGGGGTAATTCCTAGTTTTTAGTGGTTTGGAGTAGGTAGGTTTCCTCACTCCTCAGTGTACTTATTATATTTCAATTAAACTATCTTTTACAAACTTTGTGACCGGGTTCACACTATTGCGAATTGGATGAGGGTTTCCACCGCATCTGATGCGCATAGCAGGAGATTGTGGCCAACTCTCTATGGAGCCGCTTCACACATCTCTGCAGTCTCCAGTGTGAATTGCGCATCTTTTGGTTCCTTTCAGGTCTGAATTCAGCCAAAATTGGACCTGAAACATTGAATGGAGACGCACCGGACTCCTGCTGTGAGCCGCTGCATTCCCCATGTGAGCCCAGCCAGTTCTAAATGGAAATTTAAATCCCTGGCCCACCCATTTTTTAGTTAACCAACGTTAGAGGTATGTTACCATGTATTTCTAAATTTGTCAGTTTCTGACTCTTTAATGTTTTTTTCTTTTTCAGCTTCCCCCATCTGTTTTGGCTGTCACCATGCAGATCTGCAATTTTCTCATCCGCCTGTGATTGGCCGTGTACTTTTGGAGTGGAAACATATATACCAGTTCTTTATGCACCTCACCTTTACATTTTTCCAATCTTGTATCGTCCGTCAGCATAAATGGTTTCTACAATCAAGCTGACCTGGTCCACCCTTCCTTTCCTAATCCTAGCTATTCTTTGTTAGGGATATTGGGGCCCAGTTTTTTTTTTTTTGGTAAACGTGGTTAAATACTTAAATGGACTATTGTATAGTTTGAGTCTTGCTGTGTGAGATTGTGTCGGGTATTTATTTGCTTTTGTTTTCATGCCACATTTTTTGAATAAAATTCACTGTTTTTAAAAGTTTCAAAATAATATGCTTTTAACATCCAATAAAATAGTCAGTGCCTTTTGTTGCTCATACTCTTGTCTTGTTGCTTATTTCCTTAACTTTTTGTCTTTCAGTTTGTTGTTTGTTTTTGACCTCCCAGAAGGTTTTACCCCCTTTATGACCATAATATTGTTTGCTATCCAGCACTGTGCTACTTTCACACTGGGGGCGTCGGCGGTAAAGGGCCACTTTACCATTGTTTTTGCGGCGCTATTTGGCCACTAGCAGGGCGCTTTTAACCTCCGCCAGCAGCCGAAAAAGCACTTTGTCGGCGGTTCGGAGACGCTGCCCATTGATTTCCAATGGGCAAGGGCGCTGTAGGAGCGGTGTATACACTGCTCCTACAGCGCCTCAAAGATGCGGGTAGCAGGACTTTTTTTTTTTTTTTACCGTTCTGCCAGCGCACCGATCCATGAGTTAGATTAGAAGGGATGGAGGCCCAGAGACATGTCCAGGGTACACTGAGGATACATGGGATAGATTAGATGGGATGGATGTCCAGGGAAAACAGAGGAGGCCTCCATCGCTACTAATCTATCCCATGTATCCTCTGTGTACTCTGGACATGTCTCTGGGCCTCCATCCCTTCTAATCTTACAGGGGGAACTCTGCGAACCCTGATGTACAGGGCAATGCTGCAGACCCTGATGTAAGTGGGAGAAGGGGGTCCCTGACCTCAGAGGGGTGAAAGGGGGTCCCTGTCCTCCAGAGGGGTGAAAGGGGGTCCCTGTCCTCCAGAGGGGTGAAAGGGGGCCCCTGTCCTCAGAGGGGTGAAAGGGGGCCCCTGTCCTCAGAGGGGTGAAAGCGGGGCCCCTGTCCTCAGAGGGGTGAAAGGGGGCCCCTGTCCTCGGGGAAGATGGAGTAGGATATGGGATGGTCTCACCATGACATGCAGGTCCCTCATTTATGGCCGTCTGGGATACCCTCCAGCAGCACGGATGGGTGATCAGCATATCCCCAGGGAGCACAGCTACGGCTTGACAATCTGGCAGCAATTGATGGGTACAGTGGCTGCGTTTGATGGCACAGTGGCGGCAATTTATGGGCACAGTGGTTGCGTTTGGGCGCAGTGAAGCTGTGTTTTCTGGGCGCAGTGAAGCAGCGTTTTCTGGGTGCAGTGAAGCAGCATTTTCTGGGCACAGTGAGGCGGCATTTTCTCGGCATTTGCTGAGCACAGTGAGGCATTTTCTGGGTGCAGTGAGTTTGATGGGCACAGTTATGTTGCATTTTCTGGGCGCAGTGAGGTGTTTGGGCACAGTGAGGCGTCATTTTTTGAGCCTAATGATCCGTTTTCTGGGCGCAGTTCGGCTGTGTTTTCTGCTGGGCACAGTGGCAGCGTATTTATTGGCAGAACAATGTACTATGCATGGGGGCCTGTCCCCCTCTCCAAGCTCCTCTCTATCTCCCCCTCCCTCCAACTCTCCGCCTCCACCTGCCCCCTCGCGTCCATAATTTTTCTGGACCCTTGGCATGCATAAGATTCGTGCAATTCGCAGAGTGAGAGCATATTTCTCGACCAGCTCCCGTGCATGCGCGATCAAGGGCTATGAAATCGCGCATGCGCAGGAAAGCCCCGCCGTCAGCTTGTGTAGCACGATTAGCTCCCGCGCATGTGCTGTTAATAGCAGTGAAGTGGCGCATGCGCAGTAAAGCCCCACCGTCAGCTGTTTCAGTGACGGAGCTGCACCGGAAGTGACGGGGTTTGCTTTCTGCATGAGTCGCAGAAAATTTTACTACACCGGCCCCTACCCTCATTCTTGCCTAGGCCAGATTAACATGTTTTATTGCTCCAGCCTTTTGGGGTGTCTGCATAAGGCTGGATTCACATCTATGCATTTTTTGTGCATTTTGCAGATTTGCACTACAGTCCATTTAACATGGTTTCCTATGGAACATGTTCTGTACAGCAAATCTGAAGAATGCAAAAATCACTAAAACTACATAGGTGTGAATCCAGCCTTAGATATCCTGGGAGGCATCGGCATTCATAGAGGAGCAAGAGGCAGCTGCAAGAACCACGAAGAAACAGCCGGCTGTCTGATGTCAGAGGGGAAGAGGGTGGCATGGTGGCGTACAGACAATGCTGGATGGGTATGTTATAGAGGAACTTCTATCTTTAAAAAAAAAAAAAATGGCAACTACAAATACAGTAGCGGCTGACCCCCTCCGAAAAAAAGAACCCTGTAAGACAAAGGCATAATGAGCTAGTATGAATTGCATACTAGCTCATTATGAAATTACTTACCTTAGATCAAAGCTGTTGCAGCGGTCCTCTTGCACCTCTGTGACCGGCGACATGTCTCCAGTAGGGATGAGCTCCAGCGTGTTCTCGTATTCCACGTGCTGAGCCCGCCAGGAAGTCGGTGCTGCGCTTATCACAGGCAGTGAGACATTTCCCAATCCCAGCAGCCGTGCATCAGGAAATGTTTCACTGCCTGTGATTAGCGTAGCGCTGCACCGACTTCCTGGCAGGCTCTGCACGTGGAGTGTGCGAACACGCCGGAGCTCATCCTTAGTCTCCAGGAGTTATTTCAGGGTTCACGGACTCAGTCGCTGTGATTAGCCGGAGCCGTGATGATGTCACTTCCACGCGGGCATGGCTGCTGAAGAAACGACACAAGCGCCGATGACGTTGGCGGTGTATGTGATAAATATCTCCTAAACCTGATATTTAAAGTACCTACGGGTAAGACTTAATATAAGCTCACCTGTACAAGTGGTGTAACTGGGTGGTTTGCAGCCACTTTAATATACATGCACTTACCAGGCCAGGTGTCTGTGTGCTGTTTTCACCTGGGTCGGTACCCCACCAGTTTTTGGGCCCCCGGCACCACCATCTTGGCTGTACAAAACCAGTTATGACTTTCTTGCAGTTTCACAGCAACCTCTCTACTGCGCATGCGCTGGACAAGCTGCACTTTAGAGCCGGGACTCCGCGTTTTTTTTTTTTAAAAGCCAGCAGCTACAAGTACTGCAGCTGCTGACTTTTAAAATAGTGACACTTACCTGTCCAGCGCGCCCGCGATGTCGGCACCCAAAGCCGATCTCTAGATCGTCTGTCGGGTGCTGCCGCCGCCATCTTGGGTATGGGAATCAGGAAATGGAGCCTTTCGGCTTCATTTCCCGGTTCCCTACTGCGCATGCATGAGCCGCACTGCGCAATAAGGACAGTCCCCGCTGCCTCTGGGATCTGTGTGTTTCCCAGCAGGCAGCGGGGCACTTGCGGAAAGGGGCGGGCACTTGCGGAAAGGAGCGTAATCTACGCCCCTTTCCGCAGAGAGCTATCCCGGAAGTGGGTGCAGAATACCTGTACTGTACAGGTATCTGCACCCCCCTCCCCCCTGAAAGGTGCCAATTGTGGCGCCGGAGGGGGGGGGGGGTTCCAATGAGTGGAAGGTCCACTTTAGGGTGGACCTCCGCTTTAAGACTGGTCCTGCAGCCTCCTGGGACATGTGACATGTTGATGGTTGGGGGGATCTCAACTTCTGCATTTCTCATCTAGGAGGATTGTGTGAGTAGGAACCTGTCAGAAAATGGTACCCACTCCAAGAAAAAAAAGAAAATATTGATAATAGAGGAGGAGGATGAGTGGAACTTTCACTTTTAAGTGAAGCTCTTCTTTAATTGAGGACAATCAGCATGACAATAGGAGGATATTCAGATGAATGAGCTGGAGGTTCGTTGACGCATTGCAATGCTATTAATGTTAGCACCTAAGTGCCCATGCTTCAATGAACAATAGAGGATTGCAGCAATCATTTTGTGACACATCTGATTTTGGGACATTTTAGTGTGTCGGAAGCACAATGATTTCGGTGGGTTGCCTTAATGCAATGTACATTAACCGCTTAAGGACCAGCCGCTGCAGTTATAGTGCAGCTGGTTGACTCCCCTGGGTGAGTCGTCGTAGCTGTACGTCGGCCAATTTAAGAGCACTAGGGTGCGCCTGTGGCGCGATGACGGAGCCGATGCTCGTGCCCGGCAGTCGCTCATGAGAGAGACAGAACGGAGGTCTGTCATTGTAAACAGACAGATCTTCGTTCTGTCAGAGGTGAGGAAACTGATCTGTTACTACTGCTTAGGAACAATGGTCGGTCCCCTCCCCCAGGCAGGCCCAATCCCTCCACAGTTATAAACGCTCCCTAGGACACACAACCCCTTGATTGCCCCCTAGTGTTATCCCCTTCCCTACCAATGACATTTATACATTAAAGCGGAGTTCCACCCAAAAGTGGAACTTATGCTCATTTGTCTCATCTCCCTCTCCGGTGTCACAATTGGCACCTTTTGGGGGGAGGGGGGCAAGATACCTGTCTTTAACAGGTATCCTGTTCCCACTTCCAGGAATCAGCCGTGGGGCTCCCTCCTCCTCTCCCTGTCGCCAGGCCAGTAGGAGAGAGGAGCGGCGCCTTGCAAATGCACAGTAAGGATCCCGGCGTGCAGCCATAAGGCTACGCTGCCAAGTACCCTTACCCGCAATTGTGGCAGCAGCCCCCAACAGCTGATGGAAACATCAGCAGCAGTGCCGACATCGCTGGACTCCAGGACAGTCAAGTGTCCTATTGTTAAAAGCTAGCAGCTGCGGTATGTGTAGCTGCTGGCTTTTAAGCTATTTTTTTGCTCTGATCGCTGTATAAATGGCAATGGTCCCAAAAAAGTGTCCAGTGCTGCAGTCCCAATAAAGATGGGAGATCACCACCATTACTAGTGAATAATAAAAATGGCATAACATATTATTTTTTATTTATTTATTTTTTTATCACAATTCTGTAAAAGAATACATATCAGCCTAAACTGAGGAATATATTTGTTTTTTTCTATTTTGCAAAAAATGGCCTGGTCATTAAGGGGGAAAATCTTCCGGGGCTTTTTCACCTTAATGCATAGGATGCATTAAGGTGAAAAAACACGAACCTTTACAACCCCTTTAACCACTTCAGACCCATGCTATAGTCGAATGATGGCTACAGTGCAGACCTGCTTTGCCGAGACTACGTCTATTGATGTCTTCCCATGTCCGAGCAGCCTGCGCACCCCTTGTGATCAGCGAGTCTATGAGACTCCCTGGATCACAGATCGGTGTAAGGGGTTGATCCCAACCCCTTACCACGTGATCAGCTGTCAGCCAATGACAGCTGATCATGTGATGTCAACAGAGCTGGTAATCGGATTTTTTTTCTCCTCGCGCTGACAGCGTGAGGAGGGAAAAAAAAAGCCTACAGCTACAGGCATCATTCAGATATCAGGTTTTTCAGCTGGCGATTCCCTACACCATAAGAACAATCATAGCGGCTGCTCCACTGCCTGATCATTCTTATGGGAGGCGAGAGGGGACACCCCCCCCCCCCCACCGCCCTCAGGTGCTTCTACTGACTCAACGCTACGATCGAAGCCAGAATCGTTTTTTTTATTTGTTTTATTTCAGGCTTCCCAGCCTAGTGGTGACATGTGGGGTCTTATTGACCCTATATCTCACTGTAAAAAGGACCTGTCATGCCATATTCCTATTACAAGGGATGTTTACATTCCTTGTAATAGGAATAAAAGTAATCAAAAAATGTATTTTTGGGGAAAAAGTGTCAAACTAAATTAAATTAAAGTAAAATGAACAATAAAAAAAAATAATATTTTAAAGAGCCCCTGTCCCCGTGTGCTCACATGCAGAAGCGAACGCATAAGTAAGCCCCAAATATGAAAACAGTGTTCAAAGCACACACGTGAGGTATCGATGGGAACGTTAAAGCGAGTGCAATCATTTTGGCCCTAGACCTCCTCTGTAACTCAAAACGTGACCAGTAAAAAACTTTAAAGCGTCGCCTATGGGGATTTTTAAGTAGCGAAGTTTGGTGCCATTCCACGAGTGTGTGCACTTTTGAAGGGTGACATGTTGGGTATCTATTTACTCGGCATAACTTCATCTTTTACATTATGCAAAAATATTGGGCTAACTTTACTGTTTTTTTTTTAAGGCACAAAACAGTTTTTTTCCACCAAAAAAACTATTTTGAAAAATGCCGCGCAAATACCATGTGGAATAAAATGTTTCAATGACCGCCATTGTATTCTCTAGTGTCTTTGCTAAAAAAAAACATATATAATGTTTTGGGGTTCTATGTCATTTTTTAGCAAATAAATGATGATTTTTACATGTAGGAGAGAAATGTCCGAATTGGCCTGGGTGCTCCAGAATGCCTAAAGGTGCTCCTTGCATGTTGGGCCTCTGTATGTGGCCAAGCTGTGTAAAAGTCTCACACATGTGGTATCGCCATACTCGAGAGGAATAGCAGAATGTGTTTTGGGGCATAATTTGTGGTATGCATATGCTGTGTGTGAGAAATAACCTGATTATATGACAATTTTGTGAGAAAAAAAAGGAAAAAAAATCTTGATTTTGCAAAGAATTGTGGGAAAAAATGACGGCTTCAAAAAACTCACCATGCCTATTACTAAATACCTTGGAATGTCTTCTTTCCAAAAAGGGGTCATTTGGAGGGTATTTGTACTTTTATGGCATGTTAGGGTCTCAAAAAATGAGATAGGCCGTCGGTACATCAGGTGTGATAAATTTTCAGATATTGGCACCATAGCTTGTAGACTCTAACTTTCACACAGACCAAATAATATTCACCGATTTGCACTTATTTCTAGTGATGGCCGAACGGTTCGCCCGGCGGTCGTTTCGCGGCGAATTTCCGACATTCGCGGTCCGCACGTTCGAACGCCTTTTTCCGTCGTTCGCCGCGGCGGACTTACGTGTTTAATGTATACAAGAACTTTAACCTTTGGTGACACGTTTATCATGTGATACAGGACAGCCAATTGAGACATGACAGCACATGGACACTTGTACATTCCCCCTAACCTATAAATACACCCGATCCGGTGGCCATTTTACATTCTTTCTTCTGTTAAGATAGGGACAGGTTCCTGTGTGGAGTAGGGAGAGATAAACCACTAGCTATTTGGTACACAAAAGTTCTTTTCAGGACTGGTATAGGTGTTAGGTGTTGATAGGTTTGCTGTGCTGCTGATTCTTGCAGCAGCCTGAGTGTCTTTTGTTAGTTTAGAGAAAGGGAAAGGACGGTGTATGCTACAGGGACAGCCAGATTAGTCTTTCATCATCATCATCATCATCATCATCATTAGCTGTTACTATCAAGGTCCACAAAAGAGCTGTTCCAGTAACCACTAATCGTTCTCTTTTTTTGCCAATTTGTATAGGGACAGGAAGGAAGCAGTGTTGTCAGGCAGTGAGGGTAATTTTAAAGACTTGCTGTTATTATTAGTTCCACAAAGGTTCTTTTCAGGACTGGTATCAGTGGTACAGTAATAGGCTTGTACATGTATAATATTCTTTCTTCCAAATATAGAAAGGATATTATACTTGACTGCTGCCCTTCTGCTGCAGTCTGCTAAACATTCACAACTCACTTGTTCCACAAAAGTTCTTATAAGGACTGGTAACTTGGTATAGGGTGCTACGGTACATAGGCTTGAGTGCGGTACAGTCTGCTGTTCTGTAAGGACCGCTATCGGTCCACAATAGATAGGGTTGACGTGCACCACTGCTGACCGCTGCCCTATACTGCAGCAGTCCTTCAGCGGTATAGGGACTGACGTACAGTCTGCTAATCACTAACACACAACCTGCTTGTTCCACAAAAGTTCTTATAAGGACTGGTAACTTGGTATAGGGTGCTACGGTACATAGGCTTGAGTGCGGTACAGTCTGCTGTTCTGTAAGGACCGCTATCGGTCCACAATAGATAGGGTTGACGTGCACCACTGCTGACCGCTGCCCTATACTGCAGCAGTCCTTCAGCGGTATAGGGACTGACGTACAGTCTGCTAAACACTAATACACAACCTGCTTGGTCCACAAAAGTTCTTATAAGGACTGGTAACTTGGTATAGGGTGCTACGGTACATAGGCTTGAGTGCGGTACAGTCTGCTGTTCTGTAAGGACCGCTATCGGTCCACAATAGATAGGGTTGACGTGCACCACTGCTGACCGCTGCCCTATACTGCAGCAGTCCTTCAGCGGTATAGGGACTGACGTACAGTCTGCTAAACACTAATACACAACCTGCTTGGTCCACAAAAGTTCTTATAAGGACTGGTAACTTGGTATAGGGTGCTACGGTACATAGGCTTGAGTGCGGTACAGTCTGCTGTTCTGTAAGGACCGCTATCGGTCCACAATAGATAGGGTTGACGTGCACCACTGCTGACCGCTCACCTATACTGCAGCAGTCCTTCAGCGGTATAGGGACTGACGTACAGTCTGCTAATCACTAACACACAACCTGCTTGTTCCACAAAAGTTCTTATAAGGACTGGTAACTTGGTATAGGGTGCTACGGTACATAGGCTTGAGTGCGGTACAGTCTGCTGTTCTGTAAGGACCGCTATCGGTCCACAATAGATAGGGTTGACGTGCACCACTGCTGACCGCTGCCCTATACTGCAGCAGTCCTTCAGCGGTATAGGGACTGACGTACAGTCTGCTAAACACTAACACACAACCTGCTTGGTCCACAAAAGTTCTTATAAGGACTGGTAACTTGGTATAGGGTGCTACGGTACATAGGCTTGAGTGCGGTACAGTCTGCTGTTCTGTAAGGACCGCTATCGGTCCACAATAGATAGGGTTGACGTGCACCACTGCTGACCGCTGCCCTATACTGCAGCAGTCCTTCAGCGGTATAGGGACTGACGTACAGTCTGCTAAACACTAATACACAACCTGCTTGGTCCACAAAAGTTCTTATAAGGACTGGTAACTTGGTATAGGGTGCTACGGTACATAGGCTTGAGTGCGGTACAGTCTGCTGTTCTGTAAGGACCGCTATCGGTCCACAATAGATAGGGTTGACGTGCACCACTGCTGACCGCTCACCTATACTGCAGCAGTCCTTCAGCGGTATAGGGACTGACGTACAGTCTGCTAATCACTAACACACAACCTGCTTGTTCCACAAAAGTTCTTATAAGGACTGGTAACTTGGTATAGGGTGCTACGGTACATAGGCTTGAGTGCGGTACAGTCTGCTGTTCTGTAAGGACCGCTATCGGTCCACAATAGATAGGGTTGACGTGCACCACTGCTGACCGCTGCCCTATACTGCAGCAGTCCTTCAGCGGTATAGGGACTGACGTACAGTCTGCTAAACACTAATACACAACCTGCTTGGTCCACAAAAGTTCTTATAAGGACTGGTAACTTGGTATAGGGTGCTACGGTACATAGGCTTGAGTGCGGTACAGTCTGCTGTTCTGTAAGGACCGCTATCGGTCCACAATAGATAGGGTTGACGTGCACCACTGCTGACCGCTGCCCTATACTGCAGCAGTCCTTCAGCGGTATAGGGACTGACGTACAGTCTGCTAAACACTAATA
Organism: Lithobates pipiens; assembly: GCF_037356315.1. NCBI lineage: Eukaryota > Metazoa > Chordata > Amphibia > Anura > Ranidae > Lithobates > Lithobates pipiens. Next base: position 229,789,605 of record NW_027507686.1, on the reverse strand, counting down.
CACAACCTGCTTGGTCCACAAAAGTTCTTATAAGGACTGGTAACTTGGTATAGGGTGCTACGGTACATAGGCTTGAGTGCGGTACAGTCTGCTGTTCTGTAAGGACCGCTATCGGTCCACAATAGATAGGGTTGACGTGCACCACTGCTGACCGCTGCCCTATACTGCAGCAGTCCTTCAGCGGTATAGGGACTGACGTACAGTCTGCTAAACACTAATACACAACCTGCTTGGTCCACAAAAGTTCTTATAAGGACTGGTAACTTGGTATAGGGTGCTACGGTACATAGGCTTGAGTGCGGTACAGTCTGCTGTTCTGTAAGGACCGCTATCGGTCCACAATAGATAGGGTTGACGTGCACCACTGCTGACCGCTCACCTATACTGCAGCAGTCCTTCAGCGGTATAGGGACTGACGTACAGTCTGCTAATCACTAACACACAACCTGCTTGTTCCACAAAAGTTCTTATAAGGACTGGTAACTTGGTATAGGGTGCTACGGTACATAGGCTTGAGTGCGGTACAGTCTGCTGTTCTGTAAGGACCGCTATCGGTCCACAATAGATAGGGTTGACGTGCACCACTGCTGACCGCTGCCCTATACTGCAGCAGTCCTTCAGCGGTATAGGGACTGACGTACAGTCTGCTAATCACTAACACACAACCTGCTTGTTCCACAAAAGTTCTTATAAGGACTGGTAACTTGGTATAGGGTGCTACGGTACATAGGCTTGAGTGCGGTACAGTCTGCTGTTCTGTAAGGACCGCTATCGGTCCACAATAGATAGGGTTGACGTGCACCACTGCTGACCGCTGCCCTATACTGCAGCAGTCCTTCAGCGGTATAGGGACTGACGTACAGTCTGCTAAACACTAATACACAACCTGCTTGGTCCACAAAAGTTCTTATAAGGACTGGTAACTTGGTATAGGGTGCTACGGTACATAGGCTTGAGTGCGGTACAGTCTGCTGTTCTGTAAGGACCGCTATCGGTCCACAATAGATAGGGTTGACGTGCACCACTGCTGACCGCTCACCTATACTGCAGCAGTCCTTCAGCGGTATAGGGACTGACGTACAGTCTGCTAATCACTAACACACAACCTGCTTGTTCCACAAAAGTTCTTATAAGGACTGGTAACTTGGTATAGGGTGCTACGGTACATAGGCTTGAGTGCGGTACAGTCTGCTGTTCTGTAAGGACCGCTATCGGTCCACAATAGATAGGGTTGACGTGCACCACTGCTGACCGCTCACCTATACTGCAGCAGTCCTTCAGCGGTATAGGGACTGACGTACAGTCTGCTAATCACTAACACACAACCTGCTTGTTCCACAAAAGTTCTTATAAGGACTGGTAACTTGGTATAGGGTGCTACGGTACATAGGCTTGAGTGCGGTACAGTCTGCTGTTCTGTAAGGACCGCTATCGGTCCACAATAGATAGGGTTGACGTGCACCACTGCTGACCGCTGCCCTATACTGCAGCAGTCCTTCAGCGGTATAGGGACTGACGTACAGTCTGCTAAACACTAATACACAACCTGCTTGGTCCACAAAAGTTCTTATAAGGACTGGTAACTTGGTATAGGGTGCTACGGTACATAGGCTTGAGTGCGGTACAGTCTGCTGTTCTGTAAGGACCGCTATCGGTCCACAATAGATAGGGTTGACGTGCACCACTGCTGACCGCTGCCCTATACTGCAGCAGTCCTTCAGCGGTATAGGGACTGACGTACAGTCTGCTAAACACTAATACACAACCTGCTTGGTCCACAAAAGTTCTTATAAGGACTGGTAACTTGGTATAGGGTGCTACGGTACATAGGCTTGAGTGCGGTACAGTCTGCTGTTCTGTAAGGACCGCTATAGGTCCACAATAGATAGGGTTGACGTGCACCACTGCTGACCGCTCACCTATACTGCAGCAGTCCTTCAGCGGTATAGGGACTAAGAGTTTTGTCACAGGGTCATTTAAAAAATGACATGCAGAGGAAGAGGCAGGCCCTTCCGCAGGGGTGGTAGGGGTAGGGCAGGAGCAACAGGCTTGAGCCAAAGTGGGAAGTTGCAGAAGGTGCGTTCAATTACTTTAAAGGATGCACCAGACTTGGTTGAGTGGCTCGCTCAGCCTTACTCTTCTGCACCCTCCTCATCCTCTCGATCTGCACCCTCTTCTTCACTCTCTGCTATGTGCACCCCCAAAGACACTACCACCAACAACACGACCACCACCACCACCACCACATACCTTCCGCTTGAGTCACTGGAATTATTTTCCGATCCATATCAAGAGGACATTTCTGATGCGCAGCCACTCTTGGTATTGGATCAGGAAGAGGAGGTAGCAACAAGCGCTACTCAGCAGTCTGACGCCAGTACCCAGATCAGCCCAAGGAGGAGGTTGGTCCCCGGTGTTGCTGCCTACTCTACTTATAGCGGTGGGGAAGGTGACGTTGATGATGACGTGTCTAGTGATGTCACGTGGGTGCCCACAAGAGAGGAAGAGGAGGGGAGTTCAGAGGGAGATATGGACCAGCAGATAGGGAGGAGAAGCAGCAATGACTTACATTGCACAGCAGGGACAAAGCAGACTGCAAATGTATCAGGAGCGAGTCATCGACCATGTACGGTCACATCTGGCGCTCCCAGGACACCGGCACATGGCTCCGCAGTGTGGGCTTTTTTTAACGTGTCCGCTGCTGACAATAGCGTTGCCATCTGCAATCTTTGCAGTCAACGCGTTAGTCGCGGTAAGCCCAATACTCACCTAGGGACGACCGCCTTAAGAAGGCACATGAGCAGCCATCACCGAGCCCAGTGGGAGCAACGGAACACACAAAGCCACACTGCAGGCTCTCACCGTCCAGCCTCGTCTTCTACTTCTCCTTCTCCTCTCTCCTCACAATTGTCCTCCACTCCACCTTCCATCACGCCAAGCTCACATTTTTCTGCAAAAAGGCAGGCTTCCGTGGGCCTAATGTTTGAGCGTAAAAAAATGATGACGCCGGATAACCCTCTTGCCCAACGGTTGGCGGCTGGCTTGTCAGAACTCATAGCCCGCCAACTACTGCCATATAAACTGGTGGACTCGGAGGCCTTTCGCAAATTTGTGGCCATTGGAACACCACAATGGAAGGTCCCAGGAAGGAAGTATTTCTCAGAGAAGGGCATCCCAGAGCTATATGGCCATGTTCAGCGGCAAGTGAATGTATCTCTGGCACACAGTGTCGGTGCCAAGATACATCTGACCACAGACACGTGGTCTAGCAAACACGGGCAGGGAAGGTATATCAGTTTTACTGCCCACTGGGTGAACCTTCTGACGGCCGTCAAGCATGTAACCCGTGGCACCCGTGTAGATTTGGTTTTACCGCCACGGATTGCATGCAGGCCTGACTCTTCTTCTCCTCCTCCTACTCCATCCTCCTCCCTCTCCTCCTCAGCTGCCTCCTCCTTTTCCGCTGCTAGCGTCTCTTCCACTGCACCGCCCAAGCTCCCCAGAACCTATTCCACATGCCAGGTGAGACGTTGCCATGCCGTGCTGCGTCTGTTGTGCCTGGAAGCAAAGAGCCACACTGGCCCGGCACTCCTTTCAGCTTTGCGTTCACAGGCAGATGAGTGGCTAACACCGCTCAATTTGACAGTTGGTAAAGTGGTGTGTGACAACGGTGCCAATCTGCTTAGCGCATTGAAACAGGGCAAAATCACGCACGTGCCGTGCATGGCACACGTCTTAAACTTGGTCGTGCAGCGATTCCTTGTCAAATACCCTGGGGTCCAGGACATCTTGCGGCAGGCAAGGAAAATCTCGGCCCATTTCAGAAGATCTTACACGGCCATGGCTCGCCTTGCTGACATTCAGCGGCGACACCATCTGCCGGTCAGACGTCTTATTTGCGATTGCCCGACGCGATGGAACTCAACCTTCTATATGCTTGATAGGCTGCTCCAGCAGAAACGTGCAGTTAACGTCTACCTGTATGAACTCTGCGAAAGAAACGGTTCTGGGGAGCTGGGTTTTTTTTCACCGCGCCAGTGGCTGCTCATGCGCGACACATGCAGACTTCTGCGGCCATTTGAGGAGATCACCAAACTGGTCAGTCGCAGCCATGGCGCCATCAGTGACATGGTACCTTATGCCTTCTTTCTGGAGCGTGCATTGCGTCGTGTCATTGATCAGGCTGTGGAGGAGCAGGAGCGGGAAGATGAGGAAGTCGCAATGCTGGATGAATTCCCAGGGGGGGCTACTCTATCTGAGACAAGTCAACAACAGGAGTCTGATGAGGAGTCAGAGGAGGATGGTGCCGGGGCGGATGAGCAGGAGCAAGAAGAGCATGCTTTAAACCTTTCTGGGATCCCTGTTGTGCGAGGATGGGGAGAGGAGAATGAAGAGGACGACATTATCCTGGATGATGAGCAGGAGCCAGGCCACCACACCGCTTCCACTTTAGTGCAAATGGGGGCCTTCATGCTCCAGTGTTTTAATAGGGACCCCCGTATAAAAAGCATGAGGGTCAAGGACCAGTACTGGGTGGCAACGTACTTAGACCCCCGGTACAAACACAAAATGGCGGAAATGTTACCGCCGTCGCAGAGGGCTGTCAGAATGCAGCACTTCCAGGCCTTGCTTCGAGAAATGCTGCATTCTGCTTTTGCGTGCGCTGGCAGAGGAGCAATTCCCACTCCCAGAGAAGGATTTGCGGGTACCAATCCAACAGCGCCTGCAAGAAGAGGCCGGTTTGAAGATGTGTTGGTGACTTCGGATATGAGGTCATTCTTTCAGCCGACCCATCGACAGGTGTCATCCGGATCCAGCATCAGGGAACGCCTAGACCGTCAGGTGTCCGACTACATTGGGTTAACGGCCGATGTGGACGCTCTGAGGAGTGATGAACCCCTAGACTACTGGGTGGGCAGGCTTGACCTCTGGCCAGAGCTTGCCCAATTTGCAATCGAACTGTTGGCTTGCCCCTCATCCAGTGTCCTGTCCGAAAGGACGTTCAGCGCAGCAGGGGGGATTGTGACCGATAAGCGTACTCGCCTAGCTCACCACAGTGTTAACTACCTCACATTTCTAAAAATGAATGAGGCATGGATCTCGGAGGAATTCAACACATGTGATCAGTAGACCATGTATATGTCTATAAACAATTTTTGGAATCAAGCACACAGACCTTCTTAATTCATTTGGCTCACTTCCCTGACCCAAAAAAGCACACCGTACTATATGCCCCTACCCTCCTCTTTGAAGAGGTTGAGCGGTGTCATATTTCTACTGGGGCTGCTTATTATGAGGGGTTCCCACCATCCCTGTGCTGTGCTGACTTCCTCCTGGGTGTTCTTATTATGAGGGGCTCCCACCATCCCTGTGCTGTGCTGACTTCCTCCTGGGGGTTCTTATTATGAGGGGATCACACCATCCCTGTGCTGTGCTGACTTCCTCCTGGGGCTGCTTACGGTGCTGCTGTCAGCGCTGTATGTCACGGAGCTGCTGTCAGCGCTGTATGTCACGGAGCTGCTGTCAGCGCTGTATGTCACGGAGCTGCTGTCAGCGCTGTATGTCACGGAGCTGCTGTCAGCGCTGTATGTCACGGAGCTGCTGTCAGCGCTGTATGTCACGGAGCTGCTGTCAGCGCTGTATGTCACGGAGCTGCTGTCAGCGCTGTATGTCACGGAGCTGCTGTCAGCGCTGTATGTCACGGAGCTGCTGTCAGCGCTGTATGTCACGGAGCTGCTGTCAGCGCTGTATGTCACGGTGCTGCTGTCAGCGCTGTATGTCACGGAGCTGCTGTCAGCGCTGTATGTCACGGAGCTGCTGTCAGTGCTGTATGTCACGGAGCTGCTGTCAGCGCTGTATGTCACGGAGCTGCTGTCAGCGCTGTATGTCACGGAGCTGCTGTCAGCGCTGTATGTCACGGTGCTGCTGTCAGCGCTGTATGTCACGGAGCTGCTGTCAGCGCTGTATGTCACGGAGCTGCTGTCAGCGCTGTATGTCACGGAGCTGCTGTCAGCGCTGTATGTCACGGAGCTGCTGTCAGCGCTGTATGTCACGGAGCTGCTGTCAGCGCTGTATGTCACGGTGCTGATGTCAGTGCTCTGTATTACGGTGCTGCTGTCAGTGCTCTGTATCTCCTGCACCCTCTTGTTTGCCTACCCTGGTCCCTGACCTTCCCTCTCCTCCATTGCCTTCATTAGCTCCATAGTCCTGAATTGTCAGAACAATTTCCCAAATAAAAAAAAAATGCTTGTAGTTATCGATCCCAAATTCACCTCATACATGTATTATGCTATTGTCCAGGTGGTGGGACTACGTGCTACCCCCTAATAATTACCCCGTGGCCGCAAATTCGACCTAAAGGTTTGCGAAATTCGCCTCCCATTGAAGTCAATGGAGCCCGCGGCGAACGGTCGTTTTCGCGAACGTTTGTGTCCGTTCGCGTTTCGCGTTCGCGAAACGTCCCGTCGGAAGTTCGTCCATCACTACTTATTTCTTCCAAAGATATGTAGTAGTATACATTTTGGCCAAAATTTATGAAGAAAAATTACTAATTTGCTAAATTTTATAACAGAAACGAAGACTTTTTTTTTTTTTTTTTTACAGAATTTTCTGTATTTTTTCTTTTATAACGCAAAAAAAAACAAAAAAAAAAACTCAGTGGTGATTAAATACCACCAAAAGAAAGCTCTATTTGTGGGAAAAAAGGACAAAAATGTCATATAGGTACAGTGTTGCATAACTGAGTAATTGTCATTCAAAATGTGAGAGCACTGAAAGCTGAAAATTGGTCTGGTTATTAACCACTTGCTTACTGGGCACTTAAACACCCTTCCTGACCAGACCAATTTTCAGCTTTTGGTGCTCTCACACTTTGAATGACAATTACTCAGTCATGCAACACTTTACCCAAATGAATTTTGTGTACAAATACCCCCCAAATGACCCCTTTTTTGAAAGTAGATATTCCAAGGTATTTACTAAGATGCATGGTGAAGTTTTTGATGTTGTCATCTTTTTCCCACAATTCTATTTTTTTTTTTTTCTCACAAAATTTTCAATGTAATAGGTTATTTCTCTCACAGGGCATGTGTATACCACAAATGACACCCCAAAATACGTTCTGCTACTCCTTCTGAGTATTACGATACCAAATGTGTGAGGCCGCGTACACACGGGCGGATTGTCTGTCCAACTTAGTCCGCTGAACCGTGTTTCAGCGGACAATCCGCTCGTGTGTGGGCTTCAGCGGACTTTTTCAGCGGACTGTCTGACGAACAAAGTCTTACGGAATTTCCGAAATTTTGTCCGTTCAAACTTGGTTTTGTCCGTCCAAACTTGGTTTCAGCGGACAGTCCGCTCGTGTGTAGGCAAGTTGGACGGACTAAGTATGGCGCATGCTCAGAAAGGATTTACACGGCCGAAGGTTGCATTGCAGTGTATAGGACGTCGTTTTTCTACTCCCGTCGTACGTGCTGTACACGTCATCGCGCACGCTTTCAACGGACTGTCTGCTCATCGTGTGTGGTCAAGTCCGTTCATGCAAATTTTGAACGGACTGTCTGTCGGATTGTCTGACGAACTTAGTTGGGCAGACAATCCGCCCGTGTGTACGTGGCCTGAGACTTTTACACAGCCTGGCCAAGTACAGAGGCCCAATATTGAAATAGCACCATCAGGCGTTCTAGGAGCATAAATTACACATTTCATTTCTCAACCACCTATTACATTTTTGAAGGCCCTGGAGCACCAGGACAATGGAAATGCCCACAAAGTGACCCCATTTTGGAAAGCTAACACCCCAACGTATAATCTATGAGGCATATTGAGTCGTTTGAATGGTTCATTTTTTTTCCAGAAGTTTTGGGAAAATGTGGAAAAAAAATGAAAAAGCATTTTTTTTTACGCAAAGTTGTCCATTTATAAGATATTTCCAACACATAGCATGTACATAGCAAAAATGACACCCCAAAATACGTTCTACTACTCCTCCTGAGTATAACGATACCAAATGTGTGAGACTTTTACACAGCCTGGCCACATACAGAGGCCCAATATTGAAATAGCACCATCAGGCGTTCTAGGAGCATAAATTACACATCTTATTTCTCAACCACCTATTACAGTTTTGAAGGCCCTGGAGCACCAGGACAATGGAAATGCCCACAAAGTGACCCCACGTGGCACTGGTACACATGGAACTGACGACACGTGGCACTGGCAGATGGCACTGGAGGCAGATGGCACTGGAGGCAGATGGCACTGGAGGCAGATGGGGCTGGCACTGGCAGATGGCGCTGGCTATTTGCTCTGGCTAATTGCTCTGGCAAATGGGGCTGGCAGATGGCACTGGCAGATGACTTTGGCTATTTGCTCTGGCTAATTGCTCTGGCAGGTGGCCCTGGCACTGGCGGCACTGGGGCTGACGGATGGCACTGGCACGTGGCACTGGCACGTGGCACTGGCGGCACTGGGGCTGATGGATGGCACTGGGGCTGACGGATGGCACTGGCGGGTGGCACTGGCGCTGGCAGGTGGCACTGACGCTGGCAGGTGGCACTGGTGCTGGCAGGTGGCGCTGGTGCTGGCAGGTGGCACTGACGCTGGCATGTGGCACTGGCGCTGGCAGGTGGCGCTGGGGCTGACGGCACTGGGGCTGGCAGGTGGCACTGGCGCTGGCAGGTGGAGCTGGGGCTGATGGCGCTGGCAGGTGGCACTGGGGCTGACAGATGGCACTGGGGCTGACGGATGGCGCTGGCAGGTGGCACTGGGGCTGACGGATGGCACTGGGGCTGACAGATGGCACTGGGGCTGACAGTGTTAGTCACAGTATACAATTTGTGACTCACAGATCCTCTCTCTCCTCACACGCTGTCTCTGTGTGAGGAGGGAAAGACACGGCAATGGGAGATGATCTCATATGTTTACATTTGAGATCATCTCCCATTGGCAGCTGCGATCGCGCTGTGAACGGCCGCTTTGATTGGCCGTTCACAGCGATCTATGTTTGCCTGTCTCCGGGAGACACGGCGAATACAAAACTTCCGCGATGCGTGCCCCCGGCAGTGCGCATTGCGGAAGTAAACACAAGGACGTCCAGGGACGACCAGTCAAAGGAACCCGCCTGCTCTACGGCCGTCATTCGGCTATAGGGCAGGCGGGAGGTGGTTAAGGGGGTTTAAGTGCCCAGTGGTTAAGTGGTTAAACAGGCTGCTTGGTGCCATTACCATTGCTGAGCGTGCATGTGCGCCTATATGCATGCTGGTTATTGTGCACCCTGTGCTATCACATTTCTGGCAGTAACATTCTCAGAAAATATGAACACAATATTGACTGCAGTTACATGTCTGAATTCTTCCACACACAGTGAATGTATGAATACATTTCTCTAATTTGTAGGACTACAACTATGTCACTCACTGTGGCTGCTGCAGCATGTTTACTCATGGAAGATGTTGTGGAAGATTCAGCCCCCGTTCACACCGCTGTGACTTGTCATGCAATTTGATAGGCCCAAAATTGCATGACAAGTCGCACCCTATTGTCAGCAATGTAACTGTTCAAAGCACACTGATTTGAAAAAAAAAGGTTCCTTCACTTTGCGGTTTTCAGGTGCGACTTGCATAGACATCTGTGCATGAAGTCGCACAGATGTCAGCCAAGTCGCACTGACCTGCAGCTTTGAAATCGTGCAACTTCAAGGGAAGTCGTGCAATTTCAAAGTTGGATTCAGCGTGAACAGGGGCTCAAAGTATTCCATGAGGTTAAAAACTTCTGCCAACTGACATTTTCTGAGCACAAAATACACCTTCCTAAGGCCGCGTACACACGGGCGGACTGTTCGCCCAACTTTGTCCGCTGAACAGTGTTTCAGCGGACAGTCCGCTCTTGTGTGGGCTTCAGCGGACAGTTTCAGCGGACAGTCTGACGAACAAAGTTTTTCGGAATTCCCGTTAGACAGTCCGCTGAAACTTGGTTTGAGCGGACAGTCCGCTCGTGTGTAGGCTTGTTCGTCAAACTAAGTCTCGCGCATGCTCAGAAAGAATTTACACGCCGAAGGTTGCATTGCAGTGTATAGGACGTCGTTTTTCTAGTCCCGTCGTACGTGCCGTTCACGTCATCGCGCACGGTTTCAGCAGACTGTTCGTTCATTGTGTGTGGTCAAGTCCGCTCATGCAAATTTTGAGCGGACTGTTGGTCGTACTGTTTGACGAACAAGGTTGGGCGAACAGTCCGCGCGTGTGTACGCGGCCTAAGGCTTCACTTTTCTCAAAGTTGTGACGTTCCATCTTCTTACACCCCACACTCATCCACAGTAAGGATACACTAAGAATGGAGAAAGCAGACATGTTTACACCCAGCGGAGTTTTGCATTTTACACGTATTTATAAGACCCCTTTCACACCGCTGCGCCCATAGAGTCGTATTTGCAGCGCATTTCGGCTGCTAGCGGGGAGCTTTTACCCCCTGCTAGGGGCCAAGAAAGGGTTAAAACCGCCCGCAATAGCAGCGTTTTGCTGGCGATATTGCATCACTGCCCCATTGATTTCAATGGGGAGCAGCGGTGTAGGAGCGGTAAACACACGGCTCCTTCATCGCTCCAAAGAAGCTGCTGGCAGGACTTTTCCTGACATCCTGCCAGCGCACCGCTCCGGTGTGAAAGACCTCGGGCTTTCACACTAGAGACAATGGTGCAGCAGTTTGAGGGTGGATTGCAGGCGCTATTTCTAACGCTATAGCGCCTTCAAAAACGCCCTCGGTGTGAAAGGGGTCTAACAGTAAAGTTAGTTTATATAGTGAAATACAGTACTTAGAACTCCGTGTGACTAGTTAGATGTTGAATTTTAAAAGCATAAGGCATCCCTGCTCATCTCACAGATTTATTAATCTCACAGAAGTTCGCTGCTTTTAAAAATCAACATCTAAGCAGTCAGACGGAGTTCTAAGTACAGTATTTCACTATATAAACGCAGTTTACTGTTATAAATGTGTAAAATGCAAAACTCCGGTGGGTGTAACAACATGTCTGCTTTCCCCTTCTTAGTGTATCCTTACTGTGGACGAGTGTGGGGTGTAGCAAGATGGCGGCGACAGAACGTCACTTTCGTAGCAAATTGCAATGGGTCGCCGAATATGCTGTTACACGGCCTTCAAGTGTCTATGTCTTTTCACATGCAATAGAAGCTGAAACTAAAGTAGAATTCCAGGCAACACCTAACTTAAAAATGTCCCCTACCTCCTCCTACCAATTATGCAGACTAAGCTTTGTAAGAAAGATGTATGTACATCGGTCCGGTGACATAATCCGGCTCCCTTGTGTCAGTCTGCGGCAGCTGAAGGGGAGAGGAGGGATTCCTAAGTATATACTCCCTTCTTACACAGTTTAGTCAGCAAAGATATTAGGAGGGGGTAGGGGGCATTTTTAAGACTACATAGGCTTGGCCTGGAATTCTATGTTAAGGTTATTTTAACTGCTGTAAATGTTAGCCCTTGCACACACGGTCGGAGATTCCGACGGAATGTGTCCTATCGGAGAGTTTTGTTGGATAATCCGACTGTGTGTGGTCTCCATCGGAATGTTTCCGTCGGAGTATCCGACGGACCAAGTTTTCCAACTTGTCCGTAAAATTTTCTGACAAAATGCTCCGATCGGACATACTCCGATCATGTGTAGCCTGCTCCGACGGACAAAGTGCCACACATGCTCAGATCAAATTCCTAGACCAAAGCTATTGGCTACTAGCGTGAATGTAGTCCTGTTGTAAGGAAATAACGTTATCACGTTATGTACAAATGGATTTTCCAACAACTTTGTCCGACCGTGTGTATGCAACAGTTTCGGACAAAATCCAACGGATTTGGTTGTCAGAACGTCTAACTGTGTTGACAAGGGCTTAAAGGATAAGTTCACCTTTGGGAACCTGCTATTAGGATGGAACATGTAACATGTTCCCAATGCTGAAGCCTTAGCATGCCCATGCACGGCTCTACCCACGCGGTCATACTATTCATTCATCGAGTTCTGTGAATGAATGAACTACAAGTTTCAACAAACTTTACAGATGTCAGTTTGCAGTTCTCAATGAACTACCACGGTGCTGTGGATTGCCGTGGTAGTTCATGGATTCTTCCTGTCAGTGTAGCTGCTTGCCCGTACGGACACGCAGATACACTGACGGGTCTGCAGGAGACCTGCATGGCATGAGCAATCAGCTCATCGCTGGTGCAATGCTTTACAGACTCCAAAAAAAAAATGTTTTTTCCCCTGTGCATTTATAATTTCTTTTTAACCACTTGCTTACTGGGCACTTAAACCCCCCTCAGTCCCAGACCAATATTCAGCTTTCAGCGCTGATGCACTTTGAGTGACAATTGCGCGGTCATACAACACTGTACCCAAATGAAATTTTTATCATTTTTTTCCCACAAATAGAGCTTTCTTTTGGTGGTATTTAGTTACAGCTCGGAGTTTTATTTTTTGCTAAACAAACAAAAAAAGATGCAAAAAAAAAAAAAAAAAAATCATGTTTTAATAGTTTGTTATAAAATTTTGCAAACGGGTCATTTTTCTCCTTCATTGAAGTGCGCTGATTAGGCGGCACTGATAGGCTGCATTGGTGGGCACTGATGGGCTGCATTGGTGGGCACTGATGGGCTGCATTGGTGGGCACTGATAGGCTGCACTGGTGGGCACTGATAGGCATAGTTAAGGCGGCACTAATAGGCACAGATAAGGCGGCACCGATGGGCACAGATAAGGCGGCACTGATGGGCAAAGATGGGCACAGATAAGATGGCACGGATGGGTGGCACGGATAAGTGGCACGGATGGGTGGCACGGATGGGCACTGATAGGTACCACAGATAGATGGGACTGATGGGCACTGATAGGTGGCACTGATAGGTGGCTCTGATAGGTGGCACTGCTGGGCACTGATGGGCGGCACTGCTGGGCACTGATGGGCGGCACTGCTGGGCACTGATGGGCGGCACTGGGGTGCAGCACCTGAGGCAGATTTTGGGTGGCACTGTGGGTGGCACTGCTGGGTGGCACTGTGGGTGGCACTGTGGGCACTGCTGGGTGGCACTGTGGGCACTGCTGGGTGGCACTGTGGGCACTATGGGCACTGCTGGGTGGCACTGACAGGGGGGCACTTACTTTATTTCAGGATGGCACTGCGGGTGGCAGGTGGGCACTGGCAGGGGGCAGGTGTCCTTTTAAATTGCTGGCCGTGATCGGGACTGATGTCCCGAACACGGCCGCCGGCGATCGGCTTTTTTTTTTTCTCCTCGCGCTGTCAGCGCGAGGAGGAATACTAGCCGATTACCGGCTCCGTTTTATCACATGATCAGCTGTCATTGGCTGACAGCTGATCACGTGATAAGGGGTCGGGATCGACCCCTTACACGGATCGGTGATCAGGCGAGTCTCACGGACTCGCCGATCACAGAGCGCGCCGCGCGCGCCCCTCAGGGGGCGCGCAGGCCGCTCGTAACCGGGACTACGTCAATAGACGTAGTCCCGAAAATGTGGGTCCGCGCTATTGCCGTCATTTTGCAATAGCGCGGATCCCAAGTGGTTAAAAAGTGAACTTATCCTTTGAAGGAAAGATTTTCTGAAATGCTTCAGCATTAAGCCTCTGCTTGGTATTGGCATGTCAGGGTTTTATGACCCACTTATCGATTTAGTGGGTCCCATTGAATTCATGAGCTCATTTCCATTGGAAGTAGTGTTCCAAGATTTTATACATTTATAATTATTATATTATCAATTCCTGGAACGTGCAGGACCACAAATATTTCACTCACCGTGGCTGAATGACCACAGGCTAAACAAGAGAAATCTATGAGTTTATGGCTAGTATTATTTCTGCTTTAAAACACTATATTAAATAAAACCCTTTTGTGTCTTTGAAAAATGCAAACATTATTTAGGTAGTTATTATTTAGTCATTGTTAGGGATGAGCCGAACACCCCCCGGTTCGGTTCGCACCAGAACTTTCGAACGGACCCCAAATTCGTACGAACTTTAGAACCCCATTGAAGTCTATGGGACTCGAACATTCAAAATTAAAAGTGCTAATTTTAACGGCTAATATGCAAGATGCTGTCCTAAAAAGGGTTTGGGGACCTGGCTCCTGCCCCAGGGGACATGGGTCAATGCCTAAATTTTTTTTAAAAATGGCCGTTTTGGCGTGAGCACTGATTTTAATGACCATTAAAGTGAAAAAAAAGTGAAATATTCTTTTAAATATCATGCCTGGGGGGTGTCTGTAGTATGCCTGTGAAGTGCCACGTGTTTCCCATGTTTAGAACAGTCCCTGCACAAAATGACATTAAACGGAAATAACATAATTTAAAACTGCTTGCGGTTTTAATGTTATATCTGGTTCCTGCAATATGGTTGAAAATCATTGAGAAAAATGGCATGGGTAGCCCTCTCTGCCCATTACCAACCCCTTTGGGTCTTGTACGCATATTAAGGGGAACTCTGTACCTATATTAAAAAAAGGAAATGCGTGTGGCCCCCAGACCCTATATACTCAGAACAGCAGTATACAGGCGGTGCAAACAAGACAGGGACTGTGTAGGTTTGTTGTGTTAAGTTGAATCTGTTTGTAATTTTCAACTGGTACATTTTTAAAGTGTAGCTCCAGTCAAAAAAACTAAAAGCTTTTTGTAAAACATAGGGAAGGGTTATCACCCCTGTATAATTTGTTTTGCCGTCCGTCTTTTTTCATCTCACTTGCTGTTGTCTCCTTCCGTTTGCAAGTAGGAGATGTTTGTAAGTTGGATGTTTGAAAGTAGGGGCCTGCCCTATATGCTCTGCAGAAATGGCGGAACAAGGTGTTGGTTTTGCCACAACATTGTAAGCCCTCAAAGTGACTCTTGGTGGGCGCTGGAGCGCCCTGCTGTGAACGATTATATCAAGAATTGTAATTACATGCCATTGTTGAACAGTGGTAGAAAAATTGACCTTTGGTGGTTGTGGTGCTGGTGCCACAACACTATAAGTCCTCACAGTTACTTTGGGTGGGCACAGGAATGGGCCCTCCTGTGAAATATTATATCAAGAATTGTAATTACATGTCCCTGTTAAACAGGGGCAGAAAAATTGGGCCTTAGGCACTGGTGCTAGTGCCACGAAACTGCAACCTCTCCCATATACTCTAGTTTTATTGCAGGAATTAGCCCTGCTGCAAAGCATTGCATCAAAAAATTGTAATTAAACGCCCCTGTTAAACAGGGGCAGAAAAATTGGGCCTTAGGCACTGGTGCTGGTGCTGGTGCCACGACACTGCAACCTCTCCCATATACTCTAGTTTTATTGCAGGAATTAGCCCTGCTGCAAAGCATTGCATCAAAAATTGTAATTAAACGCCCCTGTTAAACAGGGGAAGAAAAATTGAGCCTTAGGCACTGGTGCTGTTGCCACCACACTGCAGCCTCTCCCATATACTCTAGTTTTATTGCAGGAATTAGCCCTGCTGCAAAGCATTGCATCAAAAACTATAATTAAATGCCCCTGTTAAACAGGGGCAGAAAAATTCGGCCTCAGGCACTGGTGCTGGTGCCACGACACTGCAACCTCTCCCATATACTCTAGTTTTATTGCAGGAATTAGCCCTACTGCAAAGCATTGCATCAAAAATTGTAATTAAACGCCCCTGTTAAACAGGGGCAGAAAAATTGGGCTGATGGCATCACCCAGAACCAGAAATGTTCTTCCAACATATCAGCAGAGGAAGAGGATAGACAATCAACATAACAGGACAGTCACTCAGCATCAGCATAGGAAGTCTTGAAGGGATGTGATATTTCAAAAAAAAAAAAATTCTGTTACATCAGCTTCAGGCACTTGGTAGCTGTGGGTTATCCAAGACTGATTCATCTTGATGAAGGTCAGTCAATCAACTGATTCGGTGGACAGGTGCACCCTGTGGTCAGAAACAAAGCCACCAGCAGCACTGAAGGTGCGTTCCAAAAGAACGCTGGATGCAGGACAGGCCAGTAGCTCAATTGCATACTGTGCAAGCTCTGGCCAGTGATCCATCCTCAAGACCCAGTAAGCCAGAGGATTTTCGGTGGGAAAGGTGTCCAAGTCTGACCTTGCCCCTAGGTATTCCTGCACCATGTAAATCAGACGCTGGTGATGGTTGCTGGAACCGATCATACCTTGGGGCTGCGGACTAAAAAATTGTCTGAAAGCATCAGTCAGATGGCCACCTTCTCCACCGCTCCTTCTGACCGATGCCTCAGCAACACGTTGTCCAGAACCAGGAGTTTGTAACCTCCCAGTCTCTGGGAACGCGTTGCACATACCTTTCTGCAAGGCCTCCCGGAGATGTCTCATCCTCTGCTCCCTCTGCGATGGCAAGATAAGGTCGGCAACCTTACCCTTGTACCGTGGATCAAGGAGAGTGGCCAGCCAGTAATGGCCCCTCTCCTTGATCCGAAGAATACAAGGATCCTTCCGCAGGCTTTCCAGGATCAGGGAGGCCATGCAGCGTAGGTTAGCTGAGGCATTCGGTCCGGAGTCCTCTGGGTCACTAAGGACAACATGATCCGCAGCTACCTCCTCCCAGCCACGTTCAAGTCCACGTGTTTCTTGGGACTGTAAATCATCCCTACAAGACTGCTGCTGCTGCTGATGCTGAGTACCAGCCTCCACCTCCATGCTGACACAATCATCCTCCTCCTCCTCTTCCTCCTCCTCATCCTCTTCCTGTGTGATGGGTGGCACAGCAGGAACACTGTCTGGATAAAGGGGGCCTTGAGAGGCAAGGAAGTCCTCCTCTTCCTGCCTCTGTTCTGCCTCAAGTGCCCTGTCCATTATTCCATGCAGCGTATGCTCCAAATGGTGGACGAGAGGTACAGTGTCACTGATGCATGCACTGTCACTGCTCACCATCCTTGTGGCCTCCTCAAACGGTGACAGGACAGTGCATGCATCCCTGATCATGCCCCACTGGCGTGGTGAGAAAAAAACAAGCTCCCTTGACCCTGTCCTGGTGCCGTAGTCGCACATGTACTCATTGATGGCCCTCTGCTGCATGTGCAGCCGCTGCAGCATGGCCAACGTTGAGTTCCACCTGGTGGGCATGTCACATATAAGGCGGTTCTTGGGCAGGTTCAACTCCTTTTGGAGCTCAGCCAACCGAGCACAGGCATTAAATGATCGGCGGAAATGCACACAGACTTTCCTGGCCTGCTTCAGGACATCCTGTATGCCCGGGTACCTGCCCAAGGACCGCTGCACCACCAGGTTAAGGGTGTGAGCTACAAAGGGCACATGGGTCAGTTGTCCCTGTCGGAGGGCGGAGAGGAGGTTGGTGCCATTGTCGCAAACCACCATTCCTGGCTTAAGCTGGCGTGGCGTCAACCACCTCTCGGCCTGCCCCTGCAGAGCTGACAAAACATCCGCCCCAGTGTGGCTCCTGTCCCCCAAACAAACCAGCGTAAGCACGGCATGGCATCGTTTTGCCTGCGTACTTGCGTAGCCCCTGGAACGCCTACGGAGCACCGCTGGTTCTGAGGACAGAGCACTGGAAGAGGCCATGGAGGAAGAAGAAGAGGAGGGGGTGGAGGAGAGAGGTGTGTCACAACCAATAGTAGCATTTTGGAGGCGTGGTGGCGGAACAACCTCCAACACTACTGCACCTTGTCTTGCATCCTTCCCAGCTGCCAGAAGAGTGACCCAATGGGCCGTGAAAGACAGGTAACGTCCCTGTCCATGCCTGCTGGACCATGAGTGAGCGGTAATATGCACCTTACCACTGACCGGCCTGTCCAGCGAGACAAGGACATTGCCTTCCACATGCCGGTAGAGAGCCGGAATCGCCTTCCATGAGAAAAAGTGGCGTTTGGGGACCTGCCACTGAGGAACCGCACATTGTACAAACTCACGGAAGGGGGCCGAGTCTACCAACTGAAAAGGCAGCAGTTGAAGTGCTAGCAATTTAGCCAAGCTAGCATTCAACCGCTGGGCATGTGGATGGCTGGGAGTGAAATTCTTTTGCTGGTCCAGCAGCTGGGGCAGGGACATTTGCTTGCTATAATCGGATGTGGGTGTACTGCTAGCAGAGTGCCCGGAAGCACTTGGCTGTGACACACCTAATTCTACACCTTCATTCCTCTCAGAGCAGGTTTCAGAGAGGACTGAAGGTCTAGTGGGGTTGGAGATGCCAGCTGATGAGGAGCAAGGAGAGGTCCGCTTTGTTCTTTGGTTTGGGTCTTTGAGGTACGCTTGCCAACGAGCTGCATGGCAGGTCAACATATGTCTGGTCAAGCATGTGGTGCCCAAGTGGCTGATGTTTTGGCCACGCGAGATACGCTTGAGACATATGTTGCAAATAGCAGCGGTGCGATCTGATGCACTCGTCTCAAAAAAGGCCCACAACAAAAACTTTTAGAATAACGCGCAGAGGTAGCGCCCTGCACAGGCGGAGCTCTGCTGTGTGATTCAGTCGGTGTGCTGCCCCTAAGCTGGCCCCCGGAGGGCATCCTGCCTCATTGGACATGTGCCTCCTCCTTCTCCTCCTCCTCCTCCTCCCTCCTACCAGGCACCCACGTGGAGTCAGTGCCCTCATCATCCCCTCCCTCTTCATCGCTGTAGCAAACCTGGCAATATGCTGCAGCTTGTGGAACATGACTGCCAGATTGCTGTCCTTCTTGAGCATCCCCTCTCTCTGCATTCACGCTACTGCCTTCCTCTAGCTGAGTGTCATCATCAGAGGCTACAAAACCCTGGGCATCCTCCTGGAACATGTACCCAACACTGTGCTCAAAGAGTTCAGGAGACTCCTCAGGAGGACGTGGTGGGTCTAGGGAAGGAGTCACTGATGATGACATTGAGACGAGGGAAGACGATGCGTTGGCAGCTGCTTTGCTAGTACCCTGAGACTGGGTGAGAGAGGATGAGGAGGATGAAGAGGGCTTGGTCATCCACTCTAACAAAGTCATTGGCATGTTGCGGTTCAACATGTCCAGCTGCCGAAAAGAAGGACAAGGGTGTCCCATGACCATGTGCTGATGACAATGCACCGTGTCCACGACCAGCACTGTTGTCTCTAGACACAGAGCCTGCTTGCCTTTTTTTATCGGCTCGCGCCTGTCTGCCTCTCCTTGCTGGCCTTCCAGACATGGTAATGGCCTGAAGGGAGTTGGGTAAAACAGCAGTTGGGTAGTGTATATTGTGCTGGAGGCACACAACACCCACTAACTCCTGCAGATGCCTTTATTATAGAACACCAGAGATAAAGGGGTATATACAGATGTATACTGTGCTGTGCTGGAGGCACACACAACTTCCAATAACTCCTGCAGATGGCAAGTGGGCTCAAATAGAGAAGAGCTATGTAGGTGGATATAGCGGTGTGTACTGGGTACAGAGCACGCAGACAGCACGCACAAGCTCCTAACATTACTGACTGCAAGCTCTATTATAAAAGATAGATCACTAGCTATATAGGTGAGGTGAATATAGTGGTGTATACTGCAGTCAAGGCACACAGACAACAACCACTACAGAAGAGCAAGATCGAAAATCGGCCGATAACGATCGGTGTGTACTGTGTTGAAGGTACACAGAACACCCACTAACTGCTTCAGACGCCAACACACTACACAAGGCCGCCGCGCTGGCGGCTTATATAGTGTGGGGCGTGTACTACACAGCCTGAGCTATGATGGGCCATAGGCATCCTGCCTGTGACCAATCTTGGCTCTCCTCGCTGCTGGCGCTGTGATTGGCCAAGCATGCAGGGTCACAGTGCATGCTTGGCCAATCATGAGCCAGCAATACACTGCGATGATGCAGTGCATTGTGGGCCGTGAGCACCACACGAATTTGGCGCGAACGGCCATAACGTTCAGAATTCACCCAATGTTCGAGTCGAACGTATGTTCGACTCGAACACGAAGCTCATCCCTAACCATGATATAGAGCACTGACACCTACACAGTGATAGAGTGATCTGACACCAGCACCGTGACATAACACATGTATGAGGTGAATCTGGGATCGACAACTACAAGCATTCTTTTTTTATATGTGAAATTCTAAAAGTTCAGGAATCTTGAGATAATGGAGGCGAGGGAAGGTCAGGGTAGGCAAAGAAGAGGGTGCGGGAGATGATCACCAGCACCGTGATATAAAACATGTATGAGGTGAATCTGGGATCGATAACTGAAAGCATTCTTTTTTTATATGTGAAATTCTGAAAATTCAGGAATCTTGAGATAATGGAGGCGAGGGAAGGTCAGGGTAGGCAGAGAAGAGGGTGCAGGAGATGATCATCAGCACCAGCACTGTGATAACACATGTATGAGGTGAATCTGGGATCGACAACTACAAGCATTCTTTATTTATATGTGAAATTCTGAAAATTCAGGAATCTTGAGACAATGGAGGCGAGGGAAGGTCAGGGTAGGCAAAGAAGAGGGTGCAGGAGATGATCACCAGCACCAGCACCGTGATATAGAGCACTGACACCTGCACCGTGATAGAGTGCTCTGACACCAGCACCGTGACATAACACATGTATGAGGTGAATCTGGGATCGACAACTACAAGCATTCTTTTTTATATGTGAAATTCTGAAAATTCAGGAATCTTGAGATAATGGGGTGAGGGAAGGTCAGGGTAGGCAAAGAAGAGGGTGCAGGAGATGATCACCAGCACCGTGATATAGAGCACTGACATCAGCAGCGTGACATAAAGCACTGACACTAGCACCGTGATATACAGCACTGACACCAGCACCGTGATATACAGCACTGACACCTTGGGGCTGCGGACTAAAAAATTGTCTGAAAGCATCAGTCAGACGGCCACCTTCTCCACCGCTCCTTCTGACCGATGCCTCAGCAACACGTTGTCCAGGATCAGGAGTTTGCAACCTCCCAGTCTCTGGGAACGCGTTGCACATACCTTTCTGCAAGGCCTCCAGGAGATGTCTCATCCTCTGCTCCCTCTGCGATGGCAAGATAAGGTGCCCTGTCCATTATTCCATGCAGCGTATGCTCCAAGACGTACAGTGTCACTGATGCATGCACTGTCACTGCTCACCATCCTTGTGGCCTCCTCAAACGGTGACAGGATAGTGCATGCATCCCTGATCATGCCCCACTGGCGTGGTGAGAAAAAACCGAGCTCCCCTGACCCTGTCCTGGTGCCGTAGTCGCACAGATACTCATTGATGGCCCTCTGCTGCGTGTGCAGCCGCTGCAGCATGGCCAACGTTGAGTTCCACCTGGTGGGCATGTCACATATAAGGCGGTTCTTGGGCAGGTTCAACTCCTTTTGGAGCTCAGCCAGCCGAGCACAGGCATTAAATGATCGGCGGAAATGCACACAGACTTTCCTGGTCTGCTTCAGGACATCCTGTATGCCCGGGTACCTGCCCAAGAACCGCTGCACCACCAGGTTAAGGGTGTGAGCTACAAAGGGCACATGGGTCAGTTGTCCCTGTCGGAGGGCGGAGAGGAGGTTGGTGCCATTGTCGCAAACCACCATTCCTGGCTTAAGCTGGCGTGGCGTCAACCACCTCTCGGCCTGCCCCTGCAGAGCTGACAAAACATCCGCCCCAGTGTGGCTCCTGTCCCCCAAACAAACCAGCGTAAGCACGGCATGGCATCGTTTTGCCTGCGTACTTGCGTAGCCCCTGGAACGCCTACGGAGCACCGCTGGTTCTGAGGACAGAGCACTGGAAGAGGCCATGGAGGAAGAAGAAGAGGAGGGGGTGGAGGAGAGAGGTGTGTCACAACCAATAGTAGCATTTTGGAGGCATGGTGGCAGAACAACCTCCAACACTACTGCACCTTGTCCTGCATCCTTCCCAGCTGCCAGAAGAGTGACCCAATGGGCCGTGAAAGACAGGTAACGTCCCTGTCCATGCCTGCTGGACCATGAGTCAGCGGTAATATGCACCTTACCGCTGACCGGCCTGTCCAGCGAGGCAAGGACATTGCCTTCCACATGCCGGTAGAGAGCCGGAATCGCCTTCCGTGAGAAAAAGTGGCGTTTGGGGACCTGCCACTGAGGAACCGCACATTGTACAAACTCACGGAAGGGGGCCGAGTCTACCAACTGAAAAGGCAGCAGTTGAAGTGCTAGCAATTTAGCCAAGCTAGCATTCAACCGCTGGGCATGTGGATGGCTGGGAGTGAAATTCTTTTGCTGGTCCAGCAGCTGGGGCAGGGACATTTGCCTGCTATAATCGGATGTGGGTGTACTGCTAGCAGAGTGCCCGGAAGCACTTGGCTGTGACACACCTAATTCTACCCCTTCATTCCTCTCAGAGCAGGTTTCAGAGAGGACTGAAGGTCTAGTGGGGTTGGAGATGCCAGCTGATGAGGAGCAAGGAGAGGTCCGCTTTGTTCTTTGGTTTGGGTCTTTGAGGTACGCTTGCCAACGAGCTGCATGGCAGGTCAACATATGTCTGGTCAAGAATGTGGTGCCCAAGTGGCTGATGTTTTGGCCACACGAGATACGCTTGAGACATATGTTGCAAATAGCAGCGGTGCGATCTGATGCACTCGTCTCAAAAAAGGCCCACACCAAAGAACTTTTAGAATAACGTGCAGAGGTAGCGCCCTGCACAGGCGGAGCTCTGCGGTGTGATTCAGTCGGTGTGCTGCCCCTAAGCTGGCCCCCGGAGGGCATCCTGCCTCGTTGGACATGTGCCTCCTCCTTCTCCTCCTCCTCCTCCTCCCTCCTACCAGGCACCCACGTGGAGTCAATGCCCTCATCATCCCCTCCCTCTTCATCGCTGTAGCAAACCTGGCAATATGCTGCAGCTTGTGGAACATGACTGCCAGATTGCTGTCCTTCTTGAGCATCCCCTCTCTCTGCATTCACGCTACTGCCTTCCTCTAGCTCAGTGTCATCATCAGAGGCTACAAAACACTGGGCATCCTCCTGGAGCATGTACCCAACACTGTGCTCAAAGAGTTCAGGAGACTCCTCAGGAGGACGTGGTGGGTCTAGGGAAGGAGTCACTGATGATGACATTGAGACGAGGGAAGACGATGCGTTGGCAGCTGCTTTGCTAGTACCCTGAGACTGGGTGGGAGAGGATGAGGAGGATGAAGAGGGCTTGGTCATCCACTCTACCAAGTCATTGGCATGTTGCGGTTCAACATGTCCAGCTGCCGAAAAGAAGGACAAGCGTGTCCCATGGCCACGTGCTGATGACAATGCACCGCGTCCACGACCAGCACTGTTGTCTCTAGACACAGAGCCTGCTTGCCCTTCTTTATCGGCTCGCACCTGTCTGCCTCTCCTTGCTGGCCTTCCAGACATGGTAATGGCCTGAAGGGAGTTGGGTAAAACAGCAGTTGGGTAGTGTATATTGTGCTGGAGGCACACAACACCCACTAACTCCTGCAGATGCCTTTATTATAGAACACCAGAGATAAAGGGGTATATACAGATGTATACTGTGCTGTGCTGGAGGCACACACAACTTCCAATAACTCCTGCAGATGGCAAGTGGGCTCAAATAGAGAAGAGCTATGTAGGTGGATATAGCGGTGTGTACTGGGTACAGAGCACGCAGACAGCACGCACAAGCTCCTAACATTATTGACTGCAAGCTCTATTATAAAAGATAGATCACTAGCTATATAGGTGAGGTGAATATAGCGGTGTATACTGCAGTCAAGGCACGCAGACAACAACCACTACAGAAGAGCAAGATCGAAAATCGGCCGATAACGATCGGTGTGTACTGTGTTGAAGGTACACAGAACACCCACTAACTGCTTCAGACGCCAACACACTACATAAGGCCGCCGCGCTGGCTGCTTATATAGTGTGGGGCGTGTACTACACAGCCTGAGCTATGATGGGCCACAGGCATCCTGCCTGTGACCAATCTTGGCTCTCCTCGCTGCTGGCGCTGTGATTTGCCAAGCATGCGGGGTCACAGTGCATGCTTGGCCAATCATGAGCCAGCAATGCACTGCGATGACGCAGTGCATTGTGGGCCGTGAGCACCACACGAATTTGGCACGAACGGCCCATAACGTTCAGAATTCGCCCAATGGGCGAACAGACGATGTTCGAGTCGAACGTATGTTCGACTCGAACATGAAGCTCATCCCTAACCATGATATAGAGCACTGACACCTGCACAGTGATAGAGTGATCAGACACCAGCACCGTGACATAACACATGTATGAGGTGAATCTGGGATCGACAACTACAAGCATTCTTTTTTTATATGTGAAATTCTAAAAATTCAGGAATCTTGAGATAATGGAGGCGAGGAAAGGTCAGGGTAGGCAAAGAAGAGGGTGCAGGAGATGATCACCAGCACCAGCACCGTGATAACACATGTATGAGGTGAATCTGGGATCGACAACTACAAGCATTCTTTTTTATATGTGAAATTCAGAAAATTCAGGAATCTAGAGATAATGGGGCGAGGGAAGGTCAGGGTAGGCAAAGAAGAGGGTGCAGGAGATGATCACCAGCACCGTGATATAGAGCACTGACATCAGCAGCGTGACATAAAGCACTGACACTAGCACCGTGATATACAGCACTGACACCAGCACCGTGATATACAGCACTGACACCTTGGGGCTGCGGACTTAAAAATTGTCTGAAAGCTTCAGTCAGACGGCCACCTTCTCCACCGCTCCTTCTGACCGATGCCTCAGCAACACGTTGTCCAGGACCAGGAGTTTGTAACCTTACCTTTCTGCAAGGCCTCCCGGAGATGTCTCATCCTCTGCTCCCTCTGCGATGGCAAGATAAGGTGCCCTGTCCATTATTCCATGCAGCGTATGCTCCAAGACGTGGACAAGAGGTACAGTGTCACTGATGCATGCACTGTCACTGCTCACCATCCTTGTGGCCTCCTCAAACGGTGACAGGACAGTGCATGCATCCCTGATCATGCCCCACTGGCGTGGTGAGAAAAAACCGAGCTCCCCTGACCCTGTCCTGGTGCCGTAGTCGCACAGATACTCATTGATGGCCCTCTGCTGCGTGTGCAGCTGCTGCAGCATGGCCAACGTTGAGTTCCACCTGGTGGGCATGTCACATATAAGGCGGTTCTTGGGCAGGTTCAACTCCTTTTGGAGCTCAGCCAGCCGAGCACAGGCATTAAATGATCGGCGGAAATGCACACAGACTTTTTTGGCCTGCTTCAGGACATCCTGTAAGCCCGGGTACCTGCCCAAGAACCGCTGCACCACCAGGTTAAGGACGTGAGCTACACAGGGCACATGCGTCAGTTGTCCCTGTCGGAGGGCGGAGAGGAGGTTGGTGCCATTGTCGCAAACCACTATTCCTGGCTTAAGCTGGCTTGGCTTCAACCACCTCTCGGCCTGCCCCTGCAGAGGTGACAAAACATCCGCCCCGTGTGGCTCCTGTCCCCCAAACAAACCAGCGCAAGCACAGCATGGCATCGTTTTGCCTGCGTACTTGCGTAGCCCCTGGAACGCCTACGGAGCACCGCTGGTTCTGAGGACAGAGCACTGGAAGAGGCCATGGAGGAAGAAGAAGAGGAGGGGGTGGAGGAGAGAGGTGTGTCACAACCAATAGTAGCATAGTAGCATTTTGGAGGCGTGGTGGCGGAACAACCTCCAACACTACTGCACCTTGTCCTGCATCCTTCCCAGCTGCCAGAAGAGTGACCCAATGGGCCGTGAAAGACAGGTAACGTCCCTGTCCATGGCTGCTGGACCATGAGTCAGCGGTGATATGCACCTTACCGCTGACCGGCCTGTCCAGCGAGGCAAGGACATTGCCTTCCACATGCCGGTAGAGAGCCGGAATCGCCTTCCGTGAGAAAAAGTGGCGTTTGGGGACCTGCCACTGAGGAACCGCACATTGTACAAACTCACGGAAGGGGTCCGAGTCTACCAACTGAAAAGGCAGCAGTTGAAGTGCTAGCAATTTAGCCAAGCTAGCATTCAACCGCTGGGCATGTGGATGGCTGGGAGTGAAATTCTTTCGCCGGTCCAGCAGCTGGGACAGGGACATTTGCCTGCTATAATCGGACGTGGGTGTACTGCTAGCAGAGTGCCCGGAAGCACTTGGCTGTGACACACCTAATTCTACACCTTCATTCCTCTCAGAGCAGGTTTTTAGAGAGGACTGAAGGTCTAGTGGGGTTGGAGATGCCAGCTGATGAGGAGCAAGGAGAGGTCCGTTTGTTCTTTGGTGTGGGTCTTTGAGGTACGCTTGCCAACGAGCTGCATGGCAGGTCATCATATGCCTGGTCAAGCATGTGGTGCCCAAGCGGCTGATGTTCTGGCCACGCAAGATATGCTTGAGACATATGTTGCAAATAGCAGCGGTGCGATCTGATGCACTCGTCTCAAAAAAGGCCCATACCAAAGAACTTTTAGAATAACGCGCAGAGGTAGCGCCCTGCACAGGCGGAGCTCTGCTGTGTGATTCAGTCGGTGTGCTGCCCCTAAGCTGGCCCCCGGAGGGCATCCTGCCTCGTTGGACATGTGCCTCCTCCTTCTCCTCCTCCTCCTCCTCCTCTCTCCTACCAGGCACCCACCTGGAGTCAGTGCCCTCATCATCCCCTCCCTCTCCCTCTTCATCGCTGTAGCAAACCTGGCAATATGCTGCAGCTTGTGGAACATGACTGCCAGATTGCTGTCCTTCTTGAGCATCACCTCTCTCTGCATTCACGCTACTGCCTTCCTCTAGCTGAGTGTCATCATCAGAGGCTACAAAACCCTGGGCATCCTCCTGGAACATGTACCCAACACTGTGCTCAAAGAGTTCAGGAGACTCCTCAGAAGGACGTGGTGGGTCTAGGGAAGGAGTCACTGATGATGACATTGAGACGAGGGAAGACGATGCGTTGGCAGCTGCTTTGCTAGTACCCTGAAACTGGGTGAGAGAGGATGAGGAGGATGAAGAGGGCTTGGTCATCCACTCTACCAAGTCATTGGCATGTTGCGTTTCATCATATCCAGCTGCCGAAAAGAAGGACAAGCGTGTCCCATGGCCACGTGCTGATGACAATGCACCGCGTCCACGACCAGCACTGTTGTCTCTAGACACAGAGCCTGCTTGCCCTCTTTTATCAGCTCGCGCCTGTCTGCCTCTCCTTGCTGGCCTTCCAGACATGGTAATGGCCTGAAGGGAATTGGGTAAAACAGCAGTTGGGTAGTGTATATTGTGCTGGAGGCACACAACACCCACTAACTCTTGTAGATGCCTTTATTATAGAACACCAGAGATAAAGGGGTATACTGTAATGGAGTCACACAACACCCACTAAGCCCTGCAGATGGCTCTACTAGAGAACAGCAATAAAGGGTAGATACAGGTGTATATTGTGCTGGAGGCACAAAACACCCACTAACTGCTGCAGATGCCTTTATTATAGAACACCAGAGATAAAGGGGTATATACAGATGTATACTGTGCTGTGCTGGAGGCACACACAACTTCCAATAACTCCTGCAGATGGCAAGTGGGCTCAAATAGAGAAGAGCTATGTAGGTGGATATAGCGGTGTGTACTGGGTACAGAGCACGCAGACAGCATGCACAAGCTCCTAACATTACTGACTGCAAGCTCTATTATAAAAGGTAGATCACTAGCTATATAGGTGAGGTGAATATAGCGGTGTATACTGCAGTCAAGGCACGCAGACAACAACCACTACAGAAGAGCAAGATCGAAAATCGGCCAATAACGATCGGTGTGTACTGTGTTGAAGGTACACAGAACACCCACTAACTGCTTCAGACGCCAACACACTACACAAGGCCACCTTATATAGTGTGGGGCGTGTACTACACAGCCTGAGCTATGATTGGCCACAGGCATCCTGCCTGTGGCCAATCATGGCTCTCCTCGCTGCTGGCGCTGTGATTGGCCAAGCATGCGGGGTCACAGTGCATGCTTGGCCAATTATGAGCCAGCAATGCACTGCGATGACGCAGTGCATTGTGGGCCGTGAGTGCCGCACGAATTTGGCGCAAACGGCCCATAACGTTCGGAATTCGCCCAATGGGCGAACAGATGATGTTCGAGTCAAACGTATGTTCGACTCGAACACGAAGCTCATCCCTAACCATGATATAGAGCACTGACACCTGCACAGTGATAGAGTGATCTGACACCAGCACCGTGACATAACACATGTATGAGGTGAATCTGGGATCGACAACTACAAGCATTCTTTTTTTATATGTGAAATTCTGAAAATTCAGGAATCTTGAGATAATGGAGGCGAGGGAAGGTCAAGGTAGGCAGAGAAGAGGGTGCAGGAGATGATCACCAGCACCGTGATATAGAGCGCTTACACCTGCACCGTGATAGAGTGATCTGACACCAGCACCGTGATATAACACATGTATGAGGTGAATCTGGGATCGACAACTACAAGCATTCTTTTTTTATATGTGAAATTCTGAAAATTCAGGAATCTTGAGATAATGGAGGCGAGGGAAGGTCAGGGTAGGCAGAGAAGAGGGTGCAGGAGATGATCACCAGCACCGTGATAACACATGTATGAGGTGAATCTGGGATCGACAGCTACAAGCATTCCTTTTTTATATGTGAAATTCTGAAAATTCAGGAATCTTGAGATAATGGAGGCGAGGGAAGGTCAGGGTAGGCAGAGAAGAGGGTGCAGGAGATGATCACCAGCACCAGCACCGTGATAACACATGTATGAGGTGAATCTGGGATCGACAGCTACAAGCATTCTTTTTTTATATGTGAAATTCTGAAAATTCAGGATTCTTGAGATAATGGAGGCGAGGGAAGGTCAGGGTAGGCAAAGAAGAGGGTGCAGGAGATGATCACCAGCACCAGCACCGTGATATAGAGCACTGACACCTGCACCGTGATAGAGTGATCTGACACCAGCACCGTCACATAACACATGTATGAGGTGAATCTGGGATCGACAACTACAAGCATTCTTTTTTTATATGTGAAATTCTGAAAATTCAGGAATCTTGAGATAATGGAGGTGAGGGAAGGTCAGGGTAGGCAAAGAAGAGGGTGCAGGAGATGATCACCAGCACCGTGATAACACATGTATGAGGTGAATCTGGGATCGACAACTACAAGCATTCTTTTTTTATATGTGAAATTCTGAAAATTCAGGAATCTTGAGATAATGGAGGCGAGGGAAGGTCAGGGTAGGCAAAGAAGAGGGTGCAGGAGATGATCACCAGCACCAGCACCGTGATAACACATGTGTGAGGTGAATCTGGGATCGACAACTACAAGCATTGTTTTTTATATGTGAAATTCTGAAAATTCAGGAATCTTGAGATAATGGGGTGAGGGAAGGTCAGGCTAGGCAAAGAAGAGGGTGCAGGAGATGATCACCACCACCAGCACCGTGATATAGAGCACTGACACCTGCACTATGATAGAGTGATCTGACACCAGCACCGTCACATAACACATGTATGAGGTGAATCTGGGATCGACAACTACAAGCATTCTTTTTTTATATGTAAAATTCTGAAAATTCAGGAATCTTGAGATAATGGAGGTGAGGGAAGGTCAGGGTAGGCAAAGAAGAGGGTGCAGGAGATGATCACCAGCACCGTGATAACACATGTATGAGGTGAATCTGGGATCGACAACTACAAGCATTGTTTTTTATATGTGAAATTCTGAAAATTCAGGAATCTTGAGATAATGGGGTGAGGGAAGGTCAGGCTAGGCAAAGAAGAGGGTGCAGGAGATGATCACCACCACCAGCACCGTGATATAGAGCACTGACACCTGCACTATGATAGAGTGATCTGACACCAGCACCGTGACATAACACATGTATGAGGTGAATCTGAGATCGACAACTACAAGCATTCTTTTTTATATGTGAAATTCTGAAAATTCAGGAATCTTGAGATAATGGGGCGAGGGAAGGTCAGGGTAGGCAAAGAAGAGGGTGCAGGAGATGATCACCAGCACCGTGATATAGAGCACTGACATCAGCAGCGTGACATAAAGCACTGACACTAGCACCGTGGTATACAGCACTGACACCAGCACCGTGATATACAGCACTGACACCTTGGGGCTGCGGACTAAAAAATTGTCTGAAAGCATCAGTCAGACGGCCACCTTCTCCACCGTTCCTTCTGACCGATGCCTCAGCAACACGTTGTCCAGGACCAGGAGTTTGTAACCTCCCAGTCTCTGGGAACAGGTTGCACATACCTTTCTGCAAGGCCTCCCGGAGATGTCTCATCCTCTGCTCCCTCTGCGATGGCAAGATAAGGTGCCCTGTCTATTATTCCATGCAGCGCATGCTCCAAGAGGTGAACAAGAGGTACAGTGTCACTGATGCATGCACTGTCACTGCTCACCATCCTTGTGGCCTCCTCAAACGGTGACAGGACAGTGCATGCATCCCTGATCATGCCCCACTGGCGTGGTGAGAAAAAAACAAGCTCCCTTGACCCTGTCCTGGTGCCGTAGTCGCACATGTACTCATTGATGGCCCTCTGCTGCATGTGCAGCCGCTGCAGCATGGCCAACGTTGAGTTCCACCTGGTGGGCATGTCACATATAAGGCGGTTCTTGGGCAGGTTCAACTCCTTTTGGAGCTCAGCCAACCGAGCACAGGCATTAAATGATCGGCGGAAATGCACACAGACTTTCCTGGCCTGCTTCAGGACATCCTGTATGCCCGGGTACCTGCCCAAGAACCGCTGCACCACCAGGTTAAGGGTGTGAGCTACAAAGGGCACATGGGTCAGTTGTCCCTGTCGGAGGGCGGAGAGGAGGTTGGTGCCATTGTCGCAAACCACCATTCCTGGCTTAAGCTGGCGTGGCGTCAACCACCTCTCGGCCTGCCCCTGCAGAGCTGACAAAACATCCGCCCCAGTGTGGCTCCTGTCCCCCAAACAAACCAGCGTAAGCACGGCATGGCATTGTTTTGCCTGCGTACTTGCGTAGCCCCTGGAACGCCTACGGAGCACCGCTGGTTCTGAGGACAGAGCACTGGAAGAGGCCATGGAGGAAGAAGAAGAGGAGGGGGTGGAGGAGAGAGGTGTGTCACAACCAATAGTAGCATTTTGGAGGCATGGTGGCGGAACAACCTCCAACACTACTGCACCTTGTCTTGCATCCTTCCCAGCTGCCAGAAGAGTGACCCAATGGGCCGTGAAAGACAGGTAACGTCCCTGTCCATGCCTGCTGGACCATGAGTCAGCGGTAATATGCACCTTACCACTGACCGGCCTGTCCAGCGAGGCAAGGACATTGCCTTCCACATGCCGGTAGAGAGCCGGAATCGCCTTCCATGAGAAAAAGTGGCGTTTGGGGACCTGCCACTGAGGAACCGCACATTGTACAAACTCACGGAAGGGGGCCGAGTCTACCAACTGAAAAGGCAGCAGTTGAAGTGCTAGCAATTTAGCCAAGCTAGCATTCAACCGCTGGGCATGTGGATGGCTGGGAGTGAAATTCTTTTGCTGGTCCAGCAGCTGGGGCAGGGACATTTGCTTGCCATAATCGGATGTGGGTGTACTGCTAGCAGAGTGCCCGGAAGCACTTGGCTGTGACACACCTAATTCTACACCTTCATTCCTCTCAGAGCAGGTTTCAGAGAGGACTGAAGGTCTAGTGGGGTTGGAGATGCCAGCTGATGAGGAGCAAGGAGAGGTCCGCTTTGTTCTTTGGTTTGGGTCTTTGAGGTACGCTTGCCAACGAGCTGCATGGCAGGTCAACATATGTCTGGTCAAGCATGTGGTGCCCAAGTGGCTGATGTTTTGGCCACGCGAGATACGCTTGAGACATATGTTGCAAATAGCAGCGGTGCGATCTGATGCACTCGTCTCAAAAAAGGCCCACAACAAAAACTTTTAGAATAACGCGCAGAGGTAGCGCCCTGCACAGGCGGAGCTCTGCTGTGTGATTCAGTCGGTGTGCTGCCCCTAAGCTGGCCCCCGGAGGGCATCCTGCCTCGTTGGACATGTGCCTCCTCCTTCTCCTCCTCCTCCTCCTCCCTCCTACCAGGCACCCACGTGGAGTCAGTGCCCTCATCATCCCCTCCCTCTTCATCGCTGTAGCAAACCTGGCAATATGCTGCAGCTTGTGGAACATGACTGCCAGATTGCTGTCCTTCTTGAGCATCCCCTCTCTCTGCATTCACGCTACTGCCTTCCTCTAGCTGAGTGTCATCATCAGAGGCTACAAAACCCTGGGCATCCTCCTGGAACATGTACCCAACACTGTGCTCAAAGAGTTCAGGAGACTCCTCAGGAGGACGTGGTGGGTCTAGGGAAGGAGTCACTGATGATGACATTGAGACGAGGGAAGACGATGCGTTGGCAGCTGCTTTGCTAGTACCCTGAGACTGGGTGAGAGAGGATGAGGAGGATGAAGAGGGCTTGGTCATCCACTCTAACAAAGTCATTGGCATGTTGCGGTTCAACATGTCCAGCTGCCGAAAAGAAGGACAAGGGTGTCCCATGACCATGTGCTGATGACAATGCACCGCGTCCACGACCAGCACTGTTGTCTCTAGACACAGAGCCTGCTTGCCTTTTTTTATCGGCTCGCGCCTGTCTGCCTCTCCTTGCTGGCCTTCCAGACATGGTAATGGCCTGAAGGGAGTTGGGTAAAACAGCAGTTGGGTAGTGTATATTGTGCTGGAGGCACACAACACCCACTAACTCCTGCAGATGCCTTTATTATAGAACACCAGAGATAAAGGGGTATATACAGATGTATACTGTGCTGTGCTGGAGGCACACACAACTTCCAATAACTCCTGCAGATGGCAAGTGGGCTCAAATAGAGAAGAGCTATGTAGGTGGATATAGCGGTGTGTACTGGGTACAGAGCACGCAGACAGCACGCACAAGCTCCTAACATTACTGACTGCAAGCTCTATTATAAAAGATAGATCACTAGCTATATAGGTGAGGTGAATATAGTGGTGTATACTGCAGTCAAGGCACACAGACAACAACCACTACAGAAGAGCAAGATCGAAAATCGGCCGATAACGATCGGTGTGTACTGTGTTGAAGGTACACAGAACACCCACTAACTGCTTCAGACGCCAACACACTACACAAGGCCGCCGCGCTGGCAGCTTATATAGTGTGGGGCGTGTACTACACAGCCTGAGCTATTATGGGCCATAGGCATCCTGCCTGTGACCAATCTTGGCTCTCCTCGCTGCTGGCGCTGTGATTGGCCAAGCATGCAGGGTCACAGTGCATGCTTGGCCAATCATGAGCCAGCAATGCACTGCGATGATCGAACACGAAGCTCATCCCTAACCATGATATAGAGCACTGACACCTGCACAGTGATAGAGTGATCTGACACCAGCACCGTGACATAACACATGTATGAGGTGAATCTGGGATCGACAACTACAAGCATTCTTTTTTTATATGTGAAATTCTAAAAATTCAGGAATCTTGAGATAATGGAGGCGAGGTGAATCTGGGATCGACAACTACAAGCATTCTTTTTTATATGTGAAATTCTGAAAATTCAGGAATCTAGAGATAATGGGGCGAGGGAAGGTCAGGGCAGGCAAAGAAGAGGGTGCAGGAGATGATCACCAGCACCGTGATATAGAGCACTGACATCAGCAGCGTGACATAAAGCACTGACACTAGCACCGTGATATACAGCACTGACACCAGCACCGTGATATACAGCACTGACACCTTGGGGCTGCGGACTAAAAAATTGTCTGAAAGCATCAGTCAGACGGCCACCTTCTCCACCGCTCCTTCTGACCGATGCCTCAGCAACACGTTGTCCAGGACCAGGAGTTTGTAACCTCCCAGTCTCTGGGAACAGACTCCTGAATGGAAGGAATATGTATTGAAACTTTGGTAATGTTACTTTAAAATGTGGTCTGTGGTATAATGTGGAAATTTAATAAAGATTAATATTAAAAAAAAAAAAGAAATTCTGAAAATTCAGGAATCTTGAGATAATGGAGGCGAGGGAAGGTCAGGGTAGGCAAAGAAGAGGGTGCAGGAGATGATTACCAGCACCGTGATATAGAGCACTGACACCTGCACCGTGATAGAGTGATCTGACATCAGCACCGTGATAGAGAGCACTGACATCAGCAGCGTGACATAAAGCACTGACACTAGCACCGTGATATACAGCACTGACACTAGCACCGTGATATACAGCACTGACACCAGCACCGTGATATACAGCACTGACACCTTGGGGCTGCGGACTAAAAAATTGTCTGAAAGCATCAGTCAGACGGCCACCTTCTCCACCGCTCCTTCTGACCGATGCCTCAGCAACACGTTGTCCAGGACCAGGAGATTACCAGCACCGTGATATAGAGCACTGACACCTGCACCATGATAGAGTGATCTGACATCAGCACCGTGATAGAGAGCACTGACATCAGCAGCGTGACATAAAGCACTGACACTAGCACCGTGATATACAGCACTGACACTAGCACCGTGATATACAGCACTGACACCTGCACCGTAAGCAGTCCCAGGCAGGGCCGGACTGGCCTTCCGGGATACCGGGAGATTTCCAGGTAGGCCGCCTGCCCTGGGGCCATTTTGCGGCTGCACTGCTACACTCTCCTTCTCATGTGTATCACAGAGCTAGCTGGCTGGCTGGCTCTGTGTTCGTTGGCCGTGCTATAACAGGGCCCCACCCCCCTAGACCTGCTTGTGTGATAGGCGGAATATTGATTCTATCTACTATCAGACAAGCAGGTCTAGGGGGGGTGTTATAGCACAGCCGCCGAACACAGAGCCAGCCAGCCAGCTCTGTGATACACAGTAAGAGATGCCGCCCTGTGCCCGGATAGGAGGAGAAGTAGGACATATAGAGGTGATGAGCTTTCTATATTCCTCCATGTAGCCGCTGTTTCTCCTCCTTTCCAATCCAACTTATTTTACTGCCCCCTCCAGTTGTCCTTGTGCTCCCTGCCCCCCCTGCTCTCCTCCCTCACCACACTCTCCAGCCCTCCACAGTGCTCTCCAGCCACCCCCCCCACAGTGCTCTCCAGCCACCCCCCCACAGTACTGTCCACCCCCCCACAGTGCTCTCCAGCCCCTACATTGCTCTCCAGCCCCCCCCCCCACAGTGCTGTCCACCCCCCACAGTTCTCTCCAGCCCCCCACAGTGCTGTCTACCCCCCCACAGTGTGCTCTCCAGACCTCCACAGTGCTCTCCAGACCCCCACAGTGCTGTCCATCCCCCCACAGTGCTGTCCAGCCCACCACAGTGCTCTCCAGCCCCCCCCCCCCACAGTGCTGTCCACCCCCCACAGTGCTGTCCACCCTCCCCCCCACAGTGTGCTCTCCAGACCCCCCCAGTGCTCTCCAGACCCCCACGGTGCTGTCCACACCCCCCCCCCACAGTGCTGTCCACCCCAAATAGTGCTGTCCACCCCCTTCGCAGTGCTGTCCATCCCCCACAGTACTCTCCAGCCCCCCACAGTGCTGTCCGCCCCCACAGTGCTCTCCAGCCCCCACAGTGCTGTCCACCCCCCCACAGTGCTCTCCAGCCCCCACAGTGTTGTCCACCCCCCGCAGTGTTGTCCACCCCCCCCCCACAGTGCAGTCCATCCCCCACAGTGCTCTCCAGCCCCCACAGTGCTGTCCACCCCCCACAGTGCTCTCCAGCCCCCTCAGTGCTGTCCACCCCCCCACAGTGCTGTCCACCCCCCACAGTTCTCTCCAGCCCCCCACAGTGCTGTCCACCCCCCCCCCACAGTGCTGTCCATCCCCCATAGTACTCTCCCGCCCCCCACAGTGCTCTCCAGCCCCTACAGTGCTGTCCACCCCCCACCTTGCTCTCCAGCCTCCACAGTGCTGTCCACCCCCCACAGTGCTCTCCACCCCCCACTGTGCTCTCCAGCCCCCCACTGTGCTCTCCAGCCCCCCACTGTGCTCTCCAGCCCCCACAGTGCTCTCCAACCCCCACACTTCTCTCCAGCCTCCCACAGTGCTCTCTACCCCCCCTCAGTGCTCTCCACCCCCCCACAGTGCTCTCCAACCACCCCACAGTGCTCTCCACCCTCCCACAGTGCTCCCCACCCCCCACAGTAGTCTCTAGCCCCCACAGTGCTGTCCACCCCCCCACAGTGCTCTCCAGCCCCCCACTGTGCTCTCCAGCCCCCACAGTGCTCTCCACCCCCCCGTGCTCTCCAGCCCCCCACAGTGCTCTCTACCCCCCCCCCCCACAGTGCTCTCCACCCCTCCAGTGCTCTCCACCCTCCTACAGTGCTCTCCACCCCCCCCACAGTGCTCTCCAGCCCCCCCACAGTGCTGTCCACCCCCCCACAGTGCTCTCCAGCCACCCTCCCACAGTGCTCTCTTGCCCCCCCCCCACAGTGCTGTCCAGCCCCCCACAGTGCTCTCCAGCCCCCCCCCCCCCACAGTGCTGTCCACCCCCACAGTGCTCTCCAGCCCCCCACAGTGCTGTCCACCCCCCCCCCCCCACAGTGTGCTCTCCAGACCCCCACGGTGCTGTCCACCCCCCTGACAGTGCTGTCCATCCCCCACAGTACTCTCCAGCCCCCCACAGTGCTGTCCGCCCCCACAGTGCTCTCCAGCCCCCACAGTGCTCTCCAGCCCCCACAGTGTTGTCCACCCCCCACAGTGCTCTCCACCCCGCTACAGTGCTCTCCAGCCCCCCACAGTGCTCTCCAGCCCCCCCCCCCACAGTGCTCTCCAACCCCCCACTGTGCTCTCCAGCCCCCCACAGTGCTCTCCAACCCCCACACTTCTCTCCAGCCTCCCACAGTGCTTTCTACCCCCCCTCAGTGCTCTCCAGCCCGCCACAATGCTCTCCACCCCCCCCCATAGTGCTCTGCACCCTCCCACAGTGCTCTCCACCCCCCCCACAGTGGTCTCTAGCCCCCACAGTGCTCTCCACCTCCCCCCTACAGTGGTCTCCAGCCCGCCACAGTGGTCTCCAGCCCCCACAGTGCTCTCCACCCCACCCCGCAGTGCTCTCCACCCCCCCACAGTGGTCTCCAGCCCCCACATTGCTCTCAACCCCACCCCGCAGTGCTCTCCACCCCCCCCCCCACAGTGGTCTCCAGCTCCCACAGTGCTCTCCAGTCCCGCATGCTCCCCACCCCTGTTCTTTATGCTTCGGCACTCTCTGCCCCCGTGCTCTCCAACCCTGTTCTTTTTGGCTCTCTCAAGCTCCCCCCCAGTACTCTCCACTCCCCCCTGCATTTTGCCCCCACCCATGTGCTCTCCAACTCTGCCAGTCCTCTCCGCCCCCCATAGCACTCTCCAGTCCCCCGTGCTTTCCACCCCTGTTCTTTCTGGCCCCCACTGGTGCTCTCAAGCTACCCCCATTTCTCTCCACTCCTCCCTGCTCTTTGTACCCCCCAGTGCTCTCCAGCCCTGTTTTTCTTCCCCCCAGTAGTCTCAAGCTCCCCCCAGTGCTCTTCGTCACCCCACACTCTTAGCCCCCCCAGTGCTCTCAGCCTCCCGTGCTCTCCACCCCTGTTCTTTTTGGCCCCCACCATTGCTCTCAAGTTTCCCCCCAGCACTCCCGCTCCACACCCCTATACTCTCTACTCCCCTGCAGTTTGCCCCCACCCATGTGCTCTCCAACCCTGCCAGTGCTCTCTGTCCTCCATAGTGCTCGCCAGTCCCCGTGCTTTCCACACCCCTGTGATCTCCACTCGCCCCTGCTCTTTGCCCCCACCCATGTGCTCTCCAACCCCAGCAGTACTCTCTGCTCCCCCTTCTTTCCAGCTCCCACCCAGTGCTCTCCACTTCCCCAGGACCAGAGGACAGGCTGACTGGGGCCAAAAAATAAGGACGGCTGAAGGTGCAGGTGGCCAAGGACCACTCCATCTCACAGCAAACAGATCCTCTGGAAGGAGCACCGTCCCCATCCAAAACGAGAACAGGCTCTGCCTGCTGCTGGCCGTCATGGATATCCTGCTGACATGCAAGGTACTGTACCGAGCATCAACAGCACACCTTCCCACAGACAGGGACTGCAGACTGGGACATGCAGCACAGGAGATGCTGACATGATGGGCACAGCGAGACTGCATTCACGGCACAGTGAGGCTGCATTGATGGACACAGTGAGGCTGCAATGATGGGAACAGTAAGGCTGCAATTATGGGCACAGTGAGGCTGCAATGGTGGGCACAGTGAGGCTGCAATGGTGGGCACAGTGAGGCTGCAATGATGGGCACAGTGAGGCCGAATTCATGGGCACAGTGAGACTGCATTTGATGAACACAGTGAGGTTGCATTGATGGGCACAGTGAGGCTGCATTTGGGCACATTGAGGCTGCATTTGGTGGGCACAGTGAGGCTGCAATGGCGGGCACAGTGAGGCTGCATTTGATGGGCTCAGTGAGGCTGCAATGATGTGCACAGTGAGGCTGCAATGATGTGCACAGTGAGGCTGCAATGATGTGCAAAGTGAGGCTGCATTCATGGGCACAGTGAGATTGAATTTGAGGAGCACAGTGAGGCTGCATTGATGGGCACAGTGAGGCTGCATTTGATGAGCACAGTGAGGCTGCATTGATGGGCACAGTGAGGCTGCATTTGATGAGCACAGTGAGGCTGCATTTGATGAGCACAGTGAGGCTGCATTGATGGGCACAGTGAGGCTGCATTTGATGGGTGGTGAGGCTGCATTGAGCTCTTGTATCATGTCTGCAGTCTCTGACCATCTCCGGTATTATGTCTGCAGTCTCTGACCATCTCTTGTATCATGTCTGTAGTCTCTGAGGGAGTCTGGAGAGGAGTCAGAATGGGGGTCATGGGAGAAGTCAGACTCCTGTAGGTTTGTAAAGTTCACCATCCCTGTGATGTGCTGACTTCCTCCTGGGGCTGCTTATTATGAGGGCTCCCACCATCCCTGTGCTATGCTGACTTCCTCCTGGGGCTGCTTACGGTGAAGGTGTCAGTGCTGTATATCACGGTGCTGGTGTCAGTGCTGTATATCACGTGCTGGTGTCAGTACTTTATGTCACACTGCTGATGTCAGTGCTCTCTATCACGGTGCTGGTGTCAGATCACTCTATCACGGTGCAGGTGTCATTGCTGTATGTCACGCTGCTAATGTCAGTGCTCTCTAGAGGTCGACCGAAAAAAAAGGGCTAACTTGCGTTTGAAAGACCTCTGCGCAAATACTGCGTCACATAAAATATTGCAACAACCGCTATTTTATTCCCTAGGGTCTCTGCTAAAAAATATATATATAATTTTTGGGGCTTCTGAGTGATTTTCTAGCAGAAAATACTGGATTTTTACTTGTAAGCAACAAGCGTCAGAAAAGATTTAGTCTTTAAATGGTTAAACTGAGAACTTGGAGTTCAGCCCATTGAAGAAGAAACATTGTATCACTTTGATCTTTTCTTGGCAGCCTGCCCAGAGAGGAGGAAAGTCCTTCACTGATGTCTTCAGGCAATTTACATTGACTTCTATTACAGAAGTCTTTTGCAAGTCATAATAAATACGGAATTCGTAAACAAAAGTTTGTATTCCGTACAGAATTCGGACACACGGCAATTCGTAGTTCGGATCCTCCCGAACGTACGAATTTTGGGAAATTCGTACGAATTTTGGGAAATTCGTACGAATTTGCGATTCGTACGCAACGAATCGCACATGTCTACTACATGGTTTTGGTAAATCTGAAAACAAAAATCAGCAGAAAATCTGACAGTGTGTATAGGGCTTTAGGGTGCTAGTGTAGCACTAACCCCCGAAGGAGCTGCTGGATAGATTGGGCTTACCGTTACCTTCTTTTTCCTCACTTCACGTCTAGGGGTGTCCCGTGGTAGATGACCCAGTAACTTGAGAGACTGACGACAGATTCACTTAAATGGATTTTATTTGCAAAAACTTAGACAATGAACAGTCTCTTAAAATGGGAAAGGAAGTTCAGGTACTCTTAGTGTCAAAGTCAATATTGAAGAACTTGCTTACTTTGACTGCATCCAGAGAATAGCCATTCACAACTGGATGTTCACTCAAGTTGGACAGTCCCTCTCTCACAAGGCTTAGCAGCCAACAAGGTGCTTACTCAGGAACAAGTCTCTGCCACAGACGTTGTTGTAGAACACGTAGGAAAACTAAACTTGTAGAACACTCGTGTGATACCTGGATCTTTCAGCCAGCTTGGCGATATCCACGAGACCGGATTCTCTTGGGGACTTCAGCTCCTCCAGGCTCTGGCTAAGAAACCAACCTGTATGTGGCCTTCTTCTGAAGAGTCCTCCCCTGGATAGCGTGAAGTCACTGGGTCTCTCCCAAACCAGAGACGGCACCCAAACACCTCAGAATCCTCCTTTAGTTACCTTGCCTCGGGCTAGCCAGTCCCGAGACAACAAGATCGGGTGGATCCACACCCCAGGGCATAGCCTTCCTGGGGGCTGGTCAGGAAGACCAGGACCATGAAGTCAGTACATCCTTCTGGACCGGTAACCCCAAACCACATGACATCCGCATTTTAAATACCCTCTCCCAGAAAGCACAGCAAGAGCGCCACTCCCACTGGGCGGGTTCCAAGAAAGAGTAACTTAAGCACCCAACCAGACCATAATTCCATGCCTTCCAGAAGAGACAGTGCCCCCTATGGTCAGGCTGAATATCTCATAGTCAGCCAGACTTATGCTGAGGTCCAAATTTAGACAATTGTACCCAAACCAAACTGCAGTTCAGGTGTAACCTTAAGTTTGAAAAACACATAGTGTGTGCTCTTCAGGAGCCGTGTAACACTAGGAAGATAATGCTGGACCTTGCAGACTGGTAGATTCGTCTTTCTTAGAAATCAGCAGCTACAGTATCTTCTACTTTTGTAAAAACAAGTGAAATTCCTCTTTAACTGCACTGTGAAAATTGAGGTCTTTGGCATAGTTACATTTTCTGGCAGGGGTGCCTGGATCACAGAAGTGGCTTAAAAAAAACTTACAAGTACTGTGGTGGCTTACACAGTTCCCACATACATATTTAACCACTTAAGGACCGCCGCATGCCAATGTACGTCATCACAATGGCATGTACAGGCACAAGCACGTAGATGCCTTCCACCGGGTGGGGGGTCTGATCGGACCCCCCCGCTGGATGCAGCAGTCCATTTCGCTGGGGATGAGGGGATGGCCGTTGGTTTCTGGCCATCCCCTCTCGATCGCTCCTGGCGAACGAGAAGCTTCCCCCGCCTGTGTATAGTAAACACAGGCAGGGAGGAAGTGATGTCATTCTCCTTGGGGTGGTCTTTTTGACTGGACTACGAGGAGAAGTGAAAGTAAGTGTGCACCATCACTACACTAACACGTAGGCACACACAGGCACACAAACCCCCCCCCAGTCACAGTGTCACTGATTGCAGTGATCATTTATTTACTGATCACTGCATTCAGTGTCAGTTGTGACAGTAAAAACTGTCAGGGCAGTTAGTGTTAGGTCCAGGGTAGCCCCCTACCACCCCCCAATAAAGGTTTAACCCCCTGATTGCCCCTAGAGTTAACCCTTTCATCCCCTTTTGCCAGTGTCACTAAGCGATCGTTTTTCTGATCGCTGCATTAGTGTCGCTAGGTAGCTAGTTATTTTATTAGGTTCACCGCAAAGTTTTTATAGTGCTAGGTACCCCCGATATACTACCCAATAATGGTTTTAACCCCCGATTGCCCCTAGTTAACCCTTTCACCAGCTATCACCGTATAAGTGTCACTGGTGACGCTGGTTAGCCAGTTAGTTATTTAAGTTCCCCATCAGGTTTTTATATAGCGCCAGGGATCCCCATATACTACCTAATAAAAATTTGAACCCCCTGATTGCCCCTAGTTAACCCTTTCACCAATGATCACCGTATAAGTGTTACGGGTGACTCTGGTTAGTTTGCTTTTTATAGCATCAGGGCACCCACCATTTATTACCCAATAAAGGTTTAACCCCCTGATCACCCGGCGGGTTATATCAATTAGGTTTTAGGGTCAGGGTCTGCGTCGCCCGAGGCAGCGCTAGGTTAGTGCCAGTACCGCTAACACCCATGCACAAAGCATACACCTCCTGTAGTGGTATAGAATCTGAACAGATCAATATCTGATCTGATCAGATCTATACTAGCGTCCCCAGCAGGTTAGGGTTCCAAAAAAACGCATTGTTAGCGGGATCAG
The DNA here is from genome assembly GCF_037356315.1 of Lithobates pipiens. NCBI lineage: Eukaryota > Metazoa > Chordata > Amphibia > Anura > Ranidae > Lithobates > Lithobates pipiens. Next base: position 229,747,511 of record NW_027507686.1, on the reverse strand, counting down.
CCCAGATACCTGCTAGCACCTGCATTTTGCCCCTCCGCCCAGACCACCCAAGTGCAGTATCGATCGATCACTGTCACTTACAAAACACATAACTGCAGTGATCGCAGAGTCAGGCCTGATCCCTGCGATCGCTAACAGTTTTTTTTGGTAGCGTTTTATATTTAAATCCGAAAGGCAGTGCTTGGTTTTCGGGGTCCCTGTACATGGCAAGGCTCCCAAAAAGTCCCCCACATGTGGTATCCCCGTACTCGGGAGAAGCAGCAGAATTTATTTTGGGGTGTAATTTGACTTATGCCCATAGCATGTGTGAGCAATATATCATTTAGTGACAACTTTGTGCAAAAAAAAAAAAATTGTAATATTCCTGCAACTTGTGGCAAAATATAAAATATTTCATGGACTCAACATGCCTCTCAGTAAATAGCTTGGGGTGTCTTATTTCCAACATGGGGTAATTTGGGGGGGTTTTGTGTTATTTTGGCATTTTATGGCCTTCAAAACTGTGATAGGTTGTGAGGAGTGAAATCAAAAATTAGCACCCTTAGAAATCCTGAAGGCAGTGATCGGTTTTCGGGGTGCCGTACGCGGCTAGGCTCCCAAAAAGTCCCACTTATGTGGTATCCCCGTACTCAGGAGAAGCAGCAGAATATATTTTGGGGTGCAATTCCACATATAACTATGGCATGTGTGATCAATATATCATTTAGTGACAACTTTTTGTAAACTTTTTTTTTTTTGTGTCATTATTCAATCACTTGGGACAAAAAAAAAATATTCAATGGGCTCAACATGCCCCTCAGCAATTTCCTTGGGGTGTCTACTTTCCAAAATGGGGTCATTTGGGGGGGTTTGTACTGCCCTGCCATTTTAGCACCTCAAGAAATGAGATAGGCAGTCATAAATTAAAAGCTGTGTAAATTCCAGAAAATGTACTCTAGTTTGTAGACGCTATAACTTTTGCGCAAACCAATAAATATACGCTTATTGACATTTCTTTTACTAAAGACATGTGGCTGAATAAATTTTGCCCTAAATGTATGACTAAAATTGAGTTTGATTTTTTTTGTAACAAAAGTATAAAATATATTTTTTTCTCAAAAATTTTCTGTCTTTTTCCATTTATATTGCAAAAAATAAAAATCGCAGAGGCAATCAAATACCATCAAAAGAAAGCTCTATTTGTGGGAAGAAAAGGACGCAAATTTCGTTTGGGTACAACATTGCATGACCGCGCAATTACCAGTTAAAGCAGTGCAGTGCCAAATTGTAAAAAGACCTCTGGCTGAAAATTGGTCCGGGGCTGAAGTGGTTAAACTGCATATTTATCTGATTGCTTGGAAAATTATCTAGCAGAGACAATGGGGTTGATTTACTAAAGGCAAATAGACTGTGCAGTTTGCAGGTGCAATTGCTCCAGAGCTTAGTAAATGAGGTAAGGCTTGACTTTGCAATGAGTACCCAAATCCTGTGCAAGGAAAAAAAAAAAAAAAAAAAACATTGCTTGCACATGATTGGATGATGGAAGTCAGCAGAGCTTCTGCTTATTTACTAAGCTCTGAAGCAACTGCTTTTGCAGAGGGCAACTGCACTTTACAAAGTGCACAGTCTTTTTCCCTTTAGTAAATCAACCCCACTGTGTTAGGTCTACATGGGGATCACATGTAAAAATTGTTTCATGATAAAGTAGATCGTGACAAATTCAGCAACTCTGCTAAACATCAGATGGCAACTGAGTAATAACAGGGCAGGTGAAGAGGTAACTGATGGGCTTCTTTACTGATATCTGTAGCTACCAGTCTGCACCCTTCGTTTAGAGATATGCCGCGTACACACGATCAGAATTCTCATCGGAAAAAGTTCTGATGGTTTTCCCATTGGAATTCCAACGGAATTTCGCTCAAACTGTTTCGCCTACACACGGTCACACCAAATTCCGACGGTCAATAACACCGCGACATACAACACGTTCAACGGCACTATAAAAGGGAAGTTTAATGCTTCCGAGCATGCATCGAATTGTTTCCGAGCATGCGTCGGAAATTTTGCGTGTCAGAATTGCATACATCTGATAGAAAGGTTTTCCGAACAGGCTCTCAATCTAAAGTTCGTTGGAGATGCCGACAGAAAAAGACCGATGGGCATACACGCGGTCAGAAAATCTGATGAAAAGCTCCCATCGGACTGTTTCCTTCGGAAATTCCGGCCGTGTGTACGCGGCAATATGCTGCGACTAGGGAGCTCAAATTCTAAAGCAGGCCATACATTATGCAATTTTCTTTCCTTCCACCAGAAGTGGAAGGAATGAAAATTTCTCAATTCCCCCGATCAACACAGTCAGTGCTGATGGGAGAATCCTTCCAGCAGCGCTATTGTATTCTGCAGGCGGGAAGAGCATGGATTAAAACAGGAGGAAAAAAAACAAAGGGGTTAAGACAGGGCTTCAATGGGAAAACACACTCGGTGGAATAAGTACAAAAGTTTATCATATGAAAAAGCTGCATGAAAAAATAACAGCATGGCTAATTAGCCAGGAAATAATCAAAACCTTCACCAAACATACTAAAACACTGGGGGTTATTTACTAAAGGCACTGAAAGTGCACTTGGAAGTGCAGTTGCTGTAGATCCGAGGGGGAGCATTTTAGCTTGCACATGATTGGATGATAAAATCAGCAGAGCTTCCACTCCTTTCAGAGCTTCCCCTCAGATCTACAGCAACTGCACTTCCAAGTGAACTTGCAATGCACTTGTAGTGCAGGGTGGATTTGCCTTTAGTAAATCAACCCCGTTACGGCAATGTTGTCGCAATGAGATAAAACAGCCCGGGCTCACTTACACACACACAATTAATTCCTCACACACACAGGGGTTGCTAGATGGTCAAAACCTAAAAGGCGTCATCCAGTGACAGCAAATACCGAGTGGCATAAAGTTCAAGAAACCCTTGAATCCAGTAATGCAGGGATGGTGTCCCCGATTTAGAGACGGAGATACCAGTCTGAAGAAATAGCCACTAATTGAGTCAGCAATGTGGAGAGAGCAGCAGTGTGTTGTCCAAAGACATTCACATATGCAGATGGATAGACACTGGAGATGTTGTCAGTATAGGAGCTGGATATAGGGGAGCATATATGATGAAAACAGGTAATCCTGTCCCCATTGGGGAGGTTTGCACTCGCTTCCTGTGCTAGTGACCCCCGCTCATGTTCTGACATTAGGGAAAACTCCAAGGACAGAAGTGAGGGGAAATCTCAATGGGGCCCCACACAGCATTACCTCCCCCATACAATTTCTAACCCTTCCCCCACTGTATACAGAACACAAAGAGATCCACCTGATCACATGGCAGAGAAAAGCTCAGACACTTCCAGAATTTAACAGGTTTTATTACAAAAAAATTTCTTTCCATAAATCCATTTCTCTTCTCTTGTGATGTGATGTTGAACTTGCCGGGAGACGTGACTCTTCTTTTTGTGAATGGATCTCTCTACAGATCTTCTCTGTTTGCGGCTCAGAGCGATCGTCAGGTTGGAGGGGAGGCCGCCATCTTGTACACTCTCTGTAAAATCTCATAACAGGGACAATTAATCAACAAGCCTGTCTGTAGAGTGTGGGGGGGACCGGGGTGTGAACTACGGACCCCAGTGCTGCAAGGCATATGTGCTAACCACTGAGCCGCTATGCTGCACATACTACTCCAGGAAGAGTCAATTCCCTAACACGGCCCCCTTACACGCCATATCCCTTGCCTCTCCTGGGGTCTAATGTTATTCTCTGTGGTAGCACAGCTCTTTAACCCCTACTTTAGGCTCCTGATATCCTTTTATATATTGGGGTAAAGGGGAACACTACAGAGCAATGCCAATGGTACTCGGCCACCAGGTCCCGATCTCCCTCCAGGCAGTGGCACCCTGTCCTCTGCCTCTATGGCCCTGGAGGACCAGAGCAACACAATGAAGTCACTTCTAGTCCAGGGTTTTTTTATTATATAAAGCAAATGGTCAGAATTCTTTTGATCTTTTAAAGGTAAAGGAGAGATTTGGCATCTTTTTGACCCCAGATCTCTCCTTAAAGCGAATCTGCCATTCTTTTTTCTATTACAAGGGATGTTTACATTCCTTGTAATAGGAATAAAAGTGTTGTGGCCTACCTACCTGTGGTCAGTTTTTAATGGAAAGCAGAGGGACGGCAGGAACACCAGGGATTTCACACAAAGGAAGCAACACAGAGAGAACAGGATCCTTTCTCATACAAGTATATCGTACAGCAGGCACATATCAGGAATATGAAGTGTTGGGGTAACAAATGCTTTGCGTGAGCCTCATGCCAACCTTTACTTAGTGTTGTGGCCTACCTAAAAATAGATCAAGTTTTTATATAGGCAGGTGGCCCTTCACCATGCATAGTGTTTGGAAGATGTACAGATGGTCAGATTGATATCACATCAAGCTGAGGGGATCGAATTGTCTGCAACTGGCAGAATATGTTCACTTACCATGGAGCATTTGAGATATGCATGTGATACGTTGGTTACTGCTCAGACACTATGGGCATGCTACGGGAGATGGCTAGAGACTGGGGGCATGCTACGGGAGATGGTCAGAGACTGGGGGCATGTTACGGGATATGGTCAGAGACTGGGGGCATGCTACGGGAGATGGTCAGAGACTGGGGGCATGCTACGAGATATGGACACAGACTGGGGGCATGCTACAGGAAATGGTCAGAGACTGGGGGCATGCTACGGGATATGGTCAGAGACTGGGGGCATGCTTACGGGAGATGGTCAGAGACTGGGGGCATGCTACCGGATATGGTCAGAGACTGGGGGCATGCTACCGGATATGGTCAGAGACTGGGGGCATGCTACCGGATATGGTCAGAGACTGGGGGCATGCTACCGGATATGGTCAGAGACTGGGGGCATGCTACCGGATATGGTCAGAGACTGGGGGCATGCTTATGGGAGATGGTCAGAGACTGGGGCATGCTACGGGATATGGACAGAGACTGGGGGGAATGCTACAGGAGATGGTCAGAGACTGGGGGAATGCTACAGGAGATGGTCAGAGACTGGGGGAATGCTACAGGAGATGGTCAGAGATTGGGGGCATGCTACGGGAGATGTTCAGAGACTGGACCCTAATACTGCTGGGGTCCTAGGGGGTGCAAACCAGTGCCAGTGGGCTGCAGACTGGGCTCCAGAGAGCTGGACAATGACTTTTTTTATGAATGCAATCATAAATAAAAAGAAAAACAGGTTTTAATTGAGTTTACTGTTTTTATCCCTCCTCCACATAGAAATTGGAGCTCTTCTACAGAAATTGGAGCTCTTCTTCTGAATAACAATTGTGTGGTCATGCAACACTGTACCCAAACTAAATTTTTATCATTTTCTTCCCACAAATAGAGATTTCTTTTGGTGGTATTTGATCAAGTCTGGGTTTTTTATTTTTTGCTAAACAAACTAAAAAAGACTGACATTTTTGGGGAAAAAAAGTTTTTCCTTGTTTGTTATAAAATGTTATTTTCTCCTTCACTGACACGCACTGATAGGGCACTAATATGGCACTAATATGTATAATTGAAGGGCACTGTTTGGCACTGATGGGCATTGTTTTTTGGCATTGATAGGCGGCACTGATGATGAGGCACTGATTGGCATCTATCATGGGCACTGACTGGCATTACTGGTGGGCACTGACTGGCACTTTGGTGGGTACTGACTGGCAGCTGTGGCGGCAGCTCTGATGGGGGCTGAGCTGATAATCAATGCAGTATCAGCTCAGACCCCCCTCTAACAGGAGAGCCGCTGATCGGCTCTCCTGTCAGCGTGAACCGAGGAAAGTCATTTACAGGTACTTTCCTGGTTACACGCTATGATCAGCTGTGATTGGTCACAGCTGATCATGTGGTAAAGAGCCTAAGTGAGAGGCTCTTCACCCTGATTGGAGTTGCACTGTGTCGGAGTGACACACCACACCACCATTCGCCGCACAGTGCGCCCCCGTGGCTTATCCTGCCTGACATCATATGACGTACAGTCAGGATAACGGAACCACCACCCGGCCATCATTCTGCTATAGGCAGGGTGGGAAGTGGTTAAAGTATTTAAAAATAACAAACATTTCATACTCACCTGCTCTGTGCAGTGGTTTTATACAGAGCAGCCCAGATCCTCCTCTTCTCGGGTTCCCTTGCCAGGGCTTCTGACCCCTCCCTCCTGCCAAGTTCCCCCACAGCGAGCAGCTTGCTATGGGGACAGCCGAGCTGCTGCTCTGTGCATCCATTCAGACACGGAACACCACGCCCACTCTCTCCTCATTGGCTCACCGACTTTGACAGCAGTAGGAGCCAATGGCACCCGCTGCTATCTCAGCCAAAAAGGAGTGAGAGTCTCGGACAGCTAAGGCTCTTGTGCAACATCGCTGGATTGAGATAGGGCTTGGATAAGTATTGGGGGGGACGGGCTGCTGCACACAGAAGTTTTTTTTTATCTTAATGCATATAATGCGTTCAAATAAAAAAACCTTCTACCTATAGACCTACTTTGCACCTGGAATTCAACTTTACACAATGGGGTTGATTTACTAAAGCTGGAGGGAGCAAACTTTGGTGCAGCTGTGCATGGAAACCAATCAGCTTCCATGAATTTTTGTCAAAGCTTGGTTTGAACAAGCTGATTGGCTACCATGCACAGCTGCACCAGATTTTGCACTCTCTGGTTTTAGTAAATCAACCTCAGTGTGTGTTCAGATCTGTGCACCCACTCTTGCCTGCATGTTATTTTTGACATGTGGTGGTGTCCGTGCAGATGCTGTGTCCTCATCCACCTCTATAGGCCGCCTGCAGATGGCCCAGAGCAAATGCAGGTGCAATAACAGAGGGAGCCTGCATGCATGGAATTTGTTTAGTGTAATAAAAAATTATATCTGGCCTCCTCCTCCCCCTTATAGCCGGCCAATTGCGCTCCTTTTTTGTAAGATGTTATGGCTGGGTTCACACTAGTGAAAATTGGATGTGGGTTTTCTCCACATCCAATTTGCATGTCAGAAGATTGTGATCGACTCTCTATGGAGCCGGTTCACACATCTCCGGAGCGAATTGCACAGAAGTCCTGTGCGTCTTCTGGTCTGTTTCAGGTCTGAATTTAGCCAAAAATTCAGACTGAAATCGGACTTAAAATAGGGAACAGGGACCCACCAGACCCTGCTGTGACCCGCTCCATGCGGCAGTGTGAACCCAGCCTAAAATGCCACTAAATTCTGGTTTGAAAAAAATATATGTATTCAAGTATGTATTCTTAACCCAAAAAGTACCTTTTACTGCTCCGACTCCAAATCTACATTTAAAAAAAAAATGATTATCTGATTTGTTGTTGCAGGGTAGCTACATTAGTTCTCCATGTCCCACTGTAAGCAAGAACATAGAACGTGTCTTCTCACTCCTGAGATGAAAGTGTATAGAGCAGTCCGAATGACCAAATGAAATACTATTAAAAATAAGGATATTGTTTAAAAAATTTTTTTTTTTTTTTAAAATCCGGCCTCCTCTTTCCCCTTATAACCGGCCAATCCGCTCCTTTTTTGCAAGATGTTAAAGTGATTCTAAACTCTGGTTTAAAAAAAACTTTCTATTCTTGTATGTATTCTTGACCCCCAGAAAGTACCTTTTTTCACTGCTCTCAGATTCCCCCCAAATCTCTTTTTTTTTTAACCGCTTAAGGACCGCTTCATGTACATATACGTCGGTACTTTGAAGAGGGATATATTGGTAACGGCAGCAGCAGCTGCTACCACAACCGAGATATCCCTCTTTACAGGAGGCGGTCCTGTGTGCGATAACGGTGGTCTCTGCGGCGGATTCACTGCGAGATCACTGTTATATGCGGCGGGAGAGGTGCCACCCCCACTCCCCCGCACCCTCCGTCGCTTACTGGAGCCGTCGGTAGGGGCGGAGGCGATCGGATCCTTCTTGCTGCTGGGTATGGAGACGAGTGAGGCTAAGATGGCCCCCTCTCGTCTCTATACCATAGGAGGGCGGAAGCGACGTCAAAACGTCACTTCCGCCCATACCTCTTAAAGGTACATTTTGTTCAATATAATTTTTTCAAATGACATTTTTTTTTTTTAAGTCCAGATATGAGCTATGAGGACTTTTTGACCCCAGATCTCATATTTAAGAGCACCTGTCATTCTTTTTTCTATTACAAGGGATGTTTATATTCCTTGTAATAGAAATAAAAGTGATCTATTTTTTTTAAACCACTGTAAAAATAAAAAAACTCAAGTAAAATAAATTAGAAAAAATAACAATTTTTAAAACACCCCGTCCCGACGAGCTCGCGCGCAGAAGTGAATGCATACGTGAGTAGTGCCCGCATATGAAAACAGTAGTCAAACCACACATGTGAGGTATCGCCACGATCGGTAGAGGGAGAATAATAATTCTAGCCATAGACCTCCTTTGTAACGCAAAACATGCAACCTGTAGAATTTTTTAAATGTCGCTTATGGAGATTTTTAAGGGTAAAAGTTTGACGCCATTCCACGAGCGGGCGCAATTTTGAAGCGTGACATGTTGTGTATCAATTTACTCGGCATAACATTATCTTTCACAATATAAAAAAAAATTGGGCTAATTTTACTGTTGTCTTATTTTCTTATTCAAAAAAGTGATTTTTTTTTTAAATTGCGCTTGTAAGACCGCTGCGCAAATACGGTGTGATAAAAAGTATTGCAATGACCGCCATTTTATTCTCTGGGGTGTTAGAAAAAAACAGTAATGTTTGGGGGTTCTAAGTAATTTTCTAGAAAAAAAAAACGTTTTAAACGTGTAAACACCAAGTATGAAAAAGAGGCCTGGTCCTTAAAGCGGGGTTCCACCCTAAAGTGGAACTTCCGCTCATCGGAACCCTCCCCCCTCCGGTGTCACATTTGGCACCATTCGGGGGGGTACAGATACCTGTCTAAGACAGGTATTTGCACCCACTTCTGGGCATAGACTCCCACAGGAGTTTATGCTTCTTCCTGTCCCGGCTGCTGTCTGCTGGGACACACACGGGTCCCAGAGACAGCGCAGACCATTCCTATTACGCTGCGTGAATTGTGCATGTGCAGTAGGGAACTAGGAAGTGAAGCCGCAACGCTTCACTTCCTGATTCCCTGACCGAGAATGGCGGCGGTAGCCGCTGAGAGCCGAGCGATTGATTGCGTACAATCGCGTAGTGGCGACAAACTACATACATTTTTAAAAGCCTTTACAGAGGAGGTCTACTGCTAAAATTACTGCCCTCGATCTGACCTTTGTGGTGATACCTCACATGCATGGTGCAATTGCTGTTTACATATGACGCCAGACCGATGCTTGCGTTCGCCTTTGCGCAAGAGCAGGGGGGGACAGGGGTGCTTTTATTTTGCTTTTTTAATTTATTTTTCAACTGTTCCTTCCAGTTTTGTTTTTTTTTATCATTTTTATTGTTATCTTAGGGAATGTAAATATCCCATATGATAGCAATACGTAGTGACAGGTACTCTTTTTTTTTTTTTTAAATGCCCTCAAAGCATCTGACCACACCAAGTTCAGTGTGAAAATGCTTTCCCAATTTCCCAATGGCAATGTTTATATCCGGGAGGGGAGACATTCCCTCCCACTGCTTGTAAAAGCAGTCTAGAGGCTAATTAGCCGCTAGGACTGCTTTTACATGAAAGCCATTCACTGGCTGAAAAGAATGATACCAAGATGATACCTAAACCTGCAGGCATCGTTCTGGTATAACCAAAGTCCAGCAACATACCAGTACGTTGCTGGTCCTTGTTGGACATATATTGTAATCTTTTTTTTTTTTTTCATGCAGCCTGTTGGCTGAACGAAAAAAAAGAGATTGATCGGTGGGTATGCCCACCATTAGAATACCTCCCTTCATCCACCCACTTCTAAGGATGGGCATACATGCACCATTTATATATGCCGAAGCATGGGGGCATCGGCCCCAAAAGTTAGGAGCAAATTGCTCCTCCGCCCCTGCTGCCCCCATGCTTCGGCATATATGCTCTTTTTTTTGTTGTTTAACTGTGGTGGTGAAATCACCTCCTACAGCGTTGGAGTCACGGCTTTATGTATCTTGGGAGCAAACGCTGTTGCTGTCAAGATAAATAAATCCGCGCTGCAACTGAATGGAGCACCTGAAAACAAAAAAATGGTTAACCATAAAACAGTAAACAGTAAAGTATAAAAAAATTGCATACCTGAAAAGCAAACAGGATGAAATATAATAACAATAAAACACCTTCTTGAACCTTCCTAACTTCCTGAAATGGGTTTTGGGCTGTGGGCTTTGGCAGTGGCGGCTGGTGAAGTTTTAGGACGAGGGGGCACCCCGCCCCTTCAGATCTGGCCCCTCCCACTTCTCACAAGCCACACCCCATATCAAAATCAAATCAACATATACCAGGCTGCACATTATACACAGGGCTCTACTAAAGCAGATGAATCGTGCCCATCTTGTGTATAACCACATCAGACACCTTTTCTGCAACCTGTAAATCGCACATATTTGCATTCTGCAACCTGTAAATCACACATATCTGTATTCTGCAAACTCTAAATCACACATATCTGCATTCTGCAACCTGTAAATCACACATATCTGCATTCTGTAAATCGCACATAACTGCATTCTGCAACCTGTAAAATGCACATATCTGCATTCTGCAACATGTAAATTGCACATATCTGCATTCTGCAACATGTAAATTGCACATATCTGCATTCTGTAAATCACACATCTGCATATTGTAAATTGCACATATCTGCAACCTGTAAATCGCACATATCTGCATTCTGCAACCTGTAAATTGCCCATATCTGCATTCTGAAACATGTAAATTGCACATATCTGCATTCTGTAAATCGCATTCTGTAAATCGCACATATCTGCATTCTGTAAATCACACATCTGCATTCTGTAAATCGTACATATCTACAACCTGTAAATTGCACATATTTACAACCTGTAAATAGCACATATCTGCATTCTGTAAATCGCACATAGCTACAACATGCAAATCGCATATATCTACAACCTGTAAATCGCACATATCTACAACCTGTAAATAGCACATATCTCCATTCTGTAAATCACATTCTGTAAATTGCACATATCTACAAACTGTAAATTGCACATATCTAGCCTAGCCGCGTACGGGGCACGCAAAAACCAATCACCGCCTGCAGGCTTTCTAAGGGTGTAAATTTTTGATTTCACTCCTCACTACCTATCTCAGTTTCGAAAGGCCATAAACTGCCAAGATAGCACAAAAAAAGTGGTCTGCAAAATGCTCACCATACCTCTCAGCAAATGGGTCATTGGGGTGTCTACTTTCCAAAATGGGGTCATTTGAGGGGGTTTTGAACTATCCTGGCATTTTATGCACAACATTTAGAAGCTTATGTCACACATCACCCACTCTTCTAACCACTTGAAGACAAAGCCCTTTCTGACACTTTTTATCTACATGAAAAAAAATATTCGCAAGAAAATGACTTTGAATCCCCAAACATTATATATTTTTTAAAACAAAGGCCCTGCAGATTAAAATGGTGGGTGTTTCATATTTTATTTATTTTTTTCACACAGTATTTGCGAAGGGATTTTTCAAACGCATTTTTTTGGGGAATAAACACACTTTCTAAAATTTGAATGCGCTAAAACACACTAAATTGCCAAAATGTTTGATGAAATAAAAAAGATGATCTTTGGCTGAGTAAATGGATACTAAATACAACCTGCTTTAAAATTGAGCACAAACGTGCAATGGCGTCAAACTACATACATTTTTAAAAGCCTTTAAAAGCCTTTACAGGGTACCACTTTAAATTTACAGGGGAGGTCTACTGCTAAAATTACTGCCCTCGATCTGACCTTCGCGGCGATGCCTCGCATGGTGCAATTGCTGTTTACATTTGACGCCAGACCGATGCTTGCATTTGCGCAAGAGCAGGGGGACAGAGGTGCTTTTTTTTTTTAAATGGGTTTTATTAGACCCTAGATCTCTCCTCTGCCCTCAAAGCATCTGACAACACCAAGATCGGTGTGATAAAATGCTTTCCCAATTTCCTAATGGCGCTGTTTACATCCGGTGAAATCTAAGTCATGAAATGCTCGTAGCATCCGGTTTCTTAGACCATAGAGATGATTGGAGCCATTCTGGTCTCTGATGAGCTCTATAGTCAGCTGGCCGAATCACCAGCTGCATTCTCAGGCTCCCTGTTGGGACAGGAGAGCCAGAGAAGAACATGGAAGATGGTGGGGGGGGGCATGGGGGCATTCCCTCCCACTGCTTGTAAAAGCAGTCTAGAGGCTAATTAGCCCTTAGGATTGCTTTTACATGAAAGCCGACCGCTGCCTGAAAAGGATTATACCTAAACCTGCAGGCATCATTCTGGTATAACCACTCAGTCCAGCAACATACCAGTACGTTGCTGGTCCTTGTTGGGCATATATTGTAATCTCTTTTTTTTTCATGCAGCCTGTGGGCTGAACGAAAAAAAGAGATTGATCGGTGGGTATGCCCACCATTAGATACCTCCCTTCATCCACCCACTTCTAATGATGGGCATACGTGCACCATTTATATATGCCGAAGCATGGGGGCATCCGCCCCAAAAGTTAGGAGCAAATCGCTCCTCCGCCCCTGCTGCCCCCATGCTTCGGCATATATGCTCTTTTTTTCGTTGTTTAACTGTAGTGGTGAAATCACCTCCTACAGCGCTGGAGTCACGGCTTTATGTATCGTGGGAGCAAACGCTGTTGCTGTCAAGATAAATAAATCCGCTCTTCAACTGAATGGCGTACCTGCTAAACAAATGATGGTTAACATGCAAATCGCACATATCTACAACATGCAAATCACATATATCTACAACCTGTAAATAGCACATATCTCCATTATGTAAATTGCACATATCTACAAACTGTAAATTGCACATATCTAGCCTAGCCGCGTACGGGGCACGCAAAAATCAATCACCGCCTGCAGGCTTTCTAAGGGTGTAAATTTTTGATTTCACTCCTCACTACCTATCTCCATTTCAAAGGCCATAAAATGCCAAGATGGCACAAAAAAATGGTCTGCAAAATGCTCACCATACCTCTCAGCAAATGGGTCATTGGGGAGTCTACTTTCCAAAATGGGGTAATTTGAGGGGGTTTTGAACTATCCTGGCATTTTATGCACAACATTTAGAAGCTTATGTCGCACATCACCCACTCTTCTAACCACTTGAAGACAAAGCCCTTTCTGACACTTTTTGTTTACATGAAAAAAAAATTTTTTGCAAGAAAATGACTTTGAATCCCCAAACATATATTATTTAAAGCAAAGGCCCTGCAGATTAAAGTGGTGGGTGTTTCATTTATTTATTTTTTTCACACAGTATTTGCGAAGCGATTTTTCAAACGCATTTTTTGGGGAATAAACACACTTTTTGAAATTTGAATACACTAAAACCCACTAAATTGCCCAAATATTTGATGAAATAAAAAAGATGATCTTTGGCTGAGTACATGGATACGAAACACGACCTGCTTTAAAATTGAGCACAAACGTGCAATGGCGTCAAACTACATACATTTTTAAAAGCCTTTAAAAGCCTTTACAGGGTACCACTTTAAATTTACAGGGGAGGTCTACTGCTAAAATTACTGCCCTCGATCTGACCTTCGCGGCGATGCCTCGCATGGTGCAATTGCTGTTTACATTTGACGCCAGACCGATGCTTGCATTTGCGCGAGAGCAGGGGGGACAGGGGTGCTTTTTTTTTTTTTTTTCTTTTTTTTTTTAAATGGGTTCTATTAGACCCTAGATCTCTCCTCTGCCCTCAAAGCATCTGACAACACCAAGATCGGTGTGATAAAATGCTTTTTTACCAATTTCCTAATGGCGCTGTTTACATCCGGCGAAATCTAAGTCATGAAATGCTAGTAGCTTCCGGTTTCTTAGACCATAGAGATGATTGGAGCCATTCTGGTCTCTGATGAGCTCTATAGTCTGCAGCCGGTGATTCAGCCAGCTTTCTCAGGCTCCCTGTTGGACAGGAGAGCCAGAGAAAAACATGGAAGATTGTGGGGGGGCATTCCCTCCCACTGCTTCTAAAAGCAGTCTAGAGGCTAATTAGCCGCTAGGATTTCTTTTACATGAAAGCCGACCGCTGCCTGAAAAGGATGATACCTAAACCTGCAGGCATCATTCTGGTATAACCACTCAGTCCAGCAACATACCAGTACGTTGCTGGTCCCTTGTTGGGCATATATTGTAATCTTTTTTTTTTTTCATGCAGCCTGTGGGCTGAATGAAAAAAAGAGATTGATCGGTGGGTATGCCCACCATTAGATACCTCCCTTCATCCACCCACTTCTAATGATGGGCATACGTGCACCATTTATATATGCCGAAGCATGGGGGCATCCACCCCAAAAGTTAGTTCCTCCGCCCCTGCTGCCCCCATGCTTCGGCATATATACGCTTTTCATTTTATTTTTTTAACTGTGGTGGTGAAATCACCTCCTACAGGGCTGGAGTCACGGTTTTATGTATCGTGGGAGCAAACACTGTTGCTGTCAAGATAAATAAATCCGAGCTGCAACTGAATGGCGTGCCTGCTAAGCAAATGATGGTTAACATTCAAATCGCACATATCTACAACCTGTAAATCGCACATATCTACAACCTCTAAATCGCACATATCTACAACCTCTAAATCGCATTCTGTAAATCACACATATCTGCATTCTGTAAATCGCATATATCTGCATTCTGTAAATCACACATCTGCATTCTGTAAATCGCATATATCTACAACATACAAATTGCACATATCTACAACCTGTAAATCACACATATCTACAACATGCAAGTCGCATATATCTACAACCCGTAAATTGCACATATCTACATGCAAATCGCACAAATCTACAACATGCAAATCGCACAAATCTACAACATGCAAATCGCACAAATCTACAACCCGTAAATTGCACATATCTACAACATGCAAATCGCACATATCTACAACCTGTAAATAGCACATATCTGCATTCTGTAAATCGCATTCTGTAAATCGCACATATCTACAACCTGTAAATTGCACATATCTACAACATGCAAATTGCACATATCTACAACATGCAAATTGCACATATCTACAACCTGTAAATAGGACATGTCTGCATTCTGTAAATCACACATCTGCATTCTGTAAATCACATATATCTACAACCTTACAATCGCACATATCTACAACATGCAAATCGCACATAATGATGGGCATACGTGCACCATTTATATATGCCGAAGCATGGGGGCATCCGCCCCAAAAGTTAGGAGCAAATCGCTCCTCCGCCCCTGCTGCCCCCATGCTTTGGCATATATGCTCTTTTTTGTTGTTGTTTAACTGTGGTGGTGAAATCACCTCCTACAGCGCTGGAGTCATGGCTTTATGTATCGTGGGAGCAAACGCTGTTGCTGTCAAGATAAATAAATCCATGCTGCAACTGAATGGCGTACCTGCTAAGCAAATGATGGTTAACAATAAAACAAAGTAACATTACAGTATAACAGTAAGACATATCATACCTGCAAAGCAAATACAATAAAAAAAGAATGAAAAAAAAAAACATTTTTAACGCAATCTGTGCCTTAAATATATGCCAAAGCAATTTGTAAATTGCAACCTGTAAATCACACATATCTACAACCTGCAAATCGCACATATCTACAACCTGTAAATAGTACATATCTCCATTCTGTAAATTGCACATATCTACAAACTGTAAATTGCACATATCTAGCCTAGCCGCGTATGGGGCACGCAAAAACCAATCACCGCCTGCAGGCTTTCTAAGGGTGTACATTTTTGATTTCACTCCTCACTACCTATCTCAGTTTCGAAGGCCATAAAATGCCAAGATGGCACAAAAAAATGGTCTGCAAAATGCTCACCATACCTCTCAGCAAATGGGTCATTGGGGTGTCTACTTTCCAAAATGGGGTTATTTGAGGGGGTTCTGAACTATCCTGGCATTTTATGCACAACATTTAGAAGCTTATGTCGCACATCACCCACTCTAACCACTTGAAGACAAAGCCCTTTCTGACACTTTTTGTTTACATGAAAAAACTTTTTTTTGCAAGAAAATGACTTTGAACCCCCAAACATATATTTTTTAAAGAAAAGGCCCTGCAGATTAAAAAGGTGGGTGTTTCATTTATTTATTTTTTTCACACAGTATTTGAGAATCGAATTTTCAAACGCATTTTTTGGCGAATAAACACACTTTTTAAAATTTGAATGCGCTAAAACACACTAAATTGGCCAAATGTTTGATGAAATAAAAAAGATGATCTTTGGCTGAGTACATGGATACGAAACACGACCTGCTTTAAAATTGAGCACAAACGTGCAATGGCGTCAAACTACATACATTTTTAAAAGCCTTGAAAAGCCTTTACAAGGTACCACTTTAAATTTACAGGGGAGGTCTACTGCTAAAATTAATGCCCTCGATCTGACCTTTGCGGCGATGCCTCACATGGTGCAATTGCTGTTTACATTTGACGCCAGACCGATGCTTGCATTTGTGCGGGAACGGGGGGGGACAGGGGTGCTTTTTTTTATTTTCAATTTTTTTTTAAATGGGTTCTATTAGACCCTAGATCTCTTCTCTGCCCTCAAAGCATCTGACAACACCAAGATCGGTGTGATAAAATGTGTTTTTACCAATTTCCTAATGGCGCTGTTTACATCCGGCGAAATCTAAAGCCGCGTACACACGGGCGGACTGTCTGGCCAACTAAGTCCGTCAGACAATCCGACAGACAGTCCGTCCTACTTTTGAATGAACGGACTTGACCACACACACGATGAACAGACAGTCCGCTGAAAGCTTGCGCGATGACGTGTACAGCACGTACGACGGGACTAGAAATACGACGTCCAATACGCTGCAATGCAACCTTCGGCCGTGTAAATCCTTTCTGAGCATGCCCCATACTTAGTCCGTCCAACTTGCCTACTCACGAGCGGACTGTCCGCTGAAACCAAAGTTGGACGGACAATATTACGGAAATTCCGAAAGACTTAGTCCGCCAGACTGTCCGCTGAAAAAGTCCGCTGAAGCCCACACACGAGCGGACTGTCCGCTGAAACATGTTTCAGCGGACTAAGTTGGACAGACAGTCCGCCCGTGTGTACGCGGCCTAAGTCATGAAATGCTCGTAGCTTCCGATTTCTTAGACCATAGAGATGATTGGAGCCATTCTGGTCTCTGATGAGCTCTATAGTCAGCTGGCCGAATCACCGGCTGCATTCTCAGGCTCCCTGTTGGGACAGGAGAGCGAGAGAAAAACATGGAAGATGGTGGTGGGGGCATTCCCTCCCACTGCTTGTAAAAGCAGTCTAGAGGCTAATTAGCCGCTAGGATTGCTTTTACATGAAAGCCGACTGCTGCCTGAAAAGGATGATACCTAAACCTGCAGCCATCAATCTGGTATAACCACCACTCAGTCCAGCAACATACCAGTACGTTGCTGGTCCTTGGGCATATATTGTAATCTTTTTTTTCATGCAGCCTGTGGGCTGAACGAAAAAAAGAGATTGATCGGTGGGTATGCCCACCATTAGATACCTCCCTTCATCCACCCACTTCTAATGATGGGCATACGTGCACCATTTTTATATGCCGAAGCATGGGGGCATCCGCCCCAAAAGTTAGGAGCAAATCGCTCCTCCGCCCTTGCTGCCCCCATGCTTCGGCATATATACTCTTTTTTTTGTTTAACTGTGGTGGTGAAATCACCTCCTACAGTGCTGGAGTCACGGCTTTATGTATCGTGGGAGCAAACGCTGTTGCTGTCAAGATAAATAAATCTGCGCTGCAACTGAATGGTGTACCTGCTAAGCAAGTGATGGTGAACATGCAAATCGCACATATCTACAACATGCAAGTCGCATATATCTACAAACCTGTAAATAGCACATATCTCCATTCTGTAAATTGCACATATCTACAAACTGTAAATTGCATATATCTAGCCTAGCCGCATACTGGGCACGCAAAAACCAATCACCGCCTGCAGGCTTTCTAAGAGTGTAAATTTTTGATTTCACTCCTCACTACCTATCTCAGTTTCGAAGGCCATAAAATGCCAAGATGGCACAAAAAAAAGGGTCTGCAAAATGCTCACCATACCTCTCAAATGGGTCAGTGGGGTGTCTACTTTCCAAAATGGGGTAATTTGAGGGGGTTCTGAACTATCCTGGCATTTTATGCACAACATTTAGAAGCTTATGTCGCACATCACCCACTCTTCTAACCACTTGAAGACAAAGCCCTTTCTGACACTTTTTGTTTACATGAAAAAAATTTTTTGCAAGAAAATGACTTTGAACCCCCAAACATTATATATTTTTTAAAGCAAAGGCCCATGCAGATTAAAATGGTGGGTGTTTCATTTATTTATTTTTTTCACACAGTATTTGCGAAGCGATTTTTCAAACGCATTTTTTGGGGAATAAACACACTTTTTAAAACACACTAAATTGCCCAAATGTTTGATGAAATAAAAAAGATGATCTTTGGCTGAGTACATGGATACGAAACACAACCTGCTTTAAAATTGAGCACAAACGTGCAATGGCGTCAAACTACATACATTTTTAAAAGCCGTGAAAAGCCTTTACAGGGTACCACTTTAAATTTACAGGGGAGGTCTACTGCTAAAATTACTGCCCTCGATCTGACCTTCGCAGCGATGCCTCGCATGGTGCAATTGCTGTTTACATTTGACGCCAGACCGATGCTTGCATTTGTGCGAGAGCAGGGGGGGACAGGGGTGCTTTTTTTTTTTTTTTCAATTTTTTTTTAAATGGGTTCTATTAGACCCTAGATCTCTCCTCTGCCCTCAAAGCATCTGACAACACCAAGATCGGTGTGATAAAATGCTTTCCCAATTTCCTAATGGCACTGTTTACATCCGGTGAAATCTAAGTCATGAAATGCTCGTAGCTTCCGGTTTCTTAGACCATAGAGATGATTGGAGCCATTCTGGTCTCTGATGAGCTCTATAGTCAGCTGGCCGAATCACCGGCTGCATTCTCAGGCTCCCTGTTGGACAGGAGAGCCAGAGAAAAACATGGAAGATGGTGGGGGGGCATTCCCTCCCACTGCTTCTAAAAGCAGTCTAGAGGCTAATTAGCCGCTAGGATTTCTTTTACATGAAAGCCGACCGCTGCCTGAAAAGGATGACACCTAAACCTGCAGGCATCATTCTGGTATAACCACTCAGTCCAGCAACATACCAGTACGTTGCTGGACCTTGTTGGGCATATATTGTAATCTTTTTTTTTTCATGCAGCCTGTGGGCTGAATGAAAAAAAGATTGATCGGTGGGTATGCCCACCATTAGATACCTCCCTTCATCCACCCACTTCTAATGATGGGCATACGTGCACCGTTTATATATGCCGAAGCATGGGGGCATCCGCCCCAAAAGTTAGGAGCAAATCATTCCTCCGCCCCTGCTGCCCCCATGCTTCGGCATATATACTCTTTTTATTTTATTTTTTTTAACTGTGGTGGTGAAATCACCTCCTACAGCGCTGGAGTCACGGTTTTATGTATCGTGGGAGAAAACACTGTTGCTGTCAAGATAAATAAATCCGCGCTGCAACTGAATGGCGTGCCTGCTAAGCAAATGATGGTTAAAATGCAAATCGCACATATCTACAACCTGTAAATTACACATATCTACAACCTGTAAGTAGCACATATCTGCATCCTGTAAATCGCATTCTGTAAATCGCACATATCTGCATTCTGTAAATTGCACATCTGCATTCTGTAAATCCCACATATCTACAACATACAAATCGCAAATATCTACAACCTGTAAATAGCACATATCTGCATTCTGTAAATCGCACATATCTACAACCTGAAAAAAGCACATATCTGCATTCTGTAAATCGCACATATCTACAACCTGTAAATTGCACATATCTACAACCTGTAAATTGCACATATCTACAACCTGTAAATTGCACATATCTACAACATGCAAATCGCACATATCTACAACCTGTAAATCGCACACATCTACAACCTGTAAATCGCACACCTCTACAACCTGTAAATAGGACATATCTGCATTCTGTAAATCGCACATATCTACAGCATGAAAATCGTACATATCTACAGCATGAAAATCGCACACATCTACAACATGCAAATCGCACATAATGATGGGCATACGCGCACCATTTATATATGCCGGAGCATGGGGGCATCCGCCCCAAAAGTTAGGAGCAAATTGATCCTCCACCCCTGCTGCCCCCATGCTTTGGCATATATGCTCTTTTTTGTTTTTGTTTAACTGTGGTGGTGAAATCACCTCCTACAGCGCTGGAGTCACGGCTTTATGTATCATGGGAGCAAACGCTGTTGCTGCCAAGATAAATAAATCCGCGCTGCAACTGAATGACGTACCTGCTAAGCACTTGATGGTTAACAATGAATGAATAATCAAGAATTTCTAAGCTGCCATGCGGCAGCCCCTTACCTCTCAGGCGGGCAGAACAGAGAAGTGCCGTGCCAACGTCACTTCCTTGAGTGACGTCGGAAGCACTGCCCACTGCTCACTCATGTACAAGTCTATGCACTTGCACAGCATCTGTCGCGATCGGCTGCGCCGCAGAGTGCTCTTTTTTGGCCAAAGGAAGCGCCTCGTCTGCAATCTTGTGATTGTTTAGATGTGGCGTTTCCTTAATTGCACTGCGCCCGGCGCCAGTGCACATAGGGAGGGTAATTTTAAAAACAAAAATTCTTAAAGGGACATGTTTAAAAAATATATTTTTTTTGTATTTTTTTTTTTTTTTTTTTACTACATGGGAGGGGAGTGGGCAGCTCCTGGGCGCCCCCTATGGACGGACCTCCACTGGGCTTTGGGCTGCAGGTTTTGGGATATGGGCTGTGGGCTTTGGACTGTGAGCTAAAGGAGAGGTTTGGGAATTAATGGAGAATGACAGAGGGAGGCACAAACATACAGAGACAATTCCATGACAAATAGTTTACAAGGACGTTAACTAAAATGTCTATCTTTATATTTGATTATTTTTTTTAAAACAAGACCAAAAACATACATACTATTGTATCATATCACTATCCTATCTCTATTTACAAAATATATATATAATTTTTTTATTTTTTTTATTTTTATTTTTCAAACAGAGGTGAGGGGAAAGGGAGGGGTTTGGGAGTTAACAGAGGATGTGACGAGGAATCGGAAACGCACATAAGAAACAATTTCATGACAAATAATTTACAAGTACATTGACTTAATAATATCCATCTTATCTATAAAAATCTATACAAGAACAAAAATCATACATACTGTCTTATCATATCACTATCTTATCTATGTTTACTTTTTTTTTTTTTACTTTTTTTTTTTTTTTTTTCAAACAGAGGTGAGGGGAAAGGGAGAGGTCCGGTAGTTTAACCACTTCATGCCCAAAGTATGTGATATGATGTCATAGACTTTGAGGGGGATATCTGAATGATGCCTGTATTGTATTTTTTCAGCCAGCGACACTGCGCACCGTAAGAACAATCCCAACAGCTCAGCCGCTTGACCGTTCTTACAGGCGGCGGGAGGGGATGTCTTCCCCCCCCCCCACTCTCTGGTGCTCTTCATGGGCTTGCCTGTACAATTGGCGACCCAGAGAAAGAATCGTCACCAACGGAAGTTTACCGTAGAGATTTATGACGTTATGTCACGTCCGGGCTGGCGGATGTAAACAAAGCCGAGAGCGTTCATTTTATTTTTTTATTTTTAACGATCTCAGCCTTTCCAGCCTGGAGGAGAGATGTGGGGTCCATAAAGAGGACCTGTCACACACTACTCATATAGTAAACTCTGTTTTAAAAGTATATATTCAATTTAAGTATGTGTTCTTAACCCAAAAAAGTAGCTATGGGCTTTTGGACTGTGGGCTTTCTCCCCAATTAGCCGCCCAATCACACTTCTTTTGTGTACTTTGGTAAAGAAGAAGTGACACTAAACTCCGGTCCCTTCATTTATTTTATCATCCAACTTCCTGAAAAGGGCAATGGGCTTTAGACTTTATGCTATGGGCTATAAGATTTGGCCTAAAATCTTTGGGCTCTGGGCTTTGTAGTGTTCATAGAGCAGTGTACATGACTGCAACTAACGTGCACTGCTCATTCGAAACAGACGTGAGGGGAAAAAGAAGGGGTGTAGGAGGACCATTAACTAATGGATGTGTATGAATTTTTAATGAAAAATAAGGATATTGTTTAGTGGAAAAAAAAAATCCGGCCTCCTCCACCCCTTATACCCAACAATCCCTCTCCATCTTTGTAAGATTAAAAAAAAAAATGTGTTTTGCTGTTTATATGTTGAGTTTGTAACTACATTTTGTAGTCTGGTCTGGAATCCTCAACTTCATCAGAATGAAGGGACCCCTTTTCGGTAGTAATTGTCTGGAGCGCCAACCTGGAAAGCGTGACGCTGCATCAGGATGAGGCGACCCCTTTTCGGTAGTAATTGTCTGGAGCGCCAACCTGGAAAGCGTGACGCTGCATCAGGATGAGGCGACCCCTTTTCCGTAGTAATTGTCTGGAGCGCCAACCTGGAAAGCTTGACGCTGCATCAGGATGAGGCGACCCCTTTTCGGTGATAATTGTCTGAAGCGTTCAAATGGAAAGCTTGAAGCTGCATCAGGATGAAGCAACTCCTTGGGCACTGATGAGATGGCACTGATGAGCACTGATTGGCTGCACTGATGAGGTGGCTTTGAGGTTGGAACTGATGGGCACTGACAGGAAGCACTGATGGGCACCAATAGGCAGCACTGATGTGCCACTGATGGGAACTGATAGGTGGCACTTATAGGCAACACTGAGGTGGCACTGATGGGCACTGATAGGCAGCACTAACATGTGGCACTGACAGGTGACACTGATGGGCAGCACTGACAGGTGGCACTGAAAGGTGGCACTGGGCAGCACTGAGGTGGAACTGGTTGGCACTCGCAGGTGGCAATGGTTGGCACTGGCAGGTAGCACTAATTGGCATGTGTCACTAGTTGGGATTGGCAGATGGCACTGGATGGCAATGGTGGGTTTCACAGCCGATAGTGTAACTGAATGCTCTCTGCAGCACTGCGGTGTGTGAAACTGTATGGAGAAAGAGAGGCGCTGACAAATTCAGAGTGATGTTGGAGGTGGTCGGAACACGGGGTGGTCGGAACACGGGGTGGACGGGACCCGGCAGCTATCCAGCCAATGATTGGGCTGTTTAAGAAAGGGGCAGGTGTTGGATAGCTGGGTCTCGCCCATCCCGGGTCCCGCCCACCCCGACATTCAACCTCAATTTTGACAGCTCCTCTCTCTCTCCATACAGTTTCACACCGTGGCGCTGCTCTGCCAACAGAGTGTGGAGAAGGGAGGAGGAAGCTCTCGCCATGTCAGCGGCTGTTGCGTTGCTCCCTTCCTGCTCCATCCCCACTCCTGCCGCTAATAACTTTACCGGACAGTGCTCTGTGTGTGGAGGGCCTACGAGGCCTGCAAGGCATCTCCACTTTCCTGGTCAAGACCCCACAGCCCGCCCTGTAGCAGGGGCACCTGTCACTGACAAAAGCCCAGGTGCCAGGGCACAATTTCTATTCGCAATGGTGACCTGGCGCCTGGGATTTGTCGAGCCCTGCTCTATAGGGATCATTACCACCTATGAATTACCTCAAACTCAATGTCCTCTTCAGAAATCTGAAAGTAAAGCATCAGCTGTTCAATGTTAAAGTACCACACATTACCAATTTCATCAAGCTGAACCTCAAACCTGACGTTGCGCCACTCATCGATGTCAAAGTGGATTCCGTGGTCCTGCTGGTCCTGCTGGTCCTGCTGGCCCTGCTGGGGGATGGGAATAGGAGCACGGCACAGTGGACAGGTTGCGCTTTGCTCGATCCAACGTTGGATGCAGCCCATGTGGAACTCGTGAGCGCAGGTCAGAATGGCCGTGTCTTCTCCAGGTTCACACCCTAGAAGACAAATTGTACATCTCACCTCCTCCTCGCCACGCAGCTCCATGGCCGGCGGCGGTGCTGGAAGATGTTCAGCCACCCTGTCGCGGTCTCTCGGCGAACGGCTCCTGTTCCTGGGTGGGTCTGCCTCCTGTCTCCGCTGATGTGGGGCTCTGGATCGCGTCCTGTGGGCAATTGGTGACTCGTCGCTGTCCTGGCGTGAGCGCCTTCGCCGGGATCTGGGACGTGAAGGCCGAGGCATCTTGTTGAAAGTTTGTATACCTGCAAAAAACTACAAAATTAATGATAATATTCTAATAAGGGTTAGTAATAGCGATAAATATCAATAAAAAATGATAAAAATTGTGGTTATTTGCCATCAGTCGCTGAAAATCGCAGTGAAATACGGGAGCTCATAGGTTTGCTAATCTGACAGAACTTCGCTGCTTTTAAAATTCAACATCTAAGCAGTCAGACGTTCTAAGTCCTGTATTTCACTATAGAAACTAACTTTACTGTTATAAATACGTCTAAAATGCAAAACTCTGGTGGGTGTAACATCTACCCCCCATCAACCCCCTTCTGTGTTCACTCATCTACCCCTCATAACTCCCCCTCTGTGTTCACTTATCTACCCCCATCACCCCCCTTCTGTGTTCACTCATCTACCCCCATCACCCCCCTTCTGTGTTCACTCATCTACCCCCATCACCCCCCTTCTGTGTTCACTCATCTACCCCCATCACCCCCCTTCTGTGTTCACTCATCTACCCCTCATAACTCCCCCTCTGTGTTCACTCATCTACCCCTCATAACTCCCCCCTCCGTGTTCACTCATCTACCCCTCATAACCCCCCTTCTGTGTTCACTCATCTACCCCTCATAACTCCCCCCTCCGTGTTCACTCATCTACCCCTCATAACTCCCCCCTCCGTGTTCACTCATCTACCCCTCATAACCCCCCTTCTGTGTTCACTCATCTACCCCTCATAACTCCCCCCTCCGTGTTCACTCATCTACCCCTCATAACCCCCCTTCTGTGTTCACTCATCTACCCCTCATAACTCTCCCCTCCGTGTTCACTCATCTACCCCTCATAACCCCCCTTCTGTGTTCACTCATCTACCCCTCATAACTCTCCCCTCCGTGTTCACTCATCTACCCCGGATCACCCAACCGTGTTCACTCATCTGCCCCTCCATCACCCCCCCTCCTAGTTCACTCATCTGCCGCCATCACCCCCCCCCCCCCCGTGTTCACTCATCTACCCCTCATAACCCCCCCTCTGTGTTCACTCATCTACCCTGGATCACCCAACCGTGTTCACTCATCTACCCCTTAATCACCCCCCCCTCCTTGTTCACTCATCTGCCCCCCATCACTCCCCCCCCCCCCCGTGTTCACTCATCTACCCCTCCATCACCCCCCCTCCATGTTCACTCATCTGCTCCCCATCTTCATTCATGTATCATCCCCCCTCCCCCAATTACCTCCCTCAGTGCTCACTAACCCCCCATTCACTCATCTGCCCCATCACCCCCCTCCCCATCCATGCTCACTAACCCCCCATGTTCACTCATCTATTTCACCCCCCACCTGTTCACTCATCACCCCCCCTTCCCTAATCAACACCCCTGTATTCACTCATCTGCCCCCATCACCCACCTCAGTGCTCACTATCCCCCCCCCCCCCCTTGTGTTCAGCACCACCTGAATCGGATGACCAATTCCCAATAAGTACTTCCTGTATTATTTTTGCTGATATTTGAATTGTTGGTGTGAAATTTAATGCGTTCAGCTGGACATTTCTATCCCCTCCATGTCATCCTCCTGGAAGAAGTCTGTTTTTTTTATCAGCAAAACAAGCTGTCATGCAGATGTAGCAGTTAGAGGGTTGAGCCAAACCATGTGCCACTGATAGGTGATTGCAGTGATCAGCTCTTTTATATTATTTAAATCTGTTGTTCTAACTGCTTGTGAGTCTAAAGTGTGACCTGGAGATTGGCTCCAATTTGGTAGTATATGTAAATCTGCTAGTACATCTAATACCCCCCTCCCCCCAGACCAACAATGCTTCTGTCCTAAGATGTGCCCCCTGTGCTCCTTCATCCAGAGTGGGGGCAATCTAGTACAGGAGTTGTGTTACTGGCCAGATTACCAAGGGGAAAAGCCTTCAGTCCCTTTCACACGGGCGGACCACTCAGGTCCTCCTGTCAGTTTTTAAGGGGCGACCTGAACAGAGGCTCCATACAGGTCTATGGAGGGTCGGATGTCAGCGGTGACATGTCCACCGACATCCGACCCGCTAAAGTCAGATGGATGGAAACCCTATTTTCCATCCATCTGGCGGATCAGATGAAGACAAACTCTACAGTCTATCTTCATCCCATCCCCCATAGGGGAGAGCGGAGCTCTGATAGGTCCGTCCTGCACAGTGTACAGAGATGGAGCTGTCATCCACCTGCTGAGCGGGGATCAACGGAGCGATCCCTACTGAGCATCGCAGAGTCCGTACACGGACATGTCTATGTGAAAGAGTCCTTAAAAAAGAAAACGAATACAGCCACCACATCTACTGATCGTTAAGCTGCAATAGATGACATCCAATCAGGTGGCTGGCTGAACGTGTCGCCATACGTCTGTTTTTAGCGGTTCGGATGGCAGGCGGGTGTCGGGGGACACATCTCTGCAGACATCCGTCTCCCCATAGGAGTCAATGGGGGGCCCGCTCAGATCCACCTGAAAAAACGCACAGATCAGAGTGCGCCGATCATGTGGGAGGGGCCAAAACGTTTGTGTGCATCCCGAGTTCCTTTATTTACTCTTCAGGTACATTTCATGTTATATTCCAATGGAGAAGACGATTGAAGTGGGAAATAACGGTGACATATGTAAGGAGATGTCAGGAACACTTAGGGCTGCTTCACTCCGCAAAAACACCTTCCGCATGCGTTTTGCATGAATGTGTTTAATGCGTTTTTGGTGCGTTCCGGTGTGTGTTTGATGCACTTCCAGATGCTTTTTTCTATTTTTTTCAGTTTTTCACTGTACTGGGGTCTGGTGCATTTTTGATGCATTCCAGTGCAGTTTTCTATGCGTTTTATTGCCTTCCAGTGTAGCAAAAATGCCGCTTTTTTTCCTGGAACTGGAAAGCCCCGGGGCACTGCACTGGGGGGACCTATGTCATTGGAAATCATATAACCTACTTTCTAATGCGTTTGGGGGAAAAATGCACTGGACTGAATGTGGTGTGAATTACGTTTTTTTTTTATATATATATTTCGGACATTAACCACTTCAGGTCCAGAAGATTTACCCCCCCTCCCCCATAATGACCGAGCCATTTCTTGCGATATGGCACTGCGTTATTTTAACTAACAATTGCACGGTCATGCGACTCTGTACCCAAATAAAATGTCCTTTCCCCCCCCCCCCCACAAATACAGCTTTCTTTTGGTGGTATTTGATCACCTCTGCTTTTTGTTTTTTTGCTCTAGAAACAAGATAGATAGAAAAAAAAAGACAATTTTGGAACAAATAAATATTTTTTGCTTTGTGCTATAAGGGCCGATTCACACTGGTTCGCTGTGTGAGATCGCATGTGATTTTCACCGCACTGCAGTGCAATTCACATGCAATGTCCGTGGGATGCGATTTCAGCCATACAGATAGTCGCATTCGGACCAAACTCGCACAGGAAACTATTTTTGGTCTGCTGGTCTGCACAAGAATTGAATCGCAGGGGTGTTCACACCTATGCGATCCGATTCATGGCCGAACTGACAGTTCGCAGTGCGGTATGCCAGCTGAAATGGGGGCGTTATTAACATTATATTGACACTCAGAGTGGTTCGCATATGGCAATGTGAAGTGCTGTGCGAGTCGGGTGCGATGCGGGAACTCGCAGGGTTTCTGCATCGCACTGGTGTGAACCCAGCCTTAAACACATCCGATAAAAAATGTAAAAAAAAAAAAAAAAAAAAAAAAATCACATTTCATTATCAGTTGAGGCCAATATGTATTCTGCTACATATTTTTGGTACAAAATCCCAATAAGCGAATATTGATTGGTTTGCACAAAAGTTATTGTGTTTACAGACTATGGGATATATTTATGGAATTTTTTTTATTTATTTATTTTTTTACTAGTAATGGCGGTGATCAGGGACTCATAGCGGGACTGGGAGATTGCAGCTTTAAAACTGGACACCTTACATCACATTTTTGTGAACCAGTGACACCAATACAGTGATCAGTGCTAAAAATATGCACTGTCACTGTACTAATGACACTGGCAGGGAAGGGTTTACCAACTTGGGCGATCAAAGGGTTAAATGTGTGACCAACGTGTGGCACTGTGTGTGCTCTGTGCGGTTTTCTACTTCCTGCTTTGCAGGGAAAAACAAACCGCACATTGCTGCTGTCAGAAGAGATTACATGGGGCTCTCTCTCAGTACATATTGTTAGCACTGATCGCTGTATTAGTGTCACTGGTTCCCACAAAGTGTCAAAAGTGTCACTAATGCCGCGTACACTCGAGTGGAATGTCGGACAGAAAGAGTCAGACGGAATCTTTTCATCGGATATTCCTATCGAGTGTGGGCCTCATCTGACTTATTTTTTTTCAAAAATTCTGACGGACCTAGAAATAGAAAATAGTTTTAAATATTTCCGGCGGAACCAATTCCTATGGGGAAAACCCTCGTCTGTTTGCTGTTCCACAAACGACGCATGCTCTGAAGTACGAGACGGCAGCTATTGGCTACTGGCTATTGAACTTCCCTTTTCTAGTCCCATCGTACGTGTTGCACGTCACCGCGTTCTAGGCGGTCGGACTTTGGTGTGATTGTGTGTAGGCAAGACACGCGATTTTCCATCAGAAAAACCTTCGAAGTTTATTCCGACGGGAAAACCAGTCGTGTGTAAGTGGCATTAGTGTACGATTTGTCCACCGCAATATCGCAGTCCCGCTATGAGTCACTGATTGCTGCCATTACTAGTAAAAAATAAAAATATGTTCCCGTATTTCATTTTAAAAATCTGGTCGCCTTATTTTAGGGTGAAATATGTAACTTGTTTCCAGTGCTGTAGCTGCCCTACAAAGTCCACACCTCATCAGTGCCACCTATCAGTGCCCATCAGTACTGCATATTAGTGTCACTGTCACATGACATAAAAAAAAAAGTATCAGCAATCGGTATCAGCAAGAATTTTATAAAAAAATGATCAGTACTTGTACTCAGTCTTAAAGTGGTATTGGGGCAACCCTATTTAAAAATGGAAGTATGGGTAAAACGTTTTATTTTTGGATAGAGCAAGAGAGGGTTATAACCCCTGCCAGATTTTTTTTATTATTATTATTATTATTATTATTATTATTTGTTTTCACCATCTGTGTCCCATTTTGGAGATTTTCCTTCACTTCCTGTCTCATAGCCAAACAGGATGTGAGAGGAAGCATACAGTGCCAGACCATCAGAGCCCATGCCATAAATGGCGGCTCCTATGCGCATGGGCGGGAGTGACGTCAAAGCGCCCATGGCCACTCATGTACCTGGAGGCCATGAACCCGGGAGGCCGGATGAAGATGGAAGTCCTGTCAGCAGTGAAAGTGCGCCATTGCATGGCTTTGTTTTAAGTTAAGTCTCTATTAATGTGCTAGTATACGATACATACTAGCACATTATGACATTGCCTTACGGGGGACGTTTTTTTTTGCTTTGTTTTACTGCAGTTTACTACCGCTTTAAGGGAATCCCTTGGGGAACCCCAAGTGACCAGAACTGGGGTCCCCATTGGAAGATTTCCTCCCAATTACTTTTCTGGGGACACCCCAAAATGTGGGATTTTCTTTACGTTCAATGATAATGGTAATATATATAATATATATACCTTATATACATATATATTTTGTTATAAAATGTTGAAAACTGGAAATTTTTCTCCTTCATTGATGTACAAATGATAAAACTGCTTTGATGGCCACTGATGAGGTGGCACTGAAGGGCATTGATAGGTGACACTGGTGGGCACTGAGAAGGGGTACTAATAGGTGGCACTGGTAGGTGACACTGATAGGCAGCACTGCAAGGTGGCACTGATTGGCATCACTAGTGAGCATTGATAGATGGCACTGATTTGTGATTCGTGCCACTGTGGGCACTGGCAGGCGGCACTGGTGGGCACAGATGAGATGGCTGTGCATCTTCCTCTTCGGGACTGATATCCTTTGCACAGAAGCCAGTGATTGGCTATTTTTTCTCCTCGTGCTCCTCTCATTGACTCGGTGATCACAGTGCGGGGGGGGGGGGGGGGGGGACGTCTATTGATGGCCTCCTGGCAATGTAGGTCCACACTGTAGCCGTCATTCGGCTATAATGCGGATCTGAAGGGGTTAATATTATAAAGCACTTTAATTCTGTATTTTGCTTGGGGATCTATTCAGGTTAAATATCTGGGGCAGGCACTAAAGCCATATTATTTCTAGATTTTGTATATTCTTTATTACATCAGGAGATTCATTTTTGATTTTTTTTCAATGAAAACAAATGGACGTCCAGATGTATTTCTAGCCCCCCCCCCCCCCCTGCTTTTTTTATTCGTTTTTTTAAAGGACTAACGTTTATAGTGCAACTCTTGGTTCAAACACCCCCCTCCCCCCCCCCCCCCCCCCATTACCCCAGTAGTATTTTCAACTTTTATTAATCTTTATTTTCTTGCTCTCTTCATTTTTTTCCCCCACTGCTTGTGTGTGAAAAATGACATTTTTCCCATTTATTTACAGTATATATCTCAATTTGCTGATATTGACTCCATTATAATATATTTGTTTAAAAAAATAAAGAAAAACATTAAAACACAATTATGGTTTTGTTAATGTGTCTTTTTTTATTTATTTTCTATTCAGTCCAGCAGACATTGTGTGTGGTATTTGCAAGGCTGTTTAAATGGTCTTTTTCATGCATCCTCTGCAGCATTAAAAGGGTATACTGCAGGCCACATATTAACGAGGTGCATTGGCTCCATCCAATGGCGTAACTAGAACCTTCAGGGCCCCAATGCAAGAAACCATGAAGGGCCCCCCTGGACCCCAGCCAGGGCCCTTCCCTCTGAGTCCGGCGGTGAAACTCCAGGGCTTGGTCACAGGTATGATCTTTGTGAGCCCTGTAGTTCCACCACTGGTATCAGTAGTTTTTTTTTATTATTTTTTTTTTATTTTTAGGTGCCCCATTGGGGGACTGTCCCGGCTGAGGACACAGGTCATGCGGGGAATGCACAACTAAAGAGCAGCCAGTGCGATAGTTGAGCATGGAGCTCTGCTAGTCAGACTCCACCTCCAGCCACACATGTGCATGGTGCACTGGTACCCCTAGCTGCCTATGCTGCTGCTGGCCATATGTAGAGGGGGCTGCATGGGCCCCCTCCATCACAGGGCCTGGTTGCGGTCGCGACTGCTGCACCCCCTATAGTTACGCCCCTGGCTCCATCAGATTCAGGGTGAAAGTGTGTTCCGCTAACTCCAAGCCAGGGTGTGGTATGAGCGGGGAAAAGTGGACCAGAGGTATGTGGCCTGAGCAGGCTAAGGTGTGTGCGAAGAGATCCAGTCAGGCGGGGCAAAGGGAGAAGCTGCCCCGGGCCCAAAGCAGCTGCCCCTTGAGCCCAGGGTTGCTCATAGCTACAGGGGCCCATGCTGCCTCCCTATCATATCAGTGTAGCTGAGCGCTCTCCCCTCACACCGCTGCACAGGCATTACAGGTCTCGGGTCTGCTGTGCTATCACAGGGAAAAGACGCAGCTGCAGGTTGTCTGTGCGCTCGCAACCTCCTGCCCCCCCCTCCTGTCAGCACCAGCCCTGTCTAATCACTGCTCGCTCCCTCTTCCCCCTCTCTCCAGCTAAGAAGAATGAGCTGCCAATCAGAAGAGACTTGAGGGGCATGAATGGGACATGTAGTCTCAAGGAATGGCCTATTCACCAAAGTCCATGGGGCCTGAACTCAACCCTGCTTTTTGTAAAGGGAGCAAGATTTGCCCAGGCAAAAATTCACCAGGATGGTGCAGTGTTATGGGAGAGTTGGTGAGCGGTACAGCAGTACAGTTCCCCCTGTGAGAGACTGAGCTGCTGAAAAACCACCAAGCGAATACTATGTGGGGGAGACTGGAAGAGTGAGAAGATGTGTTGCTGAGCCACTGCCAGGATATAGACCTTGCTGCAGTGCCTACTGGAGATGTCACAGGCAACCAAGCAGTGAGCTTTAATGATGTGCTGTTGTCTCTAGCAACCATTAAGTGGTAATGATGCACAGTAACCAATAGCAGGGGGTCGTCCAACTACGGCCCTCCAGTTGGTCAGAAACTACAATTCCCATCATGCCTAGTCATGTCTGTGAATGTCAGAGTTTTACAATGCCTCATGGGATGCGTAGCTCCAACAGCTGGAGGGCCATAGTTTGAGGATCCCTGACCTATAGCAACCAATCAGTGAGCTGTAATGTGCAGTAACTTTTAGCAACAAAGCAGCCGTAATGTGTGCTGTTTCCTCTAGCAACCAGTTATTGAGTGGTAATGATGTGCTGTATTCTCTGGCAACCAATCTCAATTGCTGCCTGATCTGCTGTAGTAAGCTGATTTTGAGTCTAGCTGCTCTCCTAGCAGTTGGAGAGCATAATTGCATGGCACCAGCGGCGGTGTGTTTATAAAGGGCACAGGAGTGTTGCCAACCCTCCCCCCCCCCCCGTCTCCTGGCACCGCTCTAATCCCCACCGTCGGCTCTAATAGGCGCCCAAAAACTCAGCTGTATGTTAGCAAAACAAAGGGATTCATTTTGCTAACATTGAACCCCCTATCAGCCAATCAGGTGCGCAGGGTTTGTGTTACCTGTCACCTGATTTGTTGAAACGACAGGCTCTGTGATTGGACATGTGATAGGTGTCCAATCATAGCAGAGGAGGAGCAGGCTGGAGAAGACATCAGGGTCAGGGAAGAAATTGGGGACACCGGACATCACCGTCACCCGATGCCCACCCGAGACAAGGCAAGTGCTGGGGAGATGGGCGGCACAGTGGCAGCTTTTTCAGGCTTGTCGGTGATTACACAACAAGGATCGAAGAACCTCAATGGATATAGGCGTGGAAACAGTTTATTTAAAACATTTTGCTTGTCTTGCAAAACACTCTCAAACCAAGGTTTTACTGTATATGTAAAGTGCTGTGTAAATTGATGGCTCTATAACAGTATCTCATGGACAGAGGACAGAGTGGGGGGTTGTAGTCAGTGGGGGGGGTTGTAGTCAGTGACGCCTCCTTCGCTGGCCCCGGCTACCTGGAGACGCGCTCAAAATGAGCGGACTTTTCTCTGGGCGGGAAAAGTCCGTTCATTTCAAAAGTACGGCGGACTGGCACACGCACGGCCGGATTGTCCGCTGAAATGCGAGTCCGACGGAAAGATTGGACTGCAAAACTACTTTCTAAGTCCGCCGTACTTTTGGGTAAAAAAAAAGTCCGCCTGAGGCTACACACGGGGGGATTGTTTGATCGTGTGTACGCGGCATAAGAGTACCTGAACTTCCTTTCCAACCCTCTGATCCCATGTTAAGAGACTGTTCATTGTCTACGGTTTTTGCAAATAAAATCCATTTAAGTGGATCTGTCGTCAGTCTCTCAAGTTACTGGGCCATCTACCACGGGACACCCCGTGGCCCAATCTAACCAGCAGCTCCTTCGGGGGTTAGCGCTACATTTGTATATATCTCTTTGGGATGTGGTGCCCTTGATTCCCTGACATCTGGCAGGTTTAATACATCTTATTTTGGTGGTATTTCATGACAACTTTGTTTTTTTTAAATATATAAAAGTCCCGACCCCAACCTGATAGAACACCTTGGGGATGATTTAGAGCAGAGACTGCGAGCCAGGACTTCTCGTCCACATCAGTGCCTGACCTTACCAATGTTCTTCTGCAAGAATGGTCAAACATTCCCATAGACACACTCCAAAACCTTGTGGACAACCTCCCCAGAAGAGTTGAAGCTGTTATAGCTGCAAAGGGTGGGCCAACTCAATATTGAGCCCTACGGAATAAGACTGGGATGCCATTAAATTTCATGTAAAGGCAGGTGTCCCAATACTTTTGATAATATAGTGTTTGTATACACAGACGTTTAGAAATAAATGTAAACAAACATATTAAAACATGAAATCATGGATGGTGTCAATAGGGCAGTGGCCAGTGTCAGTAAAACAGGGGAATATGTGCCGCATGTGGTGATTAGGATGTGCCCAGGCTCACCCTGTGGGCATACTGTTGGGAATGCCACAACCCTGGTATCCTCTTCAACAGCGGGCGGTCCGCTTTCAGATAAAAGTGGTCTCTGCAATGGATTTGTCGCAAGATCACTTATCGTCGGAGGGAGAAGGGCCCCCCCCCCGCCGTGCTGCGTCATCTCCACCGCTTACCAGAGCCGTCTGTAGTGGCAGAGACGATCGCGTCCTCTTCCCTGTGAGGCTGGATGCCACGTGAGGGAAAGATGCCCCCACTCTGCTCCATACCATTGGATGGCGGAAGAGACTTCAAAAGGTCACTTCCCCCTAATGGTCTTAAAAGGGGATTTTTTTTGTAAATAAAAAAAAGAAATTTAAGTGTAAATGTGATATCTGAGGTCTGCTTGACCCCCAGAACTTTTTTTCTATCACTTTTTTTAAAAGGACAGAGTACAAGTAAAATAAAGAAGAAAATTATTTTTTTAGGTAACCCGCCGAGCTCGCACGCAGAAGAGAACGCATACGTTAGTTGTGCCCGCATGTGAAAACTGTGTTAAAATGCCTCTTTACCCCTCACACACCCCCCTCTCTACCCCTCACACCCACACCTAGGGTTGCCTAGGTATGGGAGAGGCACAGACATGGCAGGATCCGGGGGGGGGGTGCTGATTTACACCCAGATTTCTGTTGTGCCCTCCCTTTGATGTGATGCCTGATTGGCCACTGATCTCCCCCCACCATCGCCCGCACTCAGAGCTGGGAAAAGGCAATGGCACCCTGCAGCAGTGAGAGGAGAAGTGGCAGAGTGGAGAGATGGCATCAGACTGTACACACACACTTTGATTACCGCCCCCCTATCTCCTCCAAGGGCTGCTCATCTCCTGGTGTTCTGTTGAGAAGTGCCCCCCCATCAAATAGTGCCCGGTATGTACTGCGCATGCGCCGTAAGGAACAGCACAGCAGCTGATTTGCCGGTCAGATGGGCTGACGTAATCAGAGCGCATGCGCACACCGTAGGAGATGTCTCTCGATGGGAGATACCATTTCACAGGTACAATTTAAATCTATACAAACAGCGGGGGAGACCGTAGTTCTCAGATTGTGCATCGCTGCTGCTGGAGGGCGGCTAGTGTGTGTTGAAGAGCTGGTTTTGTCTGTGTTGCAACCCGACCTTTCCCACAGGCAAAACCGGCCGTTCAACACAGCAAACCCGCCTGCGACACAGACAAAACCGCACCATCATCACACTGTAAAGCCGCCCGCAACAGCGAGGCACAATGTGAGAACTACAGTCTCCCCCCGCTGTTTGTATAGGTTTCAATTGTGGCCCTGAAATTGTATCTCCCATCGAGAGATGCCACCTACGACACCCTGGTCACGTCACTCCAGGTGATCGGCAAATCTGCTGAAGTGCGGCTCCGTCCTGCGCATGTGCGGACACTATTCCATGGGGGGGCACTTCTAGACAGAACACTGGCAGCAGGAAATGTGGATGGGGCGGTAATGACACTGTGTGTGTACAGCCCAATGTCATCTAAGAGCAATCCTGTCTCATGTGCTGGAGGAGCGCTGTAGTGACAGGAGAGGATGAGGAGGGGAAGGTCACAGGGAAATTGTACACAATGGAGGAGGGGAGGGGGGGTAAAAGTTTGTGCTTTGGATGTTTGTGGAGAAGGGGGGTGGGCATTTATCTGTGCTGTGAGGTGTAAACAGGATGGGGGGTGTATTTGATAGAAGGAGAAATAGGGGGGATATGTGCTAGGGAAGTTTTGGGGGATTTGAGCCGGACGGGGAATGTTTGCCCTAAGGGTGTGGGAATTTCTGCTAAGAGGGGGAAATTTCTTCTGGGGGGAGATTTGGGTAGGGAGGAAGAATGTGTGCTAGGAAAAGGGTAATTTGGAGGGGTTTGTGGATTTGTGGGGGGATTTACTCTTGAAGAAGGGATTTAGGGATTTTTTTTGCTAGGGGGATTTGTGTTAGGAGTGAGGGCTGGGGGGGATTTGTGCTGGGAGTGGGGGTTGGGGGGGGATTTGTGCTGGGAGTGGGGGATTGGGGAGGATTTGTCCTGGGAGAATGGATTGGGGGGGTTATTGCTAGAAGGGGGGATTGGGAGGATTTTTGCAAGGAGGAGGGACTGGGTGGATTAGTGATTTGGGGGATTTGTTCTAGGAGGAGGGATTGGGGAGTAGATTTCTGCTAGGAGGGGGGATAGGGGTGGGATGTGAGTTGGTGGGGGGGCATATAACTGTGCAGTGGATACTCCCACTTTAAATTATATATAATGATGAAAAGTGACCCGCTGCCGCAGGCACCCGATATCTTATGGGTATGTAATGTGATTGGTATATATATGGAATGGAGGGGCTGTTGTAGTGATTGGCAAATTAATTGATGCATCAAAGCTGACATGACATCGGTGTACAAGGATGTAATTAATGGCGATTCCAATAATGTGACAATAATGAGCAAATAAATATCCAACACGTGAGAATTCATATAATACAATCCAGAGCACTTTAGGTGCTGATAACAGTAATAAATATATGAAAAGAAGGTGGAGATGAATGTATAAAATACGGAGGATTCATCTGTCAATGTGCAGCGATTGCTATGAAGACAGCAGAATATTAATAGTGATTTATAAACAGACGACTCCGAAGTAAAGGGGGAGATGAGAAATCTGTGGCGACTTTCACACTGAAAAATAGCGGCAATTTACCGCCGATACCCCCACCCCCCCCCCCCCAGTGTGAAAGTGCCCTAAATTGTTCTCTCTTGTAATCCTTTAATGTAATGGGGTGTCCCTTTCCAGTGTTGTAGGGGGGATTGA
Organism: Lithobates pipiens; assembly: GCF_037356315.1. Taxonomy (NCBI): domain Eukaryota; kingdom Metazoa; phylum Chordata; class Amphibia; order Anura; family Ranidae; genus Lithobates; species Lithobates pipiens. Next base: position 229,710,325 of record NW_027507686.1, on the reverse strand, counting down.
GGGGATTTGCGCTGGGAGGAGGGGGGCCCCTGTCATGGAGGAAGTCAGGGGGCCCCTGTCAGGAAGTCGGGGGGCCCTGTCATGGAAGAAGTCGGGGGGGCCCTGTCATGGAGGAAGCCGGGGGGCCCTGTCATGGAGGAAGCCGGGGGGGCCCTGTCATGGAGGAAGCCGGGGGGGGCCCTGTCATGGAGGAAGCCGGGGGGGGCCCTGTCATGGAGGAAGCCGGGGGGGGCCCTGTCATGGAGGAAGCTGGGGGGGGGCCCTGTCATGGAGGAAGTCGGGGGGCCCCTGTCAGAAGTCGGGGGGCCCCTGTCAGAAGTCGGGGGGCCCCTGTCAGAAGTCGGGGGGCCCCTGTCAGAAGTCGGGGGGGCCCCTGTCATGGAGGAAGTCGGGGGGGCCCCTGTCATGGAGGGTATGGGTTGCCCTTATCATGGAGGAAGTTTGGGGTCCCTGTCATGGAGGGTGTCAGGGGCTCCTGTCATGGAGGAAATTGGGGGCCCCTGTCATGGAGGAAGTCGGGGGATTCTGTCATAAAGGAAGTTGGTGGGCCCCTGTCATGGAGGGTGTCGGGGGCACCTGTCGTGGAGGGAGTCGGGGGCCCCTGTCGTGGAGGGAGTCGGGGGCCCCTGTCACGGGGGGTGACGGGGGGCCCCTGTCAGGAAGTAAGTCGGGGGCCCATGTCAGGAAGTAAGTCGGGGGGCCCCTGTCAGGAAGTAAGTCGGGGGGCCCCTGTCAGGAAGTCGGGAGGAGTCATGGAGGAAGTTAGGGGCCCTGTCATAGAGGAAGTCTGGAGGGTGTCGGGGGGCCCCTGTCATGGAAGAAGTCGGGGGCCCCTGTCAGGGAGGGTGTCGGGGGCCCCTGTCAGGGAGGAAGTCGGGGGCCCCTGTCAGGGAGGAAGTCGGGGGCCCCTGTCATGGAGGAAGTCGGGGGCCCCTGTCATGGAGGAAGTCGGGGGCCCCTGTCATGGAGGAAGTCGGGGGCCCCTGTCATGGAGGAAGTCGGGGGCCGCTGTCATGGAGGAAGTCGGGGGCCGCTGTCATGGAGGAAGTCGGGGGCCGCTGTCATGGAGGAAGTCGGGGGCCGCTGTAATGAGGGGTGTCGGGGGCCCTGTCACAGAGGAGTGTCGGGGGCCCTGTCACAGAGGGTTCAGGGGCCCTTGTCACGGGGAGTGTCGGGGTCCCCTGTCACGGAGGGTGTCGGGGGTCCCCTGTCACGGAGGGTGTCGGGGGTCCCCTGTCCACGGAGGGTGTCGGGGGTCCCCTGTCACGGAGGGTGTCGGGGGTCCCCTGTCACGGAGGAAGTTGGTGGGCCCCTGTCATGGAGGGAATCGGGGGCCCCTGTTATGGAGGGAGTCGGGGGCCCCTGTCATGGAGGGAGTCGGGGGCCCCTGTCATGGAGGGAGTCGGGGGCCCCTGTCACGGAGGGTGTCGGGGGCCCCTGTCACGGAGGGTGTCGGGGGCCCCTGTCACGGAGGGTGTCGGGGGCCCCTGTCACGGAGGGTGTCGGGGGCCCCTGTCATAAAGGATGTCAGGGGGGCTGTCACGGAAGGTGTCGGGGGGCCCTGTCACTATAGGTGTCGGGAACCCCTGTCACGGTGGATATGGGTGCCCCTGTCACGGGGGAGTGTCGAGGGACCCTGTCACGGAGGGTGTCGGGGCCCCTGTCACGGAGGGTGTCGGGGGCCCCTGTCACGGAGGGTGTCGGGGGCCCCTGTCACGGAGGGTGTCGGGGGCCCCTGTCACGGAGGGTGTCGGGGGCCCCTGTCATAAAGGATGTCAGGGGGGCTGTCACGGAAGGTGTCGGGGGGCCCTGTCACTGTAGGTGTCGGGGGGCCCTGTCACTGTAGGTGTCGGGGACCCCTGTCACGGTGGATATGGGGGCCCCTGTCACGGAGGGTGTCGGGGCCCCTGTCACGGAGGGTGTCGGGAGCCCCTGTCACGGAGGGTGTCGGGGGCCCCTGTCACGGAGGGTGTCGGGGGCCCCTGTCACGGAGGGTGTCGGGGGCCCCTGTCACGGAGGGTGTCGGGGGCCCCTGTCACGGAGGGTGTCGGGGGCCCCTGTCACGGAGGGTGTCGGGGGGCCCCTGTCACGGAGGGTATGGAGGGTCACTGCCTGGAATTTCTCTTCCCTCAGACCAGAAAGGAGGGGAGAAAAACACTGACTGATCATTACACAAGCCCGCCCACATCCCCGACACTGGACCCGCCCGCCGTCAGGTGACATCGGTCATATGACACTTACTGTCTCTCCAATAGATGTGCTATGAAGAATGGGGGGATGTAGTCTCCGATGTGTCCTCTATAGGGCACTGTGTCCTGTCAAAACAGCTCCGAAAAGCAACACTCCCTCTTCCTGGCACAGCAGCAGCTAAGTGACGCGGCTCGGGCTGCTGAGCCTTATAATGTTATCCACTCTTCATCTGATTGGAGGACTCGATCGTCATCTGATTGGCCGAGGTGAGCATCTCCATCTCCATGACAACGGGGGACACAGGCTGGTTCCATGTCACTGGGGGGGGGCAGTCTAGATGTCACAAGGGGGAAAGTCTGTGGGGGGGGGGCAAGTCTGGATGTCACCTGGGAGGGGGCAAGTCTGGATGTCGCATGGGGGGACATCCAAACTGGCCCCCCCTGGTGGATGTCACCTGGGGGGGCAAGTCTGGATGTCACATGGGGAGACATCCAAACTGGCCCCCCCTGGTGGATGTCACCTGGGGGGAGCAAGTCTGGATGTCACGGGGCCCAAGTCTGGATGTCACCTTGGGGGGCAAGTCTTGTTTTTTTTTCAGGGGGGCAAGTCTGGATGTCACCCAGGGCAAGTCTATCATGGGGGGGCAAGTCTGGATGTCTTTTGGGGGCAAGTCTGGATGTCACCCAGGGCAAGTCTGTCACGGGGGCAGTCTGGATGTCAGGGGGCAAGTCTGGATGTCACCTGGGGGGGCAAGTCTGGATGTCACCTTGGGGGGGCAAGTCTGGATGTCACCCAGGGCAAGTCTGGATGTCACCCCAGGGCAAGTCTGTCACGGGGGGGCAGTCAGGATGTCACATGGGGCAAGTCTGGATGTCAGGGGGCAAGTCTGGATGTCACCTGGGGGGGCAAGTCTGAATGTCACTTGGGGGGACATCCAGACTGCCCCGTGTGACATCCAGACTGCCCCCCCGGTGGATGTCACCTGGGGGGGCAAATCTGGATGTCACATATGGGGGGCAAGTCTGGAAGTCACCTGGGGGGGGCAAGTCTGAATGTCTTTTGGGGGAGGCAAGTCTAGATGTCCACCCAGGGCAAGTCTGTCACGGGGGGCAGTCAGGATGTCACATGGGGCAAGTCTGGATGTCACCGGGGGGCAAGTCTGGATGTCACCAGAGGGGGGCAAGTCTGGATGTCACCCAGGGCAAGTCTGTCACGGGAGGCAGTCTGGATGTCACACGGGGCAAGTCTGTCACCGGGGGAGGGCAAGTCTGGATGTCACCGCGGGGGGGCCCAAGTATGGATGTCACCGGGGGGGGCCATGTCTGGATCTCACCTTGGGGGGGCAAGTCTGGATGTCACATATGAGGGGGCAAGTCTGGATGTCACCTGGGGGGGCAAATCTGGATGTCACCTTGGGGGGGGCAAGTATGTATGTCACACCGGGCAAGTCTGTATGTCACATATTGGGGGGCAAGTCTAGATGTCACATATGGGGGGGCAAGTCTGGATGTCACATATGGGGGGGCAAGTCTGGATGTCACATATGGGGGGGAAGTCTGGATGTCACCTTGGGGGGGCAAATCTGGATGTCTTTTGGGGGGGCAAGTCTGGATGTCACCCAGGGCAAGTCTGTCACGGGGGCAGTCTGGATGTCAGGGGGCAAGTCTGGATGTCACCTGGGGGGGCAAGTCTGGATGTCACATATGGGGGGAAAGTCTGGAAGTCACCTGGGGGGGGCAAGTCTGGATGTATTTTGGGGGAGGCAAGTCTGAATGTCACCCAGGGCAAGTCTGTCACGGGGGGCAATCAGGATGTCACATGGGGCAAGTCTGGATGTCACCAGAGAGGGGGTAAGTCTGGATGTCACCCAGGGCAAATCTGTCACGGGGGGCAGTCTGGATGTCACACGGGGCAAGTCTGTCACTGGGGGAGGGCAAGTCTGGATGTCACATATGGGGGGACAAGTCTGGATGTCACCGGGGGGCCTCAAGTCTGGATGTCACCTTGGGGGGGGCAAGTCTGGATGTCACCCAGGGCAAGTCTGTCACGGGGGGGTGCAAGTCTGGATGTCTTTTGGGGGGGCAAGTCTGGATGTCACCCAGGGCAAGTCTGTCACGGGAGGCAAGTCTGGATGTCACCTTGGGGGGCAAGTCTGGATGTCACCTGGGGGGACATCCAGACTGCCCCGTGTGACATCCAGACTGGCCCTCCTGGTGGATGTCACCGGGGGGGCAAGTCTGGATGTCACATATGAGGAGGCAAGTCTGGATGTCACCTTGGGGGGGCAAGTCTGTATGTCACACCGGGCAAGTCTGTATGTCACATATGTGGAGGAATTATAGATGTCACATATGGGGGGAAGTCTAGATGTCACGTATGGGGGGGCACAAGTCTGGATGTCACATATGGGGGGGGCAAGTCTGGATGTCACATATGGGGGGGAAGTCTGGATGTCACCTTGGGGGGGCAAGTCTGGATGTCTTTTGGGGGGCAAGTCTGGATGTCACCCAGGGCAAGTCTGTCACGGGGGGGCAAGTCTGGATGTCTTTTAGGGGCAAGTCTGGATGTCACCCAGGGCAAGTCTGTCACGGGGGGCGGTCAGGATGTCACATGGGGCAAGTCTGGATGTCAGGGGGCAAGTCTGGATGTCACCTGTGGGGGCAAGTCTGGATGTCACCTGAGGGGACATCCAGACTGCCCCGTGTGAAATCCAGCCTCGCCCCCCTGGTGGATGTCACCGGGGGGGGCAAGTCTGGATGTCACATATGGGGGGAAAGTCTGGAAGTCACCTGGGGGGGCAAGTCTGGATGTCTTTTGGGGGAGGCAAGTCTGGATGTCACCCAAGGCAAGTCTGTCACGAGGGGGCAGTCAGGATGTCACATGGGGCAAGTCTAGATGTCACCAGGGGGCAAGTCTGGATGTCCCCAGAGGGGCGGCAAGTCTGGATGTCACCCAGGGCAAGTATGTCACGGGGGGCAGTCTGGATGTCACACGGGGCAAGTCTGTCACCGGGGGAGGGCAAGTCTGGATGTCACCTGTGAGGGGGCAAGTCTGGATGTCACATGGGGGTGAAATCTTAATGTCACATATGGGGGGCAAGTCTGGATGTCGCCCAGGGCAAGTCTGCCACGGGGGGCAAGTCTGTATGTCAGATATGGGGGGAGGTCTAGATGTCACATATGGGGGGAAGTCTAGATGTCACGTATGGGGGGGGCACAAGTCTGGATGTCACATATGGGGGGGGCAAGTCTGGATGTCACATATGGGGGGGAAGTCTGGATGTCACCTTGGGGGGGCAAGTCTGGGTGTCTTTTTGGGGGGGCAAGTCTGGATGTCACCCAGGGCAAGTCTGTCACGGGGGGGGCAAGTCTGGATGTCTTTTGGGGGCAAGTCTGGATGTCACCCAGGGCAAGTCTGTCACGGGGGCGGTCAGGATGTCACATGGGGCAAGTCTGGATGTCAGGGGGCAAGTCTGGATGTCACCTGGGGGGGCAAGTCTGGATGTCACCTGGGGGGGCAAGTCTGGATGTCACCTGGGGGGACATCCAGACTGCCCCGTGTGACATCCAGACTGGCCCCCCCTGGTGGATGTCACCTGGGGGGGGCAAGTCTGGATGTCACATATGGGGGGAAAGTCTGGAAGTCACCTGGGGGGGCAATATCTGGATGTCTTTTGGGGGAGGCAAGTCTGGATGTCACCCAAGGCAAGTCTGTCACGGGGGGCAGTCAGGATGTCACATGGGGCAAGTCTAGATGTCACCGGGGGGCAAGTCTGGATGTCACCCAGGGCAAGTATGTCACGGGGGGGCAGTCTGGATGTCACACGGGGCAAGTCTGTCACCGGGGGAGGGCAAGTCTGGATGTCACCTGGGAGGGGGCAAGTCTGGATGTCACATGGGGTGAAATCTTAATGTCACATATGGGGGGCAAGTCTGGATGTCGCCCAGGGCAAGTCTGTCACGGGGGGCAAGTCTGGATGTCGCCCAGGGCAAGTCTGTCACGGGGGGGCACAAGTCTGGATGTCACCGGGGGGGCGCAAGTCTGGATGTCACAGGGGGCAAGTCTGGATGTCACAGCAGGGGGGGCAAGTCTGAATGTCACCCTGGGCAAGTCTATCACTGGGGGGGGCAGTCTAGATGTCACATATGGGGGGCACGTCTGGATGTCACATATGGGGGAGTGGCAAGTCTGGATGTCACATATGGGGGAGTGGCAATTCTGGATGTCACCTGGGAGGGCAATTCTGGATGTCACCTGGGAGGGCAAGTCTGGAGGTCACCTGGAGGGGCAAGTCTGGATGTCACCTAAGATGGCACATGTCTGAATGTCATCCAGGGCAAGTCTGTCACAGGGGGGCATTCTGGATGTCTCACCGGGGGCAAGTCTTGATATCACAGCAGGGGGGCAAGTCTGGATGTCACCCAGGGCAAGTCTGTCACAGAGGGGCAGTCTGGATGTCACACGGGGCAAGTCTGGATGTTACCGGGGGGAAGGGCAAGTCTGGATGTCACCGGGGGGAAGGGCAAGTCTGGATGTCACCTTGGGGGGGCAAGTCTGTATGTCACACCGGGCAAGTCTGTATGTCACATATGGGGGGGCAAGTCTGGATGTCACATATGAGGGGGCAAGTCTGGATGTCACATATGGGGGGGCAAGTCTGGATGTCACATATGGGGGGGAAGTTTGGATGTCACCTTGGGGGGGCAAGTCTGGATGTCACATATGGGGGGGGCAAGTCTGGATGTCACATATGGGGGGGACATTTGGATGTCACCTTGGGGGGGCAAGTCTGGATGTCTTTTGGGGAGGCAAGTCTGGATGTCACCCAGGGCAAGTCTGTCACGGGGAGGGCAAGTCTGGATGTCACCTGGGAGGGAGCAAGTCTGGATGCCACATGGGAGTGAAATCTTAATGTCACATATGGGGGGGCAAGTCTGGATGTCGCCCAGGGCAAGTCTGTCATGGGGGCAAGTCTGGATGTCGCCCAGGGCAAGTCTGTCACGGGGGGCGCAAGTCTGGATGTCACAGGGGGGCAAGTCTGGATGTCACAGCAGGGGGGGCAAGTCTGAATGTCACCCAGGGCAAGTTTATCACTGGGGGGGCAGTCTGGATGTCACATATGGGGGGGCAAGTCTGGATGTCACATATGGGGGAGGGGCAAGTCTGGATGTCACGGGGAGGAAGTCTGGATGTCACCTGGAGGGGCAAGTCTGGATGTCACCTGGGAGGGGGCATGTCTGAATGTCATCCAGGGCAAGTCTGTCACAGGGGGGCATTCTGGATGTCTCACCGGGGGGGCAAGTCTTGATGTCACAGCAGGGGGGCAAGTCTGGATGTCACCCAGGGCAAGTCTGTCACAGAGGGGCAGTCTGGATGTCACACGGGGCAAGTCTGGATGTCACACAGGGCAAGTCTGTCACCTAGTGGGGGCCAGTCTGGATGTCACCTGGTGGGGGCCAGTCTGGATGTCACGGGGGGGCCAGTCTGGATGTCCCACGGGGAAAGGATGTCACCTGGTGGGGGCAAGCCTGTATGTCACATATGGGGGGGCGGCAAGTCTGGATGTCTCACGGGGCAAGTCTGTGACGGGGGGGAAAGTCTGGATGTTACAAGGGGGGGCAGGTCTGGATGACTCACGGGGTAAGTCTGTCACAGGGGGCAAGTCTGTATGTCACACCTGGCAAGTCTGTGTGCCACATATGGGGGGCAAGTCTGGATGTCACATATGGGGGGGTAAAGTCTGGATGTCACATATGGGGGGGGCAAAGTCTGGATGTCACATATGGGGGGGGGGCAATTCTGGATGTCACATATGGGGGGGCAAGTCTGGATGTCACATATGGGGGGGCAAGTCTGGATGTCACATATGGGGGGGCAAGTCTGGATGTCACATATGGGGGGGGGCAAGTCTGGATGTCACATATGGGGGGGCAAGTCTGGATGTCACATATGGGGGGGGCAAGTCTGGATGTCACATATGGGGGGCAAGTCTGGATGTCACATATGGGGGCGGCAAGTCTGGATGTCACAAAGGGGGGGCGGAAAGTCTGGATGTCTTTTGGGGGAGGCAAGTCTAGATGTCACCCAGGGCAAGTCTGTCACGGGGGGCAGTCAGGATGTCACCGGGGGGCAAGTCTGGATGTCACCAGAGGGGGGGCAGTCTGGATGTCACATGGGCAAGTCTGTCACCGGGGGAGGGCAAGTCTGGATGTCACATATGGGGGGCAAGTCTTGATGTCACCTTGGGGGGGCAAGTCTGGATGTCACCCAGAGCAAGTCTGTCACGGAAGGGGGGGGGTGCAAGTCTGGATGTCTTTTGGGGGAGCAAGTCTGGATGTCACCCAGGGCAAGTCTGTCATGGGGGGCAGTCAAGATGTCACATGGGGCAAGTCTGGATGTCACCTGGGGGGCAAGTCTGGATGTCACCTGGGGGGACATCCAGACTGCCCCGTGTGACATCCAGACTGGCCCCCTGGTGGATGTCACATATGAGGGGGCAAGTCTGGATGTCACATATGAGGGGGCAAGTCTGGATGTCACCTTGGGGGGGGCAAGTCTGTATGTCACATATGGGGGTGCAAGTCTAGATGTCACATATGGGGGAGCGCAAGTCTGGATGTCACATTTGGGGGGGCAAGTCTGGATGTCACATATGGGGGGGCAAGTCTGGATGTCACATATGGGTGGAAGTCTGGATGTCACCTTGGGGGGGCAAGTCTGCATGTCTTTTGGGGGGGCAAGTCTGCATGTCACCCAGAGCAAGTCTGTCACGGGGGGCGGTCAGGATGTCACATGGGGCAAGTCTGGATGTCACCTGGGTGGGCAAGTCTGGATGTCACCTGGGGGGACTTCCAGACTGCCCTGTGTGACATCCAGACTGGCCCCCCTGGTGGATGTCACCTGGGGGGGCAAGTCTGGATGTCACATATGGGGGAAAGTCTGGAAGTCACCTGGGGGGGCAAGTCTGGATGTCTTTTGGGGGAGGCAAGTCTGGATGTCACCCAAGGCAAGTCTGTCACGGGGGGGCAGTCAGGATGTCACATGGGGCAAGTCTAGATGTCACCGGGGGGCAAGTCTGGATGTCACCGGAGGGGCGGCAAGTCTGGATGTCACCCAGAGCAAGTATGTCATGGGGGGCAGTCTGGATGTCACACAGGGCAAGTCTGTCACCGGGGGAGGGCAAGTCTGGATGTCACCTGGGAGGGGGCAAGTTTGGATGTCACATGGGGGTGAAATCTTAATGTCACATATGGGGGGGCAAGTCTGGATGTCGCCTAGGGCAAGTCTGTCACGGGGGGGGCAAGTCTGGATGTCGCCCAGGGCAAGTCTGTCACGGGGGGGCAAGTCTGGATGTCGCCCAGGGCAAGTCTGTCAGGGGGGGCGCAATTCTGGATGTCACCGGGGGGGCGCAAGTCTGGATGTCACAGCAGGGGGGCAAGTCTGAATGTCACCCTGGGCAAGTCTATCACTGGGGGGGCAGTCTGGATGTCACAGGGGGCAATCCAGATGTCACATATGGGGGGGCAAGTCTGGATGTCACATATGGGGGAGTGGCAAGTCTGGATGTCACCTGGAGGGGCAAGTCTGGATGTCACCTGGAGGGGCAAGTCTGGATGTCACCTGGAGGGGCAAGTCTGGAGGTCACCTGGAGGGGCAAGTCTGGATGTCACCTGGGATGGGACATGTCTGAATGTCATCCAGGGCAAGTCTGTCACAGGGGGGCATTCTGGATGTCTCACCGGGGGGCAAGTCTTGATGTCACAGCAGGGGGGCAAGTCTGGATGTCACCCAGGGCAAGTCTGTCACAGAGGGGCAGTCTGGATGTCACACGGGGCAAGTCTGGATGTCACCGGGGGAAGGGCAAGTCTGGATGTCACCGGGGGGAAGGGCAAGTCTGGATGTCACCAGGGGAAAGGGCAAGTCTGGATGTCACCGGGGGAAGGGCAAGTCTGGATGTCACCGGGGGGAGGGCAAGTCTGGATGTCACCGGGGGGAGGGCAAGTCTGGATGTCACTGGGGGGGCATTCTGGATGTCACTGGGGGGGCATTCTGGATGTCACCGGGGGGGCCACTCTGGATGTCACATGGGGGGCAGTCTGGATGTCACACAGGGCAAGTCTGTCACAGGGGGGGCAAGTCTGGATGTCACCTGGTGGGGGCCAGTCTGGATGTCACGGGGGGCCAGTCTGGATGTCACACGGGGCAAGGATGTCACCTGGTGGGGGCAAGTCTGTATGTCACATATGGGGGGCGGCAAGTCTGGATGTTACAGAGGGGGGGCAAGTCTGGATGTCACAGAGGGGGGGCAAGTCTGGATGTAACAAGGGGGGGCAAGTCTGGATGTCTCACGGGACAAGTCTGTCATGGGGGGGCAAGTCTGGATGTCACAGAGGGGGGGCAAGTCTGGATGTTACAAGGGGGGGCAGGTCTGGATGTCTCACGGGGTAAGTCTGTCACGGGGGGCAAGTCTGTATGTCACACAGGGCAAGTCTGTATGTCACATATGGGGGGGCAAGTCTGGATGTCACATATAGGGGGGCAAGTCTGGATGTCACATATGGGGGGGCAAGTCTGGATGTCACATATGGGGGGGGCAAGTCCGGATGTCACATATGGGGGGGGGCAAGTCTGGATGTCACATATGGGGGGGGGGCAAGTCTGGATGTCACATATGGGGGGGCAAGTCTGGATGTCACAAATGGGGGGGGCAAGTCTGGATGTCACATATGGGGGGGCAAGTCTGGATGTCACATATGGGGGGGCAAGTCTGGATGTCACATATGGGGGGGCAAGTCTGGATGTCACATATGGGGGGGCAAGTCTGGATGTCACATATGGGGGGGAAGTCTGGATGTCACACATGGGGGCGGCAAGTCTGGATGTCACATATGGGGGGGGCAAGTCTGGATGCCACATATGGGGGCGGCAAGTCTGGATGTCACATATGGGGGGGCAAGTCTGGATGTCACATATGGGGGGGCAAGTCTGGATGTCACATATGGGGGGGGCAAGTCTGGATGTCACAGGGGGGTGGCAAGTCTGGATGTCACAGAGGAGGGAGGGCAAGTCTGGATGTTACAAGGGGGGCAAGTCTGGATGTCTCACGGGACAAGTCTGTCATGGGGGGGGCAGTCTGGATGTCACAAGGGGAGGCAGTCTGAATGTCACACGGGGCAAATCTGGATGTCACATGGGGCAAGTCTGTCACAGGGGGGGCAGTCTGGATGTCACAAGGGGGGCAGTCTGGATGTCACATATGGGGGGGGCAAGTCTGGATGTCACATATGGGGGGGCAAGTCTGGATGTCACATATGGGGGGGAAGTCTGGATGTCACATATGGGGGGGGGCAGGGCAAGTCTGGATGTCACATATGGGGGGGCAGGGCAAGGCAAGTCTGGATATCACATATAGAGGGGGGCAGGCAAGTCTGGGTGTCACATATGGGGGGGCAGGCAAGTCTGGATGTCACATATGGGGTGGAGGGCAGGCAAGTCTGGATGTCACATATGGGGTGGGGGGCAGGCAAGTCTGGATGTCACATATGGGGGTGGGGAGCAGGCAAGTCTGGATGTCACATATGGGGGGGCGGCAGGCAAGTCTGGATGTCACATATGGGGGGGCAGGCAAGTCTGGATGTCACATATGGGGGGGTCAGGCAAGTCTGGATGTCACATATAGGGGGGGAGGCAAGTCTGGATGTCACATGGGGGGGGCAGGCAAGTCTGGATGTCACATATAGGGGGGGCAGGCAAGTCTGGATGTCACATATAGGGGGGGCAGGCAAGTCTGGATGTCACATATGGGGGGGCAGGCAAGTCTGGATATCACATATGGGGGAGTAGGCAAGTCTGGATGTCACATATGCGGGGGGGGGTGTAGGCATGTCTGGATGTCGCATATGGGGGGGCAGGTAAGTCTGGATGTCACATATGGGGGGCAGGCAAGTCTGGATGTCACATATGGGGGGGTGGCAGGCAAGTCTGGATGTCACATATGGGGGGTGGCAGGCAAGTCTGGATGTCACATATGGGGGTGGGGGTGGCAGGCAAGTCTGGATATCACATATGGGGGGGTAGGCAAGTCTGGATGTCACATATGGGGGGGCAGGCAAGTCTGGATGTCACATATGGGGGGGGCAGGCAAGTCTGGATGTCACATATGGGGGGGCAGGCAAGTCTGGATGTCACATATGGGGGGGCAGGCAAGTCTGGATGTCACATATGGGGGGCAGGCAAGTCTGGATGTCACATATGGGGGGGCAGGCAAGTCTGGATGTCACATATGGGGGGGCAGGCAAGTCTGGATGTCACATATGGGGGGGTAGGCAAGTCTGGATGTCACATATGGTGGGGTAGGCAAGTCTGGATGTCACATATGGGTGGGGGGAGGCAAGTCTGGATGTCACATATGGGTGGGGGGGGGAGTCTGGATGTCACATATGGGTGGGGGGGAAGGCAAGTCTGGATGTCACATATGGGGGGGGGCAGGCAAGTCTGGATGTCACATATCATATGGGGGGGCAGGCAAGTCTGGATGTCACATATGGGGGGGCAGGCAAGTCTGGATGTCACATATGGGGGGGCAGGCAAGTCTGGATGTCACATATGGGGGGACAGGCAAGTCTGGATGTCACATATGGGATGGGGGGGCAGGCAAGTCTGGATGTCACATATGAGGGGGCGGGGCAGGCAAGTCTGGATGTCACATATGGGGGTGCAGGCAAGTCTGGATGTCACATATGGGGGGGTAGGCAAGTCTGGATGTCACATATGGTGGGGTAGGCAAGTCTGGATGTCACATATGGTGGGGTAGGCAAGTCTGGATGTCACATATGGGTGGGGGGAGGCAAGTCTGGATGTCACATATGGGTGGGGGGGGCAAGTCTGGATGTCACATATGGGTGGGGGGAGGCAAGTCTGGATGTCACATATGGGGGGGGGTAGGCAAGTCTGGATGTCACATATGGGGGGGGAGGGGGCAGGCAAGTCTGGATGTCACATATGGGGGGGAGGGGGCAGGCAAGTCTGGATGTCACATATGGGGGGGGCAGGCAAGTCTGGATGTCACATATGGGGGGGAGGCAAGTCTGGATGTCACATATGGGTGGGGCAAGTCTGGATGTCACATATGGGGGGGCAAGTCTGGATGTCACATATGGGGGGGCAAGCAAGTCTGGATGTCACATATGGGGGGCAGGCAAGTCTGGATGTCACATATGGGGGGCAGGCAAGTCTGGATGTCACATATGGGGGGGCAGGCAAGTCTGGATGTCACATATGGGGGGGCAGGCAAGTCTGGATGTCACATATGGGGGGGAGGGAAGTCTGGATTTCACATATGGGGGGGCAGGCAAGTCTGGATGTCACATATGGGGCAGGCAAGCCTGGATGTCACATATGGGGGGCAAGTCTGGATGTCACATATGGGGGGGGGCAGGCAAGTCTGGATGTCACATATGGGGGGGCAAGTCTGGATGTCACATATGGGGGGCAAGTCTGGATGTCACATATGGGGGAGCAAGTCTGGATGTCACATATGGGGGGGAAGTCTGGATGTCACACATGGGGGCGGCAAGTCTGGATGTCACATATGGGGGGGGGCAAGTCTGGATGCCACATATGGGGGCGGCAAGTCTGGATGTCACATATGGGGGGGCAAGTCTGGATGTCACATATGGGGGGGCAAGTCTGGATGTCACATATGGGGGGGGCAAGTCTGGATGTCACAGGGGGGTGGCAAGTCTGGATGTCACAGAGGAGGGAGGGCAAGTCTGGATGTTACAAGGGGGGCAAGTCTGGATGTCTCACGGGACAAGTCTGTCACGGGGGGGGCAGTCTGGATGTCACAAGGGGAGGCAGTCTGAATGTCACACGGGGCAAATCTGGATGTCACATGGGGCAAGTCTGTCACAGGGGGGGCAGTCTGGATGTCACAAGGGGGGCAGTCTGGATGTCACATATGGGGGGGGCAAGTCTGGATGTCACATATGGGGGGGCAAGTCTGGATGTCACATATGGGGGGGGAAGTCTGGATGTCACATATGGGGGGGCAGGGCAAGTCTGGATGTCACATATGGGGGGGCAGGGCAAGGCAAGTCTGGATATCACATATAGAGGGGGGCAGGCAAGTCTGGGTGTCACATATGGGGGGGCAGGCAAGTCTGGATGTCACATATGGGGTGGAGGGCAGGCAAGTCTGGATGTCACATATGGGGTGGGGGGCAGGCAAGTCTGGATGTCACATATGGGGGTGGGGAGCAGGCAAGTCTGGATGTCACATATGGGGGGGCGGCAGGCAAGTCTGGATGTCACATATGGGGGGGCAGGCAAGTCTGGATGTCACATATGGGGGGGTCAGGCAAGTCTGGATGTCACATATAGGGGGGGAGGCAAGTCTGGATGTCACATGGGGGGGGGCAGGCAAGTCTGGATGTCACATATAGGGGGGGGGCAGGCAAGTCTGGATGTCACATATAGGGGGGGCAGGCAAGTCTGGATGTCACATATGGGGGGGCAGGCAAGTCTGGATATCACATATGGGGGAGTAGGCAAGTCTGGATGTCACATATGCGGGGGGGGGTGTAGGCATGTCTGGATGTCGCATATGGGGGGGCAGGTAAGTCTGGATGTCACATATGGGGGGGCAGGCAAGTCTGGATGTCACATATGGGGGGGTGGCAGGCAAGTCTGGATGTCACATATGGGGGGTGGCAGGCAAGTCTGGATGTCACATATGGGGGTGGGGGTGGCAGGCAAGTCTGGATATCACATATGGGGGGGTAGGCAAGTCTGGATGTCACATATGGGGGGGCAGGCAAGTCTGGATGTCACATATGGGGGGGCAGGCAAGTCTGGATGTCACATATGGGGGGGCAGGCAAGTCTGGATGTCACATATGGGGGGGCAGGCAAGTCTGGATGTCACATATGGGGGGCAGGCAAGTCTGGATGTCACATATGGGGGGGCAGGCAAGTCTGGATGTCACATATGGGGGGGCAGGCAAGTCTGGATGTCACATATGGGGGGGTAGGCAAGTCTGGATGTCACATATGGTGGGGTAGGCAAGTCTGGATGTCACATATGGGTGGGGGGAGGCAAGTCTGGATGTCACATATGGGTGGGGGGGGGAGTCTGGATGTCACATATGGGTGGGGGGGAAGGCAAGTCTGGATGTCACATATGGGGGGGGCAGGCAAGTCTGGATGTCACATATCATATGGGGGGGCAGGCAAGTCTGAATGTCACATATGGGGGGGCAGGCAAGTCTGGATGTCACATATGGGGGGGCAGGCAAGTCTGGATGTCACATATGGGGGGACAGGCAAGTCTGGATGTCACATATGGGATGGGGGGGCAGGCAAGTCTGGATGTCACATATGAGGGGGCGGGGCAGGCAAGTCTGGATGTCACATATGGGGGTGCAGGCAAGTCTGGATGTCACATATGGGGGGGTAGGCAAGTCTGGATGTCACATATGGTGGGGTAGGCAAGTCTGGATGTCACATATGGTGGGGTAGGCAAGTCTGGATGTCACATATGGGTGGGGGGAGGCAAGTCTGGATGTCACATATGGGTGGGGGGGGCAAGTCTGGATGTCACATATGGGTGGGGGGAGGCAAGTCTGGATGTCACATATGGGGGGGGTAGGCAAGTCTGGATGTCACATATGGGGGGAGGGGGCAGGCAAGTCTGGATGTCACATATGGGGGGGAGGGGGCAGGCAAGTCTGGATGTCACATATGGGGGGGGCAGGCAAGTCTGGATGTCACATATGGGGGGGAGGCAAGTCTGGATGTCACATATGGGTGGGGCAAGTCTGGATGTCACATATGGGGGGCAAGTCTGGATGTCACATATGGGGGGGCAAGCAAGTCTGGATGTCACATATGGGGGGCAGGCAAGTCTGGATGTCACATATGGGGGGCAGGCAAGTCTGGATGTCACATATGGGGGGGCAGGCAAGTCTGGATGTCACATATGGGGGGGCAGGCAAGTCTGGATGTCACATATGGGGGGGAGGGAAGTCTGGATTTCACATATGGGGGGGCAGGCAAGTCTGGATGTCACATATGGGGCAGGCAAGCCTGGATGTCACATATGGGGGGCAAGTCTGGATGTCACATATGGGGGGGGGCAGGCAAGTCTGGATGTCACATATGGGGGGGCAAGTCTGGATGTCACATATGGGGGGGCAAGTCTGGATGTCACATATGGGGGGGCAAGTCTGGATGTTACATATGGGGGCGGTGGCAAGTCTGGATGTCACATATGGGGGCGGTGGCAAGTCTAGATGTCACCCAGGGGGGTGGCAAGTCTGGATGTCACCCAGGGCATGTATGTCACGGGGGGGTGGCAAGTCTGGATGTCACGGGGGGTGGCAAGTCTTACTGCACTTCCGCGGACACAGGCTGGGACGCTGGCTGCACTACCGCGGACACAGGCTGGGACGCTGGCTGCACTACCGCGGACACTGGCTGGCTGCATCTGACGGGCATTGGTGAGGCTGTATTGATCTCCTGCACCATGTCCCCAGTCTCTGACCATCTCCTGTATAAAAATATTTTTAAAAACAGTCACTTTTCGGGATCGGTGTTATTCAGTTTTCGCGATCAAAGAAGATTTATTTTCGGTATCAGTTTCGGCACCAAAAAACCCATTCCGTGCATCCTTACCTATTTTCACGGCCTGCATTACTGGAGGGGATACCTATTTTAAATGCTTTCATTACAACAAGAGGGATGCCTATTTTCATGGCCTGTGATCTTATAAGAGGGGATACAGAATTTCACGACCTGCATTAGTACTATTGTGGGAGGAAACAAACTTAACCCCCCAACTGTCATAGAGGGGAAAAAGGAAACTGGTAGCAGTTATTATTGTCATTAGTTGGGGGTGACGTGTATTAGTGACAGGGGCTCAGTCTGGTGTTTCAGTTGGATGGGGGTCAGTCTGAGGTGTCAGTAGTTTGTTATGGGGGTGTCAGTCTAGGGGGTGGTGATCTATCTGTCTGTGTAGCCAGCGGTTGGGGTAATTCCTAGTTTTTAGTGGTTTGGAGTAGGTAGGTTTCCTCACTCCTCAGTGTACTTATTATATTTCAATTAAACTATCTTTTACAAACTTTGTGACCGGGTTCACACTATTGCGAATTGGATGAGGGTTTCCACCGCATCTGATGCGCATAGCAGGAGATTGTGGCCAACTCTCTATGGAGCCGCTTCACACATCTCTGCAGTCTCCAGTGTGAATTGCGCATCTTTTGGTTCCTTTCAGGTCTGAATTCAGCCAAAATTGGACCTGAAACATTGAATGGAGACGCACCGGACTCCTGCTGTGAGCCGCTGCATTCCCCATGTGAGCCCAGCCAGTTCTAAATGGAAATTTAAATCCCTGGCCCACCCATTTTTTAGTTAACCAACGTTAGAGGTATGTTACCATGTATTTCTAAATTTGTCAGTTTCTGACTCTTTAATGTTTTTTTCTTTTTCAGCTTCCCCCATCTGTTTTGGCTGTCACCATGCAGATCTGCAATTTTCTCATCCGCCTGTGATTGGCCGTGTACTTTTGGAGTGGAAACATATATACCAGTTCTTTATGCACCTCACCTTTACATTTTTCCAATCTTGTATCGTCCGTCAGCATAAATGGTTTCTACAATCAAGCTGACCTGGTCCACCCTTCCTTTCCTAATCCTAGCTATTCTTTGTTAGGGATATTGGGGCCCAGTTTTTTTTTTTTTGGTAAACGTGGTTAAATACTTAAATGGACTATTGTATAGTTTGAGTCTTGCTGTGTGAGATTGTGTCGGGTATTTATTTGCTTTTGTTTTCATGCCACATTTTTTGAATAAAATTCACTGTTTTTAAAAGTTTCAAAATAATATGCTTTTAACATCCAATAAAATAGTCAGTGCCTTTTGTTGCTCATACTCTTGTCTTGTTGCTTATTTCCTTAACTTTTTGTCTTTCAGTTTGTTGTTTGTTTTTGACCTCCCAGAAGGTTTTACCCCCTTTATGACCATAATATTGTTTGCTATCCAGCACTGTGCTACTTTCACACTGGGGGCGTCGGCGGTAAAGGGCCACTTTACCATTGTTTTTGCGGCGCTATTTGGCCACTAGCAGGGCGCTTTTAACCTCCGCCAGCAGCCGAAAAAGCACTTTGTCGGCGGTTCGGAGACGCTGCCCATTGATTTCCAATGGGCAAGGGCGCTGTAGGAGCGGTGTATACACTGCTCCTACAGCGCCTCAAAGATGCGGGTAGCAGGACTTTTTTTTTTTTTTTACCGTTCTGCCAGCGCACCGATCCATGAGTTAGATTAGAAGGGATGGAGGCCCAGAGACATGTCCAGGGTACACTGAGGATACATGGGATAGATTAGATGGGATGGATGTCCAGGGAAAACAGAGGAGGCCTCCATCGCTACTAATCTATCCCATGTATCCTCTGTGTACTCTGGACATGTCTCTGGGCCTCCATCCCTTCTAATCTTACAGGGGGAACTCTGCGAACCCTGATGTACAGGGCAATGCTGCAGACCCTGATGTAAGTGGGAGAAGGGGGTCCCTGACCTCAGAGGGGTGAAAGGGGGTCCCTGTCCTCCAGAGGGGTGAAAGGGGGTCCCTGTCCTCCAGAGGGGTGAAAGGGGGCCCCTGTCCTCAGAGGGGTGAAAGGGGGCCCCTGTCCTCAGAGGGGTGAAAGCGGGGCCCCTGTCCTCAGAGGGGTGAAAGGGGGCCCCTGTCCTCGGGGAAGATGGAGTAGGATATGGGATGGTCTCACCATGACATGCAGGTCCCTCATTTATGGCCGTCTGGGATACCCTCCAGCAGCACGGATGGGTGATCAGCATATCCCCAGGGAGCACAGCTACGGCTTGACAATCTGGCAGCAATTGATGGGTACAGTGGCTGCGTTTGATGGCACAGTGGCGGCAATTTATGGGCACAGTGGTTGCGTTTGGGCGCAGTGAAGCTGTGTTTTCTGGGCGCAGTGAAGCAGCGTTTTCTGGGTGCAGTGAAGCAGCATTTTCTGGGCACAGTGAGGCGGCATTTTCTGAGCACAGTGAGGCATTTTCTGGGTGCAGTGAGTTTGATGGGCACAGTTATGTTGCATTTTCTGGGCGCAGTGAGGTGTTTGGGCACAGTGAGGCGTCATTTTTTGAGCCTAATGATCCGTTTTCTTGGCGCAGTTCGGCTGTGTTTTCTGCTGGGCACAGTGGCAGCGTATTTATTGGCAGAACAATGTACTATGCATGGGGGCCTGTCCCCCTCTCCAAGCTCCTCTCTATCTCCCCCTCCCTCCAACTCTCCGCCTCCACCCGCCCCCTCGCGTCCATAATTTTTCTGGACCCTTGGCATGCATAAGATTCGTGCAATTCGCAGAGTGAGAGCATATTTCTCGACCAGCTCCCGTGCATGCGCGATCAAGGGCTATGAAATCGCGCATGCGCAGGAAAGCCCCGCCGTCAGCTTGTGTAGCACGATTAGCTCCCGCGCATGTGCTGTTAATAGCAGTGAAGTGGCGCATGCGCAGTAAAGCCCCACCGTCAGCTGTTTCAGTGACAGAGCTGCACCGGAAGTGACGGGGTTTGCTTTCTGCATGAGTCGCAGAAAATTTTACTACACCGGCCCCTACCCTCATTCTTGCCTAGGCCAGATTAACATGTTTTATTGCTCCAGCCTTTTGGGGTG
Source organism: Lithobates pipiens (assembly GCF_037356315.1). NCBI lineage: Eukaryota > Metazoa > Chordata > Amphibia > Anura > Ranidae > Lithobates > Lithobates pipiens. The sequence goes on along the minus strand of NW_027507686.1, from coordinate 229,690,448 downwards.
TCTGCATAAGGCTGGATTCACATCTATGCATTTTTTGTGCATTTTGCAGATTTGCACTACAGTCCATTTAACATGGTTTCCTATGGAACATGTTCTGTACAGCAAATCTGAAGAATGCAAAAATCACTAAAACTACATAGGTGTGAATCCAGCCTTAGATATCCTGGGAGGCATCGGCATTCATAGAGGAGCAAGAGGCAGCTGCAAGAACCACAAAGAAACAGCCGGCTGTCTGATGTCAGAGGGGAAGAGGGTGGCATGGTGGCGTACAGACAATGCTGGATGGGTATGTTATAGAGGAACTTCTATCTTTAAAAAAAAAAAAAAATGGCAACTACAAATACAGTAGCGGCTGACCCCCTCCGAAAAAAAGAACCCTGTAAGACAAAGGCATAATGAGCTAGTATGAATTGCATACTAGCTCATTATGAAATTACTTACCTTAGATCAAAGCTGTTGCAGCGGTCCTCTTGCACCTCTGTGACCGGCGACATGTCTCCAGTAGGGATGAGCTCCAGCGTGTTCTCGTATTCCACGTGCTGAGCCCGCCAGGAAGTCGGTGCTGCGCTTATCACAGGCAGTGAGACATTTCCCAATCCCAGCAGCCGTGCATCAGGAAATGTTTCACTGCCTGTGATTAGCGTAGCGCTGCACCGACTTCCTGGCAGGCTCTGCACGTGGAGTGTGCGAACACGCCGGAGCTCATCCTTAGTCTCCAGGAGTTATTTCAGGGTTCACGGACTCAGTCGCTGTGATTAGCCGGAGCCGTGATGATGTCACTTCCACGCGGGCATGGCTGCTGAAGAAACGACACAAGCGCCGATGACGTTGGCGGCGTATGTGATAAATATCTCCTAAACCTGATATTTAAAGTACCTACGGGTAAGACTTAATATAAGCTCACCTGTACAAGTGGTGTAACTGGGTGGTTTGCAGCCACTTTAATATACATGCACTTACCAGGCCAGGTGTCTGTGTGCTGTTTTCACCTGGGTCGGTACCCCACCAGTTTTTGGGCCCCCGGCACCACCATCTTGGCTGTACAAAACCAGTTATGACTTTCTTGCAGTTTCACAGCAACCTCTCTACTGCGCATGCGCTGGACAAGCTGCACTTTAGAGCGGGAGTCCGCCGGGACTCCGCGTTTTTTTTTTTTAAAAGCCAGCAGCTACAAGTACTGCAGCTGCTGACTTTTAAAATAGTGACACTTACCTGTCCAGCGCGCCCGCGATGTCGGCACCCAAAGCCGATCTCTAGATCGTCTGTCGGGTGCTGCCGCCGCCATCTTGGGTATGGGAATCAGGAAATGGAGCCTTTCGGCTTCATTTCCCGGTTCCCTACTGCGCATGCATGAGCCGCACTGCGCAATAAGGACAGTCCCCGCTGCCTCTGGGATCTGTGTGTTTCCCAGCAGGCAGCGGGGCACTTGCGGAAAGGGGCGGGCACTTGCGGAAATGAGCGTAATCTACGCCCCTTTCCGCAGAGAGCTATCCCGGAAGTGGGTGCAGAATACCTGTACTGTACAGGTATCTGCACCCCCCTCCCCCCTGAAAGGTGCCAATTGTGGCGCCGGAGGGGGGGAGGGTTCCAATGAGTGGAAGGTCCACTTTAGGGTGGACCTCCGCTTTAAGACTGGTCCTGCAGCCTCCTGGGACATGTGACATGTTGATGGTTGGGGGGATCTCAACTTCTGCATTTCTCATCTAGGAGGATTGTGTGAGTAGGAACCTGTCAGAAAATGGTACCCACTCCAAGAAAAAAAAGAAAATATTGATAATAGAGGAGGAGGATGAGTGGAACTTTCACTTTTAAGTGAAGCTCTTCTTTAATTGAGGACAATCAGCATGACAATAGGAGGATATTCAGATGAATGAGCTGGGGGTTCGTTGACGCATTGCAATGCTATTAATGTTAGCACCTAAGTGCCCATGCTTCAATGAACAATAGAGGATTGCAGCAATCATTTTGTGACACATCTGATTTTGGGACATTTTAGTGTGTCGGAAGCACAATGATTTCGGTGGGTTGCCTTAATGCAATGTACATTAACCGCTTAAGGACCAGCCGCTGCAGTTATAGTGCAGCTGGTTGACTCCCCTGGGTGAGTCGTCGTAGCTGTACGTCGGCCAATTTAAGAGCACTAGGGTGCGCCTGTGGCGCGATGACGGAGCCGATGCTTGTGCCCGGCAGTCGCTCATGAGAGAGACAGAACGGAGGTCTGTCATTGTAAACAGACAGATCTTCGTTCTGTCAGAGGTGAGGAAACTGATCTGTTCCTACTGCTTAGGAACAATGGTCGGTCCCCTCCCCCAGGCAGGCCCAATCCCTCCACAGTTATAAACGCTCCCTAGGACACACAACCCCTTGATTGCCCCCTAGTGTTATCCCCTTCCCTACCAATGACATTTATACATTAAAGCGGAGTTCCACCCAAAAGTGGAACTTATGCTCATTTGTCTCATCTCCCTCTCCGGTGTCACAATTGGCACCTTTTGGGGGGAGGGGGGCAAGATACCTGTCTTTAACAGGTATCCTGTTCCCACTTCCAGGAATCAGCCATGGGGCTCCCTCCTCCTCTCCCTGTCGCCAGGCCAGTAGGAGAGAGGAGCGGCGCCTTGCAAATGCACAGTAAGGTTCCCGGCGTGCAGCCATAAGGCTACGCTGCCAAGTACCCTTACCCGTAATTGTGGCAGCAGCCCCCAACAGCTGATGGAAACTTCAGCAGCAGTGCCGACATCGCTGGACTCCAGGACAGTCAAGTGTCCTATTGTTAAAAGCTAGCAGCTGCGGTATGTGTAGCTGCTGGCTTTTAAGCTATTTTTTTGCTCTGATCGCTGTATAAATGGCAATGGTCCCAAAAAAGTGTCCAGTGCTGCAGTCCCAATAAAGATGGGAGATCACCACCATTACTAGTGAATAATAAAAATGGCATAACATATTATTTTTTATTTATTTATTTTTTTATCACAATTCTGTAAAAGAATACATATCGGCCTAAACTGAGGAATATATTTGTTTTTTTCTATTTTGCAAAAAATGGCCTGGTCATTAAGGGGGAAAATCTTCCGGGGCTTTTTCACCTTAATGCATAGGATGCATTAAGGTGAAAAAACACGAACCTTTACAACCCCTTTAACCACTTCAGACCCATGCTATAGTCGAATGATGGCTACAGTGCAGACCTGCTTTGCCGAGACTACGTCTGTTGATGTCTTCCCATGTCCGAGCAGCCTGCGCACCCCTTGTGATCAGCGAGTCTATGAGACTCCCTGGATCACAGATCGGTGTAAGGGGTTGATCCCAACCCCTTACCACGTGATCAGCTGTCAGCCAATGACAGCTGATCATGTGATGTCAACAGAGCTGGTAATCGGATTTTTTTTCTCCTCGCGCTGACAGCGTGAGGAGGGAAAAAAAAAGCCTACAGCTACAGGCATCATTCAGATATCAGGTTTTTCAGCTGGCGATTCCCTACACCATAAGAACAATCATAGCGGCTGCTCCACTGCCTGATCATTCTTATGGGAGGCGAGAGGGGACACCCCCCCCCCCCCCACCGCCCTCCGGTGCTTCTACTGACTCAACGCTACGATCGAAGCCAGAATCGTTTTTTTTATTTGTTTTATTTCAGGCTTCCCAGCCTAGTGGTGACATGTGGGGTCTTATTGACCCTATATCTCACTGTAAAAAGGACCTGTCATGCCATATTCCTATTACAAGGGATGTTTACATTCCTTGTAATAGGAATAAAAGTAATCAAAAAATGTATTTTTGGGGAAAAAGTGTCAAACTAAATTAAATTAAAGTAAAATGAACAATAAAAAAAAAAATATTTTAAAGAGCCCCTGTCCCCGTGTGCTCACATGCAGAAGCGAACGCATAAGTAAGCCCCAAATATGAAAACAGTGTTCAAAGCACACACGTGAGGTATCGATGGGAACGTTAAAGCGAGTGCAATAATTTTGGCCCTAGACCTCCTCTGTAACTCAAAACGTGACCAGTAAAAAACTTTAAAGCGTCGCCTATGGGGATTTTTAAGTAGCGAAGTTTGGCGCCATTCCACGAGTGTGTGCACTTTTGAAGGGTGACATGTTGGGTATCTATTTACTCGGCATAACTTCATCTTTCACATTATGCAAAAATATTGGGCTAACTTTACTGTTTTTTTTTTAAGGCACAAAACAGTTTTTTTCCACCAAAAAAACTATTTTGAAAAATGCCGCGCAAATACCATGTGGGATAAAATGTGTCAATGACCGCCATTGTATTCTCTAGTGGCTTTGCTAAAAAAAAACATATATAATGTTTTGGGGTTCTATGTCATTTTTTAGCAAATAAATGATGATTTTTACATGTAGGAGAGAAATGTCCGAATTGGCCTGGGTGCTCCAGAATGCCTAAAGGTGCTCCTTGCATGTTGGGCCTCTGTATGTGGCCAAGCTGTGTAAAAGTCTCACACATGTGGTATCGCCATACTCGAGAGGAATAGCAGAATGTGTTTTGGGGCATAATTTGTGGTATGCATATGCTGTGTGTGAGAAATAACCTGATTATATGACAATTTTGTGAGAAAAAAAAGGAAAAAAAATCTTGATTTTGCAAAGAATTGTGGGAAAAAATGACGGCTTCAAAAAACTCACCATGCCTATTACTAAATACCTTGGAATGTCTTCTTTCCAAAAAGGGGTCATTTGGAGGGTATTTGTACTTTTATGGCATGTTAGGGTCTCAAAAAATGAGATAGGCCGTCGGTACATCAGGTGTGATAAATTTTCAGATATTGGCACCATAGCTTGTAGACTCTAACTTTCACACAGACCAAATAATATTCACCGATTTGCACTTATTTCTTCCAAAGATATGTAGTAGTATACATTTTGGCCAAAATTTATGAAGAAAAATTACTAATTTGCTAAATTTTATAACAGAAACGAAGACTTTTTTTTTTTTTTTACAGAATTTTCTGTATTTTTTCTTTTATAACGCAAAAAAAAACAAAAAAAAAAAACTCAGTGGTGATTAAATACCACCAAAAGAAAGCTCTATTTGTGTGAAAAAAGGACAAAAATGTCATATAGGTACAGTGTTGCATAACTGAGTAATTGTCATTCAAAATGTGAGAGCACTGAAAGCTGAAAATTGGTCTGGTTATTAACCACTTGCTTACTGGGCACTTAAACACCCTTCCTGACCAGACCAATTTTCAGCTTTTGGTGCTCTCACACTTTGAATGACAATTACTCAGTCATGCAACACTTTACCCAAATGAATTTTGTGTACAAATACCCCCCAAATGACCCCTTTTTTGAAAGTAGATATTCCAAGGTATTTACTAAGATGCATGGTGAAGTTTTTGATGTTGTCATCTTTTTCCCACAATTCTATTTTTTTTTTTTTCTCACAAAATTTTCAATGTAATAGGTTATTTCTCTCACAGGGCATGTGTATACCACAAATGACACCCCAAAATACGTTCTGCTACTCCTTCTGAGTATTACGATACCAAATGTGTGAGGCCGCGTACACACGGGCGGATTGTCTGTCCAACTTAGTCCGCTGAACCGTGTTTCAGCGGACAATCCGCTCGTGTGTGGGCTTCAGCGGACTTTTTCAGCGGACTGTCTGACGAACAAAGTCTTACGGAATTTCCGAAATTTTGTCCGTTCAAACTTGGTTTTGTCCGTCCAAACTTGGTTTCAGCGGACAGTCCGCTCGTGTGTAGGCAAGTTGGACGGACTAAGTATAGCGCATGCTCAGAAAGGATTTACACGGCCGAAGGTTGCATTGCAGTGTATAGGACGTCGTTTTTCTACTCCCGTCGTACGTGCTGTACACGTCATCGCGCACGCTTTCAACGGACTGTCTGCTCATCGTGTGTGGTCAAGTCCGTTCATGCAAATTTTGAACGGACTGTCTGTCGGATTGTCTGACGAACTTAGTTGGGCAGACAATCCGCCCGTGTGTACGTGGCCTGAGACTTTTACACAGCCTGGCCAAGTACAGAGGCCCAATATTGAAATAGCACCATCAGGCGTTCTAGGAGCATAAATTACACATTTCATTTCTCAACCACCTATTACATTTTTGAAGGCCCTGGAGCACCAGGACAATGGAAATGCCCACAAAGTGACCCCATTTTGGAAAGCTAACACCCCAACGTATAATCTATGAGGCATATTGAGTCGTTTGAATGGTTCATTTTTTTTCCAGAAGTTTTGGGAAAATGTGGAAAAAAAATGAAAAAGCATTTTTTTTTACGCAAAGTTGTCCATTTATAAGATATTTCCAACACATAGCATGTACATAGCAAAAATGACACCCCAAAATACGTTCTACTACTCCTCCTGAGTATAACGATACCAAATGTGTGAGACTTTTACACAGCCTGGCCACATACAGAGGCCCAATATTGAAATAGCACCATCAGGCGTTCTAGGAGCATAAATTACACATCTTATTTCTCAACCACCTATTACAGTTTTGAAGGCCCTGGAGCACCAGGACAATGGAAATGCCCACAAAGTGACCCCACGTGGCACTGGTACACATGGAACTGACGACACGTGGCACTGGCAGATGGCACTGGAGGCAGATGGCACTGGAGGCAGATGGCACTGGAGGCAGATGGGGCTGGCACTGGCAGATGGCGCTGGCTATTTGCTCTGGCTAATTGCTCTGGCAAATGGGGCTGGCAGATGGCACTGGCAGATGACTTTGGCTATTTGCTCTGGCTAATTGCTCTGGCAGGTGGCCCTGGCACTGGCGGCACTGGGGCTGACGGATGGCACTGGCAGGTGGCACTGGCACGTGGCACTGGCGGCACTGGGGCTGATGGATGGCACTGGGGCTGACGGATGGCACTGGCGGGTGGCACTGGCGCTGGCAGGTGGCACTGACGCTGGCAGGTGGCACTGGTGCTGGCAGGTGGCGCTGGTGCTGGCAGGTGGCACTGACGCTGGCATGTGGCACTGGCGCTGGCAGGTGGCGCTGGGGCTGACGGCACTGGGGCTGGCAGGTGGCACTGGCGCTGGCAGGTGGAGCTGGGGCTGATGGCGCTGGCAGGTGGCACTGGGGCTGACAGATGGCACTGGGGCTGACGGATGGCGCTGGCAGGTGGCACTGGGGCTGACGGATGGCACTGGGGCTGACAGATGGCACTGGGGCTGACAGTGTTAGTCACAGTATACAATTTGTGACTCACAGATCCTCTCTCTCCTCACACGCTGTCTCTGTGTGAGGAGGGAAAGACATGGCAATGGGAGATGATCTCATATGTTTACATTTGAGATCATCTCCCATTGGCAGCTGCGATCGCGCTGTGAACGGCCGCTTTGATTGGCCGTTCACAGCGATCTATGTTTGCCTGTCTCCGGGAGACACGGCGAATACAAAACTTCCGCGATGCGTGCCCCCGGCAGTGCGCATTGCGGAAGTAAACACAAGGACGTCCAGGGACGACCAGTCAAAGGACTGGTCGGCTCTACGGCCGTCATTCGGCTATAGGGCAGGCGGGAGGTGGTTAAGGGGGTTTAAGTGCCCAGTGGTTAAGTGGTTAAACAGGCTGCTTGGTGCCATTACCATTGCTGAGCGTGCATGTGCGCCTATATGCATGCTGGTTATTGTGCACCCTGTGCTATCACATTTCTGGCAGTAACATTCTCAGAAAATATGAACACAATATTGACTGCAGTTACATGTCTGAATTCTTCCACACACAGTGAATGTATGAATACATTTCTCTAATTTGTAGGACTACAACTATGTCACTCACTGTGGCTGCTGCAGCATGTTTACTCATGGAAGATGTTGTGGAAGATTCAGCCCCCGTTCACACCGCTGTGACTTGTCATGCAATTTGATAGGCCCAAAATTGTCGCACCCTATTGTCAGCAATGTAACTGTTCAAAGCACACTGATTTGAAAAAAAAAGGTTCCTTCACTTTGCGGTTTTCAGGTGCGACTTGCATAGACATCTGTGCATGAAGTCGCACAGATGTCAGCCAAGTCGCACTGACCTGCAGCTTTGAAATCGTGCAACTTCAAGGGAAGTCGTGCAATTTCAAAGTTGGATTCAGCGTGAACAGGGGCTCAAAGTATTCCATGAGGTTAAAAACTTCTGCCAACTGACATTTTCTGAGCACAAAATACACCTTCCTAAGGCCGCGTACACACGGGCGGACTGTTCGCCCAACTTTGTCCGCTGAACAGTGTTTCAGCGGACAGTCCGCTCGTGTGTGGGCTTCAGCGGACAGTTTCAGCGGACAGTCTGACGAACAAAGTTTTTCGGAATTCCCGTTAGACAGTCCGCTGAAACTTGGTTTGAGCGGACAGTCCGCTCGTGTGTAGGCTTGTTCGTCAAACTAAGTCTCGCGCATGCTCAGAAAGAATTTACACGCCGAAGGTTGCATTGCAGTGTATAGGACGTCGTTTTTCTAGTCCCGTCGTACGTGACGTTCACGTCATCGCGCACGGTTTCAGCAGACTGTTCGTTCATTGTGTGTGGTCAAGTCCGCTCATGCAAATTTTGAGCGGACTGTTGGTCGTACTGTTTGACGAACAAGGTTGGGCGAACAGTCCGCGCGTGTGTACGCGGCCTAAGGCTTCACTTTTCTCAAAGTTGTGACGTTCCATCTTGTTACACCCCACACTCATCCACAGTAAGGATACACTAAGAATGGAGAAAGCAGACATGTTTACACCCAGCGGAGTTTTGCATTTTACACGTATTTATAAGACCCCTTTCACACCGCTGCGCCCATAGAGTCGTATTTGCAGCGCATTTCGGCTGCTAGCGGGGAGCTTTTACCCCCTGCTAGGGGCCAAGAAAGGGTTAAAACCGCCCGCAATAGCAGCGTTTTGCTGGCGATATTGCATCACTGCCCCATTGATTTCAATGGGGAGCAGCGGTGTAGGAGCGGTAAACACACGGCTCCTTCATCGCTCCAAAGAAGCTGCTGGCAGGACTTTTCCTGACATCCTGCCAGCGCACCGCTCCGGTGTGAAAGACCTCGGGCTTTCACACTAGAGACAATGGTGCAGCAGTTTGAGGGTGGATTGCAGGCGCTATTTCTAACGCTATAGCGCCTGCAAAAACGCCCTCGGTGTGAAAGGGGTCTAACAGTAAAGTTAGTTTATATAGTGAAATACAGTACTTAGAACTCCGTGTGACTAGTTAGATGTTGAATTTTAAAAGCATAAGGCATCCCTGCTCATCTCACAGATTTATTAATCTCACAGAAGTTCGCTGCTTTTAAAATCAACATCTAAGCAGTCAGACGGAGTTCTAAGTACAGTATTTCACTATATAAACGCAGTTTACTGTTATAAATGTGTAAAATGCAAAACTCCGGTGGGTGTAACAACATGTCTGCTTTCCCCTTCTTAGTGTATCCTTACTGTGGACGAGTGTGGGGTGTAGCAAGATGGCGGCGACAGAACGTCACTTTCGTAGCAAATTGCAATGGGTCGCCGAATATGCTGTTACACGGCCTTCAAGTGTCTATGTCTTTTCACATGCAATAGAAGCTGAAACTAAAGTAGAATTCCAGGCAACACCTAACTTAAAAATGTCCCCTACCTCCTCCTACCAATTATGCAGACTAAGCTTTGTAAGAAAGATGTATGTACATCGGTCCGGTGACATAATCCGGCTCCCTTGTGTCAGTCTGCGGCAGCTGAAGGGGAGAGGAGGGATTCCTAAGTATATACTCCCTTCTTACACAGTTTAGTCAGCAAAGATATTAGGAGGGGGTAGGGGGCATTTTTAAGATTACATAGGCTTGGCCTGGAATTCTATGTTAAGGTTATTTTAACTGCTGTAAATGTTAGCCCTTGCACACACGGTCGGAGATACCGACGGAATGTGTCCTATCGGAGAGTTTTGTTGGATAATCTGACTGTGTGTGGTCTCCATCGGAATGTTTCCGTCGGAGTATCCGACGGACCAAGTTTTCCAACTTGTCCGTAAAATTTTCTGACAAAATGCTCCGATCGGACATACTCCGATCATGTGTAGCCTGCTCCGACGGACAAAGTGCCACACATGCTCAGATCAAATTCCTAGACCAAAGCTATTGGCTACTAGCTTGAACGTAGTCCTGTTGTAACGAAATAACGTTATCACGTTATGTACAAATGGATTTTCCAACAACTTTGTCCGACCGTGTGTATGCAACAGTTTCGGACAAAATCCAACGGATTTGGTTGTTGACAAGGGCTTAAAGGATAAGTTCACCTTTGGGAACCTGCTATTAGGATGGAACATGTAACATGTTCCCAATGCTGAAGCCTTAGCATGCCCATGCACGGCTCTACCCACGCGGTCATACTATTCATTCATCGAGTTCTGTGAATGAATGAACTACAAGTTTCAACAAACTTTACAGATGTCAGTTTGCAGTTCTCAATGAACTACCACGGTGCTGTGGATTGCCGTGGTAGTTCATGGATTCTTCCTGTCAGTGTAGCTGCTTGCCCGTATGGACACGCAGATACACTGACGGGTCTGCAGGAGACCTGCATGGCATGAGCAATCAGCTCATCGCTGGTGCAATGCTTTACAGACTCCAAAAAAAAAATGTTTTTTCCCCTGTGCATTTATAATTTCTTTTTAAAAAGTGAACTTATCCTTTGAAGGAAAGATTTTCTGAAATGCTTCAGCATTAAGCCTCTGCTTGGTATTGGCATGTCAGGGTTTTATGACCCACTTATCGATTTAGTGGGTCCCATTGAATTCATGAGCTCATTTCCATTGGAAGTAGTGTTCCAAGATTTTATACATTTATAATTATTATATTATCAATTCCTGGAACGTGCAGGACCACAAATATTTCACTCACCGTGGCTGAATGACCACAGGCTAAACAAGAGAAATCTATGAGTTTATGGCTAGTATTATTTCTGCTTTAAAACACTATATTAAATAAAACCCTTTTGTGTCTTTGAAAAATGCAAACATTATTTAGGTAGTTATTATTTAGTCATTGTTAGGGATGAGCCGAACACCCCCCGGTTCGGTTCGCACCAGAACTTTCGAACGGACCCCAAATTCGTACGAACTTTAGAACCCCATTGAAGTCTATGGGACTCGAACATTCAAAATTAAAAGTGCTAATTTTAACGACTAATTTGCAAGATGCTGTCCTAAAAAGGGTTTGGGGACCTGGCTCCTGCCCCAGGGGACATGGGTCAATGTCTAAATTTTTTTTAAAAATGGCCGTTTTGGCGTGAGCACTGATTTTAATGACCATTAAAGTGAAAAAAAAGTGAAATATTCTTTTAAATATCATGCCTGGGGGGTGTCTGTAGTATGCCTGTGAAGTGCCACGTGTTTCCCATGTTTAGAACAGTCCCTGCACAAAATGACATTAAACGGAAATAACATCATTTAAAACTGCTTGCGGTTTTAATGTTATATCTGGTTCCTGCAATATGGTTGAAAATCATTGAGAAAAATGGCATGGGTAGCCCTCTCTGCCCATTACCAACCCCTTTGGGTCTTGTACGCATATTAAGGGGAACTCTGTACCTATATTAAAAAAAGGAAATGCGTGTGGCCCCCAGACCCTATATACTCAGAACAGCAGTATACAGGCGGTGCAAACAAGACAGGGACTGTGTAGGTTTGTTGTGTTAAGTTGAATCTGTTTGTAATTTTCAACTGGTACATTTTTAAAGTGTAGCTCCAGTCAAAAAAACTAAAAGCTTTTTGTAAAACATAGGGAAGGGTTATCACCCCTGTATAATTTGTTTTGCCGTCCGTCTTTTTTCATCTCACTTGCTGTTGTCTCCTTCCGTTTGCAAGTAGGAGATGTTTGTAAGTTGGATGTTTGAAAGTAGGGGCCTGCCCTATATGCTCTGCAGAAATGGCGGAACAAGGTGTTGGTTTTGCCACAACATTGTAAGCCCTCAAAGTGACTCTTGGTGGGCGCTGGAGCGCCCTGCTGTGAACGATTATATCAAGAATTGTAATTACATGCCATTGTTGAACAGTGGTAGAAAAATTGACCTTTGGTGGTTGTGGTGCTGGTGCCACAACACTATAAGTCCTCACAGTTACTTTGGGTGGGCACAGGAATGGGCCCTCCTGTGAAATATTATATCAAGAATTGTAATTACATGTCCCTGTTAAACAGGGGCAGAACAATTGGGCCTTAGGCACTGGTGCTAGTGCCACGAAACTGCAACCTCTCCCATATACTCTAGTTTTATTGCAGGAATTAGCCCTGCTGCAAAGCATTGCATCAAAAAATTGTAATTAAACGCCCCTGTTAAACAGGGGCAGAAAAATTGGGCCTTAGGCACTGGTGCTGGTGCTGGTGCCACGACACTGCAACCTCTCCCATATACTCTAGTTTTATTGCAGGAATTAGCCCTGCTGCAAAGCATTGCATCAAAAATTGTAATTAAACGCCCCTGTTAAACAGGGGAAGAAAAATTGAGCCTTAGGCACTGGTGCTGTTGCCACCACACTGCAGCCTCTCCCATATACTCTAGTTTTATTGCAGGAATTAGCCCTGCTGCAAAGCATTGCATCAAAAACTATAATTAAATGCCCCTGTTAAACAGGGGCAGAAAAATTCGGCCTCAGGCACTGGTGCTGGTGCCACGACACTGCAACCTCTCCCATATACTCTAGTTTTATTGCAGGAATTAGCCCTACTGCAAAGCATTGCATCAAAAATTGTAATTAAACGCCCCTGTTAAACAGGGGCAGAAAAATTGGGCTGATGGCATCACCCAGAACCAGAAATGTTCTTCCAACATATCAGCAGAGGAAGAGGATAGACAATCAACATAACAGGACAGTCACTCAGCATCAGCATAGGAAGTCTTGAAGGGATGTGATATTTCAAAAAAAAAAAATTCTGTTACATCAGCTTCAGGCACTTGGTAGCTGTGGGTTATCCAAGACTGATTCATCTTGATGAAGGTCAGTCAATCAACTGATTCGGTGGACAGGTGCACCCTGTGGTCAGTAACAAAGCCACCAGCAGCACTGAAGGTGCGTTCCAAAAGAACGCTGGATGCAGGACAGGCCAGTAGCTCAATTGCATACTGTGCAAGCTCTGGCCAGTGATCCATCCTCAAGACCCAGTAAGCCAGAGGATTTTCGGTGGGAAAGGTGTCCAAGTCTGACCTTGCCCCTAGGTATTCCTGCACCATGTAAATCAGACGCTGGTGATGGTTGCTGGAACCGATCATACCTTGGGGCTGCGGACTAAAAAATTGTCTGAAAGCATCAGTCAGATGGCCACCTTCTCCACCGCTCCTTCTGACCGATGCCTCAGCAACACGTTGTCCAGAACCAGGAGTTTGTAACCTCCCAGTCTCTGGGAACGCGTTGCACATACCTTTCTGCAAGGCCTCCCGGAGATGTCTCATCCTCTGCTCCCTCTGCGCTGGCAAGATAAGGTCGGCAACCTTACCCTTGTACCGTGGATCAAGGAGAGTGGCCAGCCAGTAATGGTCCCTCTCCTTGATCCGAAGAATACAAGGATCCTTCCGCAGGCTTTCCAGGATCAGGGAGGCCATGCAGCGTAGGTTAGCTGAGGCATTCGGTCCGGAGTCCTCTGGGTCACTAAGGACAACATGATCCGCAGCTACCTCCTCCCAGCCACGTTCAAGTCCACGTGTTTCTTGGGACTGTAAATCATCCCTACAAGACTGCTGCTGCTGCTGATGCTGAGTACCAGCCTCCACCTCCATGCTGACACAATCATCCTCCTCCTCCTCTTCCTCCTCCTCATCCTCTTCCTGTGTGATGGGTGGCACAGCAGGAACACTGTCTGGATAAAGGGGGCCTTGAGAGGCAAGGAAGTCCTCCTCTTCCTGCCTCTGTTCTGCCTCAAGTGCCCTGTCCATTATTCCATGCAGCGTATGCTCCAAATGGTGGACGAGAGGTACAGTGTCACTGATGCATGCACTGTCACTGCTCACCATCCTTGTGGCCTCCTCAAACGGTGACAGGACAGTGCATGCATCCCTGATCATGCCCCACTGGCGTGGTGAGAAAAAAACAAGCTCCCCTGACCCTGTTCTGGTGCCGTAGTCGCACAGGTACTCATTGATGGCCCTCTGCTGCGTGTGCAGCCACTGCAGCATGGCCAACGTTGAGTTCCACCTGGTGGGCATGTCACATATAAGGCGGTTCTTGGGCAGGTTCAACTCCTTTTGGAGCTCAGCCAGCCAAGCACAGGCATTAAATGATCAGCGGAAATGCACACAGACTCTCCTGGCCTGCTTCAGGACATCCTGTAAGCCCGGGTACCTGCCCAAGAACCGCTGCACCACCAGGTTAAGGACGTGAGCTACACAGGGCACATGGGTCAGTTGTCCCTGTCGGAGGGCGGAGAGGAGGTTGGTGCCATTGTCGCAAACCACCATCCCTGGCTTAAGCTGGCATGGCGTCAACCACCTCTCGGCCTGCCCCTGCAGAGCTGACAAAACATCCGCCCCAGTGTGGCTCCTGTCCCCCAAACAAACCAGCGTAAGCACGGCATGGCATCGTTTTGCCTGCATACTTGCGTAGCCCCTGGAACGCCTACGGAGCACCGCTGGTTCTGAGGACAGAGCACTGGAAGAGGCCATGGAGGAAGAAGAAGAGGAGGGAGTGGAGGAGAGAGGTGTGTCACAACCAATAGTAGCATTTTGGAGGTGTGGTGGCGGAACAACCTCCAACACTACTGCACCTTGTCCTGCATCCTTCCCAGCTGCCAGAAGAGTGACCCAATGGGCCGTGAAAGACAGGTAACGTCCCTGTCCATGCCTGCTGGACCATGAGTCAGCGGTAATATGCACCTTACCGCTGACCGGCCTGTCCAGCGAGGCAAGGACATTGTCTTCCACATGCCGGTAGAGAGCTGGAATCACCTTCCATGAGAAAAAGTGGCGTTTGGGGACCTGCCACTGAGGAACCGCACATTGTACAAACTCACGGAAGGGGGCCGAGTCTACCAACCGAAAAGGCAGCAGTTGAAGTGCTAGCAATTTAGCCAAGCTAGCATTCAACCGCTGGGCATGTGGATGGCTGGGAGTGAAATTCTTTTGCCGGTCCAGCAGCTGGGGCAGGGACATTTGCCTGCTATAATCGGACGTGGGTGTACTGCTAGCAGAGTGCCCGGAAGCACTTGGCTGTGACACACCTAATTCTACACCTTCATTCCTCTCAGAGCAGGTTTCAGAGAGGACTGAAGGTCTAGTGGGGTTGGAGATGCCAGCTGATGAGGAGCAAGGAGAGGTCCGCTTTGTTCTTTGGTGTGGGTCTTTGAGGTACGCTTGCCAACGAGCTGCATGGCAGGTCAACATATGTCTGGTCAAGCATGTGGTGCCCAAGCGGCTGATGTTTTGGCCACGCGAGATACGCTTGAGACATATGTTGCAAATTGCAGCGGTGCGATCTGATGCACTCGTCTCAAAAAAGGCCCACACCAAAGAACTTTTAGAATAACGCGCAGAGGTAGCGCCCTGCACAGGCGGAGCTCTGCGGTGTGATTCAGTCGGTGTGCTGCCCCTAAGCTGGCCCCCGGAGGGCATCCTGCCTCGTTGGACATGTGCCTCCTCCTTCTCCTCCTCCTCCCTCCTACCAGGCACCCACGTGGAGTCAGTGCCCTCATCATCACCTCCCTCTTCATCGCTGTAGCAAACCTGGCAATATGCTGCAGCTTGTGGAACATGACTGCCAGATTGCTGTCCTTCTTGAGCATCCCCTCTCTCTGCATTCACGCTACTGCCTTCCTCTAGCTGAGTGTCATCATCAGAGGCTACAAAACACAGGGCATCCTCCTGGAGCATGTACCCAACACTGTGCTCAAAGAGTTCAGGAGACTCCTCAGGAGGACGTGGTGGGTCTAGGGAAGGAGTCACTGATGATGACATTGAGACGAGGGAAGACGATGCGTTGGCAGCTGCTTTGCTAGTACCCTGAGACTGGGTGAGAGAGGATGAGGAGGATGAAGAGGGCTTGGTCATCCACTCTACCAAGTCATTGGCATGTTGCGGTTCAACATGTCCAGCTGCCGAAAAGAAGGACAAGCGTGTCCCATGGCCACGTACTGATGACAATGCACCGCGTCCACGACCAGCACTGTTGTCTCTAGACACAGAGCCTGCTTGCCTTTTTTTATCAGCTCGCGTCTGTCTGCCTCTCCTTGCTGGCCTTCCAGACATGGTAATGGCCTGAAGGGAGTTGGGTAAAACAGCAGTTGGGTAGTGTATATTGTGCTGGGGGCACACAACACCCACTAACTCCTGCAGATGCCTTTATTATAGAACACCAGAGATAAAGGGGTATATACAGATGTATACTGTGCTGTGCTGGAGGCACACACAACTTCCAATAACTCTTGCAGATGGCAAGTGGGCTCAAATAGAGAAGAGCTATGTAGGTGGATATAGCTGTGTGTACTGGGTACAGAGCACGCAGACAGCAAGCACAAGCTCCTAACATTACTGACTGCAAGCTCTATTATAAAAGATAGATCACTAGCTATATAGGTGAGGTGAATATAGCGGTGTATACTGCAGTCAAGGCACGCAGACAACAACCACTACAGAAGAGCAAGATCGAAAATCGGCCGATAACGATCGGTGTGTACTGTGTTGAAGGTACACAGAACACCCACTAACTGCTTCAGACGCCAACACACTACACAAGGCTGCCTCGCTGGCGGCCTTATATAGTGTGGGGCGTGTACTACACAGCCTGAGCTATGATTGGCCACAGGCATCCTGCCTGTGGCCAATCATGGCTCTCCTCGCTGCTGGTGCTGTGATTGGCCAAGCATGCGGGGTCACAGTGCATGCTTGGCCAATTATGAGCCAGCAATGCACTGCGATGACGCAGTGCATTGTGGGCCGTGAGCGCCACACGAATTTGGCGCGAACGGCCCATAACGTTCGGAATTCGCCCAATGGGCGAACAGACGATGTTCGAGTCGAACGTATGTTCGACTCGAACACGAAGCTCATCCCTAACCATGATATAGAGCACTGACACCTGCACAGTGATAAAGTGATCTGACACTAGCACCGTGACATAACACATGTATGAGGTGAATCTGGGATCGACAACTACAAGCATTCTTTTTTTATATGTGAAATTCTGAAAATTCAGGAATCTTGAGACAATGGAGGCGAGGGAAGGTCAGGGTAGGCAAAGAAGAGGGTGCAGGAGATGATCACCAGCAACAGCACCGTGATATAAAGCACTGACACCTGCACCGTGATAGAGTGATCTGACACCAGCACCGTGACATAACACATGTATGAGGTGAATCTGGGATCGATAACTACAAGCATTCTTTTTTTATATGTGAAATTCTGAAAATTCAGGAATCTTGAGATAATGGAGGCGAGAGAAGGTCAGGGTAGGCAAAGAAGAGGGTGCGGGAGATGATCACCAGCACCAGCACCGTGATAACACATGTATGAGGTGAATCTGGGATCGACAACTACAAGCATTCTTTTTTTATATGTGAAATTCTGAAAATTCAGGAATCTTGAGATAATGGAGGCGAGGGAAGGTCAGGGTAGGCAAAGAAGAGGGTGCAGAAGATGATCACCAGCACCAGCACCGTGATATAGAGCACTGACACCTGCACCGTGATAGAGTGATCTGACACCAGCACCGTGACATAACACATGTATGAGGTGAATCTGGGATCGACAACTACAAGCATTCTTTTTTTATATGTGAAATTCTAAAAATTCAGGAATCTTGAGATAATGGAGGTAAGGGAAGGTCAGGGTAGGCAAAGAAGAGGGTGCGGGAGATGATCACCAGCACCGTTATATAGAGCACTGACACCTGCACCGTGATAGAGTGATCTGACACCCGTGACATAATACATGTATGAGGTGAATCTGGGATCGACAACTAGAAGCATTCTTTTTTTATATGTGAAATTCTGAAAATTCAGGAATCTTGAGATAATGGAGGCGAGGGAAGGTGAGGGTAGGCAAAGAAGAGGGTGCAGGAGATGATCACCAGCACCGTGATATAGAGCGCTGACACCTGCACCGTGATAGAGTGATCTGACACCAGCACCGTGACATAACACATGTATGAAGTGAATCTGGGATCGACAACTACAAGCATTAATTATTTATATGTGAAATTCTGAAAATTCAGGAATCTTGAGACAATGGAGGCGAGGGAAGGTCAGGGTAGGCAAAGAAGAGGGTGCAGGAAATGATCACCAGCACCAGCACCGTGATATAGAGCACTGACACCTGCACCGTGATAGAGTGATCTGACACCAGCACCGTGATATAACACATGTATGAGGTAAATCTGGGATCGACAACTACAAGCATTCTTTTTTTATATGTGAAATTCTGAAAATTCAGGAATCTTGAGATAATGGAGGCGAGGGAAGGTCAGGGTAGGCAGAGAAGAGGGTGCAGGAGATGATCATCAGCACCAGCACCGTGATAACACATGTATGACGTGAATCTGGGATCGACAGCTACAAGCGTGAAATTCTGAAAATTCAGGAATCTTGAGATAATGGAGGCGAGGGAAGGTCAGGGTAGGCAAAGAAGAGGGTGCAGGAGATGATCACCAGTACCAGCACCGTGATATAGAGCACTGACACCTGCACCGTGATAGAGTGATCTGACACCAGCACCGTGACATAACACATGTATGAGGTGAATCTGAGATCGACAACTACAAGCATTCTTTTTTATATGTGAAATTCTGAAAATTCAGGAATCTTGAGATAATGGGGCGAGGGAAGGTCAGGGTAGGCAAAGAAGAGGGTGCAGGAGATGATCACCAGCACCGTGATATAGAGCACTGACATCAGCAGCGTGACATAAAGCACTGACACTAGCACCGTGGTATACAGCACTGACACCAGCACCGTGATATACAGCACTGACACCTTGGGGCTGCGGACTAAAAAATTGTCTGAAAGCATCAGTCAGACGGCCACCTTCTCCACCGTTCCTTCTGACCGATGCCTCAGCAACACGTTGTCCAGGACCAGGAGTTTGTAACCTCCCAGTCTCTGGGAACAGGTTGCACATACCTTTCTGCAAGGTCTCCCGGAGATGTCTCATCCTCTGCTCCCTCTGCGATGGCAAGATAAGGTGCCCTGTCTATTATTCCATGCAGCGCATGCTCCAAGAGGTGAACAAGAGGTACAGTGTCACTGATGCATGCACTGTCACTGCTCACCATCCTTGTGGCCTCCTCAAACGGTGACAGGACAGTGCATGCATCCCTGATCATGCCCCACTGGCGTGGTGAGAAAAAAACAAGCTCCCTTGACCCTGTCCTGGTGCCGTAGTCGCACATGTACTCATTGATGGCCCTCTGCTGCATGTGCAGCCGCTGCAGCATGGCCAACGTTGAGTTCCACCTGGTGGGCATGTCACATATAAGGCGGTTCTTGGGCAGGTTCAACTCCTTTTGGAGCTCAGCCAACCGAGCACAGGCATTAAATGATCGGCGGAAATGCACACAGACTTTCCTGGCCTGCTTCAGGACATCCTGTATGCCCGGGTACCTGCCCAAGAACCGCTGCACCACCAGGTTAAGGGTGTGAGCTACAAAGGGCACATGGGTCAGTTGTCCCTGTCGGAGGGCGGAGAGGAGGTTGGTGCCATTGTCGCAAACCACCATTCCTGGCTTAAGCTGGCGTGGCGTCAACCACCTCTCGGCCTGCCCCTGCAGAGCTGACAAAACATCCGCCCCAGTGTGGCTCCTGTCCCCCAAACAAACCAGCGTAAGCACGGCATGGCATCGTTTTGCCTGCGTACTTGCGTAGCCCCTGGAACGCCTACGGAGCACCGCTGGTTCTGAGGACAGAGCACTGGAAGAGGCCATGGAGGAAGAAGAAGAGGAGGGGGTGGAGGAGAGAGGTGTGTCACAACCAATAGTAGCATTTTGGAGGCATGGTGGCGGAACAACCTCCAACACTACTGCACCTTGTCTTGCATCCTTCCCAGCTGCCAGAAGAGTGACCCAATGGGCCGTGAAAGACAGGTAACGTCCCTGTCCATGCCTGCTGGACCATGAGTCAGCGGTAATATGCACCTTACCACTGACCGGCCTGTCCAGCGAGGCAAGGACATTGCCTTCCACATGCCGGTAGAGAGCCGGAATCGCCTTCCATGAGAAAAAGTGGCGTTTGGGGACCTGCCACTGAGGAACCGCACATTGTACAAACTCACGGAAGGGGGCCGAGTCTACCAACTGAAAAGGCAGCAGTTGAAGTGCTAGCAATTTAGCCAAGCTAGCATTCAACCGCTGGGCATGTGGATGGCTGGGAGTGAAATTCTTTTGCTGGTCCAGCAGCTGGGGCAGGGACATTTGCTTGCTATAATCGGATGTGGGTGTACTGCTAGCAGAGTGCCCGGAAGCACTTGGCTGTGACACACCTAATTCTACACCTTCATTCCTCTCAGAGCAGGTTTCAGAGAGGACTGAAGGTCTAGTGGGGTTGGAGATGCCAGCTGATGAGGAGCAAGGAGAGGTCCGCTTTGTTCTTTGGTTTGGGTCTTTGAGGTACGCTTGCCAACGAGCTGCATGGCAGGTCAACATATGTCTGGTCAAGCATGTGGTGCCCAAGTGGCTGATGTTTTGGCCACGCGAGATACGCTTGAGACATATGTTGCAAATAGCAGCGGTGCGATCTGATGCACTCGTCTCAAAAAAGGCCCACACCAAAAACTTTTAGAATAACGCGCAGAGGTAGCGCCCTGCACAGGCGGAGCTCTGCTGTGTGATTCAGTCGGTGTGCTGCCCCTAAGCTGGCCCCCGGAGGGCATCCTGCCTCGTTGGACATGTGCCTCCTCCTTCTCCTCCTCCTCCTCCTCCCTCCTACCAGGCACCCACGTGGAGTCAGTGCCCTCATCATCCCCTCCCTCTTCATCGCTGTAGCAAACCTGGCAATATGCTGCAGCTTGTGGAACACGACTGCCAGATTGCTGTCCTTCTTGAGCATCCCCTCTCTCTGCATTCACGCTACTGCCTTCCTCTAGCTGAGTGTCATCATCAGAGGCTACAAAACCCTGGGCATCCTCCTGGAACATGTACCCAACACTGTGCTCAAAGAGTTCAGGAGACTCCTCAGGAGGACGTGGTGGGTCTAGGGAAGGAGTCACTGATGATGACATTGAGACGAGGGAAGACGATGCGTTGGCAGCTGCTTTGCTAGTACCCTGAGACTGGGTGAGAGAGGATGAGGAGGATGAAGAGGGCTTGGTCATCCACTCTAACAAAGTCATTGGCATGTTGCGGTTCAACATGTCCAGCTGCCGAAAAGAAGGACAAGGGTGTCCCATGACCATGTGCTGATGACAATGCACCGCGTCCACGACCAGCACTGTTGTCTCTAGACACAGAGCCTGCTTGCCTTTTTTTATCGGCTCGCGCCTGTCTGCCTCTCCTTGCTGGCCTTCCAGACATGGTAATGGCCTGAAGGGAGTTGGGTAAAACAGCAGTTGGGTAGTGTATATTGTGCTGGAGGCACACAACACCCACTAACTCCTGCAGATGCCTTTATTATAGAACACCAGAGATAAAGGGGTATATACAGATGTATACTGTGCTGTGCTGGAGGCACACACAACTTCCAATAACTCCTGCAGATGGCAAGTGGGCTCAAATAGAGAAGAGCTATGTAGGTGGATATAGCGGTGTGTACTGGGTACAGAGCACGCAGACAGCACGCACAAGCTCCTAACATTACTGACTGCAAGCTCTATTATAAAAGATAGATCACTAGCTATATAGGTGAGGTGAATATAGTGGTGTATACTGCAGTCAAGGCACACAGACAACAACCACTACAGAAGAGCAAGATCGAAAATCGGCCGATAACGATCGATGTGTACTGTGTTGAAGGTACACAGAACACCCACTAACTGCTTCAGACGCCAACACACTACACAAGGCCGCCGCGCTGGCGGCTTATATAGTGTGGGGCGTGTACTACACAGCCTGAGCTATGATGGGCCATAGGCATCCTGCCTGTGACCAATCTTGGCTCTCCTCGCTGCTGGCGCTGTGATTGGCCAAGCATGCAGGGTCACAGTGCATGCTTGGCCAATCATGAGCCAGCAATGCACTGCGATGATGCAGTGCATTGTGGGCCGTGAGCACCACACGAATTTGGCGCGAACGGCCATAACGTTCAGAATTCACCCAATGGGCGAACAGACGATGTTCGAGTCGAACGTATGTTCGACTCGAACACGAAGCTCATCCCTAACCATGATATAGAGCACTGACACCTGCACAGTGATAGAGTGATCTGACATCAGCACTGTGACATAACACATGTATGAGGTGAATCTGGGATTGACAACTACAAGCATTCTTTTTTTATATGTGAAATTCTGAAAATTCAGGAATCTTGAGATAATGGAGGCGAGGGAAGGTCAGGGTAGGCAAAGAAGAGGGTGCGGGAGATGATCACCAGCACCGTGATATAAAACATGTATGAGGTGAATCTGGGATCGATAACTGCAAGCATTCTTTTTTTATATGTGAAATTCTGAAAATTCAGGAATCTTGAGATAATGGAGGCGAGGGAAGGTCAGGGTAGGCAGAGAAGAGGGTGCAGGAGATGATCATCAGCACCAGCACTGTGATAACACATGTATGAGGTGAATCTGGGATCGACAACTAAAAGCATTCTTTATTTATATGTGAAATTCTGAAAATTCAGGAATCTTGAGACAATGGAGGCGAGGGAAGGTCAGGGTAGGCAAAGAAGAGGGTGCAGGAGATGATCACCAGCACCAGCACCGTGATATAGAGCACTGACACCTGCACCTTGATAGAGTGCTCTGACACCAGCACCGTGACATAACACATGTATGAGGTGAATCTGGGATCGACAACTACAAGCATTCTTTTTTATATGTGAAATTCTGAAAATTCAGGAATCTTGAGATAATGGGGTGAGGGAAGGTCAGGGTAGGCAAAGAAGAGGGTGCAGGAGATGATCACCACCACCAGCACCGTGATATAGACCACTGACACCTGCACCATGATAGAGTGATCTGACACCAGCACCGTGACATATCACATGTATGAGTTGAATCTGAGATTGACAACTACAAGCATTCTTTTTTATATGTGAAATTCTGAAAATTCAGGAATCTTGAGATAATGGAGGCGAGGGAAGGTCAGGGTAGGCAAAGAAGAGGGTGCAGGAGATGATCACCAGCACCAGCACCATGATAACACATGTATGAGGTGAATCTGGGATCGACAACTACAAGCATTCTTTTTTATATGTGAAATTCTGAAAATTCAGGAATCTAGAGATAATGGGGCGAGGGAAGGTCAGGGTAGGCAAAGAAGAGGGTGCAGGAGATGATCACCAGCACCGTGATATAGAGCACTGACATCAGCAGCGTGACATAAAGCACTGACACTAGCACCGTGATATACAGCACTGACACCAGCACCGTGATATACAGCACTGACACCTTGGGGCTGCGGACTAAAAAATAGTCTGAAAGCATCAGTCAGACGGCCACCTTCTCCACCGCTCCTTCTGACCGATGCCTCAGCAACACGTTGTCCAGGACCAGGAGTTTGTAACCTCCCAGTCTCTGGGAACGCGTTGCACATACCTTTCTGCATGGCCTCCAGGAGATGTCTCATCCTCTGCTCCCTCTGCGATGGCAAGATAAGGTGCCCTGTCCATTATTCCATGCAGCGTATGCTCCAAGACGTACAGTGTCACTGATGCATGCACTGTCACTGCTCACCATCCTTGTGGCCTCCTCAAACGGTGACAGGACAGTGCATGCATCCCTGATCATGCCCCACTGGCGTGGTGAGAAAAAACCGAGCTCCCCTGACCCTGTCCTGGTGCCATAGTCGCACAGATACTCATTGATGGCCCTCTGCTGCGTGTGCAGCCGCTGCAGCATGGCCAACGTTGAGTTCCACCTGGTGGGCATGTCACATATAAGGCGGTTCTTGGGCAGGTTCAACTCCTTTTGGAGCTCAGCCAGCCGAGCACAGGCATTAAATGATCGGCGGAAATGCACACAGACTTTCCTGGCCTGCTTCAGGACATCCTGTATGCCCGGGTACCTGCCCAAGAACCGCTGCACCACCAGGTTAAGGGTGTGAGCTACAAAGGGCACATGGGTCAGTTGTCCCTGTCGGAGGGCGGAGAGGAGGTTGGTGCCATTGTCACAAACCACCATTCCTGGCTTAAGCTGGCGTGGCGTCAACCACCTCTCGGCCTGCCCCTGCAGAGCTGACAAAACATCCGCCCCAGTGTGGCTCCTGTCCCCCAAACAAACCAGCGTAAGCACGGCATGGCATCGTTTTGCCTGCGTACTTGCGTAGCCCCTGGAACGCCTACGGAGCACCGCTGGTTCTGAGGACAGAGCACTGGAAGAGGCCATGGAGGAAGAAGAAGAGGAGGGGGTGGAGGAGAGAGGTGTGTCACAACCAATAGTAGCATTTTGGAGGCATGGTGGCAGAACAACCTCCAACACTACTGCACCTTGTCCTGCATCCTTCCCAGCTGCCAGAAGAGTGACCCAATGGGCCGTGAAAGACAGGTAACGTCCCTGTCCATGCCTGCTGGACCATGAGTCAGCGGTAATATGCACCTTACCGCTGACCGGCCTGTCCAGCGAGGCAAGGACATTGCCTTCCACATGCCGGTAGAGAGACGGAATCGCCTTCCGTGAGAAAAAGTGGCGTTTGGGGACCTGCCACTGAGGAACCGCACATTGTACAAACTCACGGAAGGGGGCCGAGTCTACCAACTGAAAAGGCAGCAGTTGAAGTGCTAGCAATTTAGCCAAGCTAGCATTCAACCGCTGGGCATGTGGATGGCTGGGAGTGAAATTCTTTTGCTGGTCCAGCAGCTGGGGCAGGGACATTTGCTTGCTATAATCGGATGTGGGTGTACTGCTAGCAGAGTGCCCGGAAGCACTTGGCTGTGACACACCTAATTCTACACCTTCATTCCTCTCAGAGCAGGTTTCAGAGAGGACTGAAGGTCTAGTGGGGTTGGAGATGCCAGCTGATGAGGAGCAAGGAGAGGTCCGCTTTGTTCTTTGGTTTGGGTCTTTGAGGTACGCTTGCCAACGAGCTGCATGGCAGGTCAACATATGTCTGGTCAAGCATGTGGTGCCCAAGTGGCTGATGTTTTGGCCACGCGAGATACGCTTGAGACATATGTTGCAAATAGCAGCGGTGCGATCTGATGCACTCGTCTCAAAAAAGGCCCACAACAAAAACTTTTAGAATAACGCGCAGAGGTAGCGCCCTGCACAGGCGGAGCTCTGCTGTGTGATTCAGTCGGTGTGCTGCCCCTAAGCTGGCCCCCGGAGGGCATCCTGCCTCGTTGGACATGTGCCTCCTCCTTCTCCTCCTCCTCCTCCTCCCTCCTACCAGGCACCCACGTGGAGTCAGTGCCCTCATCATCCCCTCCCTCTTCATCGCTGTAGCAAACCTGGCAATATGCTGCAGCTTGTGGAACACGACTGCCAGATTGCTGTCCTTCTTGAGCATCCCCTCTCTCTGCATTCACGCTACTGCCTTCCTCTAGCTGAGTGTCATCATCAGAGGCTACAAAACCCTGGGCATCCTCCTGGAACATGTACCCAACACTGTGCTCAAAGAGTTCAGGAGACTCCTCAGGAGGACGTGGTGGGTCTAGGGAAGGAGTCACTGATGATGACATTGAGACGAGGGAAGACGATGCGTTGGCAGCTGCTTTGCTAGTACCCTGAGACTGGGTGAGAGAGGATGAGGAGGATGAAGAGGGCTTGGTCATCCACTCTAACAAAGTCATTGGCATGTTGCGGTTCAACATGTCCAGCTGCCGAAAAGAAGGACAAGGGTGTCCCATGACCATGTGCTGATGACAATGCACCGCGTCCACGACCAGCACTGTTGTCTCTAGACACAGAGCCTGCTTGCCTTTTTTTATCGGCTCGCGCCTGTCTGCCTCTCCTTGCTGGCCTTCCAGACATGGTAATGGCCTGAAGGGAGTTGGGTAAAACAGCAGTTGGGTAGTGTATATTGTGCTGGAGGCACACAACACCCACTAACTCCTGCAGATGCCTTTATTATAGAACACCAGAGATAAAGGGGTATATACAGATGTATACTGTGCTGTGCTGGAGGCACACACAACTTCCAATAACTCCTGCAGATGGCAAGTGGGCTCAAATAGAGAAGAGCTATGTAGGTGGATATAGCGGTGTGTACTGGGTACAGAGCACGCAGACAGCACGCACAAGCTCCTAACATTACTGACTGCAAGCTCTATTATAAAAGATAGATCACTAGCTATATAGGTGAGGTGAATATAGTGGTGTATACTGCAGTCAAGGCACACAGACAACAACCACTACAGAAGAGCAAGATCGAAAATCGGCCGATAACGATCGATGTGTACTGTGTTGAAGGTACACAGAACACCCACTAACTGCTTCAGACGCCAACACACTACACAAGGCCGCCGCGCTGGCGGCTTATATAGTGTGGGGCGTGTACTACACAGCCTGAGCTATGATGGGCCATAGGCATCCTGCCTGTGACCAATCTTGGCTCTCCTCGCTGCTGGCGCTGTGATTGGCCAAGCATGCAGGGTCACAGTGCATGCTTGGCCAATCATGAGCCAGCAATGCACTGCGATGATGCAGTGCATTGTGGGCCGTGAGCACCACACGAATTTGGCGCGAACGGCCATAACGTTCAGAATTCACCCAATGGGCGAACAGACGATGTTCGAGTCGAACGTATGTTCGACTCGAACACGAAGCTCATCCCTAACCATGATATAGAGCACTGACACCTGCACAGTGATAGAGTGATCTGACATCAGCACTGTGACATAACACATGTATGAGGTGAATCTGGGATTGACAACTACAAGCATTCTTTTTTTATATGTGAAATTCTGAAAATTCAGGAATCTTGAGATAATGGAGGCGAGGGAAGGTCAGGGTAGGCAAAGAAGAGGGTGCGGGAGATGATCACCAGCACCGTGATATAAAACATGTATGAGGTGAATCTGGGATCGATAACTGCAAGCATTCTTTTTTTATATGTGAAATTCTGAAAATTCAGGAATCTTGAGATAATGGAGGCGAGGGAAGGTCAGGGTAGGCAGAGAAGAGGGTGCAGGAGATGATCATCAGCACCAGCACTGTGATAACACATGTATGAGGTGAATCTGGGATCGACAACTAAAAGCATTCTTTATTTATATGTGAAATTCTGAAAATTCAGGAATCTTGAGACAATGGAGGCGAGGGAAGGTCAGGGTAGGCAAAGAAGAGGGTGCAGGAGATGATCACCAGCACCAGCACCGTGATATAGAGCACTGACACCTGCACCTTGATAGAGTGCTCTGACACCAGCACCGTGACATAACACATGTATGAGGTGAATCTGGGATCGACAACTACAAGCATTCTTTTTTATATGTGAAATTCTGAAAATTCAGGAATCTTGA
This sequence comes from Lithobates pipiens, assembly GCF_037356315.1. NCBI lineage: Eukaryota > Metazoa > Chordata > Amphibia > Anura > Ranidae > Lithobates > Lithobates pipiens. The sequence goes on along the minus strand of NW_027507686.1, from coordinate 229,662,987 downwards.
GATAATGGGGTGAGGGAAGGTCAGGGTAGGCAAAGAAGAGGGTGCAGGAGATGATCACCACCACCAGCACCGTGATATAGACCACTGACACCTGCACCATGATAGAGTGATCTGACACCAGCACCGTGACATATCACATGTATGAGTTGAATCTGAGATTGACAACTACAAGCATTCTTTTTTATATGTGAAATTCTGAAAATTCAGGAATCTTGAGATAATGGAGGCGAGGGAAGGTCAGGGTAGGCAAAGAAGAGGGTGCAGGAGATGATCACCAGCACCAGCACCATGATAACACATGTATGAGGTGAATCTGGGATCGACAACTACAAGCATTCTTTTTTATATGTGAAATTCTGAAAATTCAGGAATCTAGAGATAATGGGGCGAGGGAAGGTCAGGGTAGGCAAAGAAGAGGGTGCAGGAGATGATCACCAGCACCGTGATATAGAGCACTGACATCAGCAGCGTGACATAAAGCACTGACACTAGCACCGTGATATACAGCACTGACACCAGCACCGTGATATACAGCACTGACACCTTGGGGCTGCGGACTAAAAAATAGTCTGAAAGCATCAGTCAGACGGCCACCTTCTCCACCGCTCCTTCTGACCGATGCCTCAGCAACACGTTGTCCAGGACCAGGAGTTTGTAACCTCCCAGTCTCTGGGAACGCGTTGCACATACCTTTCTGCATGGCCTCCAGGAGATGTCTCATCCTCTGCTCCCTCTGCGATGGCAAGATAAGGTGCCCTGTCCATTATTCCATGCAGCGTATGCTCCAAGACGTACAGTGTCACTGATGCATGCACTGTCACTGCTCACCATCCTTGTGGCCTCCTCAAACGGTGACAGGACAGTGCATGCATCCCTGATCATGCCCCACTGGCGTGGTGAGAAAAAACCGAGCTCCCCTGACCCTGTCCTGGTGCCATAGTCGCACAGATACTCATTGATGGCCCTCTGCTGCGTGTGCAGCCGCTGCAGCATGGCCAACGTTGAGTTCCACCTGGTGGGCATGTCACATATAAGGCGGTTCTTGGGCAGGTTCAACTCCTTTTGGAGCTCAGCCAGCCGAGCACAGGCATTAAATGATCGGCGGAAATGCACACAGACTTTCCTGGCCTGCTTCAGGACATCCTGTATGCCCGGGTACCTGCCCAAGAACCGCTGCACCACCAGGTTAAGGGTGTGAGCTACAAAGGGCACATGGGTCAGTTGTCCCTGTCGGAGGGCGGAGAGGAGGTTGGTGCCATTGTCACAAACCACCATTCCTGGCTTAAGCTGGCGTGGCGTCAACCACCTCTCGGCCTGCCCCTGCAGAGCTGACAAAACATCCGCCCCAGTGTGGCTCCTGTCCCCCAAACAAACCAGCGTAAGCACGGCATGGCATCGTTTTGCCTGCGTACTTGCGTAGCCCCTGGAACGCCTACGGAGCACCGCTGGTTCTGAGGACAGAGCACTGGAAGAGGCCATGGAGGAAGAAGAAGAGGAGGGGGTGGAGGAGAGAGGTGTGTCACAACCAATAGTAGCATTTTGGAGGCATGGTGGCAGAACAACCTCCAACACTACTGCACCTTGTCCTGCATCCTTCCCAGCTGCCAGAAGAGTGACCCAATGGGCCGTGAAAGACAGGTAACGTCCCTGTCCATGCCTGCTGGACCATGAGTCAGCGGTAATATGCACCTTACCGCTGACCGGCCTGTCCAGCGAGGCAAGGACATTGCCTTCCACATGCCGGTAGAGAGACGGAATCGCCTTCCGTGAGAAAAAGTGGCGTTTGGGGACCTGCCACTGAGGAACCGCACATTGTACAAACTCACGGAAGGGGGCCGAGTCTACCAACTGAAAAGGCAGCAGTTGAAGTGCTAGCAATTTAGCCAAGCTAGCATTCAACCGCTGGGCATGTGGATGGCTGGGAGTGAAATTCTTTTGCTGGTCCAGCAGCTGGGGCAGGGACATTTGCCTGCTATAATCGGATGTGGGTGTACTGCTAGCAGAGTGCCCGGAAGCACTTGGCTGTGACACACCTAATTCTACCCCTTCATTCCTCTCAGAGCAGGTTTCAGAGAGGACTGAAGGTCTAGTGGGGTTGGAGATGCCAGCTGATGAGGAGCAAGGAGAGGTCCGCTTTGTTCTTTGGTTTGGGTCTTTGAGGTACGCTTGCCAACGAGCTGCATGGCAGGTCAACATATGTCTGGTCAAGAATGTGGTGCCCAAGTGGCTGATGTTTTGGCCACGCGAGATACGCTTGAGACATATGTTGCAAATAGCAGCGGTGCGATCTGATGCACTCGTCTCAAAAAAGGCCCACACCAAAGAACTTTTAGAATAACGTGCAGAGGTAGCGCCCTGCACAGGCGGAGCTCTGCGGTGTGATTCAGTCGGTGTGCTGCCCCTAAGCTGGCCCCCGGAGGGCATCCTGCCTCGTTGGACATGTGCCTCCTCCTTCTCCTCCTCCTCCTCCTCCCTCCTACCAGGCACCCACGTGGAGTCAATGCCCTCATCATCCCCTCCCTCTTCATCGCTGTAGCAAACCTGGCAATATGCTGCAGCTTGTGGAACATGACTGCCAGATTGCTGTCCTTCTTGAGCATCCCCTCTCTCTGCATTCACGCTACTGCCTTCCTCTAGCTCAGTGTCATCATCAGAGGCTACAAAACACTGGGCATCCTCCTGGAGCATGTACCCAACACTGTGCTCAAAGAGTTCAGGAGACTCCTCAGGAGGACGTGGTGGGTCTAGGGAAGGAGTCACTGATGATGACATTGAGACGAGGGAAGACGATGCGTTGGCAGCTGCTTTGCTAGTACCCTGAGACTGGGTGGGAGAGGATGAGGAGGATAAGGAGGGCTTGGTCATCCACTCTACCAAGTCATTGGCATGTTGCGGTTCAACATGTCCAGCTGCCGAAAAGAAGGACAAGCGTGTCCCATGACCACGTGCTGATGACAATGCACCGCGTCCACGACCAGCACTGTTGTCTCTAGACACAGAGCCTGCTTGCCCTTCTTTATCGGCTCGCACCTGTCTGCCTCTCCTTGCTGGCCTTCCAGACATGGTAATGGCCTGAAGGGAGTTGGGTAAAACAGCAGTTGGGTAGTGTATATTGTGCTGGAGGCACACAACACCCACTAACTCCTGCAGATGCCTTTATTATAGAACACCAGAGATAAAGGGGTATATACAGATGTATACTGTGCTGTGCTGGAGGCACACACAACTTCCAATAACTCCTGCAGATGGCAAGTGGGCTCAAATAGAGAAGAGCTATGTAGGTGGATATAGCGGTGTGTACTGGGTACAGAGCACTCAGACAGCACGCACAAGCTCCTAACATTATTGACTGCAAGCTCTATTATAAAAGATAGATCACTAGCTATATAGGTGAGGTGAATATAGCGGTGTATACTGCAGTCAAGGCACGCAGACAACAACCACTACAGAAGAGCAAGATCGAAAATCGGCCGATAACGATCGGTGTGTACTGTGTTGAAGGTACACAGAACACCCACTAACTGCTTCAGACGCCAACACACTACATAAGGCCGCCGCGCTGGCTGCTTATATAGTGTGGGGCGTGTACTACACAGCCTGAGCTATGATGGGCCACAGGCATCCTGCCTGTGACCAATCTTGGCTCTCCTCGCTGCTGGCGCTGTGATTTGCCAAGCATGCGGGGTCACAGTGCATGCTTGGCCAATCATGAGCCAGCAATGCACTGCGATGACGCAGTGCATTGTGGGCCGTGAGCACCACACGAATTTGGCACGAACGGCCCATAACGTTCAGAATTCGCCCAATGGGCGAACAGACGATGTTCGAGTCGAACGTATGTTCGACTCGAACATGAAGCTCATCCCTAACCATGATATAGAGCACTGACACCTGCACAGTGATAGAGTGATCAGACACCAGCACCGTGACATAACACATGTATGAGGTGAATCTGGGATCGACAACTACAAGCATTCTTTTTTTATATGTGAAATTCTAAAAATTCAGGAATCTTGAGATAATGGAGGCGAGGGAAGGTCAGGGTAGGAAAAGAAGAGGGTGCAGGAGATGATCACCAGCACCAGCACCGTGATAACACATGTATGAGGTGAATCTGGGATCGACAACTACAAGCATTCTTTTTTATATGTGAAATTCTGAAAATTCAGGAATCTAGAGATAATGGGGCGAGGGAAGGTCAGGGTAGGCAAAGAAGAGGGTGCAGGAGATGATCACCAGCACCGTGATATAGAGCACTGACATCAGCAGCGTGACATAAAGCACTGACACTAGCACCGTGATATACAGCACTGACACCAGCACCGTGATATACAGCACTGACACCTTGGGGCTGCGGACTTAAAAATTGTCTGAAAGCTTCAGTCAGACAGCCACCTTCTCCACCGCTCCTTCTGACCGATGCCTCAGCAACACGTTGTCCAGGACCAGGAGTTTGTAACCTTACCTTTCTGCAAGGCCTCCCGGAGATGTCTCATCCTCTGCTCCCTCTGCGATGGCAAGATAAGGTGCCCTGTCCATTATTCCATGCAGCGTATGCTCCAAGACGTGGACAAGAGGTACAGTGTCACTGATGCATGCACTGTCACTGCTCACCATCCTTGTGGCCTCCTCAAACGGTGACAGGACAGTGCATGCATCCCTGATCATGCCCCACTGGCGTGGTGAGAAAAAACCGAGCTCCCCTTACCCTGTCCTGGTGCCGTAGTCGCACAGATACTCATTGATGGCCCTCTGCTGCGTGTGCAGCTGCTCCAGCATGGCCAACGTTGAGTTCCACCTGGTGGGCATGTCACATATAAGGCGGTTCTTGGGCAGGTTCAACTCCTTTTGGAGCTCAGCCAGCCGAGCACAGGCATTAAATGATCGGCGGAAATGCACACAGACTTTTTTGGCCTGCTTCAGGACATCCTGTAAGCCCGGGTACCTGCCCAAGAACCGCTGCACCACCAGGTTAAGGATGTGAGCTACACAGGGCACATGCGTCAGTTGTCCCTGTCGGAGGGCGGAGAGGAGGTTGGTGCCATTGTCGCAAACCACTATTCCTGGCTTAAGCTGGCTTGGCTTCAACCACCTCTCGGCCTGCCCCTGCAGAGGTGACAAAACATCCGCCCCGTGTGGCTCCTGTCCCCCAAACAAACCAGCGCAAGCACAGCATGGCATCGTTTTGCCTGCGTACTTGCGTAGCCCCTGGAACGCCTACGGAGCACCGCTGGTTCTGAGGACAGAGCACTGGAAGAGGCCATGGAGGAAGAAGAAGAGGAGGGGGTGGAGGAGAGAGGTGTGTCACAACCAATAGTAGCATAGTAGCATTTTGGAGGCGTGGTGGCGGAACAACCTCCAACACTACTGCACCTTGTCCTGCATCCTTCCCAGCTGCCAGAAGAGTGACCCAATGGGCCGTGAAAGACAGGTAACGTCCCTGTCCATGCCTGCTGGACCATGAGTCAGCGGTGATATGCACCTTACCGCTGACCGGCCTGTCCAGCGAGGCAAGGACATTGCCTTCCACATGCCGGTAGAGAGCCGGAATCGCCTTCCGTGAGAAAAAGTGGCGTTTGGGGACCTGCCACTGAGGAACCGCACATTGTACAAACTCACGGAAGGGGTCCGAGTCTACCAACTGAAAAGGCAGCAGTTGAAGTGCTAGCAATTTAGCCAAGCTAGCATTCAACCGCTGGGCATGTGGATGGCTGGGAGTGAAATTCTTTCGCCGGTCCAGCAGCTGGGACAGGGACATTTGCCTGCTATAATCGGACGTGGGTGTACTGCTAGCAGAGTGCCCGGAAGCACTTGGCTGTGACACACCTAATTCTACACCTTCATTCCTCTCAGAGCAGGTTTCAGAGAGGACTGAAGGTCTAGTGGGGTTGGAGATGCCAGCTGATGAGGAGCAAGGAGAGGTCCGTTTGTTCTTTGGTGTGGGTCTTTGAGGTACGCTTGCCAACGAGCTGCATGGCAGGTCATCATATGCCTGGTCAAGCATGTGGTGCCCAAGCGGCTGATGTTCTGGCCACGCAAGATACGCTTGAGACATATGTTGCAAATAGCAGCGGTGCGATCTGATGCACTCGTCTCAAAAAAGGCCCATACCAAAGAACTTTTAGAATAACGCGCAGAGGTAGCGCCCTGCACAGGCGGAGCTCTGCTGTGTGATTCAGTCGGTGTGCTGCCCCTAAGCTGGCCCCCGGAGGGCATCCTGCCTCGTTGGACATGTGCCTCCTCCTTCTCCTCCTCCTCCTCCTCCTCTCTCCTACCAGGCACCCACCTGGAGTCAGTGCCCTCATCATCCCCTCCCTCTCCCTCTTCATCGCTGTAGCAAACCTGGCAATATGCTGCAGCTTGTGGAACATGACTGCCAGATTGCTGTCCTTCTTGAGCATCACCTCTCTCTGCATTCACGCTACTGCCTTCCTCTAGCTGAGTGTCATCATCAGAGGCTACAAAACCCTGGGCATCCTCCTGGAACATGTACCCAACACTGTGCTCAAAGAGTTCAGGAGACTCCTCAGGAGGACGTGGTGGGTCTAGGGAAGGAGTCACTGATGATGACATTGAGACGAGGGAAGACGATGCGTTGGCAGCTGCTTTGCTAGTACCCTGAAACTGGGTGAGAGAGGATGAGGAGGATGAAGAGGGCTTGGTCATCCACTCTACCAAGTCATTGGCATGTTGCGTTTCATCATATCCAGCTGCCGAAAAGAAGGACAAGCGTGTCCCATGGCCACGTGCTGATGACAATGCACCGCGTCCACGACCAGCACTGTTGTCTCTAGACACAGAGCCTGCTTGCCCTCTTTTATCAGCTCGCGCCTGTCTGCCTCTCCTTGCTGGCCTTCCAGACATGGTAATGGCCTGAAGGGAATTGGGTAAAACAGCAGTTGGGTAGTGTATATTGTGCTGGAGGCACACAACACCCACTAACTCTTGTAGATGCCTTTATTATAGAACACCAGAGATAAAGGGGTATACTGTAATGGAGTCACACAACACCCACTAAGCCCTGCAGATGGCTCTATTAGAGAACAGCAATAAAGGGTAGATACAGGTGTATATTGTGCTGGAGGCACAAAACACCCACTAACTGCTGCAGATGCCTTTATTATAGAACACCAGAGATAAAGGGGTATATACAGATGTATACTGTGCTGTGCTGGAGGCACACACAACTTCCAATAACTCCTGCAGATGGCAAGTGGGCTCAAATAGAGAAGAGCTATGTAGGTGGATATAGCGGTGTGTACTGGGTACAGAGCACGCAGGCAGCATGCACAAGCTCCTAACATTACTGACTGCAAGCTCTATTATAAAAGATAGATCACTAGCTATATAGGTGAGGTGAATATAGCGGTGTATACTGCAGTCAAGGCACGCAGACAACAACCACTACAGAAGAGCAAGATCGAAAATCGGCCAATAACGATCGGTGTGTACTGTGTTGAAGGTACACAGAACACCCACTAACTGCTTCAGACGCCAACACACTACACAAGGCCGCCTTATATAGTGTGGGGCGTGTACTACACAGCCTGAGCTATGATTGGCCACAGGCATCCTGCCTGTGGCCAATCATGGCTCTCCTCGCTGCTGGCTCTGTGATTGGCCAAGCATGCGGGGTCACAGTGCATGCTTGGCCAATCATGAGCCAGCAATGCACTGCGATGACGCAGTGCATTGTGGGCCGTGAGTGCCGCACGAATTTGGCGCGAACGGCCCATAACGTTCGGAATTCGCCCAATGGGCGAACAGATGATGTTCGAGTCAAACGTATGTTCGACTCGAACACGAAGCTCATCCCTAACCATGATATAGAGCACTGACACCTGCACAGTGATAGAGTGATCTGACACCAGCACCGTGACATAACACATGTATGAGGTGAATCTGGGATCGATAACTACAAGCATTCTTATTTTATATGTGAAATTCTGAAAATTCAGGAATCTTGAGATAATGGAGGCGAGGGAAGGTCAAGGTAGGCAGAGAAGAGGGTGCAGGAGATGATCACCAGCACCGTGATATAGAGCGCTGACACCTGCACCGTGATAGAGTGATCTGACACCAGCACCGTGATATAACACATGTATGAGGTGAATCTGGGATCGACAACTACAAGCATTCTTTTTTTATATGTGAAATTCTGAAAATTCAGGAATCTTGAGATAATGGAGGCGAGGGAAGGTCAGGGTAGGCAGAGAAGAGGGTGCAGGAGATGATCACCAGCACCGTGATAACACATGTATGAGGTGAATCTGGGATCGACAGCTACAAGCATTCTTTTTTTATATGTGAAATTCTGAAAATTCAGGAATCTTGAGATAATGGAGGCGAGGGAAGGTCAGGGTAGGCAGAGAAGAGGGTGCAGGAGATGATCACCAGCACCAGCACCGTGATAACACATGTATGAGGTGAATCTGGGATCGACAGCTACAAGCATTCTTTTTTTATATGTGAAATTCAGAAAATTCAGGAATCTTGAGATAATGGAGGCGAGGGAAGGTCAGGGTAGGCAAAGAAGAGGGTGCAGGAGATGATCACCAGCACCAGCACCGTGATATAGAGCACTGACACCTGCACCGTGATAGAGTGATCTGACACCAGCACCGTCACATAACACATGTATGAGGTGAATCTGGAATCGACAACTACAAGCATTCTTTTTTTATATGTGAAATTCTGAAAATTCAGGAATCTTGAGATAATGGAGGTGAGGGAAGGTCAGGGTAGGCAAAGAAGAGGGTGCAGGAGATGATCACCAGCACCGTGATAACACATGTATGAGGTGAATCTGGGATCGACAACTACAAGCATTCTTTTTTTATATGTGAAATTCTGAAAATTCTGGAATCTTGAGATAATGGAGGCGAGGGAAGGTCAGGGTAGGCAAAGAAGAGGGTGCAGGAGATGATCACCAGCATCGTGATAACACATGTATGAGGTGAATCTGGGATCGACAACTACAAGCATTGTTTTTTATATGTGAAATTCTGAAAATTCAGGAATCTTGAGATAATGGGGTGAGGGAAGGTCAGGCTAGGCAAAGAAGAGGGTGCAGGAGATGATCACCACCACCAGCACCGTGATATAGAGCACTGACACCTGCACTATGATAGAGTGATCTGACACCAGCACCGTGACATAACACATGTATGAGGTGAATCTGAGATCGACAACTACAAGCATTCTTTTTTATATGTGAAATTCTGAAAATTCAGGAATCTTGAGATAATGGAGGCGAGGGAAGGTCAGGGTAGGCAAAGAAGAGGGTGCAGGAGATGATCACCAGCACCAGCACCATGATAACACATGTATGAGGTGAATCTGGGATCGACAACTACAAGCATTCTTTTTTATATGTGAAATTCTGAAAATTCAGGAATCTAGAGATAATGGGGCGAGGGAAGGTCAGGGTAGGCAAAGAAGAGGGTGCAGGAGATGATCACCAGCACCGTGATATAGAGCACTGACATCAGCAGCGTGACATAAAGCACTGACACTAGCACCGTGATATACAGCACTGACACCAGCACCGTGATATACAGCACTGACACCTTGGGGCTGCGGACTAAAAAATTGTCTGAAAGCATCAGTCAGGCGGCCACCTTCTCCACCGCTCCTTCTGACCGATGCCTCAGCAACACGTTGTCCAGGACCAGGAGTTTGTCACCTCCCAGTCTCTGGGAACGCGTTGCACATACCTTTCTGCAAGGCCTCCCGGAGATGTCTCATCCTCTGCTCCCTCTGCGATGGCAAGATAAGGTGCCCTGTCCATTATTCCATGCAGCGTATGCTCCAAGACGTGGACAAGAGGTACAGTGTCACTGATGCATGCACTGTCACTGCTCACCATCCTTGTGGCCTCCTCAAACGGTGACAGGACAGTGCATGCATCCCTGATCATGCCCCACTGGCGTGGTGAGAAAAAACCGAGCTCCCCTGACCCTGTCCTGGTGCCGTAGTCGCACAGATACTCATTGATGGCCCTCTGCTGCGTGTGCAGCTGCTGCAGCATGGCCAACGTTGAGTTCCACCTGGTGGGCATGTCACATATAAGGCGGTTCTTGGGCAGGTTCAACTCCTTTTGGAGCTCAGCCAGCCGAGCACAGGCATTAAATGATCGGCGGAAATGCACACAGACTTTTTTGGCCTGCTTCAGGACATCCTGTAAGCCCGGGTACCTGCCCAAGAACCGCTGCACCACCAGGTTAAGGACGTGAGCTACACAGGGCACATGCGTCAGTTGTCCCTGTCGGAGGGCGGAGAGAGGAGGTTGGTGCCATTGTCGCAAACCACTATTCCTGGCTTAAGCTGGCGTGACTTCAACCACCTCTCGGCCTGCCCCTGCAGAGGTGACAAAACATCCGCCCCAGTGTGGCTCCTGTCCCCCAAACAAACCAGCGCAAGCACGGCATGGCATCGTTTTGCCTGCGTACTTGCGTAGCCCCTGGAACGCCTACGGAGCACCGCTGGTTCTGAGGACAGAGCACTGGAAGAGGCCATGGAGGAAGAAGAAGAGGAGGGGGTGGAGGAGAGAGGTGTGTCACAACCAATAGTAGCATAGTAGCATTTTGGAGGCGTGGTGGCGGAACAACCTCCAACACTACTGCGCCTTGTCCTGCATCCTTCCCAGCTGCCAGAAGAGTGACCCAATGGGCCGTGAAAGACAGGTAACGTCCCTGTCCATGCCTGCTGGACCATGAGTCAGCGGTGATATGCACCTTACCGCTGACCGGCCTGTCCAGCGAGGCAAGGACATTGCCTTCCACATGCCGGTAGAGAGCCGGAATCGCCTTCCGTGAGAAAAAGTGGCGTTTGGGGACCTGCCACTGAGGAACCGCACATTGTACAAACTCACGGAAGGGGTCCGAGTCTACCAACTGAAAAGGCAGCAGTTGAAGTGCTAGCAATTTAGCCAAGCTAGCATTCAACCGCTGGGCATGTGGATGGCTGGGAGTGAAATTCTTTCGCCGGTCCAGCAGCTGGGACAGGGACATTTGCCTGCTATAATCGGACGTGGGTGTACTGCTAGCAGAGTGCCCGGAAGCACTTGGCTGTGACACACTTAATTCTACACCTTCATTCCTCTCAGAGCAGGTTTCAGAGAGGACTGAAGGTCTAGTGGGGTTGGAGATGCCAGCTGATGAGGAGCAAGGAGAGGTCCGTTTGTTCTTTGGTGTGGGTCTTTGAGGTACGCTTGCCAACGAGCTGCATGGCAGGTCATCATATGCCTGGTCAAGCATGTGGTGCCCAAGCGGCTGATGTTCTGGCCACGCAAGATATGCTTGAGACATATGTTGCAAATAGCAGCGGTGCGATCTGATGCACTCGTCTCAAAAAAGGCCCATACCAAAGAACTTTTAGAATAACGCGCAGAGGTAGCGCCCTGCACAGGCGGAGCTCTGCTGTGTGATTCAGTCGGTGTGCTGCCCCTAAGCTGGCCCCCGGAGGGCATCCTGCCTCGTTGGACATGTGCCTCCTCCTTCTCCTCCTCCTCCTCCTCCTCCTCTCTCCTACCAGGCACCCACCTGGAGTCAGTGCCCTCATCATCCCCTCCCTCTCCCTCTTCATCGCTGTAGCAAACCTGGCAATATGCTGCAGCTTGTGGAACATGACTGCCAGATTGCTGTCCTTCTTGAGCATCACCTCTCTCTGCATTCACGCTACTGCCTTCCTCTAGCTGAGTGTCATCATCAGAGGCTACAAAACACTGGGCATCCTCCTGGAGCATGTACCCAACACTGTGCTCAAAGAGTTCAGGAGACTCCTCAGGAGGACGTGGTGGGTCTAGGGAAGGAGTCACTGATGATGACATTGAGACGAGGGAAGACGATACGTTGGCAGCTGCTTTGCTAGTACCCTGAAACTGGGTGAGAGAGGATGAGGAGGATGAAGAGGGCTTGGTCATCCACTCTACCAAGTCATTGGCATGTTGCGTTTCATCATGTCCAGCTGCCGAAAAGAAGGACAAGCGTGTCCCATGGCCACATGCTGATAACAATGCACCACGTCCACGACCAGCACTGTTGTCTCTAGACACAGAGCCTGCTTGCCCTCTTTTATCAGCTCGCGCCTGTCTGCCTCTCCTTGCTGGCCTTCCAGACATGGTAATGGCCTGAAGGGAGTTGGGTAAAACAGCAGTTGGGTAGTGTATATTGTGCTGGAGGCACACAACACCCACTAACTCTTGTAGATGCCTTTATTATAGAACACCAGAGATAAAGGGGTATACTGTAATGGAGTCACACAACACCCACTAAGCCCTGCAGATGGCTCTATTAGAGAACAGCAATAAAGGGTAGATACAGGTGTATATTGTGCTGGAGGCACAAAACACCCACTAACTCCTGCAGATGCCTTTATTATAGAACACCAGAGATAAAGGGGTATATACAGATGTATACTGTGCTGTGCTGGAGGCACACACAACTTCCAATAACTCCTGCAGATGGCAAGTGGGCTCAAATAGAGAAGAGCTATGTAGGTGGATATAGCGGTGTGTACTGGGTACAGAGCACGCAGACAGCATGCACAAGCTCCTAACATTACTGACTGCAAGCTCTATTATAAAAGATAGATCACTAGCTATATAGGTGAGGTGAATATAGCGGTGTATACTGCAGTCAAGGCACGCAGACAACAACCACTACAGAAGAGCAAGATCGAAAATCGGCCAATAACGATCGGTGTGTACTGTGTTGAAGGTACACAGAACACCCACTAACTGCTTCAGACGCCAACACACTACACAAGGCCGCCTTATATAGTGTGGGGCGTGTACTACACAGCCTGAGCTATGATTGGCCACAGGCATCCTGCCTGTGGCCAATCATGGCTCTCCTCGCTGCTGGCGCTGTGATTGGCCAAGCATGCGGGGTCACAGTGCATGCTTGGCCAATCATGAGCCAGCAATGCACTGCGATGACGCAGTGCATTGTGGGCCGTGAGCGCCACACGAATTTGGCGCGAACGGCCCATAACGTTCGGAATTCGCCCAATGGGCAAACAGATGATGTTCGAGTCAAACGTATGTTCGACTCGAACACGAAGCTCATCCCTAACCATGATATAGAGCACTGACACCTGCACAGTGATAGAGTGATCTGACACCAGCACCATGACATAACACATGTATGAGGTGAATCTGGGATCGACAACTACAAGCATTCTTTTTTTATATGTGAAATTCTGAAAATTCAGGAATCTTGAGATAATGGAGGCGAGGGAAGGTCAGGGTAGGCAGAGAAGAGGGTGCAGGAGATGATCACCAGCACCGTGATATAGAGCGCTGACACCTGCACCGTGATAGAGTGATCTGACACCAGCACCATGATATAACACATGTATGAGGTGAATCTGGGATCGACAACTACAAGCATTCTTTTTTTATATGTGAAATTCTGAAAATTCAGGAATCTTGAGATAATGGAGGCGAGGGAAGGTCAGGGTAGGCAGAGAAGAGGGTGCAGGAGATGATCACCAGCACCGTGATAACACATGTATGAGGTGAATCTGGGATCGACAGCTACAAGCATTCTTTTTTTATATGTGAAATTCTGAAAATTCAGGAATCTTGAGATAATGGAGGCGAGGGAAGGTCAGGGTAGGCAGAGAAGAGGGTGCAGGAGATGATCACCAGCACCAGCACCGTGATAACACATGTATGAGGTGAATCTGGGATCGACAGCTACAAGCATTCTTTTTTTATATGTGAAATTCTGAAAATTCAGGATTCTTGAGATAATGGAGGCGAGGGAAGGTCAGGGTAGGCAAAGAAGAGGGTGCAGGAGATGATCACCAGCACCAGCACCGTGATATAGAGCACTGACACCTGCACCGTGATAGAGTGATCTGACACCAGCACCGTCACATAACACATGTATGAGGTGAATCTGGGATCGACAACTACAAGCATTCTTTTTTTATATGTGAAATTCTGAAAATTCAGGAATCTTGAGATAATGGAGGTGAGGGAAGGTCAGGGTAGGCAAAGAAGAGGGTGCAGGAGATGATCACCAGCACCGTGATAACACATGTATGAGGTGAATCTGGGATCGACAACTACAAGCATTCTTTTTTTATATGTGAAATTCTGAAAATTCAGGAATCTTGAGATAATGGAGGCGAGGGAAGGTCAGGGTAGGCAAAGAAGAGGGTGCAGGAGATGATCACCAGCACCAGCACCGTGATAACACATGTGTGAGGTGAATCTGGGATCGACAACTACAAGCATTGTTTTTTATATGTGAAATTCTGAAAATTCAGGAATCTTGAGATAATGGGGTGAGGGAAGGTCAGGCTAGGCAAAGAAGAGGGTGCAGGAGATGATCACCACCACCAGCACCGTGATATAGAGCACTGACACCTGCACTATGATAGAGTGATCTGACACCAGCACCGTCACATAACACATGTATGAGGTGAATCTGGGATCGACAACTACAAGCATTCTTTTTTTATATGTAAAATTCTGAAAATTCAGGAATCTTGAGATAATGGAGGTGAGGGAAGGTCAGGGTAGGCAAAGAAGAGGGTGCAGGAGATGATCACCAGCACCGTGATAACACATGTATGAGGTGAATCTGGGATCGACAACTACAAGCATTGTTTTTTATATGTGAAATTCTGAAAATTCAGGAATCTTGAGATAATGGGGTGAGGGAAGGTCAGGCTAGGCAAAGAAGAGGGTGCAGGAGATGATCACCACCACCAGCACCGTGATATAGAGCACTGACACCTGCACTATGATAGAGTGATCTGACACCAGCACCGTGACATAACACATGTATGAGGTGAATCTGAGATCGACAACTACAAGCATTCTTTTTTATATGTGAAATTCTGAAAATTCAGGAATCTTGAGATAATGGGGCGAGGGAAGGTCAGGGTAGGCAAAGAAGAGGGTGCAGGAGATGATCACCAGCACCGTGATATAGAGCACTGACATCAGCAGCGTGACATAAAGCACTGACACTAGCACCGTGGTATACAGCACTGACACCAGCACCGTGATATACAGCACTGACACCTTGGGGCTGCGGACTAAAAAATTGTCTGAAAGCATCAGTCAGACGGCCACCTTCTCCACCGTTCCTTCTGACCGATGCCTCAGCAACACGTTGTCCAGGACCAGGAGTTTGTAACCTCCCAGTCTCTGGGAACAGGTTGCACATACCTTTCTGCAAGGCCTCCCGGAGATGTCTCATCCTCTGCTCCCTCTGCGATGGCAAGATAAGGTGCCCTGTCCATTATTCCATGCAGCGCATGCTCCAAGAGGTGAACAAGAGGTACAGTGTCACTGATGCATGCACTGTCACTGCTCACCATCCTTGTGGCCTCCTCAAACGGTGACAGGACAGTGCATGCATCCCTGATCATGCCCCACTGGCGTGGTGAGAAAAAAACAAGCTCCCTTGACCCTGTCCTGGTGCCGTAGTCGCACATGTACTCATTGATGGCCCTCTGCTGCATGTGCAGCCGCTGCAGCATGGCCAACGTTGAGTTCCACCTGGTGGGCATGTCACATATAAGGCGGTTCTTGGGCAGGTTCAACTCCTTTTGGAGCTCAGCCAACCGAGCACAGGCATTAAATGATCGGCGGAAATGCACACAGACTTTCCTGGCCTGCTTCAGGACATCCTGTATGCCCGGGTACCTGCCCAAGAACCGCTGCACCACCAGGTTAAGGGTGTGAGCTACAAAGGGCACATGGGTCAGTTGTCCCTGTCGGAGGGCGGAGAGGAGGTTGGTGCCATTGTCGCAAACCACCATTCCTGGCTTAAGCTGGCGTGGCGTCAACCACCTCTCGGCCTGCCCCTGCAGAGCTGACAAAACATCCGCCCCAGTGTGGCTCCTGTCCCCCAAACAAACCAGCGTAAGCACGGCATGGCATCGTTTTGCCTGCGTACTTGCGTAGCCCCTGGAACGCCTACGGAGCACCGCTGGTTCTGAGGACAGAGCACTGGAAGAGGCCATGGAGGAAGAAGAAGAGGAGGGGGTGGAGGAGAGAGGTGTGTCACAACCAATAGTAGCATTTTGGAGGCATGGTGGCGGAACAACCTCCAACACTACTGCACCTTGTCTTGCATCCTTCCCAGCTGCCAGAAGAGTGACCCAATGGGCCGTGAAAGACAGGTAACGTCCCTGTCCATGCCTGCTGGACCATGAGTCAGCGGTAATATGCACCTTACCACTGACCGGCCTGTCCAGCGAGGCAAGGACATTGCCTTCCACATGCCGGTAGAGAGCCGGAATCGCCTTCCATGAGAAAAAGTGGCGTTTGGGGACCTGCCACTGAGGAACCGCACATTGTACAAACTCACGGAAGGGGGCCGAGTCTACCAACTGAAAAGGCAGCAGTTGAAGTGCTAGCAATTTAGCCAAGCTAGCATTCAACCGCTGGGCATGTGGATGGCTGGGAGTGAAATTCTTTTGCTGGTCCAGCAGCTGGGGCAGGGACATTTGCTTGCTATAATCGGACGTGGGTGTACTGCTAGCAGAGTGCCCGGAAGCACTTGGCTGTGACACACCTAATTCTACACCTTCATTCCTCTCAGAGCAGGTTTCAGAGAGGACTGAAGGTCTAGTGGGGTTGGAGATGCCAGCTGATGAGGAGCAAGGAGAGGTCCGCTTTGTTCTTTGGTTTGGGTCTTTGAGGTACGCTTGCCAACGAGCTGCATGGCAGGTCAACATATGTCTGGTCAAGCATGTGGTGCCCAAGTGGCTGATGTTTTGGCCACGCGAGATACGCTTGAGACATATGTTGCAAATAGCAGCGGTGCGATCTGATGCACTCGTCTCAAAAAAGGCCCACAACAAAAACTTTTAGAATAACGCGCAGAGGTAGCGCCCTGCACAGGCGGAGCTCTGCTGTGTGATTCAGTCGGTGTGCTGCCCCTAAGCTGGCCCCCGGAGGGCATCCTGCCTCGTTGGACATGTGCCTCCTCCTTCTCCTCCTCCTCCTCCTCCCTCCTACCAGGCACCCACGTGGAGTCAGTGCCCTCATCATCCCCTCCCTCTTCATCGCTGTAGCAAACCTGGCAATATGCTGCAGCTTGTGGAACATGACTGCCAGATTGCTGTCCTTCTTGAGCATCCCCTCTCTCTGCATTCACGCTACTGCCTTCCTCTAGCTGAGTGTCATCATCAGAGGCTACAAAACCCTGGGCATCCTCCTGGAATATGTACCCAACACTGTGCTCAAAGAGTTCAGGAGACTCCTCAGGAGGACGTGGTGGGTCTAGGGAAGGAGTCACTGATGATGACATTGAGACGAGGGAAGACGATGCGTTGGCAGCTGCTTTGCTAGTACCCTGAGACTGGGTGAGAGAGGATGAGGAGGATGAAGAGGGCTTGGTCATCCACTCTAACAAAGTCATTGGCATGTTGCGGTTCAACATGTCCAGCTGCCGAAAAGAAGGACAAGGGTGTCCCATGACCATGTGCTGATGACAATGCACCGCGTCCAAGACCAGCACTGTTGTCTCTAGACACAGAGCCTGCTTGCCTTTTTTTATCGGCTCGCGCCTGTCTGCCTCTCCTTGCTGGCCTTCCAGACATGGTAATGGCCTGAAGGGAGTTGGGTAAAACAGCAGTTGGGTAGTGTATATTGTGCTGGAGGCACACAACACCCACTAACTCCTGCAGATGCCTTTATTATAGAACACCAGAGATAAAGGGGTATATACAGATGTATACTGTGCTGTGCTGGAGGCACACACAACTTCCAATAACTCCTGCAGATGGCAAGTGGGCTCAAATAGAGAAGAGCTATGTAGGTGGATATAGCGGTGTGTACTGGGTACAGAGCACGCAGACAGCACGCACAAGCTCCTAACATTACTGACTGCAAGCTCTATTATAAAAGATAGATCACTAGCTATATAGGTGAGGTGAATATAGTGGTGTATACTGCAGTCAAGGCACACAGACAACAACCACTACAGAAGAGCAAGATCGAAAATCGGCCGATAACGATCGGTGTGTACTGTGTTGAAGGTACACAGAACACCCACTAACTGCTTCAGACGCCAACACACTACACAAGGCCGCCGCGCTGGCGGCTTATATAGTGTGGGGCGTGTACTACACAGCCTGAGCTATTATGGGCCATAGGCATCCTGCCTGTGACGAATCTTGGCTCTCCTCGCTGCTGGCGCTGTGATTGGCCAAGCATGCAGGGTCACAGTGCATGCTTGGCCAATCATGAGCCAGCAATGCACTGCGATGATGCAGTGCATTGTGGGCCGTGAGCACCACACGAATTTGGCGCGAACGGCCATAACGTTCAGAATTCACCCAATGGGCGAACAGACGATGTTCGAGTCGAACGTATGTTCGACTCGAACACGAAGCTCATCCCTAACCATGATATAGAGCACTGACACCTGCACAGTGATAGAGTGATCTGACACCAGCACCATGACATAACACATGTATGAGGTGAATTTGGGATCGACAACTACAAGCATTCTTTTTTTATATGTGAAATTCTAAAAATTCAGGAATCTTGAGATAATGGAGGCGAGGTGAATCTGGGATCGACAACTACAAGCATTCTTTTTTATATGTGAAATTCTGAAAATTCAGGAATCTAGAGATAATGGGGCGAGGGAAGGTCAGGGTAGGCAAAGAAGAGGGTGCAGGAGATGATCACCAGCACCGTGATATAGAGCACTGACATCAGCAGCGTGACATAAAGCACTGACACTAGCACCGTGATATACAGCACTGACACCAGCACCGTGATATACAGCACTGACACCTTGGGGCTGCGGACTAAAAAATTGTCTGAAAGCATCAGTCAGACGGCCACCTTCTCCACCGCTCCTTCTGACCGATGCCTCAGCAACACGTTGTCCAGGACCAGGAGTTTGTAACCTCCCAGTCTCTGGGAACAGACTCCTGAATGGAAGGAATATGTATTGAAACTTTGGTAATGTTACTTTAAAATGTGGTCTGTATATTGTGGAAATTTAATAAAGATTAATATAAAAAAAAAAAAAGAAATTCTGAAAATTCAGGAATCTTGAGATAATGGAGGCGAGGGAAGGTCAGGGTAGGCAAAGAAGAGGGTGCAGGAGATGATTACCAGCACCGTGATATAGAGCACTGACACCTGCACCGTGATAGAGTGATCTGACATCAGCACCGTGATAGAGAGCACTGACATCAGCAGCGTGACATAAAGCACTGACACTAGCACCGTGATATACAGCACTGACACCTGCACCGTAAGCAGTCCCAGGCAGGGCCGGACTGGCCTTCCGGGATACCGGGAGATTTCCAGGTAGGCCGCCTGCCCTGGGGCCATTTTGCGGCTGCACTGCTACACTCTCCTTCTCATGTGTATCACAGAGCTAGCTGGCTGGCTGGCTCTGTGTTCGTTGGCCGTGCTATAACACGGCCCCACCCCCCTAGACCTGCTTGTGTGATAGGCGGAATATTGATTCTATCTACTATCAGACAAGCAGGTCTAGGGGGGGTGTTATAGCACAGCCGCCGAACACAGAGCCAGCCAGCCAGCTCTGTGATACACAGTAAGAGATGCCGCCCTGTGCCCGGATAGGAGGAGAAGTAGGACATATAGAGGTGATGAGCTTTCTATATTCCTCCATGTAGCCGCTGTTTCTCCTCCTTTCCAATCCAACTTATTTTACTGCCCCCTCCAGTTGTCCTTGTGCTCCCTGCCCCCCCTGCTCTCCTCCCTCACCACACTCTCCAGCCCTCCACAGTGCTCTCCAGCCACCCCCCCCCACAGTGCTCTCCAGCCACCCCCCCACAGTACTGTCCACCCCCCCACAGTGCTCTCCAGCCCCTACATTGCTCTCCAGCCCCCCCCCCCCCACAGTGCTGTCCACCCCCCACAGTTCTCTCCAGCCCCCCACAGTGCTGTCTACCCCCCCACAGTGTGCTCTCCAGACCCCCACAGTGCTGTCCATCCCCCCACAGTGCTGTCCAGCCCACCACAGTGCTCTCCAGCCCCCCCCCCCACAGTGCTGTCCACCCCCCACAGTGCTGTCCACCCTCCCCCCCACAGTGTGCTCTCCAGACCCCCCCAGTGCTCTCCAGACCCCCACGGTGCTGTCCACACCCCCCCCCCCCACAGTGCTGTCCACCCCAAATAGTGCTGTCCACCCCCTTCGCAGTGCTGTCCATCCCCCACAGTACTCTCCAGCCCCCCACAGTGCTGTCCGCCCCCACAGTGCTCTCCAGCCCCCACAGTGCTGTCCTCCCCCCCACAGTGTTCTCCAGCCCCCACAGTGTTGTCCACCCCCCGCAGTGTTGTCCACCCCCCCCCCCCACAGTGCAGTCCATCCCCCACAGTGCTCTCCAGCCCCCACAGTGCTGTCCACCCCCCACAGTGCTCTCCAGCCCCCTCAGTGCTGTCCACCCCCCACAGTTCTCTCCAGCCCCCCACAGTGCTGTCCACCCCCCCCACAGTGCTGTCCATCCCCCATAGTACTCTCCCGCCCCCCACAGTGCTCTCCAGCCCCTACAGTGCTGTCCACCCCCCACCTTGCTCTCCAGCCTCCACAGTGCTGTCCACCCCCCACAGTGCTCTCCACCCCCCCACTGTGCTCTCCAGCCCCCCACTGTGCTCTCCAGCCCCCCACTGTGCTCTCCAGCCCCCACAGTGCTCTCCAACCCCCACACTTCTCTCCAGCCTCCCACAGTGCTCTCTACCCCCCCCTCAGTGCTCTCCACCCCCCCACAGTGCTCTCCAACCACCCCACAGTGCTCTCCACCCTCCCACAGTGCTCCCCACCCCCCACAGTAGTCTCTAGCCCCCACAGTGCTGTCCACCCCCCCACAGTGCTCTCCAGCCCCCCACTGTGCTCTCCAGCCCCCACAGTGCTCTCCACCCCCCCGTGCTCTCCAGCCCCCCACAGTGCTCTCTACCCCCCCCCCCCACAGTGCTCTCCACCCCTCCAGTGCTCTCCACCCTCCTACAGTGCTCTCCACCCCCCCACAGTGCTCTCCAGCCCCCCCACAGTGCTGTCCACCCCCCCACAGTGCTCTCCAGCCACCCTCCCACAGTGCTCTCTTGCCCCCCCCCACAGTGCTGTCCAGCCCCCCACAGTGCTCTCCAGCCCCCCCCCCACAGTGCTGTCCACCCCCACAGTGCTCTCCAGCCCCCCACAGTGCTGTCCACCCCCCCCCCCCCACAGTGTGCTCTCCAGACCCCCACGGTGCTGTCCACCCCCCTGACAGTGCTGTCCATCCCCCACAGTACTCTCCAGCCCCCCACAGTGCTGTCCGCCCCCACAGTGCTCTCCAGCCCCCACAGTGCTCTCCAGCCCCCACAGTGTTGTCCACCCCCCACAGTGCTCTCCACCCCGCTACAGTGCTCTCCAGCCCCCCAAAGTGCTCTCCAGCCCCCCCCCACAGTGCTCTCCAACCCCCCACTGTGCTCTTCAGCCCCCCACAGTGCTCTCCAACCCCCACACTTCTCTCCAGCCTCCCACAGTGCTTTCTACCCCCCCTCAGTGCTCTCCAGCCCGCCACAATGCTCTCCACCCCCCCCATAGTGCTCTCCACCCTCCCACAGTGCTCTCCACCCCCCCCCACAGTGGTCTCTAGCCCCCACAGTGCTCTCCACCTCCCCCCCACAGTGGTCTCCAGCCCGCCACAGTGGTCTCCAGCCCCCACAGTGCTCTCCACCCCACCCCGCAGTGCTCTCCACCCCCCCCACAGTGGTCTCCAGCCCCCACATTGCTCTCAACCCCACCCCGCAGTGCTCTCCACCCCCCCCCCCCCACAGTGGTCTCCAGCTCCCACAGTGCTCTCCAGTCCCGCATGCTCCCCACCCCTGTTCTTTATGCTTCGGCACTCTCTGCCCCCGTGCTCTCCAACCCTGTTCTTTTTGGCTCTCTCAAGCTCCCCCCAGCACTCTCCGCTCCCACCCCTGTACTCTCCACTCCCCCCTGCATTTTGCCCCCACCCATGTGCTCTCCAACTCTGCCAGTCCTCTCCGCCCCCCATAGCACTCTCCAGTCCCCCGTGCTTTCCACCCCTGTTCTTTCTGGCCCCCACTGGTGCTCTCAAGCTACCCCCATTTCTCTCCACTCCTCCCTGCTCTTTGTACCCCCCAGTGCTCTCCAGCCCTGTTTTTCTTCCCCCCAGTAGTCTCAAGCTCCCCCCAGTGCTCTTCGTCACCCCACACTCTTAGCCCCCCCAGTGCTCTCAGCCTCCCGTGCTCTCCACCCCTGTTCTTTTTGGCCCCCACCATTGCTCTCAAGTTTCCCCCCAGCACTCCCGCTCCACACCCCTATACTCTCTACTCCCCTGCAGTTTGCCCCCACCCATGTGCTCTCCAACCCTGCCAGTGCTCTCTGTCCTCCATAGTGCTCGCCAGTCCCCGTGCTTTCCACACCCCTGTGATCTCCACTCGCCCCTGCTCTTTGCCCCCACCCATGTGCTCTCCAACCCCAGCAGTACTCTCTGCTCCCCCTTCTTTCCAGCTCCCACCCAGTGCTCTCCACTTCCCCAGGACCAGAGGACAGGCTGACTGGGGCCAAAAAATAAGGACGGCTGAAGGTGCAGGTGGCCAAGGACCACTCCATCTCACAGCAAACAGATCCTCTGGAAGGAGCACCGTCCCCATCCAAAACGAGAACAGGCTCTGCCTGCTGCTGGCCGTCATGGATATCCTGCTGACATGCAAGGTACTGTACCGAGCATCAACAGCACACCTTCCCACAGACAGGGACTGCAGACTGGGACATGCAGCACAGGAGATGCTGACATGATGGGCACAGCGAGACTGCATTCACGGCACAGTGAGGCTGCATTGATGGACACAGTGAGGCTGCAATGATGGGAACAGTAAGGCTGCAATTATGGGCACAGTGAGGCTGCAATGGTGGGCACAGTGAGGCTGCAATGGTGGGCACAGTGAGGCTGCAATGATGGGCACAGTGAGGCCGAATTCATGGGCACAGTGAGACTGCATTTGATGAACACAGTGAGGTTGCATTGATGGGCACAGTGAGGCTGCATTTGGGCACATTGAGGCTGCATTTGGTGGGCACAGTGAGGCTGCAATGGCGGGCACAGTGAGGCTGCATTTGATGGGCTCAGTGAGGCTGCAATGATGTGCACAGTGAGGCTGCAATGATGTGCACAGTGAGGCTGCAATGATGTGCAAAGTGAGGCTGCATTCATGGGCACAGTGAGATTGAATTTGAGGAGCACAGTGAGGCTGCATTGATGGGCACAGTGAGGCTGCATTTGATGAGCACAGTGAGGCTGCATTGATGGGCACAGTGAGGCTGCATTTGATGAGCACAGTGAGGCTGCATTGATGGGCACAGTGAGGCTGCATTTGATGGGTGGTGAGGCTGCATTGAGCTCTTGTATCATGTCTGCAGTCTCTGACCATCTCCGGTATTATGTCTGCAGTCTCTGACCATCTCTTGTATCATGTCTGTAGTCTCTGAGGGAGTCTGGAGAGGAGTCAGAATGGGGGTCATGGGAGAAGTCAGACTCCTGTAGGTTTGTAAAGTTCACCATCCCTGTGATGTGCTGACTTCCTCCTGGGGCTGCTTATTATGAGGGCTCCCACCATCCCTGTGCTATGCTGACTTCCTCCTGGGGCTGCTTACGGTGAAGGTGTCAGTGCTGTATATCACGGTGCTGGTGTCAGTGCTGTATATCACGTGCTGGTGTCAGTACTTTATGTCACACTGCTGATGTCAGTGCTCTCTATCACGGTGCTGGTGTCAGATCACTCTATCACGGTGCAGGTGTCATTGCTGTATGTCACGCTGCTAATGTCAGTGCTTTCTAGAGGTCGACCGAAAAAAAAGGGCTAACTTGCGTTTGAAAGACCTCTGCGCAAATACTGCGTCACATAAAATATTGCAACAACCGCTATTTTATTCCCTAGGGTCTCTGCTAAAAAATATATATATAATTTTTGGGGCTTCTGAGTGATTTTCTAGCAGAAAATACTGGATTTTTACTTGTAAGCAACAAGCGTCAGAAAAGATTTAGTCTTTAAATGGTTAAACTGAGAACTTGGAGTTCAGCCCATTGAAGAAGAAACATTGTATCACTTTGATCTTTTCTTGGCAGCCTGCCCAGAGAGGAGGAAAGTCCTTTACTGATGTCTTCAGGCAATTTACATTGACTTCTATTACAGAAGTCTTTTGCAAGTCATAATAAATACGGAATTCGTAAACAAAAGTTTGTATTCCGTACAGAATTCGGACACACGGCAATTCGTAGTTCGGATCCTCCCGAACGTACGAATTTTGGGAAATTCGTACGAATTTGCGATTCGTACGAAACGAATCGCACATGTCTACTACATGGTTTTGGTAAATCTGAAAACAAAAATCAGCAGAAAATCTGACAGTGTGTATAGGGCTTTAGGGTGCTAGTGTAGCACTAACCCCCGAAGGAGCTGCTGGATAGATTGGGCTTACCGTTACCTTCTTTTTCCTCACTTCACGTCTAGGGGTGTCCCGTGGTAGATGACCCAGTAACTTGAGAGACTGACGACAGATTCACTTAAATGGATTTTATTTGCAAAAACTTAGACAATGAACAGTCTCTTAAAATGGGAAAGGAAGTTCAGGTACTCTTAGTGTCAAAGTCAATATTGAAGAACTTGCTTACTTTGACTGCATCCAGAGAATAGCCATTCACAACTGGATGTTCACTCAAGTTGGACAGTCCCTCTCTCACAAGGCTTAGCAGCCAACAAGGTGCTTACTCAGGAACAAGTCTCTGCCACAGACGTTGTTGTAGAACACGTAGGAAAACTAAACTTGTAGAACACTCGTGTGATACCTGGATCTTTCAGCCAGCTTGGCGATATCAACGAGACCGGATTCTCTTGGGGACTTCAGCTCCTCCAGGCTCTGGCTAAGAAACCAACCTGTATGTGGCCTTCTTCTGAAGAGTCCTCCCCTGGATAGCGTGAAGTCACTGGGTCTCTCCCAAACCAGAGACGGCACCCAAACACCTCAGAATCCTCCTTTAGTTACCTTGCCTCGGGCTAGCCAGTCCCGAGACAACAAGATCGGGTGGATCCACACCCCAGGGCATAGCCTTCCTGGGGGCTGGTCAGGAAGACCAGGACCATGAAGTCAGTACATCCTTCTGGACCGGTAACCCCAAACCACATGACATCCGCATGACATCCGCATTTTAAATACCCTCTCCCAGAAAGCACAGCAAGAGCGCCACTCCCACTGGGCGGGTTCCAAGAAAGAGTAACTTAAGCACCCAACCAGACCATAATTCCATGCCTTCCAGAAGAGACAGTGCCCCCTATGGTCAGGCTGAATATCTCATAGTCAGCCAGACTTATGCTGAGGTCCAAATTTAGACAATTGTACCCAAACCAAACTGCAGTTCAGGTGTAACCTTAAGTTTGAAAAACACATAGTGTGTGCTCTTCAGGAGCCGTGTAACACTAGGAAGATAATGCTGGACCTTGCAGACTGGTAGATTCGTCTTTCTTAGAAATCAGCAGCTACAGTATCTTCTACTTTTGTAAAAACAAGTGAAATTCCTCTTTAACTGCACTGTGAAAATTGAGGTCTTCGGCATAGTTACATTTTCTGGCAGGGGTGCCTGGATCACAGAAGTGGCTTAAAAAAAACTTACAAGTACTGTGGTGGCTTACACAGTTCCCACATACATATTTAACCACTTAAGGACCGCCGCATGCCAATGTACGTCATCACAATGGCATGTACAGGCACAAGCACGTAGATGCCTTCCACCGGGTGGGGGGTCTGATCGGACCCCCCCGCTGGATGCGGCAGTCCATTTCGCTGGGGATGAGGGGATGGCCGTTGGTTTCTGGCCATCCCCTCTCGATCGCTCCTGGCGAACGAGAAGCTTCCCCCGCCTGTGTAAAATAAACACAGGCAGGGAGGAAGTGATGTCATTCTCCTTGGGGTGGTCTTTTTGACTGGACTACGAGGAGAAGTGAAAGTAAGTGTGCACCATCACTACACTAACACGTAGGCACACACAGGCACACAAACCCCCCCCCAGTCACAGTGTCACTGATTGCAGTGATCATTTATTTACTGATCACTGCATTCAGTGTCAGTTGTGACAGTAAAAACTGTCAGGGCAGTTAGTGTTAGGTCCAGGGTAGCCCCCTACCACCCCCCAATAAAGGTTTAACCCCCTGATTGCCCCTAGAGTTAACCCTTTCATCCCCTTTTGCCAGTGTCACTAAGCGATCGTTTTTCTGATCGCTGCATTAGTGTCGCTAGGTAGCTAGTTATTTTATTAGGTTCACCGCAAAGTTTTTATAGTGCTAGGTACCCCCGATATACTACCCAATAATGGTTTTAACCCCCTGATTGCCCCTAGTTAACCCTTTCACCAGCTATCACCGTATAAGTGTCACTGGTGACGCTGGTTAGCCAGTTAGTTATTTAAGTTCCCCATCAGGTTTTTATATAGCGCCAGGGATCCCCATATACTACCTAATAAAAATTTGAACCCCCTGATTGCCCCTAGTTAACCCTTTCACCAATGATCACCGTATAAGTGTTACGGGTGACTCTGGTTAGTTTGCTTTTTATAGCATCAGGGCACCCACCATTTATTACCCAATAAAGGTTTAACCCCCTGATCACCCGGCGGGTTATATCAATTAGGTTTTAGGGTCAGGGTCTGCGTCGCCCGAGGCAGCGCTAGGTTAGTGCCAGTACCGCTAACACCCATGCACAAAGCATACACCTCCTGTAGTGGTATAGAATCTGAACAGATCAATATCTGATCTGATCAGATCTATACTAGCGTCCCCAGCAGGTTAGGGTTCCAAAAAAACGCATTGTTAGCGGGATCAGCCCAGATACCTGCTAGCACCTGCATTTTGCCCCTCCGCCCAGACCACCCAAGTGCAGTATCGATCGATCACTGTCACTTACAAAACACATAACTGCAGCGATCGCAGAGTCAGGCCTGATCCCTGCGATCGCTAACAGTTTTTTTTGGTAGCGTTTTATATTTAAATCCGAAAGGCAGTGCTTGGTTTTCGGGGTCCCTGTACATGGCAAGGCTCCCAAAAAGTCCCCCACATGTGGTATCCCCGTACTCGGGAGAAGCAGCAGAATTTATTTTGGGGTGTAATTTGACTTATGCCCATAGCATGTGTGAGCAATATATCATTTAGTGACAACTTTGTGCAAAAAAAAAAATTGTAATATTCCTGCAACTTTTGGCAAAATATAAAATATTTCATGGACTCAACATGCCTCTCAGTAAATAGCTTGGGGTGTCTTATTTCCAACATGGGGTAATTTGGGGGGGTTTTGTGTTATTTTGGCATTTTATGGCCTTCAAAACTGTGATAGGTTGTGAGGAGTGAAATCAAAAATTAGCACCCTTAGAAATCCTGAAGGCAGTGATCGGTTTTCGGGGTGCCGTACGCGGCTAGGCTCCCAAAAAGTCCCACTTATGTGGTATCCCCGTACTCAGGAGAAGCAGCAGAATATATTTTGGGGTGCAATTCCACATATAACTATGGCATGTGTGATCAATATATCATTTAGTGACAACTTTTTGTAAACTTTTTTTTTTTTGTGTCATTATTCAATCACTTGGGACAAAAAAAAAAAATTCAATGGGCTCAACATGCCCCTCAGCAATTTCCTTGGGGTGTCTACTTTCCAAAATGGGGTCATTTGGGGGGGTTTGTACTGCCCTGCCATTTTAGCACCTCAAGAAATGAGATAGGCAGTCATAAATTAAAAGCTGTGTAAATTCCAGAAAATGTACTCTAGTTTGTAGACGCTATAACTTTTGCGCAAACCAATAAATATACGCTTATTGACATTTCTTTTACTAAAGACATGTGGCTGAATAAATTTTGCCCTAAATGTATGACTAAAATTGAGTTTGATTTTTTTTGTAACAAAAGTATAAAATATATTTTTTTCTCAAAAATTTTCTGTCTTTTTCCATTTATATTGCAAAAAATAAAAATCGCAGAGGCAATCAAATACCATCAAAAGAAAGCTCTATTTGTGGGAAGAAAAGGACGCAAATTTCGTTTGGGTACAACATTGCATGACCGCGCAATTACCAGTTAAAGCAGTGCAGTGCCAAATTGTAAAAAGACCTCTGGCTGAAAATTGGTCCGGGGCTGAAGTGGTTAAACTGCATATTTATCTGATTGCTTGGAAAATTATCTAGCAGAGACAATGGGGTTGATTTACTAAAGGCAAATAGACTGTGCAGTTTGCAGGTGCAATTGCTCCAGAGCTTAGTAAATGAGGTAAGGCTTGACTTTGCAATGAGTACCCAAATCCTGTGCAAGGAAAAAAAAAAAAAAAAAAAAAAACATTATTGCTTGCACATGATTGGATGATGGAAGTCAGCAGAGCTTCTGCTTATTTACTAAGCTCTGAAGCAACTGCTTTTGCAGAGGGCAACTGCACTTTACAAAGTGCACAGTCTTTTTCCCTTTAGTAAATCAACCCCACTGTGTTAGGTCTACATGGGGATCACATGTAAAAATTGTTTCATGATAAAGTAGATCGTGACAAATTCAGCAACTCTGCTAAACATCAGATGGCAACTGAGTAATAACAGTGCAGGTGAAGAGGTAACTGATGGGCTTCTTTACTGATATCTGTAGCTACCAGTCTGCACCCTTCGTTTAGAGATATGCCGCGTACACACGATCAGAATTCTCATCGGAAAAAGTTCTGATGGTTTTCCCATTGGAATTCCAACGGAATTTCGCTCAAACTGTTTCGCCTACACACGGTCACACCAAATTCCGACGGTCAATAACACCGCGACATACAACACGTTCAACGGCACTATATAAGGGAAGTTTAATGCTTCCGAGCATGCATCGAATTGTTTCCGAGCATGCGTCGGAAATTTTGCGTGTCAGAATTGCATACATCTGATAGAAAGGTTTTCCGAACAGGCTCTCAATCTAAAGTTCGTTGGAGATGCCGACAGAAAAAGACCGATGGGCATACACGCGGTCAGAAAATCTGATGAAAAGCTCCCATCGGACTGTTTCCTTCGGAAATTCCGGCCGTGTGTACGCGGCAATATGCTGCGACTAGGGAGCTCAAATTCTAAAGCAGGCCATACATTATGCAATTTTCTTTCCTTCCACCAGAAGTGGAAGGAATGAAAATTTCTCAATTCCCCCGATCAACACAGTCAGTGCTGATGGGAGAATCCTTCCAGCAGCGCTATTGTATTCTGCAGGCGGGAAGAGCATGGATTAAAACAGGAGGAAAAAAAACAAAGGGGTTAAGACAGGGCTTCAATGGGAAAACACACTCGGTGGAATAAGTACAAAAGTTTATCATATGAAAAAGATGCATGAAAAAATAACAGCATGGCTAATTAGCCAGGAAATAATCAAAACCTTCACCAAACATACTAAAACACTGGGGGTTATTTACTAAAGGCACTGAAAGTGCACTTGGAAGTGCAGTTGCTGTAGATCCGAGGGGGAGCATTTTAGCTTGCACATGATTGGATAATAAAATCAGCAGAGCTTCCACTCCTTTCAGAGCTTCCCCTCAGATCTACAGCAACTGCACTTCCAAGTGAACTTGCAATGCACTTGTAGTGCAGGGTGGATTTGCCTTTAGTAAATCAACCCCGTTACGGCAATGTTGTCGCAATGAGATAAAACAGCCCGGGCTCACTTACACACACACAATTAATTCCTCACACACACAGGGGTTGCTAGATGGTCAAAACCTAAAAGGCGTCATCCAGTGACAGCAAATACCGAGTGGCATAAAGTTCAAGAAACCCTTGAATCCAGTAATGCAGGGATGGTGTCCCCGATTTAGAGACGGAGATACCAGTCTGAAGAAATAGCCACTAATTGAGTCAGCAATGTGGAGAGAGCAGCAGTGTGTTGTCCAAAGACATTCACATATGCAGATGGATAGACACTGGAGATGTTGTCAGTATAGGAGCTGGATATAGGGGAGCATATATGATGAAAACAGGTAATCCTGTCCCCATTGGGGAGGTTTGCACTCGCTTCCTGTGCTAGTGACCCCCGCTCATGTTCTGACATTAGGGAAAACTCCAAGGACAGAAGTGAGGGGAAATCTCAATGGGGCCCCACACAGCATTACCTCCCCCATACAATTTCTAACCCTTCCCCCACTGTATACAGAACACAAAGAGATCCACCTGATCACATGGCAGAGAAAAGCTCAGACACTTCCAGGATTTAACAGGTTTTATTACAAAAAAATTTCTTTCCATAAATCCATTTCTCTTCTCTTGTGATGTGATGTTGAACTGGCTGGGAGACGTGACTCTTCTTTTTGTGAATGGATCTCTCTACAGATCTTCTCTGTTTGCGGCTCAGAGCGATCGTCAGGTTGGAGGGGAGGCCGCCATCTTGTACACTCTCTGTAAAATCTCATAACAGGGACAATTAATCAACAAGCCTGTCTGTAGAGTGTGGGGGGGACCGGGGTGTGAACTACGGACCCCAGTGCTGCAAGGCATATGTGCTAACCACTGAGCCGCTATGCTGCACATACTACTCCAGGAAGAGTCAATTCCCTAACACGGCCCCCTTACACGCCATATCCCTTGCCTCTCCTGGGGTCTAATGTTATTCTCTGTGGTAGCACAGCTCTTTAACCCCTACTTTAGGCTCCTGATATCCTTTTATATATTGGGGTAAAGGGGAACACTACAGAGCAATGCCAATGGTACTCGGCCACCAGGTCCCGATCTCCCTCCAGGCAGTGGCACCCTGTCCTCTGCCTCTATGGCCCTGGAGGACCAGAGCAACACAATGAAGTCACTTCTAGTCCAGGGTTTTTTTATTATATAAAGCAAATGGTCAGAATTCTTTTGATCTTTTAAAGGTAAAGGAGAGATTTGGCATCTTTTTGACCCCAGATCTCTCCTTAAAGCGAATCTGCCATTCTTTTTTCTATTACAAGGGATGTTTACATTCCTTGTAATAGGAATAAAAGTGTTGTGGCCTACCTACCTGTGGTCAGTTTTTAATGGAAAGCAGAGGGACGGCAGGAACACCAGGGATTTCACACAAAGGAAGCAACACAGAGAGAACAGGATCCTTTCTCATACAAGTATATCGTACAGCAGGCACATATCAGGAATATGAAGTGTTGGGGTAACAAATGCTTTGCGTGAGCCTCATGCCAACCTTTACTTAGTGTTGTGGCCTACCTAAAAATAGATCAAGTTTTTATATAGGCAGGTGGCCCTTCACCATGCATAGTGTTTGGAAGATGTACAGATGGTCAGATTGATATCACATCAAGCTGAGGGGATCGAATTGTCTGCAACTGGCAGAATATGTTCACTTACCATGGAGCATTTGAGATATGCATGTGATACGTTGGTTACTGCTCAGACACTATGGGCATGCTACGGGAGATGGCTAGAGACTGGGGGCATGCTACGGGAGATGGTCAGAGACTGGGAGCATGTTACGGGATATGGTCAGAGACTGGGAGCATGTTACGGGATATGGTCAGAGACTGGGGGCATGCTACGGGAGATGGTCAGAGACTGGGGGCATGCTACGAGATATGGACACAGACTGGGGGCATGCTACAGGAAATGGTCAGAGACTGGGGGCATGCTACGGGATATGGTCAGAGACTGGGGGCATGCTTACGGGAGATGGTCAGAGACTGGGGGCATGCTACCGGATATGGTCAGAGACTGGGGGCATGCTACCGGATATGGTCAGAGACTGGGGGCATGCTACCGGATATGGTCAGAGACTGGGGGCATGCTACCGGATATGGTCAGAGACTGGGGGCATGCTTATGGGAGATGGTCAGAGACTGGGGCATGCTACGGGATATGGACAGAGACTGGGGGGAATGCTACAGGAGATGGTCAGAGACTGGGGGAATGCTACAGGAGATGGTCAGAGACTGGGGGAATGCTACAGGAGATGGTCAGAGACTGGGGGAATGCTACAGGAGATGGTCAGAGATTGGGGGCATGCTACGGGAGATGTTCAGAGACTGGACCCTAATACTGCTGGGGTCCTAGGGGGTGCAAACCAGTGCCAGTGGGCTGCAGACTGGGCTCCAGAGAGCTGGACAATGACTTTTTTTATGAATGCAATCATAAATAAAAAGAAAAACAGGTTTTAATTGAGTTTACTGTTTTTATCCCTCCTCCACATAGAAATTGGAGCTCTTCTACAGAAATTGGAGCTCTTCTTCTGAATAACAATTGTGTGGTCATGCAACACTGTACCCAAACTAAATTTTTATCATTTTCTTCCCACAAATAGAGATTTCTTTTGGTGGTATTTGATCAAGTCTGGGTTTTTTATTTTTTGCTAAACAAACTAAAAAAGACTGACATTTTTGGGGAAAAAAAGTTTTTCCTTGTTTGTTATAAAATGTTATTTTCTCCTTCACTGACACGCACTGATAGGGCACTAATATGGCACTAATATGTATAATTGAAGGGCACTGTTTGGCACTGATGGGCATTGTTTTTTGGCATTGATAGGCGGCACTGATGATGAGGCACTGATTGGCATCTATCATGGGCACTGACTGGCATTACTGGTGGGCACTGACTGGCACTTTGGTGGGTACTGACTGGCAGCTGTGGCGGCAGCTCTGATGGGGGCTGAGCTGATAATCAATGCAGTATCAGCTCAGACCCCCCTCTAACAGGAGAGCCGCTGATCGGCTCTCCTGTCAGCGTGAACCGAGGAAAGTCATTTACAGGTACTTTCCTGGTTACACGCTATGATCAGCTGTGATTGGTCACAGCTGATCATGTGGTAAAGAGCCTAAGTGAGAGGCTCTTCACCCTGATTGGAGTTGCACTGTGTCGGAGTGACACACCACACCACCGATCGCCACACAGTGCGCCCCCGTGGCTTATCCTGCCTGACATCATATGACGTACAGTCAGGATAACGGAACCACCACCCGGCCATCATTCTGCTATAGGCAGGGTGGGAAGTGGTTAAAGTATTTAAAAATAACAAACATTTCATACTCACCTGCTCTGTGCAGTGGTTTTATACAGAGCAGCCCAGATCCTCCTCTTCTCGGGTTCCCTTGCCAGGGCTTCTGACCCCTCCCTCCTGCCAAGTTCCCCCACAGTGAGCAGCTTGCTATGGGGACAGCCGAGCTGCTGCTCTGTGCATCCATTCAGACACGGAACACCACGCCCACTCTCTCCTCATTGGCTCACCGACTTTGACAGCAGTAGGAGCCAATGGCACCCGCTGCTATCTCAGCCAAAAAGGAGTGAGAGTCTCGGACAGCTAAGGCTCTTGTGCAACATCGCTGGATTGAGATAGGGCTTGGATAAGTATTGGGGGGGACGGGCTGCTGCACACAGAAGTTTTTTTTTATCTTAATGCATATAATGCGTTCAAATAAAAAAACCTTCTACCTATAGACCTACTTTGCACCTGGAATTCAACTTTACACAATGGGGTTGATTTACTAAAGCTGGAGGGTGCAAACTTTGGTGCAGCTGTGCATGGAAACCAATCAGCTTCCATGAATTTTTGTCAAAGCTTGGTTTGAACAAGCTGATTGGCTACCATGCACAGCTGCACCAGATTTTGCACTCTCTGGTTTTAGTAAATCAACCTCAGTGTGTGTTCAGATCTGTGCACCCACTCTTGCCTGCATGTTATTTTTGACATGTGGTGGTGTCCGTGCAGATGCTGTGTCCTCATCCACCTCTATAGGCCGCCTGCAGATGGCCCAGAGCAAATGCAGGTGCAATAACAGAGGGAGCCTGCATGCATGGAATTTGTTTAGTGTAATAAAAAATTATATCTGGCCTCCTCCTCCCCCTTATAGCCGGCCAATTGCGCTCCTTTTTTGTAAGATGTTATGGCTGGGTTCACACTAGTGAAAATTGGATGTGGGTTTTCTCCACATCCAATTTGCATGTCAGAAGATTGTGATCGACTCTCTATGGAGCCGGTTCACACATCTCCGGAGCGAATTGCACAGAAGTCCTGTGCGTCTTCTGGTCTGTTTCAGGTCTGAATTTAGCCAAAAATTCAGACTGAAATCGGACTTAAAATAGGGAACAGGGACCCACCAGACCCTGCTGTGACCCGCTCCATGCGGCAGTGTGAACCCAGCCTAAAATGCCACTAAATTCTGGTTTGAAAAAAATATATGTATTCAAGTATGTATTCTTAACCCAAAAAGTACCTTTTACTGCTCCGACTCCAAATCTACATTTAAAAAAAAAATGATTATCTGATTTGTTGTTGCAGGGTAGCTACATTAGTTCTCCATGTCCCACTGTAAGCAAGAACATAGAACGTGTCTTCTCACTCCTGAGATGAAAGTGTATAGAGCAGTCCGAATGACCAAATGAAATACTATTAAAAATAAGGATATTGTTTAAAAAAAAAATTTTTTTTTTTTTAAATCCGGCCTCCTCTTTCCCCTTATAACCGGCCAATCCGCTCCTTTTTTGCAAGATGTTAAAGTGATTCTAAACTCTGGTTTAAAAAAAACTTTCTATTCTTGTATGTATTCTTGACCCCCAGAAAGTACCTTTTTTCACTGCTCTCAGATTCCCCCCAAATCTCTTTTTTTTTTAACCGCTTAAGGACCGCTTCATGTACATATACGTCGGTACTTTGAAGAGGGATATATTGGTAACGGCAGCAGCAGCTGCTACCACAACCGAGATATCCCTCTTTACAGGAGGCGGTCCTGTGTGCGATAACGGTGGTCTCTGCGGCGGATTCACTGCGAGATCACTGTTATATGCGGCGGGAGAGGTGCCACCCCCACTCCCCCGCACCCTCCGTCGCTTACTGGAGCCGTCGGTAGGGGCGGAGGCGATCGGATCCTTCTTGCTGCTGGGTATGGAGACGAGTGAGGCTAAGATGGCCCCCTCTCATCTCTATACCATAGGAGGGCGGAAGCGACGTCAAAACGTCACTTCCGCCCATACCTCTTAAAGGTACATTTTGTTCAATATAATTTTTTCAAATGACATTTTTTTTTTTTAAGTCCAGATATGAGCTATGAGGACTTTTTGACCCCAGATCTCATATTTAAGAGCACCTGTCATTCTTTTTTCTATTACAAGGGATGTTTATATTCCTTGTAATAGAAATAAAAGTGATCTATTTTTTTTAAACCACTGTAAAAATAAAAAAACTCAAGTAAAATAAATTAGAAAAAATAATAATTTTTAAAACACCCCGTCCCGACGAGCTCGCGCGCAGAAGTGAATGCATACGTGAGTAGTGCCCGCATATGAAAACAGTAGTCAAACCACACATGTGAGGTATCGCCACGATCGGTAGAGGGAGAACAATAATTTTAGCCATAGACCTCCTTTGTAACGCAAAACATGCAACCTGTAGAATTTTTTAAATGTCGCTTATGGAGATTTTTAAGGGTAAAAGTTTGACGCCATTCCACGAGCGGGCGCAATTTTGAAGCGTGACATGTTGTGTATCAATTTACTCGGCATAACATTATCTTTCACAATATAAAAAAAAATTGGGCTAATTTTACTGTTGTCTTATTTTCTTATTCAAAAAAGTGATTTTTTTTTTAAATTGCGCTTGTAAGACCGCTGCGCAAATACGGTGTGATAAAAAGTATTGCAATGACCGCCATTTTATTCTCTGGGGTGTTAGAAAAAAACAGTAATGTTTGGGGGTTCTAAGTAATTTTCTAGAAAAAAAAAACGTTTTAAACGTGTAAACACCAAGTATGAAAAAGAGGCCTGGTCCTTAAAGCGGGGTTCCACCCTAAAGTGGAACTTCCGCTCATCGGAACCCTCCCCCCTCCGGTGTCACATTTGGCACCATTCGGGGGGGTACAGATACCTGTCTAAGACAGGTATTTGCACCCACTTCTGGGCATAGACTCCCACAGGAGTTTATGCTTCTTCCTGTCCCGGCTGCTGTCTGCTGGGACACACACGGGTCCCAGAGACAGCGCAGACCATTCCTATTACGCTGCGTGAATTGTGCATGTGCAGTAGGGAACTAGGAAGTGAAGCCGCAACGCTTCACTTCCTGATTCCCTGACCGAGAATGGCGGCGGTAGCCGCTGAGAGCCGAGCGATTGATTGCGTACAATCGCGTAGTGGCGACAAACTACATACATTTTTAAAAGCCTTTACAGAGGAGGTCTACTGCTAAAATTACTGCCCTCGATCTGACCTTTGTGGTGATACCTCACATGCATGGTGCAATTGCTGTTTACATATGACGCCAGACCGATGCTTGCGTTCGCCTTTGCGCAAGAGCAGGGGGGGACAGGGGTGCTTTTATTTTGCTTTTTTAATTTATTTTTCAACTGTTCCTTCCAGTTTTGTTTTTTTTTATCATTTTTATTGTTATCTTAGGGAATGTAAATATCCCATATGATAGCAATACGTAGTGACAGGTACTCTTTTTTTTTTTTTTTTAAATGCCCTCAAAGCATCTGACCACACCAAGTTCAGTGTGAAAATGCTTTCCCAATTTCCCAATGGCAATGTTTATATCCGGGAGGGGAGACATTCCCTCCCACTGCTTGTAAAAGCAGTCTAGAGGCTAATTAGCCGCTAGGACTGCTTTTACATGAAAGCCATTCACTGGCTGAAAAGAATGATACCAAGATGATACCTAAACCTGCAGGCATCGTTCTGGTATAACCAAAGTCCAGCAACATACCAGTACGTTGCTGGTCCTTGTTGGACATATATTGTAATCTTTTTTTTTTTTTTCATGCAGCCTGTTGGCTGAACGAAAAAAAAGAGATTGATCGGTGGGTATGCCCACCATTAGAATACCTCCCTTCATCCACCCACTTCTAAGGATGGGCATACATGCACCATTTATATATGCCGAAGCATGGGGGCATCGGCCCCAAAAGTTAGGAGCAAATTGCTCCTCCGCCCCTGCTGCCCCCATGCTTCGGCATATATGCTCTTTTTTTTGTTGTTTAACTGTGGTGGTGAAATCACCTCCTACAGCGTTGGAGTCACGGCTTTATGTATCTTGGGAGCAAACGCTGTTGCTGTCAAGATAAATAAATCCGCGCTGCAACTGAATGGAGCACCTGAAAACAAAAAAATGGTTAACCATAAAACAGTAAACAGTAAAGTATAAAAAAATTGCATACCTGAAAAGCAAACAGGATGAAATATAATAACAATAAAACACCTTCTTGAACCTTCCTAACTTCCTGAAATGGGTTTTGGGCTGTGGGCTTTGGCAGTGGCGGCTGGTGAAGTTTTAGGACGAGGGGGCACCCCGCCCCTTCAGATCTGGCCCCTCCCACTTCTCACAAGCCACACCCCATATCAAAATCAAATCAACATATACCAGGCTGCACATTATACACAGGGCTCTACTAAAGCAGATGAACCGTGCCCATCTTGTGTATAACCACATCAGACACCTTTTCTGCAACCTGTAAATCGCACATATTTGCATTCTGCAACCTGTAAATCACACATATCTGTATTCTGCAAACTCTAAATCACACATATCTGCATTCTGCAACCTGTAAATCACACATAACTGCATTCTGCAACCTGTAAAATGCACATATCTGCATTCTGCAACATGTAAATTGCACATATCTGCATTCTGTAAATCACACATCTGCATATTGTAAATTGCACATATCTGCAACCTGTAAATCGCACATATCTGCATTCTGCAACCTGTAAATTGCCCATATCTGCATTCTGAAACATGTAAATTGCACATATCTGCATTCTGTAAATCGCATTCTGTAAATCGCACATATCTGCATTCTGTAAATCACACATCTGCATTCTGTAAATCGTACATATCTACAACCTGTAAATTGCACATATTTACAACCTGTAAATAGCACATATCTGCATTCTGTAAATCGCACATATCTGCATTCTGCAAATCGCACATAGCTACAACATGCAAATCGCATATATCTACAACCTGTAAATCGCACATATCTACAACCTGTAAATAGCACATATCTCCATTCTGTAAATCACATTCTGTAAATTGCACATATCTACAAACTGTAAATTGCACATATCTAGCCTAGCCGCGTACGGGGCACGCAAAAACCAATCACCGCCTGCAGGCTTTCTAAGGGTGTAAATTTTTGATTTCACTCCTCACTACCTATCTCAGTTTCGAAAGGCCATAAACTGCCAAGATAGCACAAAAAAAGTGGTCTGCAAAATGCTCACCATACCTCTCAGCAAATGGGTCATTGGGGTGTCTACTTTCCAAAATGGGGTCATTTGAGGGGGTTTTGAACTATCCTGGCATTTTATGCACAACATTTAGAAGCTTATGTCACACATCACCCACTCTTCTAACCACTTGAAGACAAAGCCCTTTCTGACACTTTTTATCTACATGAAAAAAAATATTCGCAAGAAAATGACTTTGAATCCCCAAACATTATATATTTTTTAAAACAAAGGCCCTGCAGATTAAAATGGTGGGTGTTTCATATTTTATTTATTTTTTTCACACAGTATTTGCGAAGCGATTTTTCAAACGCATTTTTTTGGGGAATAAACACACTTTCTAAAATTTGAATGCGCTAAAACACACTAAATTGCCAAAATGTTTGATGAAATAAAAAAGATGATCTTTGGCTGAGTAAATGGATACTAAATACAACCTGCTTTAAAATTGAGCACAAACGTGCAATGGCGTCAAACTACATACATTTTTAAAAGCCTTTAAAAGCCTTTACAGGGTACCACTTTAAATTTACAGGGGAGGTCTACTGCTAAAATTACTGCCCTCGATCTGACCTTCGCGGCGATGCCTCGCATGGTGCAATTGCTGTTTACATTTGACGCCAGACCGATGCTTGCATTTGCGCAAGAGCAGGGGGGACAGAGGTGCTTTTTTTTTTTTAAATGGGTTTTATTAGACCCTAGATCTCTCCTCTGCCCTCAAAGCATCTGACAACACCAAGATCGGTGTGATAAAATGCTTTCCCAATTTCCTAATGGCGCTGTTTACATCCGGTGAAATCTAAGTCATGAAATGCTCGTAGCATCCGGTTTCTTAGACCATAGAGATGATTGGAGCCATTCTGGTCTCTGATGAGCTCTATAGTCAGCTGGCCGAATCACCAGCTGCATTCTCAGGCTCCCTGTTGGGACAGGAGAGCCAGAGAAGAACATGGAAGATGGTGGGGGGGGCATGGGGGCATTCCCTCCCACTGCTTGTAAAAGCAGTCTAGAGGCTAATTAGCCCTTAGGATTGCTTTTACATGAAAGCCGACCGCTGCCTGAAAAGGATTATACCTAAACCTGCAGGCATCATTCTGGTATAACCACTCAGTCCAGCAACATACCAGTACGTTGCTGGTCCTTGTTGGGCATATATTGTAATCTCTTTTTTTTTCATGCAGCCTGTGGGCTGAACGAAAAAAAGAGATTGATCGGTGGGTATGCCCACCATTAGATACCTCCCTTCATCCACCCACTTCTAATGATGGGCATACGTGCACCATTTATATATGCCGAAGCATGGGGGCATCCGCCCCAAAAGTTAGGAGCAAATCGCTCCTCCGCCCCTGCTGCCCCCATGCTTCGGCATATATGCTCTTTTTTTCGTTGTTTAACTGTAGTGGTGAAATCACCTCCTACAGCGCTGGAGTCACGGCTTTATGTATCGTGGGAGCAAACGCTGTTGCTGTCAAGATAAATAAATCCGCTCTTCAACTGAATGGCGTACCTGCTAAACAAATGATGGTTAACATGCAAATCGCACATATCTACAACATGCAAATCACATATATCTACAACCTGTAAATAGCACATATCTCCATTATGTAAATTGCACATATCTACAAACTGTAAATTGCACATATCTAGCCTAGCCGCGTACGGGGCACGCAAAAATCAATCACCGCCTGCAGGCTTTCTAAGGGTGTAAATTTTTGATTTCACTCCTCACTACCTATCTCCATTTCAAAGGCCATAAAATGCCAAGATGGCACAAAAAAATGGTCTGCAAAATGCTCACCATACCTCTCAGCAAATGGGTCATTGGGGAGTCTACTTTCCAAAATGGGGTAATTTGAGGGGGTTTTGAACTATCCTGGCATTTTATGCACAACATTTAGAAGCTTATGTCGCACATCACCCACTCTTCTAACCACTTGAAGACAAAGCCCTTTCTGACACTTTTTGTTTACATGAAAAAAAAATTTTTTGCAAGAAAATGACTTTGAATCCCCAAACATATATTATTTAAAGCAAAGGCCCTGCAGATTAAAGTGGTGGGTGTTTCATTTATTTATTTTTTTCACACAGTATTTGCGAAGCGATTTTTCAAACGCATTTTTTGGGGAATAAACACACTTTTTGAAATTTGAATACACTAAAACCCACTAAATTGCCCAAATATTTGATGAAATAAAAAAGATGATCTTTGGCTGAGTACATGGATACGAAACACGACCTGCTTTAAAATTGAGCACAAACGTGCAATGGCGTCAAACTACATACATTTTTAAAAGCCTTTAAAAGCCTTTACAGGGTACCACTTTAAATTTACAGGGGAGGTCTACTGCTAAAATTACTGCCCTCGATCTGACCTTCGCGGCGATGCCTCGCATGGTGCAATTGCTGTTTACATTTGACGCCAGACCGATGCTTGCATTTGCGCGAGAGCAGGGGGGACAGGGGTGCTTTTTTTTTTTTTTCTTTTTTTTTTTAAATGGGTTCTATTAGACCCTAGATCTCTCCTCTGCCCTCAAAGCATCTGACAACACCAAGATCGGTGTGATAAAATGCTTTTTTACCAATTTCCTAATGGCGCTGTTTACATCCGGCGAAATCTAAGTCATGAAATGCTAGTAGCTTCCGGTTTCTTAGACCATAGAGATGATTGGAGCCATTCTGGTCTCTGAGGAGCTCTATAGTCTGCAGCCGGTGATTCAGCCAGCTTTCTCAGGCTCCCTGTTGGACAGGAGAGCCAGAGAAAAACATGGAAGATTGTGGGGGGGCATTCCCTCCCACTGCTTCTAAAAGCAGTCTAGAGGCTAATTAGCCGCTAGGATTTCTTTTACATGAAAGCCGACCGCTGCCTGAAAAGGATGATACCTAAACCTGCAGGCATCATTCTGGTATAACCACTCAGTCCAGCAACATACCAGTACGTTGCTGGTCCCTTGTTGGGCATATATTGTAATCTTTTTTTTTTTTCATGCAGCCTGTGGGCTGAATGAAAAAAAGAGATTGATCGGTGGGTATGCCCACCATTAGATACCTCCCTTCATCCACCCACTTCTAATGATGGGCATACGTGCACCATTTATATATGCCGAAGCATGGGGGCATCCACCCCAAAAGTTAGTTCCTCCGCCCCTGCTGCCCCCATGCTTCGGCATATATACTCTTTTCATTTTATTTTTTTTAACTGTGGTGGTGAAATCACCTCCTACAGGGCTGGAGTCACGGTTTTATGTATCGTGGGAGCAAACACTGTTGCTGTCAAGATAAATAAATCCGAGCTGCAACTGAATGGCGTGCCTGCTAAGCAAATGATGGTTAACATTCAAATCGCACATATCTACAACCTGTAAATCGCACATATCTACAACCTCTAAATCGCACATATCTACAACCTCTAAATCGCACATATCTACAACCTCTAAATCGCATTCTGTAAATCACACATATCTGCATTCTGTAAATCGCATATATCTGCATTCTGTAAATCACACATCTGCATTCTGTAAATCGCATATATCTACAACATACAAATTGCACATATCTACAACCTGTAAATCACACATATCTACAACATGCAAGTCGCATATATCTACAACCCGTAAATTGCACATATCTACATGCAAATCGCACAAATCTACAACATGCAAATCGCACAAATCTACAACATGCAAATCGTACAAATCTACAACATGCAAATCGCACAAATCTACAACCCGTAAATTGCACATATCTGCATTCTGTAAATCGCATTCTGTAAATCGCACATATCTACAACCTGTAAATTGCACATATCTACAACATGCAAATTGCACATATCTACAACATGCAAATTGCACATATCTACAACCTGTAAATAGGACATGTCTGCATTCTGTAAATCACACATCTGCATTCTGTAAATCACATATATCTACAACCTTACAATCGCACATATCTACAACATGCAAATCGCACATAATGATGGGCATACGTGCACCATTTATATATGCCGAAGCATGGAGGCATCCGCCCCAAAAGTTAGGAGCAAATCGCTCCTCCGCCCCTGCTGCCCCCATGCTTTGGCATATATGCTCTTTTTTGTTGTTGTTTAACTGTGGTGGTGAAATCACCTCCTACAGCGCTGGAGTCACGGCTTTATGTATCGTGGGAGCAAACGCTGTTGCTGTCAAGATAAATAAATCCATGCTGCAACTGAATGGCGTACCTGCTAAGCAAATGATGGTTAACAATAAAACAAAGTAACATTACAGTATAACAGTAAGACATATCATACCTGCAAAGCAAATACAATAAAAAAAGAATGAAAAAAAAACATTTTTAACGCAATCTGTGCCTTAAATATATGCCAAAGCAATTTGTAAATTGCAACCTGTAAATCACACATATCTACAACCTGCAAATCGCACATATCTACAACCTGTAAATAGTACATATCTCCATTCTGTAAATTGCACATATCTACAAACTGTAAATTGCACATATCTAGCCTAGCCGCGTATGGGGCACGCAAAAACCAATCACCGCCTGCAGGCTTTCTAAGGGTGTACATTTTTGATTTCACTCCTCACTACCTATCTCAGTTTCGAAGGCCATAAAATGCCAAGATGGCACAAAAAAATGGTCTGCAAAATGCTCACCATACCTCTCAGCAAATGGGTCATTGGGGTGTCTACTTTCCAAAATGGGGTTATTTGAGGGGGTTCTGAACTATCCTGGCATTTTATGCACAACATTTAGAAGCTTAGGTCGCACATCACCCACTCTAACCACTTGAAGACAAAGCCCTTTCTGACACTTTTTGTTTACATGAAAAAACTTTTTTTTGCAAGAAAATGACTTTGAACCCCCAAACATATATTTTTTAAAGAAAAGGCCCTGCAGATTAAAAAGGTGGGTGTTTCATTTATTTATTTTTTTCACACAGTATTTGAGAATCGAATTTTCAAACGCATTTTTTGGCGAATAAACACACTTTTTAAAATTTGAATGCGCTAAAACACACTAAATTGGCCAAATGTTTGATGAAATAAAAAAGATGATCTTTGGCTGAGTACATGGATACGAAACACGACCTGCTTTAAAATTGAGCACAAACATGCAATGGCGTCAAACTACATACATTTTTAAAAGCCTTGAAAAGCCTTTACAAGGTACCACTTTAAATTTACAGGGGAGGTCTACTGCTAAAATTAATGCCCTCGATCTGACCTTTGCGGCGATGCCTCACATGGTGCAATTGCTGTTTACATTTGACGCCAGACCGATGCTTGCATTTGTGTGGGAACGGGGGGGGACAGGGGTGCTTTTTTTTATTTTCAATTTTTTTTTAAATGGGTTCTATTAGACCCTAGATCTCTTCTCTGCCCTCAAAGCATCTGACAACACCAAGATCGGTGTGATAAAATGTGTTTTTACCAATTTCCTAATGGCGCTGTTTACATCCGGCGAAATCTAAAGCCGCGTACACACAGGCGGACTGTCTGGCCAACTAAGTCCGTCAGACAATCCGACAGACAGTCCGTCCTACTTTTGAATGAACGGACTTGACCACACACACGATGAACAGACAGTCCGCTGAAAGCTTGCGCGATGACGTGTACAGCACGTACGACGGGACTAGAAATACGACGTCCAATACGCTGCAATGCAACCTTCGGCCGTGTAAATCCTTTCTGAGCATGCCCCATACTTAGTTCGTCCAACTTGCCTACTCACGAGCGGACTGTCCGCTGAAACCAAAGTTGGACGGACAATATTACGGAAATTCCGAAAGACTTAGTCCGCCAGACTGTCCGCTGAAAAAGTCCGCTGAAGCCCACACACGAGCGGACTGTCCGCTGAAACATGTTTCAGCGGACTAAGTTGGACAGACAGTCCGCCCGTGTGTACGCGGCCTAAGTCATGAAATGCTCGTAGCTTCCGATTTCTTAGACCATAGAGATGATTGGAGCCATTCTGGTCTCTGATGAGCTCTATAGTCAGCTGGCCGAATCACCGGCTGCATTCTCAGGCTCCCTGTTGGGACAGGAGAGCGAGAGAAAAACATGGAAGATGGTGGTGGGGGCATTCCCTCCCACTGCTTGTAAAAGCAGTCTAGAGGCTAATTAGCCGCTAGGATTGCTTTTACATGAAAGCCGACTGCTGCCTGAAAAGGATGATACCTAAACCTGCAGCCATCAATCTGGTATAACCACCACTCAGTCCAGCAACATACCAGTACGTTGCTGGTCCTTGGGCATATATTGTAATCTTTTTTTTCATGCAGCCTGTGGGCTGAACGAAAAAAAGAGATTGATCGGTGGGTATGCCCACCATTAGATACCTCCCTTCATCCACCCACTTCTAATGATGGGCATACGTGCACCATTTTTATATGCCGAAGCATGGGGGCATCCGCCCCAAAAGTTAGGAGCAAATCGCTCCTCCGCCCTTGCTGCCCCCATGCTTCGGCATATATACTCTTTTTTTTGTTTAACTGTGGTGGTGAAATCACCTCCTACAGTGCTGGAGTCACGGCTTTATGTATCGTGGGAGCAAACGCTGTTGCTGTCAAGATAAATAAATCTGCGCTGCAACTGAATGGTGTACC
Organism: Lithobates pipiens; assembly: GCF_037356315.1. Classification (NCBI taxonomy): domain Eukaryota; kingdom Metazoa; phylum Chordata; class Amphibia; order Anura; family Ranidae; genus Lithobates; species Lithobates pipiens. The sequence continues at coordinate 229,618,190 of NW_027507686.1, read as the reverse complement.
TGCTAAGCAAGTGATGGTGAACATGCAAATCGCACATATCTACAACATGCAAGTCGCATATATCTACAAACCTGTAAATAGCACATATCTCCATTCTGTAAATTGCACATATCTACAAACTGTAAATTGCATATATCTAGCCTAGCCGCATACTGGGCACGCAAAAACCAATCACCGCCTGCAGGCTTTCTAAGAGTGTAAATTTTTGATTTCACTCCTCACTACCTATCTCAGTTTCGAAGGCCATAAAATGCCAAGATGGCACAAAAAAAAGGGTCTGCAAAATGCTCACCATACCTCTCAAATGGGTCAGTGGGGTGTCTACTTTCCAAAATGGGGTAATTTGATGGGGTTCTGAACTATCCTGGCATTTTATGCACAACATTTAGAAGCTTATGTCGCACATCACCCACTCTTCTAACCACTTGAAGACAAAGCCCTTTCTGACACTTTTTGTTTACATGAAAAAAAAATTTTGCAAGAAAATGACTTTGAACCCCCAAACATTATATATTTTTTAAAGCAAAGGCCCATGCAGATTAAAATGGTGGGTGTTTCATTTATTTATTTTTTTCACACAGTATTTGCGAAGCGATTTTTCAAACGCATTTTTTGGGGAATAAACACACTTTTTAAAACACACTAAATTGCCCAAATGTTTGATGAAATAAAAAAGATGATCTTTGGCTGAGTACATGGATACGAAACACAACCTGCTTTAAAATTGAGCACAAACGTGCAATGGCGTCAAACTACATACATTTTTAAAAGCCGTGAAAAGCGTTTACAGGGTACCACTTTAAATTTACAGGGGAGGTCTACTGCTAAAATTACTGCCCTCGATCTGACCTTCGCAGCGATGCCTCGCATGGTGCAATTGCTGTTTACATTTGACGCCAGACCGATGCTTGCATTTGTGCGAGAGCAGGGGGGGACAGGGGTGCTTTTTTTTTTTTTTTCAATTTTTTTTTAAATGGGTTCTATTAGACCCTAGATCTCTCCTCTGCCCTCAAAGCATCTGACAACACCAAGATCGGTGTGATAAAAAGCTTTCCCAATTTCCTAATGGCACTGTTTACATCCGGTGAAATCTAAGTCATGAAATGCTCGTAGCTTCCGGTTTCTTAGACCATAGAGATGATTGGAGCCATTCTGGTCTCTGATGAGCTCTATAGTCAGCTGGCCGAATCACCGGCTGCATTCTCAGGCTCCCTGTTGGACAGGAGAGCCAGAGAAAAACATGGAAGATTGTGGGGGGGCATTCCCTCCCACTGCTTCTAAAAGCAGTCTAGAGGCTAATTAGCCGCTAGGATTTCTTTTACATGAAAGCCGACCGCTGCCTGAAAAGGATGACACCTAAACCTGCAGGCATCATTCTGGTATAACCACTCAGTCCAGCAACATACCAGTACGTTGCTGGACCTTGTTGGGCATATATTGTAATCTTTTTTTTTTCATGCAGCCTGTGGGCTGAATGAAAAAAAGATTGATCGGTGGGTATGCCCACCATTAGATACCTCCCTTCATCCACCCACTTCTAATGATGGGCATACGTGCACCGTTTATATATGCCGAAGCATGGGGGCATCCGCCCCAAAAGTTAGGAGCAAATCATTCCTCCGCCCCTGCTGCCCCCATGCTTCGGCATATATACTCTTTTTATTTTATTTTTTTTAACTGTGGTGGTGAAATCACCTCCTACAGCGCTGGAGTCACGGTTTTATGTATCGTGGGAGAAAACACTGTTGCTGTCAAGATAAATAAATCCGCGCTGCAACTGAATGGCGTGCCTGCTAAGCAAATGATGGTTAAAATGCAAATCGCACATATCTACAACCTGTAAATTACACATATCTACAACCTGTAAGTAGCACATATCTGCATCCTGTAAATCGCATTCTGTAAATCGCACATATCTGCATTCTGTAAATTGCACATCTGCATTCTGTAAATCCCACATATCTACAACATACAAATCGCAAATATCTACAACCTGTAAATAGCACATATCTGCATTCTGTAAATCGCACATATCTACAACCTGAAAAAAGCACATATCTGCATTCTGTAAATCGCACATATCTACAACCTGTAAATTGCACATATCTACAACCTGTAAATTGCACATATCTACAACATGCAAATCTCACACATCTACAACCTGTAAATCGCACACCTCTACAACCTGTAAATAGGACATATCTGCATTCTGTAAATCGCACATATCTACAGCATGAAAATCGTACATATCTACAGCATGAAAATCGCACACATCTACAACATGCAAATCGCACATAATGATGGGCATACGCGCACCATTTATATATGCCGGAGCATGGGGGCATCCGCCCCAAAAGTTAGGAGCAAATTGATCCTCCACCCCTGCTGCCCCCATGCTTTGGCATATATGCTCTTTTTTGTTTTTGTTTAACTGTGGTGGTGAAATCACCTCCTACAGCGCTGGAGTCACGGCTTTATGTATCATGGGAGCAAACGCTGTTGCTGCCAAGATAAATAAATCCGCGCTGCAACTGAATGACGTACCTGCTAAGCACTTGATGGTTAACAATGAATGAATAATCAAGAATTTCTAAGCTGCCATGCGGCAGCCCCTTACCTTTCAGGCGGGCAGAACAGAGAAGTGCCGTGCCAACGTCACTTCCTTGAGTGACGTCGGAAGCACTGCCCACTGCTCACTCATGTACAAGTCTATGCACTTGCACAGCTTCTGGCGCGATCGGCTGCGCCGCAGAGTGCTCTTTTTTGGCCAAAGGAAGCGCCTCGTCTGCAATCTTGTGATTGTTTAGATGTGGCGTTTCCTTAATTGCACTGCGCCCGGCGCCAGTGCACATAGGGAGGGTAATTTTAAAAACAAAAATTCTTAAAGGGACATGTTTAAAAAATATATTTTTTTTGTATTTTTTTTTTTTTTTTTTTTTTACTACATGGGAGGGGAGTGGGCAGCTCCTGGGCGCCCCCTATGGACGGACCTCCACTGGGCTTTGGGCTGCAGGTTTTGGGATATGGGCTGTGGGCTTTGGACTGTGAGCTAAAGGAGAGGTTTGGGAATTAATGGAGAATGACAGAGGGAGGCACAAACATACAGAGACAATTCCATGACAAATAGTTTACAAGGACGTTAACTAAAATGTCTATCTTTATATTTGATTATTTTTTTTAAAACAAGACCAAAAACATACATACTATTGTATCATATCACTATCCTATCTCTATTTACAAAATATATATATAATTTTTTTATTTTTTTTATTTTTATTTTTCAAACAGAGGTGAGGGGAAAGGGAGGGGTTTGGGAGTTAACAGAGGATGTGACGAGGAATCGGAAACGCACATAAGAAACAATTTCATGACAAATAATTTACAAGTACATTGACTTAATAATATCCATCTTATCTATAAAAATCTATACAAGAACAAAAATCATACATACTGTCTTATCATATCACTATCTTATCTATGTTTACTTTTTTTTTTTTTACTTTTTTTTTTTTTTTTTTCAAACAGAGGTGAGGGGAAAGGGAGAGGTCCGGTAGTTTAACCACTTCATGCCCAAAGTATGTGATATGATGTCATAGACTTTGAGGGGGATATCTGAATGATGCCTGTATTGTATTTTTTCAGCCAGCGACACTGCGCACCGTAAGAACAATCCCAACAGCTCAGCCGCTTGACCGTTCTTACAGGCGGCGGGAGGGGATGTCTTCCCCCCCCCCACTCTCTGGTGCTCTTCATGGGCTTGCCTGTACAATTGGCGACCCAGAGAAAGAATCGTCACCAACGGAAGTTTACCGTAGAGATTTATGACGTTATGTCACGTCCGGGCTGGCGGATGTAAACAAAGCCGAGAGCGTTCATTTTATTTTTTTATTTTTAACGATCTCAGCCTTTCCAGCCTGGAGGAGAGATGTGGGGTCCATAAAGAGGACCTGTCACACACTACTCATATAGTAAACTCTGTTTTAAAAGTATATATTCAATTTAAGTATGTGTTCTTAACCCAAAAAAGTAGCTATGGGCTTTTGGACTGTGGGCTTTCTCCCCAATTAGCCGCCCAATCACACTTCTTTTGTGTACTTTGGTAAAGAAGAAGTGACACTAAACTCCGGTCCCTTCATTTATTTTATCATCCAACTTCCTGAAAAGGGCAATGGGCTTTAGACTTTATGCTATGGGCTATAAGATTTGGCCTATAATCTTTGGGCTCTGGGCTTTGTAGTGTTCATAGAGCAGTGTACATGACTGCAACTAACGTGCACTGCTCATTCGAAACAGACGTGAGGGGAAAAAGAAGGGGTGTAGGAGGACCATTAACTAATGGATGTGTATGAATTTTTAATGAAAAATAAGGATATTGTTTAGTGGAAAAAAAAAATCCGGCCTCCTCCACCCCTTATACCCAACAATCCCTCTCCATCTTTGTAAGATTAAAAAAAAAATGTGTTTTGCTGTTTATATGTTGAGTTTGTAACTACATTTTGTAGTCTGGTCTGGAATCCTCAACTTCATCAGAATGAAGGGACCCCTTTTCGGTAGTAATTGTCTGGAGCGCCAACCTGGAAAGCGTGACGCTGCATCAGGATGAGGCGACCCCTTTTCGGTAGTAATTGTCTGGAGCGCCAACCTGGAAAGCGTGACGCTGCATCAGGATGAGGCGACCCCTTTTCGGTAGTAATTGTCTGGAGCGCCAACCTGGAAAGCTTGACGCTGCATCAGGATGAGGCGACCCCTTTTCGGTGATAATTGTCTGAAGCGTTCAAATGGAAAGCTTGAAGCTGCATCAGGATGAAGCAACTCCTTGGGCACTGATGAGATGGCACTGATGAGCACTGATTGGCTGCACTGATGAGGTGGCTTTGAGGTTGGAACTGATGGGCACTGACAGGAAGCACTGATGGGCACCAATAGGCAGCACTGATGTGCCACTGATGGGAACTGATAGGTGGCACTTATAGGCAACACTGAGGTGGCACTGATGGGCACTGATAGGCAGCACTAACATGTGGCACTGACAGGTGACACTGATGGGCAGCACTGACAGGTGGCACTGAAAGGTGGCACTGGGCAGCACTGAGGTGGAACTGGTTGGCACTCGCAGGTGGCAATGGTTGGCACTGGCAGGTAGCACTAATTGGCATGTGTCACTAGTTGGGATTGGCAGATGGCACTGGATGGCAATGGTGGGTTTCACAGCCGATAGTGTAACTGAATGCTCTCCGCAGCACTGCGGTGTGTGAAACTGTATGGAGAAAGAGGCGCTGACAAATTCAGAGTGATGTTGGAGGTGGTCGGGACACGGGGTGGGCGGGACCCGGCAGCTATCCAGCCAATGATTGGGCTGTTTAAGAAAGGGGCAGGTGTTGGATAGCTGGGTCTCGCCCATCCCGGGTCCCGCCCACCCCGACATTCAACCTCAATTTTGACAGCTCCTCTCTCTCTCCATACAGTTTCACACCGTGGCGCTGCTCTGCCAACAGAGTGTGGAGAAGGGAGGAGGAAGCTCTCGCCATGTCAGCGGCTGTTGCGTTGCTCCCTTCCTGCTCCATCCCCACTCCTGCCGCTAATAACTTTACCGGACAGTGCTCTGTGTGTGGAGGGCCTACGAGGCCTGCAAGGCATCTCCACTTTCCCGGTCAAGACCCCACAGCCCGCCCTGTAGCAGGGGCACCTGTCACTGACAAAAGCCCAGGCGCCAGGGCACAATTTCTAGTCGCAATGGTGACCTGGCGCCTGGGATTTGTTGAGCCCTGCTCTATAGGGATCATTACCACATTACCACCCATACGCATACTCATCGTCCTCATCGTCCTCATCGTCCTCTTCAAAATTCTGAAAGTGAAGCATCAGGTGTTGCATGTTAAAGTACAACGCATACTCATTTTCATCAAGCTCAATCTCAAACCTGTCGTTGAGCCCCTCATCGATGACAATGTTAAAAAAGCGGATTCCGTGGTCCTGCTGGTCCTGCTGGTCCTGCTGGTCCTGCTGGTCCTGCTGGGGGATGGGAATAAGAGCACGGCACAGTGGACAGGTTGCCCTTTGCTCGATCCAATGTTCGATGCAGCCCATGTGGAACTCGTGACCGCAGGTCAGAATGGCCGTGTCTTCTCCAGGTTCATACCCTAGAAGACAAATTGTACATCTCACCTCCTCCTCGCCACGCAGCTCCATGGCCGGCGGCGGTGCTGGAAGATGTTCAGCCACCCTGTCGCGGTCTCTCGGCGAACGGCTCCTGTTCCTGGGTGGGTCTGCCTCCTGTCTCCGCTGATGTGGGGCTCTGGATCGCGTCCTGTGGGCGATTGGTGACTCGTCGCTGTCCTGGCGTGAGCGCCTTCGCCGGGATCTGGGACGTGAAGGCCGAGGCATCTTGTTGAAAGTCTGTATACCTGCAAAAAACTACAAAATTAATGATAATATTCTAATAAGGGTTAGTAATAGCGATAAATATCAATAAAAATGATAAAAATTGTGGTTATTTGCCATCAGTCGCTGAAAATCGCAGTGAAATACGGGAGCTCATAGGTTTGCTAATCTGACAGAACTTCGCTGCTTTTAAAATTCAACATCTAAGCAGTCAGACGTTCTAAGTTCTGTATTTCACTATAGAAACTAATTTTACTTTTATAAATACGTCTAAAATGCAAAACTCTGTTGGGTGTAACAACATCTACCCCCATCAACCCCCTTCTGTGTTCACTCATCTACCCCTCATAACTCCCCCTCTGTGTTCACTTATCTACCCCCATCACCCCCCTTCTGTGTTCACTCATCTACCCCTCATAACTCCCCCTTCTGTGTTCACTCATCTACCCCTCATAACTCCCCCTTCTGTGTTCACTCATCTACCCCTCATAACTCCCCCTCTGTGTTCACTTATCTACCCCCATCACCCCCCTTCTGTGTTCACTTATCTACCCCCATCACCCCCCTTCTGTGTTCACTCATCTACCCCTCATAACTCCCCCCTCCGTGTTCACTCATCTACCCCGGATCACCCAACCGTGTTCACTCATCTGCCCCTCCATCATCCCCCCTCCTAGTTCACTCATCTGCCCCCATCACCCCCCCCCCCCCCCCGTGTTCACTCATCTACCCCTCATAACCCCCCCTCTGTGTTCACTCATCTACCCTGGATCACCCAACCGTGTTCACTCATCTACCCCTTCATCACCCCCCCTCCTTGTTCACTCATCTGCCCCCCATCACTCCCCCCCCCCCCGTGTTCACTCATCTACCCCTCCATCACCCCCCCTCCATGTTCACTCATCTGCTCCCCATCTTCATTCATGTATCATCCCCCCTCCCCCAATTACCTCCCTCAGTGCTCACTAACCCCCCATTCACTCAACTGCCCCATCACCCCCCTCCCCATCCATGCTCACTAACCCCCCATGTTCACTCATCTATTTCACCCCCCACCTGTTCACTCATCACCCCCCCTTCCCTAATCAACACCACTGTATTCACTCATCTGCCCCCATCACCCACCTCAGTGCTCACTATCCCCCCCGTGTTCAGCACCACCTGAATCGGATGACCAATTCCCAATAAGTACTTCCTGTATTACTTTTGCAGATATTTGAATTGTTGGTGTGAAATTTTATGCGTTCAGCTGGACATTTCTATCCCCTCCATGTCATCCTCCTGGAAGAAGTCTGTTTTTTTATCAGCAAAACAAGCTGTCATGCAGATGTAGCAGTTAGAGGGTTGAGCCAAACCATGTGCCACTGATAGGTGATTGCAGTGATCAGCTCTTTTATATTATTTAAATCTGTTGTTCTAACTGCTTATGAGTCTAAAGTGTGACCTGGAGATTGGCTCCAATTTGGTAGTATATGTAAATCTGCTAGTACATCCAATACCCCCTCCCCCCAGACCAACAATGCTTCTGTCCTAAGATGTGCCCCCTGTGCTCCTTCATCCAGAGGGGGGCAATCTAGTACAGGAGGTGTGTTACTGGCCAGATTACCAAGGGGAAAAGCCTTCGGTCCCGTTCACACGGGCGGACCTCTCAGGTCCTCCTGTCAGTTTTTAAGGGGCGACCTGAACAGAGGCTCCATACAGGTCTATGGAGGGTCGGATGTCAGCGGTGACATGTCCACCGACATCCGACCCGCTAAAGTCAGACGGATGGAAACCCTATTTTCCATCCATCTGGCGGATCAGATGAAGACAAACTCTACAGTCTATCTTCATCCCATCCCCCATAGGGGAGAGCGGAGCTCTGATAGGTCCGTCCTGCACAGTGTACAGAGATGGAGCTGTCATCCACCTGCTGAGCGGGGATCAACGGAGCGATCCCTACTGAGCAGAGCGGAGTCCGTACACGGACACGTCTATGTGAAAGAGTCCTTAAAAAAGAAAACGAATACAGCCACCACATCTACTGATCGTTAAGCTGCAATAGATGACATCCAATCAGGTGGCTGGCTGAACGTGTCGCCATACGTCTGTTTTTAGCGGTTCGGGTGGCAGGCGGGTGTCAGGGGGCACATCTCTGCTGACATCCGTCTCCCCATAGGAGTCAATGGGGGGCCCGCTCAGATCCACCTGAAAAACGCACAGATCAGAGCGCGCCGATCGTGTGGGAGGGGCCAAAACGTTGGTGTGCATCCCGAGTTCCTTCATTTACTCTTCAGGTACATTTCATGTTATATTCCAATGGAGAAGACGATTGAAGTGGGAAATAACGGTGACATATGTAAGGAGATGTCAGGAACACTTAGGGCTGCTTCACTCCGCAAAAACGCCTTCCGCATGTGTTTTGCATGAATGTGTTTAATGCGTTTTTGGTGCGTTCCGGTGTGTGTTTGATGCACTTCCAGATGCTTTTTTCTTTTTTTTTTCAGTTTTTCACTGTACTGGGGTCCGGTGCATTTTTGATGCATTCCAGTGCAGTTTTCTATGCGTTTTATTGCCTTCCAGTGTAGCAAATTTTTTTTCCCTGGAACTGGAAAGCCCCGGGGCACTGCACTGGGGGGACCTATGTCATTGGAAATCATATAACCTACTTTCCAATGCGTTTGGGGGAAAAATGCACTGGACTGAATGTGGTGTGAGTTACGTTTTTTTAATATATATATATTTCGGACATTAACCACTTCAGGTCCGGAAGATTTACCCCCCCTCCCCCCTTAATGACCGAGCCATTTCTTGCGATATGGCACTGCCTTATTTTAACTAACAATTGTATGGTCATGCGACTCTGTACCCAAATAAAATGTCCTCCCCCCCCCCCACAAATACAGCTTTCTTTTGGTGGTATTTGATCACCTCTGCTTTTTGTTTTTTTGCTCCAGAAACAATATAGATAGAAAAAAAAGACAATTTTGGAACAAATAAATATTTTTTGCTTTGTGCTATAAGGGCCGATTCACACTGGTTCGCTGTGTGAGATCACATGTGATTTTCACCGCACTGCAGTGCAATTCACATGCAATGTCCGTGGGATACGATTTCAGCCATACAGATAGTCGCATTCGGACCAAACTCGCACAGGAAACTATTTTTGGTCTGCTGGTCTGCACAAGAATTGAATCGCAGGGGTGTTCACACCTATGCGATCCGATTCATGGCCGAACTGACAGTTCGCAGTGCGGTATGCGAGCGTCATTAACATTATATTGACACTCAGAGTGGTTCGCATATGGCAATGTGAAGTGCTGTGCGAGTCGGGTGCGATGCGGGAACTCGCAGGGTTTCTGCATCGCACTGGTGTGAACCCAGCCTTAACCACTTCAGGACCGCCGTATTGCCAATGTACGTCAACACAATGGCACAGGCAGGCACAATCACGTAGATCTACGTGATTGCCTTCCAGCGGGTGGGGGGTCCGATCGGACCCCCTCCCGCTGGATACGGCGGTCCGGTTCGCTCCAGGAGCGCTCCGTGATGAGGGGATGGCCGTTGGTTTTGGGCCACCCCCTCTGGATCGCTCCTGGCCAATGAGAAGCTTCCTCCCACTGTGTATTGTTTACATAGGAAGGAGGAAGTGATGTCATTCTCCTCGGGGCGGTCTTTTTGACCGGACTACGAGGAGAAGACTAATAGTAAGTGTGCACCAACACTACACTGACATGTAGGTACACACAGGCACACAAACCCCCCCCGATCCGCCACCCCCCAGTCACAGTGTCACTGATTGCATTGATCATTTCTTTACTGATCAATGCATTCAGTGTCAGTTGTGACAGTAAAAACTGTCAGGACAGTTAGTGTTAGGTCCAGGGTAGCCCCCTATCACCCCCCAATAAAGATTTAACCCCCTGATTGCCCCTAGAGTTAACCCTTTCACCCCCTTTTGCCAGTGTCACTAAGCGATCATTTTTCTGATCGCTGCATGTGTCGCTAGGTAGCTAGTTATTTTTTTAGGTTCACCGCCAGGTTTTTATAGCGCTAGGTACCCCGATATACTACCCAATAATGGTTTTAACCCCCTGATTGCCGCTAGTTAACCCTTTCACCCCCTTTTGCCAGTGTAACTAAGCGATCATTTTTCTGATCGCTGCATGTGTCGCTAGGTAGCTAGTTATTTTTTTAGGTTCACCGCCAGGTTTTTATAGCGCTAGGTACCCCGATATACTACCCAATAATGGTTTTAACCCCCTGATTGCTGCTAGTTAACCCTTTCACCCCCTTTCACCAGCGATCACAGTATAAGTGTCACTGGTGACGCTGGTTAGCCAGTTAGTTATTTAGGTTCCCCGTCAGGTTTTTATATAGCGCCAGGGACCCCCATATACTACCTAATAAAAATTTGAACCCCCTGATTGCCCCTAGTTAACCCTTTCACCACTGATCACCGTATAAGTGTTACGGGTGACTCTGGTTAGTTTGTTTTTTATAGCATCAGGGCACCCACCATTTATTACCCAATAAAGGTTTAACCCCCTGATCACCCAGCGGGTGATATCAATTTAGGGTCAGGGTCTGCGTTGCCCCAGGCAGCGCTAGGTTAGTGCCAGTACCGCTAACACCCACACGCAAAGCATACACCTCCCGTAGTGCTATAGAATCTGAACAGATCAATATCTGATCTGATCAGATCTATACTAGCGTCCCCAGCAGTTTAGGGTTCCAAAAAAATGCATTGTTAGCGGGATCAGCCCAGATACCTGCTAGCACCTGCGTTTTGCCCCTCTGCCCAGCCCACCCAAGTGCAGTATCGATCGATCACTGTCACTTACAAAACACTAAACACATAACTGCAGCGATCGCAGAGTCAGGCCTGATCCCTGCCATCGCTAACAGGTTTTTTGGTAGCATTTTATATTTAAATCCGGAAGGCAGTGCTTGGTTTTCGGGGTCCCGTACGTGGCTAGGCTCCCAAAAAGTCCCCCACATGTGGTATCCCCATACTCGGGAGAAGTAGCAGAATTTATTTTGGGGTGTAATTTGACTTCTGCCCATAGCATGTGTGAGCAATATATAATTTAGTGACAGCTTTGTGCAAAAAAAAAAAAAAGTTTGTAATATTCCCGCAACTTTTGGCAAAATATAAAATATTCCATGGACTCAACATGCCTCTCAGTAAATAGCTTGGGGTGTCTACTTTCCAAAATGGGGTCATTTGGGGGGGTTTTGTGCTATTTTGGCATTTTATGGCCTTCGAAACTGTGATAGGTAGTGAGGAGTTAAATCAAAAATTTGCACCCTTAGAAATCCTGAAGGTGGTGATTGGTTTTCGGGGTGCCGTGCGCGACTAGACTCCCAAAAAGTCCCACATGTGGTATCCCCGTACTCAGGAGAAGCAGCAGAATGTATTGTGGGGTGTCATTTCACATATGCCCATAGCATGTGTGAGCAATATATCATTTAGTGACAACTTTGTGCAAAAAAAAAAAAAGTTTGTAATATTCCTGCAACTTGTGGCAAAATATAAAATATTCCATGGACTCAACATGCCTCTCAGTAAATAGCTTGGGGTGTCTACTTTCCAAAATGGGGTCATTTTGGGGGGTTTTGTGCTATTTTGGCATTTTATGGCCTTCGAAACTGTGATAGGTAGTAAGGAGTTAAATCAAAAATTTGCACCCTTAGGCTGCTTTCACACTGGGGCGAGAGCAGCGTCGGCGGTAAAGCGCCGCTATTTTTAGCGGCGCTTTACCGTCGTTTTAGCGGCGGTGCACGGGCGCTAGCGGGGTGGTTTTAACCCCCGCTGGCGGCCGAAAAGGGGTTAAACCCGCCCGCAAAGCGCCGCTGCAGCGGCGCTTTGCCGGCGGTATTGCCGCGGTGTCCCATTGATTTCAATGGGTAGGAGCGGTATAGGAGCGGTGAATACACCGCTCCTTCACCGCTGCAAAGATGCGGCTGGCAGGACTTTTTTCACCGTCCTGCCAGCGCATCGCTCCAGTGTGAAAGCCCTCCGGCTTTCACACTGGAGTTAAAGGGGCCGGTTTTTTTCAGGCGTTACACAGGCGCTATTTTTAGCGCTGTAACGCCTGAATACCGCCCCAGTGTGAAAGCAGCCTTAGAAATCCTGAAGGTGGTGATTGGTTTTCGGGGTGCCGTGCGCGACTAGACTCCCAAAAAGTCCCACACATGTGGTATCCCCATACTCGGGAGAAGTAGCGGAATATATTTTGGGGTGCAATTCCACATATAACCATGGCATGTGTAAGCAATATATCATTTAGTGACAACTTTTTGTAAAAATTTTTTTTTTTTTTTTTTTTTTTTTGTCATTATTCAATCCTTTAGGACAAAAAAAATAAATATTCAATGGGCTCAACATACCCATCAGCAATTTCCTTGGGGTGTCTACTTTCCAAAATGGGGTCATTTGGGGGGGATTTGTACTGCCCTGCCATTTTAGCACCTCAAGAAATGAGATCGGCAGTCATAAATTAAATGCTGTGTAAATTCCAGAAAATGTACTCTAGTTTGTAGACGCTATAACTTTTGCGCAAACCAAAAAATATACGCTTATTGACATTTTTTTTACTAAAGACATGTGGCTGAATAAATTTTGCCCTCAATGTATGACTAAAATTTAGTTTATTCGATTTTTCTTATAACAAAAAGAAGAAAATATCTTTTTTCAAAATTTTCGCTCTTTTTCCATTTATATCGCAAAAAAAAAAAAAATCGCAGAGGCAATCAAATACCATCAAAAGAAAGCTCTATTTGTGGGAAGAGAAGGACGCAAATTTCGTTTGGGTGCAATATTGCATGACCGCGCAATTACCAGTTAAAGCAGCGCAGTGCGAAATTGCAAAAAGACCTCTGGTCCTTAAGGTGTTTATTGGTCCGGAGCTGAAGTGGTTAAACACATCTGATAAAAAATGTAAAAAAAAAAAAAAAAAAAAAAAAAAAATCACATGTTATTATCAGTTGAGGCCAATATGAATTCTGCTACATATTTTTGGTACAAAATCCCAATAAGCGAATATTGATTGGTTTGCACAAAAGTTGTGTTTACAGACTATTGGATATATTTATGGAATTTTTTTTATTTCTTTTTTTTTACTAGTAATGGTGGTGATCAGGGACTCATAGCGGGACTGGGAGATTGCAGCTTTAAAACTGGACACCTTACATCACATTTTTGTGAACCAGTGACACCAATACAGTGATCAGTGCTAAAAATATGCACTGTCACTGTACTAATGACACTGGCAGGGAAGGGTTTACCAACTTGGGCGATCAAAGGGTTAAATGTGTGACCAACGTGTGGTACTGTGTGCGCTCTGTGCTGTTTTCTACTTCCTGCTTTGCAGGGAAAAACAAACCGCACATTGCTGCTGTCAGAAGAGATTACATGGGGCTCTCTCTCAGTACATATTGTTAGCACTGATCGCTGTATTAGTGTCACTGGTTCCCACAAAGTGTCAAAAGTGTCACTAATGCCGCGTACACACGAGTGGAATGTCTGACAGAAAAAGTCAGACGGAATCTTTTCATCGGATATTCCCATCGTGTGTGGGCCTCATCTGACTTATTTTTTTTTTCGAAAATTCTGACGGACCTAGAAATAGAAAATAGTTTTAAATATTTCCGGCGGAACCAATTCCTATGGGGAAAACCCTCGTCTGTTTGCTGTTCCACAAACGACGCACGCTCTGAAGCAAGTACGAGACGACAGCTATTGGCTACTGGTTATTGAACTTCCCTTTTCTAGTCCCGTCGTACGTGTTGTACGTCACCGCGTTCTAGGCGGTCGGACTTTGGTGTGATTGTGTGTAGGCAAGACACGCGATTTTCCGTCAGAAAAACCTTCGAAGTTTATTCCGACGGGAAAACCAGTCGTGTGTAAGTGGCATTAGTGTACGATTTGTCCACCACAATATCGCAGTCCCGCTATGAGTCACTGATTGCTGCCATTACTAGTAAAAAATAAAAATATGTTCCCGTATTTCATTTTAAAAATCTGGTCGCCTTATTTTAGGGTGAAATATGTAACTTGTTTCCAGTGCTGTAGCTGCCCTACAAAGTCCACACCTCATCAGTGCCACCTATCAGTGCCCATCAGTACTGCATATTAGTGTCACTGTCACATGACATAAAAAAAAAGTATCAGCAATCGGTATCAGCAAGAATTTTATAAAAAAATGATCAGTACTTGTACTCCGTCTTAAAGTGGTATTGGGGCAACCCTATTTAAAAATGGAAGTATAGGTAAAACGTTTTATTTTTGGATAGAGCAAGAGAGGGTTATAACCCCTGCCAGATTTTTTTTATTATTATTATTATTTGTTTTCACCATCTGTGTCCCATTTTGGAGATTTTCCCTCACTTCCTGTCTCATAGCCAAACAGGATGTGAGAGGAAGCATACAGTGCCAGACTGTCAGAGCCCATGCCATAAATGGTGGCTCCTAAGCGCATGGGCGGGAGTGACGTCATAGCGCCCCTGGCCACTCATGTACCCGGAGGCCATGAACCCGGGAGGCCGGATGAAGATGGAAGTCCTGTCAGCAGTGAAAGTGCGCCATTGCATGGCTTTGTTTTAAGGTAAGTCTCTATTAATGTGCTAGTATACGATACATACTAGCACATTATGACATTGCCTTACGCGGGAAGTTTTTTTTTGTTTTGTTTTACTGCAGTTTACTACCGCTTTAAGGGAATCCCACTGAAGGGCATTGATAGGTGACACTGGTGGGCACTGAGAAGGGGTACTAATAGGTGGCACTGGTAGGTGACACTGATAGGCAGCACTGCAAGGTGGCACTGATTGGCATCACTAGTGAGCATTGATAGATGGCACTGATTTGTGATTCGTGCCACTGTGGGCACTGGCAGGCGGCACTGGTGGGCACAGATGAGATGGCTGTGCATCTTCCTCTTCGGGACTGATGTCCTTTGCACAGAAGCCAGTGATTGGCTATTTTTTCTCCTCGCGCTCCTCTCATTGACTCGGTGATCACAGTGCGGGGGGGGGGGGGGACGTCTATTGATGGCCTCCTGGCAATGTAGGTCCACACTGTAGCCGTCATTCGGCTATAATGCGGATCTGAAGGGGTTAATATTATAAAGCACTTTAATTCTGTATTTTGCTTGGGGATCTATTCAGGTTAAATATCTGGGGCAGGCACTAAAGCCATATTATTTCTAGATTTTGTATATTCTTTATTACATCAGGAGATTCATTTTTGATTTTTTTTTCAATGAAAACAAATGGACTTCCAGATGTATTTCTAGCCCCCCCCCCCCCCCTGCTTTTTTTATTCGTTTTTTTTAAAGGACTAACGTTTATAGTGCAACTCTTGGTTCAAACACCCCCCCCCCCCCCCATTACCCCAGTAGTATTTTCAACTTTTATTAATCTTTATTTTCTTGCTCTCTTCATTTTTTCCCCCCACTGCTTGTGTGTGAAAAATGAATTTTTTTTCCCATTTATTTACAGTATATATCTCAATTTGCTGATATTGACTCCATTATAATATATTTGTTTAAAAAAAAACATTAAAACACAATTATGGTTTTGTTAATGTGTCTTTTTTTTATTTATTTTCTATTCAGTCCAGTAGACATTGTGTGTGGTATTTGCAAGGCTGTTTAAATGGTCTTTTTCATGCATCCTCTGCAGCATTAAAAGGGTATACTGCAGACCACATATTAACGAGGTGCATTGGCTCCATCAGATTCAGGGTGAAAGTGTGTTCCGCTAACTCCAAGCCAGGGTGTGGTATGAGCGGGGAAAAGTGGACCAGAGGTATGTGGCCTGAGCAGGCTAAGGTGTGTGCGAAGAGATCCAGTCAGGCGGGGCAAAAGGAGAAGCTGCCCCGGGCCCAAAGCAGCTGCCCCTTGAGCCCAGGGTTGCTCATAGCTACAGGGGCCCATGCTGCCTCCCTATCATATCAGTGTAGCTGAGCGCTCTCCCCTCACACCGCTGCACAGGCATTACAGGTCTCGGGTCTGCTGTGCTATCAGAGGGAAAAGGCGCAGCTGCAGGTTGTCTGTGCGCTCGCAACCTCCTGCCCCCCCTCCTGTCAGCACCAGCCCTGTCTAATCACTGCTCGCTCCCTCTTCCCCCTCCCTCCAGCTAAGAAGAATGAGCTGCCAATCAGAAGAGACTTGAGGGGCATGAATGGGACATGTAGTCTCAAGGAATGGCCTATTCACCAAAGTCCATGGGGCCTGAACTCAACCCTGCTTTTTGTAAAGGGAGCAAGATTTGTCCAGGCAAAAATTCACCAGGATGGTGCAGTGTTATGGGAGAGTTGGTGAGCGGTACAGCAGTACAGTTCCCCCTGTGAGAGACTGAGCTGCTGAAAAACCACCAAGCGAATACTATGTGGGGGAGACTGGAAGAGTGAGAAGATGTGTTGCTGAGCCACTGCCAGGATATAGACCTTGCTGCAGTGCCTACTGGAGATGTCACGGGCAACCAAGCAGTGAGCTTTAATGATGTGCTGTTGTCTCTAGCAACCATTAAGTGGTAATGATGCACAGTAACCAATAGCAGGGGGTCGTCCAACTACGGCCCTCCAGTTGGTCAGAAACTACAATTCTCATCATGCCTAGTCATGTCTGTGAATGTCAGAGTTTTACAATGCCTCATGGGATGCGTAGCTCCAACAGCTGGAGGGCCGTAGTTTGAGGATCCCTGACCTATAGCAACCAATCAGTGAGCTGTAATGTGCAGTAACTTTTAGAAACAAAGCAGCCGTAATGTGTGCTGTTTCCTCTAGCAACCAGTTATTGAGTGGTAATGATGTGCTGTATTCTCTGGCAACCAATCTCAATTGCTGCCTGATCTGCTGTAGTAAGCTGATTTTGAGTCTAGCTGCTCTCCTAGCAGTTGGAGAGCATAATTGCATGGCACCAGCGGCTGTGTGTTCATAAAGGGCACAGGAGCGCCGCCAACCCTCCCCCCCCTTCTCCTGGCACCGCTTTAATCCCCACCGTCGGCTCTAATAGGCGCCCAAAAACTCAGCTTTATGTTAGCAAAACAAAGGGATTCATTTTGCTAACATTGAACCCCCTATCAGCCAATCAGGTGCGCAGGGTTTGTGTTACCTGTCACCTGATTTGTTGAAATGACAGGCTCTGTGATTGGACATGTGATAGGTGTCCAATCATAGCAGAGGAGGAGCAGGCTGGAGAAGACATCAGGGAAGAAATGGGAAGAAATGGGGGACACCGGACATCACCGTCACCCGATGCCCACCCGAGACAAGGCAAGTGCTGGGGAGATGGGCGGCACAGTGGCAGCTTTTTCAGGCTTGTCGGTGATTACACACCAAGGATCGAAGAACCTCAATGGATATAGGCGTGGAAACAGTTTATTTAAAACATTTTGCTTGTCTTGCAAAACACTCTCAAACCAAGGTTTTACTGTATATGTAAAGTGCTGTGTAAATTGATGGCGCTATAACAGTATCTCATGGGCAGAGGACAGAGTGGGGGGTTGTAGTCAGTGGGGGGGGTTGTAGTCAGTGACGCCTCCTTCGCTGGCCCCGGCTACCTGGAGACGTGCTCAAAATGAGCGGACTTTTCTCCGGGCGGGAAAAGTCCGTTCATTTCAAAAGTACGGCGGACTGGCACACGCACGGCCGGATTGTCCGCTGAAATGCGAGTCCGACGGAAAGATTGGACTGCAAAACTACTTTCTAAGCCCGCCGTACTTTTGGGTAAAACAAAAGTCCGCCTGAGGCTACACACGGGGGGATTGTTTGATCGTGTGTACGCGGCATAAGAGTACCTGAACTTCCTTTCCAACCCTCTGATCCCATGTTAAGAGACTGTTCATTGTCTACGGTTTTTGCAAATAAAATCCATTTAAGTGGATCTGTCGTCAGTCTCTCAAGTTACTGGGCCATCTACCACGGGACACCCCGTGGCCCAATCTAACCAGCAGCTCCTTCGGGGGTTAGTGCTACATTTGTATATATCTCTTTGGGATGTGGTGCCCTTGATCCCCTGACATCTGGCAGGTTTAATACATCTTATTTTGGTGGCATTTCATGACAACTTTGTTTTTTTTAAATATATAAAAGTCCCGACCCCAACCTGATAGAACACCTTGGGGATGAATTAGAGCAGAGACTGCGAGCCAGGACTTCTCATCCACATCAGTGCCTGACCCCACCAATGTTCTTCTGCAAGAATAGTCAAACATTCCCATAGACACACTCCAAAACCTTGTGGACAACCTCCCCAGAAGAGTTGAAGCTGTTATAGCTGCAAAGGGTGGGCCAACTCAATATTGAGCCCTACGGAATAAGACTGGGATGCCATTAAATTTCATGTAAAGGCAGGTGTCCCAATACTTTTGATAATATAGTGTTTGTATACACAGACGTTTAGAAATAAATGTAAACAAACATATTAAAACATGAAATCATGGATGGTGTCAATAGGGCAGTGACCAGTGTCAGTAAAACAGGGGAATATGTGCCGCATGTGGTGATTAGGATGTGCCCAGGCTCACCCTGTGGGCATACCGTTGGGAATGCCACAACCCTGGTATCCTCTTCAACAGCGGGCGGTCCGCTTTCAGATAAAAGTGGTCTCTGCAATGGATTTGTCGCAAGATCACTTTTATCGTCGGCGGGAGAAGGGCCCCCCCCCCGCCGTGCTGCGTCATCTCCACCGCTTACCAGAGCCGTCTGTAGTGGCAGAGATGATCCTGTCCTCTTCCCTGTGAGGCTGGATGCCACGTGAGGGAAAGATGCCCCCACTCTGCTCCATATAGGGTGCCCACGTGTCCCGGATTGCCCGGGATTATCCCGTAATTTACATTTTTGTCCCCGGTCACGTGCACCTTCATTCCGGGACAATACAGTGTCCCGGAATGAAACTGACACTGGGAACCAGGGCCGATCCTAGGTGGGTGCAGTTCACCCGGGCGCCACAGAGGTGGGGGGCGGTCAAGCGCCAGAGTGCTCCCCTCCCTCCTCCTCCTTTCCTTGTCGTGAGGGGGGATTTGTGCTGGGAGAATGGATTGGGGGGGTTATTGCTAGAAGGGGGGATTGGGGAGAATTTGTGTTAGGAGGGGGTTGGGGGGATTTGTCCTGGGAGAATGGATTGGGGGGGTTATTGCTAGAAGGAGGGATTGGGAGGATTTTTGCAAGGAGGAGGGACTGGGTGGATTAGTGATTTGGGGGATTTGTTCTAGGAGGAGGGATTGGGGGGTAGATTTCTGCTAGGAGGGGGGATAGGGGTGGGATGTGAGTTGGTGGGGGGGCATATAACTGTGTAGTGGATACTCCCACTTTGAATTAGATATAATGATGAAAAGTGACCCGCTGCCGCAGGCACCCGATATCTTATGGGTATGTAATGTGATTGGTATATATATGGAATGGAGGGGCTGCTGTAGTGATTGGCAAATGAATTGATGCATCAAAGCTGACATGACATCGGTGTACAAGGATGTAATTAATGGCGATTCCAATAATGTGACAATAATGAGCAAATAAATATCCAACACGTGAGAATTCATATAATACAATCCAGAGCACTTTAGGTGCTGATAACAGTAATAAATATATGAAAAGAAGGTGGAGATGAATGTATAAAATACGGAGGATTCATCTGTCAATGTGCAGCGATTGCTATGAAGACAGCAGAATATTAATAGTGATTTATAAACAGACGACTCCGAAGTAAAGGGGAAGATGAGAAATCTGAGGCGACTTTCACACTGAAAAATAGCGGCAATTTACCGCCGATCCCCCCACCCCCCCCCCCCCCAGTGTGAAAGTGCCCTAAATTGTTCTCTCTTGTAATCCTAGGGTCCCTAATCATGGAGGAAGTTTTCTGGCCCCTGACATTCAGGGTGTCAGGGGCTCCTGTCATGGAGGAAATCGGGGGCCCCTGTCATGGAGGAAATCGGGGGGGCCCCTGTCATGGAGGAAATCGGGGGGGCCCCTGTCATGGAGGAAATCGGGGGGGCCCCTGTCATGGAGGAAATCGGGGGCCCCTGTCCAAGAGGGTGTGGGGGGCCCCTGTCACGGAGGGTGTCGGGGGGGCCCCTGTCACGGAGGGTGTCGGGGGCCCCTAATCATGGAGGAAGTTTTCTGGCCCCTGACATTCAGGAGGTCAGGGGCTCCTGTCATGGAGGAAATTGGGGGCCCCTGTCATAGAGGAAATCAGGGGGGCCCCTGTCCAAGAGGGTGTGGAGGGCCCCTGTCACGGAGGGTGTCGGGGGCCCCTCTGTCACGGAGGGTGTCGGGGGCCCCTGTCACGGAGGGTGTCGGGGGGGGCCCCTGTCACGGAGGGTGTCGGGGGGGGCCCCTGTCACGGAGGGTGTCGGGGGGGGCCCCTGTCACGGAGGGTGTCGGGGGGGGCCCCTGTCACGGAGGGTGTCGGGGGGGGCCCCTGTCACGGAGGGTGTCGGGGGGGGCCCCTGTCACGGAGGGTGTCGGGGGGGGCCCCTGTCACGGAGGGTGTCGGGGGGGGCCCCTGTCACGGAGGGTGTCGGGGGGGGCCTCTGTCACGGAGGGTGTCGGGGGGGGCCTCTGTCACGGAGGGTGTCGGGGGGGGCCTCTGTCACGGAGGGTGTCGGGGGGGCCTCTGTCACGGAGGGTGTCGGGGGGGGGCCTCTGTCACGGAGGGTGTCGGGGGGGGGCCTCTGTCACGGAGGGTGTCGGGGGGGGGCCTCTGTCACGGAGGGTGTCGGGGGGGGCCTCTGTCACGGAGGGTGTGGGGGGGGCCTCTGTCACGGAGGGTGTGGGGGGGGCCTCTGTCACGGAGGGTGTGGGGGGGGCCCCTGTCACGGAGGGTGTCGGGGGGCCCCTGTCACGGAGGGTCTCGGGGGCCCCTGTCACGGAGGGTGTCGGGGGGCCCCTGTCACGGAGGGTGTCGGGGGGCCCCTGTCACGGAGGGTGTCGGGGGGCCTCTGTCACGGAGGGTGTGGGGGGCCCCTGTCACGGAGGGTGTCGGGGGGCCCCTGTCACGGAGGGTGTCGGGGGGCCCCTGTCACGGAGGGTGTGGGGGGCCCCTGTCACGGAGGGTGTCGGGGGCTCCTGTCACGGAGGGTGTCGGGGGCCACTGCCCGGGATTTCTCTTCCCTCAGACCAGAAAGGAGGAGAGAAAACACCGAGACGGATCATTGACAGCCAGCGGGGGTCACACACAACATTTCGGGGCAGTTCGGGAGAGACAGACCCCTCCCCCATCCCCGCACTGGACCCGCCTCCCCGCTAAGGTGAGATCAGAGCTAATGACACTTACTATGTCTCCAAAAAAGCTGGGGGGTGTAGTTTGCGGTTATTCCACTGGAAGGCGCTGTGTCCGATCAGTCAAAAGAGCGGTGAGAAGATACGCCCCTCTCCGTGACGCAGCCGACAATCCAATGGTCAAAATGGCGCCGCTAAGCTGTCTTATACTCGCGATGACGTCATCCGCCGCCCCCTCCGCCAATCAGGAAGCGCGCGTCCCCCCCACCTCACCCCCCCGCACAGAGCACAAGCTGGCTGTCTCACACTCACAGCCCCGATGTACAGACAGGAGAGGAGTCGGGTTACTCCTCCCTCCAGCCTCTATCCCCTTGTCACATGACTGGAGGAGGAAGAGGACGTTTCACATTCACACGGTGACTGCAGATACAAAAGAGGTGAGTGGGGAAGACAACTTACCTCACACCTACCCTTTCTACTCCTCCAGCAACTCTCCTCTATTCTTTGGACACCCCCCAGACACCACCTCTCTTCCTCACCCCCCTCCCAGACACCCCCCTCTCTTCCTCACCCCCCTCCCAGACACCCCCACTATTCCTCACCCCCCCAGACACCCCCTCTCTTCCTCACCTCCCCCCACACCCCCTCTCTTCCTCACCCCCCTCCCAGACACCCCCTCTCTTCCTCACCTCCCTCCCCCCCAGACACCCCCTCTCTTCCTCACCTCCCTCCCCCCCAGACACCCCCTCTCTTCCTCACCCCCCTCCCAGACACCCCCTCACCTCCCTCCCAGACACCCCCTCTCTTCCTCACCTCCCTCCCCCAGACACCCCCTCTCTTCCTCACCTCCCTCCCAGACACCCCCTCTCTTCCTCACCTCCCTCCCAGACACCCCCTCTCTTCCTCACCTCCCTCCCCCCAGACACCCCCTCTCTTCCTCACCCCCCTCCCAGACACCCCCTCTCTTCCTCACCCCCCTCCCAGACACCCCCTCTCTTCCTCACCTCCCCCCCCCAGACACCCCCTCTCTTCCTCACCTCCCCCCCCCCCCCAGACACCCCCTCTCTTACCTCACCTCCCCCCACACCCCCTCTCTTCCTCACCCCCCTCCCAGACACCCCCTCTCTTCCTCACCCCCCCCCCCCCCCCAGACACCCCCTCTCTTCCTCACCACCCCCCCCAGACACCCCCTCTCTTCCTCACCACCCCCCCCAGACACCCCTCTCTTCCTCACCTCCCCCCCAGACACCCCCTCTCTTCCTCACCTCCCCCCCAGACACCCCCTCTCTTCCTCACCACCCCCCCCCCCCCCAGACACCCCCTCTCTTCCTCACCTCCCCCCAGACACCCCCCTCTCTTCCTCCCCCCCCCAGACACCCCCTCTCTTCCTCACCACCCCCCCAGACACCCCCTCTCTACCCCACCCTCCCCTTGACCCTCATTGACATTTTTGAGTATCTTGTTTCTGTTGTTGAGGGACCCCACCCTATTGGATGGGGCGGTTTTTGATTTGCGATAAGCGGTAATCCTGGACTATTGACCCCGGTGTTTTTATCAATTATTTAGTCAGGTCCCCCCAAAAAAATACCTGAGACGTGACAATTGCTGTCACAGGGATGTTTACATTTCTTGTGACAGCAATTAAAGTGATTAAAAAAATAAGAAAACATATTTTTTTTTTTAAAATACCCCATCCCTCCGCGCCCGCACCCGCCAATGTAAACCGTGTTCAAACCACAAACGTGAGGTATTGCCGCGATCGTTCGAGCAAGAGCAATAATTCTAGCACAATACCTTCTCTGTGACTAAACGGGTAACCACAAAAATATTTTTAAAGCGTCACCTATGGAGATTTTTAAGTACTGTAGTTTGTCGCCATTCCATGAGTGTGCGCAATTTCAAAGCATGACATGTTGGGTATCTATTTACTCGGTGTAACATCATCTTTTTTTCATATAATGCAAAAAGTTGGGCCAACTTTACTGCTTAGGTTTTTTTTTTTTTAATTCATTGAAGTGTATTTATTTTCAAACAATTGCATTTGAAAGACCACTGCGCAAATAGTGTGACATAAAATATTTAAACAACCACCATTTTTTTTTCTCTATGGTCTCTGCTAAACTTTATAATGTTTTTGGGGGTTCCAAGTAATTCAGACAAAAAAAAAAAATTCAGACTTTACCAAGTGTCAGAAAAAGCCTGGTCTTGAAGTGGTTAAATCCATGTAGTGTTGTTTGAATACATAAGTGCTTTTGCAGCCTGAGCAGTGGTGCTGCTTTGTCCCTCTGCATGATGGGTCATCACACAGCTTACCCTGCAGACTCTCTACTTCTCCCTGCCAGAGCTGCTGGGCTAGAGAAGAGGAGAAAAAGGACTCTGCGGGTTCTGGATGACGGTCCCACCTAACACTCAGACAGCAGGAGGGCAAGGATTGGCTGCAGAATATCCTGGGAAGGGAAAGCCCACCCAGGGAGCCACGTAGGGCTGCTGGAAACTATAAGGATTTGTGGGTGATGTAGTCCCCATCTGGAGACGTTAAACTGAGCAACTTGGTGGTACTACAAGTCCCAAAAGAAAGTTGTGCCAGATGGAGAAGTCTGGGCTTGGAGGCGAGACCCCGATCACTGTAACGAGCCAATGACTTGGCTCTTTAAACATGTGATCAGCTGTGTCTAATCACAACCAATCACATGTAAATATGGAAGTTCCATTCATCGGTTCCCCTCACCTCACATTGACAGTGTGTGAGGAGAGGAGAGCCAATCGGGCATTTCCTCGCAGAAGAGACCTGTACAGATAATCGGGACACTGATTATCAATGCTGCATATCGGTGCCACCTCAGTGCCCATAAGTGTCGCCTCCTGAGCACATCATTCTTTTTCTGTCTGTATGTACACTGCACAGTGCCACTTCTCTTGTCCCCTGTGCTGGGTATAATTCTCAGTATCTGTTCTTATTTGGCATGTAAGGAATCAGCACAGTACCACTTCTCTTGTCCTGTATGCTTGGTGTAATTCTCTATAATGCTCTAATTCTTTCTGGACTCTACAAACATTGGTGTGGCACTAACTGCTTTTCTTATGTTTTTGGATTTCTTCCAGGACCCTCATGGAAGTGGGATTGCTGTGCCATATGAGACCACCTCTGAAGCTAATTGGCATGATTATCTGAATGGATCACCTGCACTATTTGGTATTAAAAACAGAAGATCTACTACATCTTACACAAGTACATAGATTGTCAGCTGTCTGGTATCGGGAAATGGTGGGTCGCTTTATAGGGTTGTGAGGTGCCCCTTATGATAGGAATGGGCGGGGAATCGTACATTGCAGGTTATTGGGTACAGGTGCGGATGTAAGATGGAGTCACAGTTTGGAGGGTGATCCTTAACACCCCTTTCACACCAGGGCGTTTTGCAGGCGCTGTAGCGTTAGAAATAGCGCCTGCAATCCGCCCTAAAGAAGCTGCACCATTGTCTGTAGTGTGAAAGCCCCGAGGGCTTTCACACTACAGCGGTGCGCTGGCAGGACGTCAGAAAAAAGTCCTGCCAGCAGCTTCTTTGGAGCAGTGAAGGAGCGGTGTGTTTACCGCTCCTCCACCGCTGCTCCCCATTGAAATCAATGGGGCAGCGCTGTAATACCGCCGGAAAAACGCAGCTATTGCGGCGTATTACTGGCGGTTTTAACCCTTTCGCGGCCGCTAGTGGGGGTAAAAGCGCCCCACCAGCGGCCAAAATGCGCCGCAAATCCGGCGGTAAAACGCCGCTAAAAATACCGGCGTTTTACCGCCGACGCAATGGGCGGTGTGGTGTGAAAGGGGTCTAAGAAAGGCAAGGGGGGTGAACATCACAGATTAGGAGGTGCTCATTCCTAGCTACGTAAAAAAAAGTGAAGGCAGGCCTTCACCATTCTTGATAGGCCCCAGTAATGTAAAAATGTTTACTAAATTGTATTACTGTCTTTTGTAAAACCTAATAAAAATTATTGAAACAGTCCATATTTTTTGTTTTGTTATGTTACCTGAGTATGGATCTAGGTTTGTCCCAAGCATGTTTGAAGCCATTTACTGTTGACTGTCTCACTACCTCTGTTGGTAGTTTATTCCAAGCATCAACTACCCGTTCAGTAAAATGTTAGTTTCTACCCGTCTCTAGACTCGTTCTATCTTATCGATGGCTTACAGTTGGCATGTTTATGGATGGTGAGGAGGAGGCGGAGCAGCAGTCAGACTGGCCAGAATTTAGGATGGAGATGGAGTCTCAGATTGCCAGATGGTCCACAGTGACCTCCTGAGTGCCTTGTGAAGTCTCCTGAGGGTTGGGTGGGGGCATTTCACTGTTTGATTATGACAATGAAGCCTCTTGTACTCACAATAAACCAAACTGATCATCTCTGCTAAAGACCAAATTATTCAGTTGAACTTTCTACCAAAGATTAACTCTACCGCCAGAGATTGCAACCCTACTGTCTCCCCTATCTGCAGAAGATATCAGACTGAGATAGGCACTCTTTATCACATGGTGTGGAGTTGTCCCAAATTTGGGAACGGCAGGGGTCACCTTGAGCTACAGCAAGTAGGTCCAAGCAACAGAATCCATTGATCTTCTGCTTACCTTTTAAAGTTCCTCTATGGCTCCTCTTCTATTTAGCAGAGACTATCTTCAAACATGCTGCCTGTAAAGGGTGGGTAACAGGTGGTGCATGCTGAGTGGCTCACCCATGGGTGGCCTCAACTGAGCCACTCAGCTTGCTTTCGTCTGCATCTTTCCTTTTACAGCTTCCATAGACAGGGGGGAATGGGGGTTTTACCTGGACTAGCACATTGCACCCCTGGATGAGAACTCGCTCATTGCCAATGCTTACTAGTCCACAGCATTGCAGTAAGTAAATGTATCACTGTTATGCAGGCACAATCACTGACCTTTCCATACAGGGACACTGGAGAAATCAGCAATGACAGGGGAGTTCTCCACTCTTCTGTCACCATTCACACACCTGTACACAGCACTTCCTCCCACTCCAAAGAGCTCACCCTCAGGACTCCTGGGGCTTGTAGGATTGTCGCATCAATTTCCATGAAAACCAAGAAAAAAACTAAACCTATTTGTGTCAAAATACTTTATTAAAAGAGCTTACATAGATACAAAATGTTTTTATGTAACATAATTATAAAATGACTTCAAGCATTTCAACACATACACCAAAGACTAAACTGCGAGGAGTTTCCAGAACAAAATATTAAAATATTTAACATCCATACACTAACTTTTTTTTTTTTTTTATAAAATAAATTCTAAGACCTAAAGCAGGCCGTACATTAACCTCTTCAGTACCAAGGACTTTCACCCCCTTCTTGCTCAGGCCAATTTTCAGCTTTCAGCGCTGTCGCACTGTGAACGACAATTGCGCAGTCATGTAACGCTGTACCTAAATGAATTTTTAAATCCCTTTCTTCACACAAATAGAGATTTCTTTTAGTCCAGAGAATCGCAAGAGAGATCTACACCACCGCTCAAAGGCAGGTCCTGGGAACTCAGAGATAATTGCTGCAGGTGAAGGGATCCGGGTGCGAGCCACAGCATGCAGATAGTGACAGAACTCTGGACGGCCGCACTGCAATGCTAAAATGATGCTTTATTCAAATAATATTTAGAACACAGCAAATTACATCACAGCGAAAGATGCTAACAGCTGATGCGTTTCGCACTAAGGCCTAGTGTTTACTCATAGCTGGTACCCCATAGCACACTGCATGTGTCCCCATATACTCTCCATAACGCACTCCATGCTTCCCCAATGCACACTCTATGCATCCCCCATACACTCTCCAATACCCCATAGTGCACCCCATGCATACCCCATACACTCTCCTATACCCTATAGCACACTCCATGCATCCCTACACACACTCCTATACCACATGGGGCACTTAGGTTTAATCAAGTACGTAATTCCAGATCTAAGCTACATTACATGATGTAAATCACTTTTTTTTGCACTGTATATTCTTCCCTGCTTTCTTGTGGGAAACGATGATGCCACATGTTGTACCTAATTTGCAATCTTTAGTCTGTACTTGGAACTTTTGCATTGTATGTTCTTTACCCAATAATACCTTTGTGCAAAACATAATAATAACTACAGGCAGTTGAATACTTACATGGAAATTAAATGCTTACTTAACATACAGCACATTAACCTACAACAGGGGACAGGAAAATCCAGACAGATTTGAAATTCAATGACATTGCTTTGGACCATCATTTTAAGATGATGAGGCTCCCCTTAGACCTGGTTCTACACAAATGTCTGCAAATTGACAATTGCTCACCATGTGCCAGGAGCACCGGCAACCACTCCCTTTATGCACATTGTGGATACAACATGGGCTGTTCCTTCCTCCGACGGGCCCACTGCACCTGAAGAAATGTGCAACCCCAATGACATGGAACATTTCTTCTTAAACTTCAACTAAGGTGAACCCGTGCAAAACAAAGCAAAAGGTTCTTGTTTGTGTGCATTTTATATGCATAGGAGGATAATATAATGCAAGACGGGTCATACAAGAATTTTTCCGCCTGGGTGTATGAATTTACAGTACATGTAGAGAGAGATAGACTGGTGGGGTTAGGTGGAGTTCTGCAACACAAGCGGGGCTGACAATGCTGGTTGGGATTTTTAGTGCAGCAGAGGAAGGAAGCTGGGAAATCTGGAATTCTGTCAGATCAATAGCTATTTTTTCTGAGAGATGTGCATGCTCTGACAAAATAAAACAAACAAAAAAAAACTTTTGGATAAAGTGGTGAGTGTTTGGAACCCGGGTCTGGTTTCTAATGTTCTCTCTGTCCCTGGTGGTACACAGAACAGTGGCGTTGCGTCCATAAGGGGCGCAGCCTCATCTCTCCTGGCACCACTCTTTCACCATAGATAGATTCATGCATTGCTTTGTAATCCTGAATTACAGTGGTGGGGTATATTTTGCAAGCACCTGATTAGAGCCATAGGCTCTAATAGATGCCAAAAAAGGTGAACAGCGGGCGTCATTCTGTGCGTTCGCTGTTCATTTAGCGCTGTGTTAGCAAAGCAAAGGAATTTGATTTGCTAACACTGAACCGCCTCTTAGCCAATCAGGTGCTCGGGTCTGTTACCCGATTGGTTGAAACATCAGGAGCAACGTCAGGCGCTGTGATTGGATGCCTGAGAGAGGACAGAAGACATGGAGGAAATTTATGGGTACAGTGGCTGCGATCGTTTTATAGCAGCAGGAGTGACACTGTCACGAGCAGACAGGCAGGAGGGCAGAGCTTTGGCTGAAAGAGGCAAGTAAACTGACCAGGGTGTCAGGGCTCAGCAGCCATGATGAACCGTGATCTGTTTCACAAAGGGGAGGGAAGAACAAAGTATTTCAGGTGATGCGGGGGGCCAAATAACACAGCACAAACACTGTGCTGCATAACATGCTTTAAACTGAAGTTCCACTGAAAAGTGGAACTACCGCTCAAGGTACAGCAAGGGCTCTCTCCTCCTTCCCCCACCGCCGGGCCAGTAAGAGAGTGCAGCGTGCTTCGCGCATGTACAGTAGAGACCAGGCCGGGAAGCCGCAATGCTTCACTGTTGGGTTCCCTTACCGGCAATTGCGGCAGCAGCAGCACCCCAAAGCTGATGGAAACGTCACCTGCGGTGCCGACATCGCTGGACTCCAGGACAGATGAGTGTCCTAATTTTAAAAGTCAGCAGCTACAGTATTAACACTTTTTAAAGAGCGATTATGACAGCTCCTTATTTGTATTATCCCCCTCCCCACCCGAAGATTACAGAGGTGGGGGAGGCATGGAGGATTTCTACTAAAAGAAGAAGAATCAGCACAATGGACACATCTTAACCACTTTCAGACCGGACCATTTTGCTGGTAAATGACCAGAGGTCTTTTTACAATTTGGCACTGCGCTGCTTTAACTGGTAATTGCGCGGTCATGCAATGTTGTACCCAAACAAAATTTGCGTCCTTTTCTTCCCACAAATAGAGCTTTCTTTTGATGGTATTTGATTGCCTCTGCGATTTTTATTTTTTGCGATATAAACGTAAAAAGACCGCAAATTTTGAAAAAAAATGATATTTTCTACTTTTTGTTATTAGAAAAATCCAATAAACTCAATTTTAGTCATACATTTAGGCCAAAATGTATTCAGCCACATGTCTTTGGTAAAAAAAAAGTCAATAATTGTATATTTATTGGTTTGCGCAAAAGTTGTCACATCTACAAACTAAGGTAAGTTTTCTGGAATTTACGCAGCTTTTAGTTTACGACTGCCTAAATTTGCGTCCTTCTCTTCCCACAAATAGAGCTTTCTTTTGATGGTATTCGATTGCCTCTGCGATTTTTTTTTTTTTTGCGATATAAATGGAAAAAGAGCGAAAATTTTGAAAAAAGATATTTTCTTCTTTTTGTTATAAGAAAAATCGAATAAACTAAATTTTAGTCATACATTGAGGGCAAAATTTATTCAGCCACATGTCTTTAGTAAAAAAAATGTCAATAAGCGTATATTTTTTGGTTTGCGCAAAAGTTATAGCGTCTACAAACTAGAGTACATTTTCTGGAATTTACACAGCATTTAATTTATGACTGCCGATCTCATTTCTTGAGGTGCTAAAATGGCAGGGCAGTACAAAACCCCCCCAAATGACCCCATTTTGGAAAGTAGACACCCCAAGGAAATTGCTGAGGGGCATGTTGAGCCCATTGAATATTTTATTTTTTTGCCTCAAGCGATTGAATAATGACAAAAAAAATTTTTTTATTTTTTTTTTTACACAAAGTTGTCACTAAATGATATATTGCTCACACATGCTATGGGCATATGTGAAATGACACCCCAAAATAAATTCTGCTGCTTCTCCTGAGTACGGGAATACCACATATGTGGGACTTTTTGGGAGCCTAGCCGCGTACGGGGCCCCGAAAACCAAGCACCGCCTTCAGGCTTTCTAAGGGCGTAAATTTTTGATTTCACTTCTCACTACCTATTACAGTTTTGAAGGCCATAAAATGCCAAGATGGCACAAAACCCCCACAAATGACCCTATTTTAGAAAGTAGACACCCCAAGCTATTTGCTGAGAGGCATTTTGAGTCCATGGAATATTTTATATTTTGCCACAAGTTGTGGGAAAATTACAAACTTTAATTTTTTTTTATTTTTTTTTCACAAAGTTGTCACTAAATGATATATTGCTCACACATGCTATGGGCATATGTGAAATGACACCCCAAAATAAATTCTGCTGCTTCTCCTGAGTACGGGGATACCACATATGTGGGACTTTTTGGGAGCCTAGCCGCGTACGGGGCCCCGAAAACCAAGCACCGCCTTCAGGCTTTCTAAGGGCGTTACAGTTTTGAAGGCCATAAAATGCCAAGATGGCACAAACCCCCCCCAAATGACCCCATTTTGGAAAGTAGACACCCCTAAATTTAGGGGTACACTAGTGAGACTAGGTAATAAATGGCGGGTGCCCTGAAACTATAAAAAAAATAACTAACCAACCAGCGTCACCTGTAACAGTTATATGGTGATCACTGGTGAAAGGGTTAACTAGGGGGCAATCAGGGGGCTTTATGCGGTAGTATATGGGGGTCCCTGGCGCTATAAAAAGCTGCGGCGAACCTAAATACCTACCTGCCTAACTAGCATCACCTGTGACACTAATACAGCGATCAGAAAAACGATCGCTTATTGGGCTGGGTTCACACTGGAGCGATGCGGGAACGCCACGAATCCGCGGCGGGTTCCCGCATCACATGCCTCCCGGCGGCAGTTCACACTGCCCTATGCGAACTGCTGGGAGTGTCAGTGAAATGTTAATGACACCCCCAGATCAGTTCGCATATCGCAGTGCGATCTGCAAACTCGGATCGCATGGTGTGAACACCCATGCGATCCGATTCTGCTGCGGACCAAAAAAAGGGTCCCGTGCGAGTTTGCGGCGGGTGCGACACGAATTCAGCCATACTATCTGTATGGCTGAACTCGAATCGCACAGAGATCGGATGTGATTTGCACTGCAGTGCGGTGCGAATCACATCCGTTCTCATAAACCGCTGCAATGTGAACCCAGCCTTAGTGACACTGGCGACGGGGGGTGATCACGGGGTTAAACCTTTATTGGGGGGGTTAGGGGGGTACCTTAGAACTAAAGGGGGCTAACCCTAACTGCCCTAACAGTTATTACAGTCACAAATGACACCCGCCGGGTGATCAGGGGGTTAAACCTTTATTAGGTAATAAATGGCGGGTGCCCTGAAACTATAAAAAAATAACTAACCAACCAGCGTCACCTGTAACAGTTATATGGTGATCACTGGTGAAAGGGTTAACTAGGGGGCAATCAGGGGGCTTTATGCGGTAGTATATGGGGGTCCCTGGCGCTATAAAAAGCTGCGGCGAACCTAAATACCTACCTGCCTAACTAGCGTCACCTGTGACACTAATACAGCGATCAGAAAAACTATCGCTTATTAGGCTGGGTTCACACTGGAGCGATGCGGGAACGCCATGAATCCGCGGCGGGTTCCCGCATCGCATGCCTCCCGGCGGCAGTTCACACTGCCCTATGCGAACTGCTGGGAGTGTCAGTGAAATGTTAATGACACCCCCAGATCAGTTCGCATATCGCAGTGCGATCTGCAAACTCGGATCGCATGGTGTGAACACCCATGCGATCCGATTCTGCTGCGGGCCAAAAAAAGGGTCCCGTGCGAATTTGCGGCGGGTGCGACACGAATTCAGCCATACTATCTGTATGGCTGAACTCGAATCGCACAGAGATCGGATGTGATTTGCACTGCAGTGCGGTGCAAATCACATTCGTTCTCATAAACCGCTGCAATGTGAACCCAGCCTTAGTGACACTGGCGACGGGGGGTGATCACGGGGTTAAACCTTTATTGGGGGGGTTAGGGGGGCACATTAGAACTAAAGGGGGCTAACCCTAACTGCCCTAACAGTTACTACAGTCACAAATGACACCAATGCAAAAAAAAAAAAAAAAGCAATTGGTGTCACTGTGACTGGGGGGGCAGGGGTAATTGGGGGGTGATCGGGGGGTAAAGGGGGGCTGTGAGTGTGCCTGGCATGTTCTACTGTATGTGGGGTGTGTTGGTGCAACTCACCGAACCTCTCTCCTCGGTGCCGGAACGAAAACTACCGACACGGAGGAGAGAATACATCACTTCCTCTCCTGTGTTTACATTACAGGAGAGGAAGTGATGTCACCGGACATTTTCATTCGCCGGGAGCGATCGCGAGGGGGTGGCCATGAATGAATGGCCGTCCCCTCGTCCGGGATCGCTCCCGAACGAATACCGACCGCCGCAGGCACCGGGCGGGGGCCCGATCGGGCCCCCGACCGGCGGGCAGGCAAGGACGTACATGTAAGCCCTTATGCCTGCCCGTGCCATTCTGCCGACGTACATCGGCGTGCGGCGGTCGGCAAGTGGTTAAAGAGGAAGTAAACCCTTCCAAACAACTTGGACATATAGGTAAGCCTAGATTAAGGCTTACCTGTAGGTCCAAGCAATATCTCTTAAACCTATATGGTTTAGGAGATATTTGCCCGAAAATGGGCACCGCTGTCTACGGCGCATGCGCCGTAGACAGCGGCGCGCAGGTGCACTAAATGCGGCAAATCCAAGAATGGATTTGCCTAATTTGTCGACTCCCGTGCGCATGCGCGGGAGTGACATCATCGCGGCTTCGCCGTATGGCAGCGGCGGAGCTGCGAGACGCGACTCCCGTGCGCATGCTGTGATTCGTCGGAGCTGCGAGACGCCACCAGCAACATGGATGCGGCGGACTACAGGGGACAGCGGCGACTTCGCTGGCTCCTGTGTCAGGTAAGTGACACATAATGAGCTACTATGCGATGGGTTTACTTCCTCTTTAAAGTTGTAATCTCTTGTGTTATTTTCACCTCAATGCATTTTTATTTATTTATTCCCCCCTCCGGTGTTGTGTGTGATCTTCTTTATTTAAAACAAGCTGTTATGTTTATTGAAGATGCAATCCAGGTAAGGATAGGAGTATGAAATATGCTCTTTTGTGTTGCATAGATTACAGTACCTGTTTTGGGTCTACATGGAATCTCTCTCATCGCTGGAATCAGGATTATTTAGTGATGTGAAGCTCAGGGCCAGCTAGAATTCAATGTCTTTGGTCCACTTTTAAGTGGTAACTTCACTTTTGTGGGGGAAAAAAAAAGCAAAAAAAAACAATAAATAATACAGCGTGTACTATTGCGATACAAGTCATATTGTACTTCAATGCTATTAAAAACAACCTTTCCTTTTCAATCTGCAGCCGCTGTAATATTCTATAAATGCAAAGCAATATGGCTGCATGGAGTGGTTCTGTACACAGAATGTGTACTGACCCCTCCCCAGAGACATCATTTCCTGCTTGTGTGATTGGCTCACCAGCTTTCCCAGAAGTCTGCACCAAGATACAAGTCAGATTTCAGGCATCCCCTGCAACAAAAATGTCATTTTTAATGAGATATTTCCAATAGGAACACGTCTAAAGGGATGCAGGCCCAACAGCTTTCCTCATTAGTGCCCTGCAGCTGCCACAGCTGACTGATAATTATGAAACCACTCCCATTAGACCCACTCAGTACAGGAACACAGACAAACACACATGGATTTCTTCAGAATGTGAATGGATCATGCAGCTGTGTGCCAAAATCAAACAGACAGGAGGATATATACAAAGATATTATATATATATATATATATATATATATATATATATATATATATATATATATATATACATATACATATATATATATATATATATATTTTTTTTTTTTTCAGACACCCTAGAGAATAAAATGGCAATTGCTGCAATACTTTATCACGCCCTTTTTGTGCAGCGCTTTTACAAACGCAATTTTGTTCGGAAAAAAAAATGCACTTTTTGAATTAAAAAAAAAATAGGACAACAGTAAAGTTAGACCAATTTTTTACATTGTGAAAGATAATGTTACGCCGATTAAATTGATACCCAACTTGCCGCGCTTCAAAATTGTGCCGGCTTGTGGAATGCCGACAAATTTTGATACTTAAAAATCTCCATACTTCTCCCGCCGCTGATAAAAGTGATCTGGTGGTGACCACTTTTATCTGGGAGCGAACCACCTGCCATTTCTAAAAATACTGGGGTTATTGCAGATATTACTTCCCATAACAACGGTATTCAATGTCAAAGTACTGACGTATAACGGCGGCGGGCAGTCCGGAAGTGATTATCTTGTATAAGAGCAGTGTGAACAGCGAGCTTTCATGAAGGATTTGTAGAGCTTTCGGCAAGTTTTTTTTTAAGCTTTTAAATTGTGGCTTGACAAATCTCAGGTGCCAGGCCCACCACGGCGACTAGAAATTGCACCCTGGCACCTGTGATTTTTGTCAGTGACAGGTGCCTTTGCTACAGGGCAGGCTGCGGGGTCTTGGCCAGGAAGGTGGAGGCGGGTCAAGCATCACAGGCCCTCTGGACAGAGTGCTGCTTGGCACCACCAACATTAGTGAACATGATCAACGGCGCAGAGATGGAGCAGGAAAAGAGTGGTGCAGCAGCTGCTGACACTGCGGGAGGGGAAGAGCGGCCAGCAGAGTGAAGTCCAGCTGGGGATCCATGGTGGCCTGTCACCCCCACTGCTGCTGCCACCCCCCCAGGGTATTGCGTGAGGTGGTGGCTCTGCTCAGGAAGACATCAGCCTGGATCAGGAACATGGGGGGATCTGGAGTCGGTGGTTTCCCGGCACCACAGCACCCTGCTCCTCTGGCTGGAGGAGAGGCTGAGTGGGGAGAAGGGGTGCTGAGCTGGGGGCAGTTCATAGAAATGCTGGAGAGCCCACAGACCAGGATGTCCAGCCCGGGCACACACTGCACACAGCAAATTGATTTATTTATTTTATTTATCATTTGGATGCAGAACTTCTGTTCGATATTTTTTCTTTTTACCTTAGCTACGGTATATCATATTCAACATTTTCCCCATAGTAGGCTTGCTGAGTCTGGTACTCCTCCAGACTTTATGGCATTGTTCATTCGTTATTTTCCTTTTGCGGTAGGGAAGTGGATACAGTCAATTTTAATGTTAGGCCCATAATAAAAAAAATGGAGAGAAGCACTAATCCCATGTGAAAACCTAGAAAAATATACAGTATATGTACTCTACAGTGAGGGGAAAAAAAGTATTTGATCCCCTGCTGATTTTGTACGTTTGCCCACTAACAAAGAAATGGTCGGTCTATAATTTTAACGGTAGGTTTATTTTAACAGTGAGAGACAAAATAACAAAAATAACCAAAAAAACAAACACATTTCAAAAAAGTTTTTATATATTGATTTGCATTTTAATGAGTGAAATAAATATTTGATCCCCTATCAATCAGCAAGATTTCTGGCTCCCAGGAGTATTCTATAAGGTAACAAGCTGTGATTAGGAGCACTCTCCTAAAGCAAGTGCTCCTAATCTCAGCTTGTTACCTGTATAAAAGACACCTGCCCACAGAAGCAATCAGATTCCAATCTCTCCACCATGGCCAAGACCAAAGAGCTGTCCAAGGATGTCAGGGACAAGATTGTAGACCTACACAAGGTTGTAATGGGCTACAAGACCATCGCCAAGCAGCTTGGTGAGGAGGTGACAACAGTTGGTGCGATTATTTGCAAATGAAGAAAAACAAAATAACTGTAAATCTCCCTCGGTCTGGGGCTCCATGCAGGATCTCACTTCATGGAGTTTCAATGATCATGAGAACGGTGAGGAATCAGCCCAGAACTACACGGGAGAATCTTGTCAATGATTTCAAGGCAGCTGGGACCATAGTCACCAAGAAAACAATTGGCAACACACTACACTGTGAAGGACTGAAATCCTGCAGTGCCTGCAAGGTCCCCCTGCTCAAGAAAGCACATGTACAGGCCCGTCTGAAGTTTTCTAATGAACATATGAATAATTCAGAGGAGAAATGGGTGAAAGTGTTGTGGTCAGATGGGACCAAAATCAAGTTTTTTGGCATCAACTCAACTCGCCGTGTTTGGAGGAGGAGGAGGAGGAGGAATGCTGTCTATGATCCCAAGAACACCATCCTCACCATCATGGAGGTGGAAACATTATGCTTTGGGGGTGTTTTTCTGCTAAGGGGACAAGACAACTTCACTGAATCAAAGGGATGACGGAAGGGGCCATGTACTGTCAAATCTTGGGTGAGAACCTCAGCCAGGGCATTGAAAATGGGGCGTGGATGGGTCTTCCAGCATAAGGATGACCACAACACATGGCCAAGGAAACAAAGGAGTGGCTCAAGAAGCACATTAAGGTCCTGGAGTAGCCTAGCCATTCTCCAGACCTTAATCCCATAGAAAATATATGGAGGGAGATGAAGGTACAAGTTACAAAATGGCAGCCTTGAAACCTTATTGACTTGGAGAGGATCTGCAAAGAGGAGTGGGACAAAATGCCTCCTGAGATGTGTGCAAACCTGATGGCCAACTTCAAGAAACGTCTGACCTCTGTGGTTGCAAAGTCATGTTTTACAAAGGGGTCAAATGCTTATTTCACTAAATGTAAATCCATTTCTAACTTTTTTTTTGAAAAACGCATTGCCATAGTCCTTGCTGTGCTTTTTGGGCGCTAGCGGTGCGCTTTTAACCCCTGCTAGCAGCCAAATAAAGGGTTCAAAGCGCTGCTGCCACGGCGCTGCCCACTGATTTCAATGCTAAAATATTTCCATTTATCGGTTATATCTATCAAAATCCATAGGTCATTTTTGGCTTTTAACTCTATGAGGGATGGGGGGGAGGGGTTGTGCTAGAAGTGATTTGGGCTGGAAGGAGGGATTGGAGTGGGATGTGAGTTGGGAGGCAGGATTGGGGGACATAACTGTAGTGTATACTAACTTTGAATTTTTGAATTGGATATACTGATGCCAAGTGACTCGCTGCTGCAGGCACCTTATAGCTTATCCGTATCTAAATGTGATTGGTGGGGCTGCACTGCTGTAGTGATTGTCAAATTAATTTATGCAAGAAAGCTAACTTAACATTGGTGTGCAAGGATGTAAATAATGGTAATTCAAATAATGTGACATTGAGCAAATAAATATCTAAAAACGTGAGAACTCATAATAGAATCCATACCACTTTAGGTGATGATTACAGTGCAATAAATATTTGAAAAAGAAGGTGAAAATAAATATATGTAGGCATTCATCTGGCAATATTCAATGATTGCTATGAAGACGGCAGAATATTAATTATGATTTATAGACTGTGATATTGGGGTGTTTAGCTCAAGTGGATAGATGCATTTTGGTGCAAGTGATTCCACATCAGACAGGCATTTATAGTTAAGGGCCTGGTAGCCATGTTTATTAAAGGGAAAAACAAAACAAAGGTCCATCCAGGAATCCCACGCAGGGGTCCAAGCTTCAATTAAATACACAAAATCAAAATCTCTTGTACTATGTCTGCAGTCTCTGACCATCTCCTGTAGTCTGTCTGCAGTCTCTGATCATCTCCTGTACTGTCTGCAGTCTCTGATCATCTCCTGTAGTCTGTCTGCAGTCTCTGATCATCTCCTGTACTATGTCGGCAGTCTCTGATCATCTCCTGTATCTTGTCTGCAGTCTCTGACCATCTCCTGTACTGTCTGCAGTCTCTGATCATCTCCTGTAATATGTCTGCAGTCTCTGATCATCTCCTGTAGTATGTCTGCAGTCTCTGACCGTCATTTTTGTACCATTTCAGCACACTCTCTGACCATCAAAATATTGTCTTTTTTTCAAAATTGTCGCTCTTTTTTAGGTTTATAGTGAAAAAAATAAAAACCGCAGAGGTGATCAAATACCACTAAAAGAAAGCTCTATGTGTGGTAAAAAAAGGACTTTAATTTTTTTTTTTGGGTACAGCATCACATAACCACTTAGAAAAAAATGTATATTGTTTGGGGGTTCTAACACCCTAGAGAATAAAATGGCGGTCATTGCAATATTTTCTGTCACGCAGTATGTGCACAGCGGTCTTACAAGTGCACTTTTTTATGAAAAAATACACTTTTATGAATTAAAAAATAAGACGACAGTAAAGCCCAAATGTTTTTTTTTTTTTAAATTGAGAAAGATAATGTTAGACCGAGAAAATTGATACCCAACATGTCACGCTTCAAAATTGTGCCCGCTCGTGGAACGACGACAAACTTTTACCCCTAAAAAAATCTCTATAGGCGATGTTTAAAATATTCTACAGGTTGCATATTTTGAGTTACAGAGGAGGTCTAAGCTAGAATTATTGCTCTCACTCTACCAATCGCAGCGATAACACACATGTGTGGTTTGAACACTGTTTTCATATGTGGGCACTGCACACGTATGTGTTCGCTTCTGCACACAGGGTGCGTTTCAAAAAATATATATATTTATTTTTTCTTATTTATTTTACCTTTTTTATTTTTAAACTGTTCTTTAAAAAAAAAAAATGTTATCACCTTTTTTTCTATTACAAGGAATGTAATCATCCAATTCATGTATGTGTTTGTTAACCCAAAAATCTCCATTTTTTTTGTATACTAGATAACAGGGCCATTTCCTAGTGGATGTGTATTGATTTTTACTATAAAATAAGGATATTGTTTAGCGTTGCAAAAAAAAAAATCCGACCTCCTCCTCCCCTTATAGTCGGCCAATACCTCTCCTTCTTTGTAAGATGTTAAATAAATGACATCAAACTCTGGTTTAAAACAAAAATGTGTTTTGCCATTTCATTTTTTTTTCTTATTTTCTCCAGACCAGACTATAAAACGTAGCTACAAACTCAAAATATAAAGTGACCTGCCTTGCGTGCGCAGAAGCGAATGAAAATGTAAGTCGAATGTAAACATCTCTTGTAATAGGAAAAAAGCATGACAGGACCTCTTATATATGAGATCTGGGGTCAAAAAGACCTCAGATCTCATATTTACACTAAAATGCAATAAAAAAAAATGAAATTAATAAAAAAAAAAAAAAATAGCTGTCATTGCCCACACAGCCAGTGAAACAGATTTGAAGAGGTCTCTCTCCAATCTCCCCCCTCACTCTCCTCTCTGCCCCCCTCCCCCCCTCTCCCTCCCTCTCTCTGTTCCCCCCATCCCTCCCCCCTCTCTTCCCCCCTCCCTCCCTCCCCCCTCTCTATCTGTTCCCCTCTCTCTGTCCCCGCCCTCTCTCTCTATCTCTCTCTGCCCCCCTCCCTGTCTCTCTGTTCCCCCTCCCTGTCTCTCTGTTCCCCCTCCCTGTCTCTCTGTTCCCCCTCCCTGTCTCTATCCCCCCCCTCTCTCTCTGCCCCCCTCTCTCTCTCTCTCTCTCTGTTCCCCTCTCTCTATCCCCTCCTCTCTCTGCCCCCCCCTCTCTCTTACTACCCCTTCTCACACACACACACACTCTCTGTGTGGAGTACTCAGTAGTGAACTAGGTAAAAATCTTCAAATTCTAGGAGGCTGCAGAAGTAGTCATTGTTGTCTTTGATGAGAGTAATCGTGTACTCTAGCACCTCCTGCACCCTTTCATTTGGGTATTCTTGTACACCAGTGATGGTGACAGTCTTGTCTGGGGAGAGCATCCATTCAGCAGCTTTGACACAGCAGGTGGCCTGCAGTGATGGAGGGATAGAGCAGTAATAGTACTCTGTCAGGCAGAGTTTAACGACTGCTTTTGCACATACCATCAGCCTATGGTTCTCCTTCACTGTCTGTGCGGTGAGCTCTGCACTGGCCATCCGCTTCATGATGAGATGCTCCAAGAAAAAGTTGGTGGTTGGAGCAATTAGCCGGTACCGGAGTTCCCTCATGATCATTGCCTCCATAGTCCACATAGTGGTGTTGGTGTAATACGTGCGAAAATCCTGAATCAACTGTTGCACTTCTTTGGTATATGTTTCTGATATTTTCGAAGCAAGTACCATTGAGGTGATGGCCATGATGTTGTAGGTGGACCGCTTCACTGTGAGGTTAAGTAGGAGCCTGTCCATGTAGTTTATGGCCAGACACAGGGACTCCAAGCTCAGGGAGTACTTTGAGTGTGATTTGATCAGTCTGAGCACCATTTTTCTTCGGTCTTCTTCATCCAGTTCTGTACGACTAAGACAGTTGTCAGGTAGGAAGTAGTGTTCAATGCTCCGATTGTAGGCATAGCTTTCATTTCCATATTCCATAAGGTACTGCAGGTCTCTTCTCATACTATGGAGGTTATATGGTTCCACACATGGGTTCATTGTGCAGATAGGTGATTCATAGGGACTCAGCATTTTGAAAGCGGGTTCAACAGGAGAACTAGACTGGCTAATTGCTCCTCTGTCATCCACTTTTCTTTTGCTTGGCTGAGTGAACTCCTCTAGTTCAGATGTGACCTCCTCTCCATCGGAATAGCTT
Organism: Lithobates pipiens; assembly: GCF_037356315.1. Taxonomy (NCBI): domain Eukaryota; kingdom Metazoa; phylum Chordata; class Amphibia; order Anura; family Ranidae; genus Lithobates; species Lithobates pipiens. Next base: position 229,577,138 of record NW_027507686.1, on the reverse strand, counting down.
ACAGTACTGCTAAGCTGTGAGCTGCTGGAGGAATCAGACTGAACAGCTGTGTCAGAATAGGTCACTCCAGGTTTCAGCTGAAGTGTTAAAAGCGGAAAGGTCACCTCTCCATCGGAAAGGCTCACCTCTCCATCGGAAAAGGTCACCTCACCATCGGAAAAGGTCACCTCTCCATCGCTAAGCTGTGAGCTACTGGAGGAATCAGGCTGAACAGATGTGTCTTCAATTGAATAGGCCACTGTAGTTTTCAGCTGAGGAATTTCAGGCTTTGACCCCTCTTCATCAGAATAGCTTATAGGACTGTTTAGCTGAGGGCTACTGGCTCCAGCAGACTGAACAGATGTATCTTCATCGGTAATAGGAATGTTCAGTTGAGGGCTACTGCCTCTCTCAGAATGAACAAACTCCTTTACATCAGTATAGATCACTGGAAGTGTTTCCAGCTGAAGTGACTGCTCTGGTTTGCCATTAGTGGCAGTTGGCCAAGCGCCACTGGGCACCTTGGGCACATCATGGTGGAGAGAGACAGCAGACTGATATGTCTGTTGTGTTCCAGTCACTAAAGGCTTAGATGTAGATTTTGCCTGTGACTTGGGACAGTAAGCTGTCTCATCAACATAAGTGTGTTTTTTTCTACAGCAGTTTCCCATCTTTTCAGGAAATAACAAAGAAATTGCAAAATAACCAACTCGCCAAGGTTCAGAACTAACAATGTGCTGCTAACTCCTTCTCCTGTCACTGCTGGTCTGCTCTACCGGCTCTCCTGCACAGCTGTTTATAGCCACAGACCTACTATGATGTCATCACCAACTGTCACAGTGGGCTTCCTACTATGATGTCATCACCAACTGTCACAGTGGGCTTGTTGCCATGGTGACAGTAAAAGTGACCTTTGCTTTCAGGCAGACACTGCATTTCAAATAGAAATAAAACTCCAATAGTCTCTGATGGTTTATTTGTAATAACCACATAACACAATACTGCTGACATTTTTAAAAAGCCACAGTGCTTTCCCTGACAATGATTTCCTTATGATATCTGTGAATGGTAATTACATTTCTGTAATTTGTGATAGAATGTCTCCCCCCCATCCATTTCTCCTCATATACACCACACTCCATACTAATCCTGGGATCTATTCCATCCATTCCCCTCCCCCATCACACCACACTGACCCCGCACCTATATATAGTATGGGGGCTCATAGGAAACCCGAAACCCCCCCATCTCCTCTACTGCACCCCCTGTGTGCTCCTTATATACTCTCCTATACACCATGTTTCCTATTCCCCATACACTCTTCTACAGCACACTCCATGTGTCCCCCATGCACTCACCTATACCCCATAGTGCACTCCAAGTGTCCCCCATGCACTCACCTATACCCCATAGTGCACTCCATGTGCCCACCATACACTCTCCATAGGTTTCCTATAGACTATCCTATACTTCATGTGCTTCCCATACACTCTTGTACACCACACTCCATGCATCCCCCATTTACCCCGCTATACTCACAGCACACTCCATGCAGTCAGTTGTCTTCTGTACTTCTCGTTCTCCCGGGGTACCTCCAGGCTCCGCCCCCTCCTCCCCGGCTGTCTGACATCTGGCCAATAGTAGTTCTACCCTGACCCCAGCCCCTTCAGCTGAACAAGCCACTCACAAACTTCTTGAAAGTTTATGGGTTTCAATAAAGTTTTCCTGATACAAGCTATTGCCTTCTGGGAAGTGTAGTTCGCAGCTGTGCCGGCCGCCCCCCCCACACAGAAGAGGATCTGAGCCCGGAGGACTACATCTCCCAGAGTGCAGCGCGCCGCCCCGTGTTCTGTATTAGGCACATAGGCAGCAATTGGGGAAAGGATTAGTGTCGCTGTGCCGGGATGGAGTCGGACCCTCTGCTCGGCCCTTTGCATCGGAGTTGGCGCGCGGAGCCGGACTTCATCGCCTCCCTGGAGAAGAATCACCGAGACCGGAGCGGATCCGCTTCTTCCTGTGGACATGGGGAGTCCCGGGACAGTAATGGTGAGAGCCACCCTGTGATTGGAGGCTGTGCGATCCCAGACAGACCATCTACACACTGCATGACTTCTCTATTCCTCTCCTATTATACTAGAGATATAATAGTACATACAATAATGTCATCTATATGTAATATTATACTCTATACTCTCATCTATATATAATAATATACTCTAGAATCTCCTCTATATATAATACTCTATATGAGCGCTATATATCATTTTATTTCTCATACGATGTCATCTATGTATAATATAATACTCTATAACAGGCATATGCAATTCGTGAACCTCCAGCTGTTGCAAAACTACCAGTCCCATCATGCCTCTGCCTCTGGGTGTCATGTTTGTGGCTGTCAGAGTCTTGCAATGCCTCATGGGACTTGTAGTTCTGCAACAGCTGGAGGTCCACTAATTGCATATCCCTGCTCTATAATGTCATCTATATATAATACTCTATAATGGGCTACACAATATAATGTTGCTTTTGCGCAGTTTCTTACACATAAATAATGTGATCTGTACAGCCATAACATTATGACCACTGAGAGGTAAGGTGAATAACACTGATTATCTTGTTACAATGACATCTGAGCATCTGTAGGATGTGCTGGAAAAACAAACCCAGTCCATGGAGGCCATACATCACAACTTACAGGATCTGCTACTGATGGCTCAGTGCTGGACACACAGCATGGGTGCCCAACCAACTACAAGTCTGGAGGGCCGCAGGTTGAGCATCTGTACAGCACACCTTCAGAGGTCTAGTGGAATCTGTTGGATCAGGTCAGGGTGGTTTTGGCTGCAAATGGACCTATTCAATATTAGGAGAGCGGTTGTAAAGTTATGGCTGATTGGTGTGTGTATGTATATACTAATTTTAAATTTTGAAGAGGCTTTAACCTAGAGGGGTGCTTTTTATATTTTATTTTTAATTTTACCCATGGGGGGGGGGGGGGGGCGACAGGGAAAAATAAATATAGTCGTACAGAAACTATTGTTGCTCCAGAATCTATTTTCTGAAAATTGTTCTACTCCAGAGAATAACTTTATTTTGCTGTGGCTAAAGTTCCTTTAAGGCGGAGTTCCACCCAATTTTGAGAAGTGGTCTTTACCGAAAGACCTCCTCTCCACCCCTCGTTTTTGGATATTTAAAATTTGTTTTACTTTCTCTCACACCCTTATAGAAGTACTGTATATAGTGTGTGTAAAAATATTTTTAAAGCATCACCTATGGAGATTTTTAAGTACTGTAGTTTGTCGCCATTCTATGAGTGTGCGCAATTTCAAATCATGACATGTTGGGTATCTATTTACTCGGTGTAACATCATCTTTTTCATATTATGCAAAAAGTTGGGCTAACTTTATTGCTTAGGTTTTTTTTTTTTTTTTTTTTTTTTTTTTTTAATTCATTGAAGTGTATTTATTTTCAAACAATTGCATTTGAAAGACCAGTGCGCAAATAGTGACATAAAATATTTAAACAACCACCATTTTATGCTCTAGAGTCTCTGCTAAACTATATAATGTTTTTGGGGGTTCCAAGTAATTCAGACTTAAAAAAAAAAATTCAGACTTTACCAAGTGTCAGAAAAAGCCTGGTCTTGAAGTGGTTAAATCCATGTAGTGTTATTTGAATACATAAGTGCTTTTGCAGCCTGAGCAGTGGTGCTGCTTTGTCCCTCTGCATGATGGGTCATCACACAGCTTACCCTGCAGACTCTCTACTTCTCCCTGCCAGAGCTGCTGGGCTAGAGAAGAGGAGAAAAAGGACTCTGCGGGTTCTGGATGACGGTCCCACCTAACACTCAGACAGCAGGAGGGCAAGGATTGGCTGCAGAATATCCTGGGAAGGGAAAGCCCACCCAGGGAGCCACATAGGGCTGCTGGGAACTATAGGGATTTGTGGGTGATGTAGTCCCCATCTGGAGACATTAAACTGAGTGACTTGGTGGTACTACAAGTCCCAAAAGAAAGTTGTGCCAGATGAAGGAGAAGTCTGGGCTTGGAGGCGAGACCCCGATCACTGTAACGAGCCAATGACTTGGCTCTTTAAACATGTGATCGGCTGTGTCTAATCACAGCCAATCACATGTAAATATGGAAGTTCCGTTCATCGATTCCTCTCGCCTCACATTGACAGTGTCTGAGGAGAGGAGAACCAATCAGCGGCCTCGCAGGTGAGACCTGTACAGATAATCAGGGCACTGATTATCAATGCTGCATATCGGTGCCACCTCAGTGCCCATAAGTGTCGCCTCCTGAGCACATCGTTCTTTTTCTGTCTGTATGTACACTGCACAGTGCCACTTCTCTTGCCCCCTGTGCTGGGTATATTTCTCAGTATCTGTTCTTATTCGGCATGTAAGGAATCAGCACAGTACCACTTCTCTTGTCCTGTATGCTTGGTGTAATTCTCTATAATGCTCTAATTCTTTCTGGACTCTACAAACATTGGTGTGGCACTAACTGCTTTTCTTATGTTTTTGGATTTCTTCCAGGACCCTCATGGAAGTGGGATTGCTGTGCCATATGAGACCACCTCTGAAGCTAATTGGCATGATTATCTGAACGGATCACCTGCACTATTTGATATTAAAAACAGATCTACTACATCTTACACAAGTACATAGATTGTCAGCTGTCTGGTATCGGGGAATGGTGGTTTTACTTTACAGGGTTGTGAGGTGCCCCTTATGATAGGAATGGATGGGGAATCGTACATTGCAGGTTATTGGGTACAGGTGCGGATGTAAGATGGAGTCACAGTTTGGAGGGTGATCCTTAAGAAAGGTAAGGGGGGTGAACATCACAGATTAGGAGGTGCTCATTCCTAGCTACGTAAAAAAAGTGAAGGCAGGCCTTCACCATTCTTGATAGGCCCCAGTAATGTAAACATGTTTATTAAATTGTATTACTGTCTTTTGTAAAACTAATAAAAATTATTGAAACAGTCCATATTTTTTGTTTTGCTATGTTATAGTATAGATCTAGGTTTGTCCCAAGCATGTTTGAAGCCATTTACTGTTGACTGTCTCACTACCTCTGCTGGTAGTTTATTCCAAGCATCAACTACCCGTTCAGTAAAATGTTAGTTTCTAAGATTGGTTTTGAACTTTACTCCAGTTAGTTTGCTGTCATGTCCCCATTTGCTTGATTTTGTTTTTTTATTGAGAAAACTGCCCTTCTGAACCTTGTTCACACTCCCTTTAATGTATTTAAAGGTTTAAGGCTGGCTTCATATATGTGAGTGTTTCTCCGCATCCAATTTGCATGAAATGCGAGTAAGACCGGCTCTTAATGGAGCAGGTTTAGACAGGTCTTGGTTGGCCGGGGAGCGGATTGTAAAAGGGTCTTGTGCGTGTTTGTGTCCAAGTCAGGTACAAATTCAGGCAAAAGTCCGCACCTAAATCGGTGAAAAGGCAGAAACCTGCAGCCACACATATGAGAATCCGGCCTCAATCATGTCTCCCCTTTCACTTCTTTACTCCAGACTGTACATATTAAGTTCCTGAAGTCGCTCTCGATATGTCTTCTCCCCCAAACCTTTTTATCTTATCAATGACTTATAGTCTGCATATTTATGGATGGTGAGGAGGAGGAGCAGGAGTCGCAGACTGCCCAGAATTTAGGATGGAGATGGAGTCTCAGATTGCCAGATGGTCCACGGTGACCTCCTGAGTGCCTTGTGAAGTCTCCTGAGGGTTGGGTGGGGGCATTTCACTGTTTGATTATGACAATGAAGCCTCTTGTACTCACAATAAACCAAACTGATCATCTCTGCTAAAGAAAAAATTATTCAGTTGAACTTTCTACCAAAGATTAACTAAACCCCCAGAGATTGCAACCCTACTGTCTCCCCTATCTGCAGCAGATATCAGACTGAGATAGGCACTCTTTATCACATGGCGTGGAGTTGTCCCAAATTGGGGAACAGCAGGGGTCACCTTGAGCTACAGCAAGCGGGTCCAAGCAACAGAATCCATTGATCTGCTTACCTTTAAAGTTCCTCTAAAGCCCCATACACACTATCAGATTTTCTGCTGAGTTTTTTTTTTCCTTCAGAATTACCAAAACCATGTAATATGAGGTCAAACATTAGGAGTTTCAATTTGTATGCAATCAGGCAGGCCCTTCTACTACATGGTTTTGGTAAATCTGATGACAAAAATCAGCAGACAATCTGATAGTGTGTATGGGGCTTAAGTCTCTGCTAAATAAAAGAGGAGCCAATCTTCAAACATGCTGCCTGTAAAGGGTGGGTCACAGGTGGTGCATGTTGAGTGGCTCACCCATGGGTGGCCTCAACTGAGCCACTCAGCTTGCTTTCGTCTGCATCTTTCCTTTACAGCTTCCATAGACAGGGGGGAATGGGGGTTTTACCTGGACTAGCACATTGCACCCCTGGATGAGAACTCGCTCATTGCCAATGCTTACTAGCCCACAGCATTGCAGTAAGTAAATGTATCACTGTTATGCAGGCACAATCACTGACCTTTCCATACAGGGACGCTGGAGAAATCAGCAATGACAGGGGAGTTCTCCACTCTTCTGTCACCATTCACACACCTGTACACAGCACTTCCTCCCACTCCAAAGAGCTCGTCCTCAGGACTCCTGGGGCTTGTAGGATTGTCGCATCAATTTCCATGAAAACCAAGAAAAAAACGAAACCTATTTGTGTCAAAATACTTCATTAAAAGAGCTTACATAGATATAAAATGTTTTTATATAACATAATTATAAAATGACTTCAAGCATTTCAACACATACACCAAAGACTAAACTGCGAGGAGTTTCCAGAACAAAATACTAAAATATTTAACATCCATACACTAACTTTTTTTATAAAATAAATTCTAAGCCCTACAGCAGGTCATACAGTAACCACTTCAATACCGAGGACTTTCACCCCCTTCCTGCTCAGGCCAATTTTCAGCTTTCAGCGCTGTCGCACTGTGAACGACAATTGCGCAGTCATGTAACACTGTACCCAAATGAATTTTTAAATCATTTTCTTCACACAAATAGAGATTTCTTTTAGTCCAGAGAATCACAAGAGAGATATACACCACCGCTCAAACGCAGGTCCTGGGAACTCAGAGATAATTGCTCCAGGTGAAGGGATCCGGGTGCGAGCCACAGCATGCAGATAACGTGGATAATGACAGGACTCTGGACGGCCGCACTCCAATGCTAAAATGATGCTTTGTTCAAATAATATTTAGGACACAGCAAATTACATCACAGCAAAAGATGCTAACAGTTGACGCGTTTCGCACTAAGGCTAGTGCTTACTCATAGCTGGTACCCCATAGCACACTGCATGTGTCCCCATATACTCTCCATAGCACACTCCATGCTTCCCCAATACACACTCCTACACCCCAAAACACACTCTATGCATCCCCCATATACTCTCCAATACCCCATAGTGCACCCCATGCATGCCCCATACACTCTCCTATACCCTATAGCGCACTCAATGCATCCCTACACACACTCCTATACCACATAGGTTTAATCAAGTACATAATTCCAGATCTAAGCTACATTACATGATTTTGAGACCCCTGATGTAAATCACTTTTTTTTGGACTGTATATTCTTCCCTGCTTTCTTGTGGGAAACGATGATGCCACATGTTGTACCTAATTTGCAATCTTTGTTCTGTACTTGGAACTTTTCCATTGTATGTTACTGTTTACCCAATAATACCTTTGTGCAAAAAATAATAATAATATCAACAGGCAGTTGAATACTTACATGGAAATTAAATGCTTAACATACAACAGGGGACATGAAAATCCAGACAGATATGAAATTCAATGACATTGCTTTGATTTGGACCATCATTTTAAGATGATGAGGCTCCCCTTAGACCTGGTTCTATACAAATCTCCGCAAATTGACAATTGCTCACCATGTGTCAGGAGCACCGGCAACCACTCCCTTTATGCACATTGTGGATACAACATGGGCTGTTCCTTCCTCTGACGGGCCCACTGCACCTGAAGAAATGTGCAACCCCAATGACATGGAACATTTCTTCTTAAACTTCAACTAAGGTGAACCCGTGCAAAACAAAGCAAAAGGTTCTTTTTTTGGTGACCATCCACAAGATGTGCCTGTTTGTGTGCATTTTATATCCATAGGCGGATAATATAATGAAAGACGGGTCATACAAGAATTTTTCCGCCTGGGTGTATGAATTTACAGTACATGTAGAGAGGGATAGACTGGTGGGGTTAGGTGGAGTTCTGCAACACAAGCGGGGCTGACAATGCTGGTTGGGATTTTTAGCGCAGCAGAGGAAGGAAGCTGGGAAATCTGGAATTCTGTCAGATCAATAGCTATTTTTTCTGAGAGATGTGCATGCTCTGACAAAATAAAATAAAAACTTTTGGATAAAGTGGTGAGTGTTTGGAACCCGGGTCTGGTTTCTAATGTTCTCTCTGTCCCTGGTGGGCAGAATTACACTGTGTGTTGGTAACCATTTACACCAGGATTGAAAGTGAGGAAAATTTTAAATCGCGAGCTGTCACCAGAACAGGAATAGTGACATTTTCCAATGGGAATACTTTTTCTATTGACAACGAATAGGAGGATTTTCCCCTTGCTTTGTAGAGATTTCCTCCTGTTTTGCCGACAGGAAGTGAAAGGAAATCTCCCCAATGAGACACACATGGCAAAAAATAACATAAAAAAACCCCAAAAAAACAGCAGTTTACCTTTCACGCTATTAAAAGGGGTGGCCTTTGGATATTCCTTATTTTTGTGAGCCTTGATTATCACAGGAATTACACCGTACTATTGCCTACAAGGAAGATTGGACCCCCCAGCCTTTCTTCTACCCAACATGCCCCAGTCCTGTGGTAAAGAAATACCAAGGGCATGAACAAAAACATAGGGCTGGAACTGTGTGCCCCAATGGACCCCAAGAAATTGATTTTATGGCATGTAAAAAAAATATATATATTAATATAATATTATATATATATATATATATATATATATATATATATATATATATAATGTATATGATACATCCAAAAGCAGTCAAACTTTGGAAACAGCTTAAAAAAAACAAACAAACAAAAAAAAAAGACTAGGAACTGCCTGCAGCCCAGGGTCTATTTGGATTACCAATGCCCGAATCTGAATGGATGAGGTGGGGTGCCAATACTACCACAGGCGCGAGAGTATTGAGGATCAATCTTATGCTCCAGACCAGGATAGAGATGGTAACCCCCAGAGGTAAACGTGGCCAGAAACCAACCCCGAGTCAGTAAAAGCTGAGCAACCAGAAGAAATGGAACAATAACAATTTTGGGCATGTTGGGTAGAGGAAGGGTTAGACTGGGGGGCTTGTTTTGGAAATGATCAAAAGTTGCAGGGTGCTAAGTCAGGGGGAATAAAGGGAAAAAGGTGGTTTATTATGTTAATCACCAGGGGGTCCCTGTCCCCAGGTGAGTAGCCAAGAGGGCCCCAGTCCTCAAGGGAGTCCCTGTCCTTGTGAAAGATAGAGTGTGATATTGGGTGGACTCACCATGAGCAAGTCTGCAGGTCCCTCATTTATGGTTGTCTGGGCTCCCTCCAGCAGCACGGATAGGAGATCAGCATATCCCCAGGGAGCACAGCTACAGCTTGACATGCTCTATCTACAGCACACTTTTCAAAAGAACAAAGAGTACACAGAACAGTGGCGTTGCGTCCATAAGGGGTGCAGCCCCATCTCTCCTGGCACCACTCTTTATGCATAGATAGATTCATGCATTGCATTGTAATCCTGAATTACAGTGGTGGGGTATTTTTTTCAAGCACCTGATTAGAGCCATAGGCTCTAATAGATTCCAAAAAAGGTGAACAGGGGGCGTCATTCTGTGCGTTCGCTGTTCATTTAGAATTGTGTTAGCAAAGCAAAGGAATTTGATTTGCTAACACTGAACCGCCTCTTAGCCAATCAGGTGCTCGGGTCTGTTACCTGATTGGTTGAAACATCAGGAGCAACGTCAGGCGCTGTGATTGGATGCCTGAGAGAGGATGGAAGACATGGAGGAAATTTATGGGTACAGTGGCTGCGATCGTTTTATAGCAGCAGGAGTGACACTGTCACGAGCAGACAGGCAGGAGGACAGAGGAGAGGAGAGCTTCGGATGACAGAGGCAAGTAAACTGACCAGGGTGTCAGGGCTCAGCAGCCACGATGAACCGTGATCTGTTTCACAAAGGGGAGGGCAGAACAAGGTATTTCAGGTGATATGGGGGGTGGGGGGCCAAATAACACAGCACAAACACTGTGCTGCATAACATGTTTTAAACTGAAGTTCCACTCTAAAGTGGAACTTCCGCTCAAGGTAAGGCAAGGGCTCCCTCCTCCTTCCCCCACCGCCGGGCCAGTAAGAGAGTGCAGCGTGCTTCACGCATGCACAATAGAGACCAGGCCGTGAAGCCGCAATGCTTCACTGTTGGGTTACCTTACCAGCAATTGCGGCAGCAGCAGCACCCCATAGCTGACGGAAATGTCACCTGCGGCGCCGACATCGCTGGACTGCAGGACAGGTGAGTGTCCTAATATCAAAAGTCAGCAACTACAGTATTAACACTTTTTAAAGAGCGATTATGACAGCTCCTTATTTGTATTATCCCCCTCCCCCACCCGAAGATTACAGAGGTGGGGGAGGCATGGAGGATTTCTACTAAAAGAAGAATCAGCACAATGGACACATCTTAAAGTTGTAATCTCTTGTGTTATTTTCACCTCAATGCATCCTATTTAATTATTTATTTATCCCCCCCTCCGGTGCTGTGTGTGATCTTCTTTATTTAAAACAAGCTGTTGTGTTTATTGAAGATGCAATCCAGGTAAGGATAGGAGTATGAAATATGCTCTTTTGTGTTGCACAGATTACAGTTCCTGTTTTGGGTCTACATGGAATCTCTCTGATCGCTGGAATCAGGATTATTTAGTGATGTGAAGCTCAGGGCCAGCTACAATTCAATGTCTTTGGTCCACTTTTAAGTGGTAACTTCACTTTTGTGGGGGAAAAAAAAAGCAAAAAAAAACAATAAATAATACAGCGTGTACTATTGCGATACAAGTCATGTTGTACTTGAATGCTATTAAAAACAACCTTTCCTTTTCAATCTGCAGCCGCTGTAATATTCTATAAATGCAAAGCAATATGGCTGCATGGAGTTGTTCTGTACACAGAATGTGTACTGACCTCTCCCCAGAAACATCATTTCCTGCTTGTGTGATTGGCTCACCAGCTTTCCCAGAAGTCTGCACCAAGATACAAGTCAGATTTCAGGCATCCCCTGCAACAAAAATGTCATTTTAAGTCTGGGCTCACACTGCAGCAGTTTATGAGAACGGATGTGATTCGCCCCGCACTGCAGTGCACATCACATCCAATCTCTGTGCGATGCGAGTTCAGCCATACAGATAGTTTGGCTGAATTCGCATCGCACACAGCCCAAACTCGCACAGGACCCTTTTTTTTTGTCCGCAGCAGAATCAGATCGCATGGGTGTTCACACCATGCGATCCGATTCCTGTCCGAGTTTGCAGATCGCACTGCGATATGCGAACTGATCTGGGGGTGTCATTAACATTTCACTGACACTCCCAGCAGTTCGCATAGGGCAGTGTGAACTGCTGCCGGGAGGTATGTGATGCGGGAACCCGCCGCGGATTTGCGGAATTCCCATATCGCTGCAATGTGAACCTAGCCTTAATGAGATATTTCCAATAGGAACACATCTAAAGGGATGCAGGCCCAGCAGCTTTCCTAATTAGTGCCCCACAGCTGACTGATAATTATGAAACCACTTTCATTAGACCCAACACAGACAAACACACATGGGATTTCTTCAGAATGTGAATGGATCATGCAGCTGTGTGCCAAAATCAAAGAGACAGGAGGATATATACAAAGATATTTTATATATATATATATATATATATATATATATTTATTTATTTTTTATTTTTTTCAGACACCCTAGAGAATAAAATGGCAATCGTTGCAATACTTTGTCACTCCGTATTTGCGCAGTGCTCTTACAAATGCAATTTTGTTTGGAAAAAAGATGCACTTTTTGAATAAAAAAAAAAAATAGGACAACAGTAAAGTTAGACCAATTTTTTACATTGTGAAAGATAATGTTACGCAGATTAAATTGATACCCAACTTGCCGCGCTTCAAAATTGTGCCGGCTTGTGGGATGGCGACAAATTTTGATACTTAAAAAATCTCCATAGGCAAAATTTAGAAATTACTACAGGAGTGGGATGTGAGTTGGGAGGCAGGATTGGGGGACATATCTGTAGTGTATACTATCACTTTGAATTTTTGAATTGGATATACTGATGACAAGTGACTCGCTGCTGCAGGCACCTTATAGCTTATCCGTATCTAAATGTGATTGGTGGGGCTGCACTGCTGTAGTGATTGTCAAATTAATTTATGCAAGAAAGCTAACTTAACATTGGTGTGCAAGGATGTAAATAATGGTAATTCAAATAATGTGACATTGAGCAAATAAATATCTAAAAACGTGAGAACTCATAATAGAATCCATACCACTTTAGGTGATGATTACAGTGCAATAAATATTTGAAAAAGAAGGTGAAAATAAATATATGTAGGCATTCATCTGGCAATATTCAATGATTGCTATGAAGACGGCAGAATATTAATTATGATTTATAGACTGTGATATTGGGGTGTTTAGCTCAAGTGGATAGATGCATTTTGGTGCAAGTGAGTCCACATCAGACAGGCATTTATAGTTAAGGGCCTGGTAGCCATGTTTATTAAAGGGAAAAACAAAACAAAGGTCCATCCAGGAATCCCACGCAGGGGTCCAAGCTTCAATTAAATACACAAAATCAAAATCTCTTGTACTATGTCTGCAGTCTCTGACCATCTCCTGTAGTCTGTCTGCAGTCTCTGATCATCTCCTGTAGTCTGTCTGCAGTCTCTGATCATCTCCTGTACTATGTCGGCAGTCTCTGATCATCTCCTGTATCTTGTCTGCAGTCTCTGACCATCTCCTGTACTGTCTGCAGTCTCTGATCATCTCCTGTAATATGTCTGCAGTCTCTGATCATCTCCTGTAGTATGTCTGCAGTCTCTGACCGTCATTTTTGTACCATTTCAGCACACTCTCTGACCATCAAAATATTGTCTTTTTTTCAAAATTGTCGCTCTTTTTTAGGTTTATAGTGCAAAAAATAAAAACCGCAGAGGTGATCAAATACCACTAAAAGAAAGCTCTATGTGTGGTAAAAAAAGGACTTTAATTTTTTTTTTTGGGTACAGCATCGCATAACCACTTAGAAAAAAATGTATATTGTTTGGGGGTTCTAACACCCTAGAGAATAAAATGGCGGTCATTGCAATATTTTCTGTCACGCAGTATGTGCGCAGCGGTCTTACAAGTGCACTTTTTTATGAAAAAATACACTTTTATGAATTAAAAAATAAGACGACGGTAAAGCCCAAATGTTTTTTTTTTTTAAATTGAGAAAGATAATGTTAGACCGAGAAAATTGATACCCAACATGTCACGCTTCAAAATTGTGCCCGCTCGTGGAACGACGACAAACTTTTACCCCTAAAAAAATCTCTATAGGCGATGTTTAAAATATTCTACAGGTTGCATATTTTGAGTTACAGAGGAGGTCTAAGCTAGAATTATTGCTCTCACTCTACCAATCGCAGCGATAACACACATGTGTGGTTTGAACACTGTTTTCATATGTGGGCACTGCACACGTATGTGTTCGCTTCTGCACACAGGGTGCGTTTCAAAAAATATATATATTTATTTTTTCTTATTTATTTTACCTTTTTTATTTTTAAACTGTTCTTTAAAAAAAAAAAATGTTATCACCTTTTTTTCTATTACAAGGAATGTAATCATCCAATTCATGTATGTGTTTGTTAACCCAAAAATCTCCATTTTTTTTGTATACTAGATAACAGGGCCATTTCCTAGTGGATGTGTATTGATTTTTACTATAAAATAAGGATATTGTTTAGCGTTGCAAAAAAAAAAATCCGACCTCCTCCTCCCCTTATAGTCGGCCAATACCTCTCCTTCTTTGTAAGATGTTAAATAAATGACATCAAACTCTGGTTTAAAACAAAAATGTGTTTTGCCATTTCATTTTTTTTTCTTATTTTCTCCAGACCAGACTATAAAACGTAGCTACAAACTCAAAATATAAAGTGACCTGCCTTGCGTGCGCAGAAGCGAATGAAAATGTAAGTCGAATGTAAACATCTCTTGTAATAGGAAAAAAGCATGACAGGACCTCTTATATATGAGATCTGGGGTCAAAAAGACCTCAGATCTCATATTTACACTAAAATGCAATAAAAAAAAATGAAATTAATAAAAAAAAAAAAAATAGCTGTCATTGCCCACACAGCCAGTGAAACAGATTTGAAGAGGTCTCTCTCCAATCTCCCCCCTCACTCTCCTCTCTGCCCCCCTCCCCCCCTCTCCCTCCCTCTCTCTGTTCCCCCCATCCCTCCCCCCTCTCTTCCCCCCTCCCTCCCTCCCCCCTCTCTATCTGTTCCCCTCTCTCTGTCCCCGCCCTCTCTCTCTATCTCTCTCTGCCCCCCTCCCTGTCTCTCTGTTCCCCCTCCCTGTCTCTCTGTTCCCCCTCCCTGTCTCTCTGTTCCCCCTCCCTGTCTCTATCCCCCCCCTCTCTCTCTCTCTCTCTCTGTTCCCCTCTCTCTATCCCCTCCTCTCTCTGCCCCCCCCTCTCTCTTACCACCCCTTCTCACACACACACACACTCTCTGTGTGGAGTACTCAGTAGTGAACTAGGTAAAAATCTTCAAATTCTAGGAGGCTGCAGAAGTAGTCATTGTTGTCTTTGATGAGAGTAATCGTGTACTCTAGCACCTCCTGCACCCTTTCATTTGGGTATTCTTGTACACCAGTGATGGTGACAGTCTTGTCTGGGGAGAGCATCCATTCAGCAGCTTTGACACAGCAGGTGGCCTGCAGTGATGGAGGGATAGAGCAGTAATAGTACTCTGTCAGGCAGAGTTTAACGACTGCTTTTGCACATACCATCAGCCTATGGTTCTCCTTCACTGTCTGTGCGGTGAGCTCTGCACTGGCCATCCGCTTCATGATGAGATGCTCCAAGAAAAAGTTGGTGGTTGGAGCAATTAGCCGGTACTGGAGTTCCCTCATGATCATTGCCTCCATAGTCCACATAGTGGTGTTGGTGTAATACGTGCGAAAATCCTGAATCAACTGTTGCACTTCTTTGGTATATGTTTCTGATATTTTCGAAGCAAGTACCATTGAGGTGATGGCCATGATGTTGTAGGTGGACCGCTTCACTGTGAGGTTAAGTAGGAGCCTGTCCATGTAGTTTATGGCCAGACACAGGGACTCCAAGCTCAGGGAGTACTTTGAGTGTGATTTGATCAGTCTGAGCACCATTTTTCTTCGGTCTTCTTCATCCAGTTCTGTACGACTAAGACAGTTGTCAGGTAGGAAGTAGTGTTCAATGCTCCGATTGTAGGCATAGCTTTCATTTCCATATTCCATAAGGTACTGCAGGTCTCTTCTCATACTATGGAGGTTATATGGTTCCACACATGGGTTCATTGTGCAGATAGGTGATTCATAGGGACTCAGCATTTTGAAAGCGGGTTCAACAGGAGAACTAGACTGGCTAATTGCTCCTCTGTCATCCACTTTTCTTTTGCTTGGCTGAGTGAACTCCTCTAGTTCAGATGTGACCTCCTCTCCATCGGAATAGCTTACAGTACTGCTAAGCTGTGAGCTGCTGGAGGAATCAGACTGAACAGCTGTGTCAGAATAGGTCACTCCAGGTTTCAGCTGAAGTGTTAAAAGCGGAAAGGTCACCTCTCCATCGGAAAGGCTCACCTCTCCATCGGAAAAGGTCACCTCACCATCGGAAAAGGTCACCTCTCCATCGCTAAGCTGCGAGCTACTGGAGGAATCAGGCTGAACAGATGTGTCTTCAATTGAATAGGCCACTGTAGTTTTCAGCTGAGGAATTTCAGGCTTTGACCCCTCTTCATCAGAATAGCTTATAGGACTGTTTAGCTGAGGGCTACTGGCTCCAGCAGACTGAACAGATGTATCTTCATCGGTAATAGGAATGTTCAGTTGAGGGCTACTGCCTCTCTCAGAATGAACAAACTCCTTTACATCAGTATAGATCACTGGAAGTGTTTCCAGCTGAAGTGACTGCTCTGGTTTGCCATTAGTGGCAGTTGGCCAAGCGCCACTGGGCACCTTGGGCACATCATGGTGGAGAGAGACAGCAGACTGATATGTCTGTTGTGTTCCAGTCACTAAAGGCTTAGATGTAGATTTTGCCTGTGACTTGGGACAGTAAGCTGTCTCATCAACATAAGTGTGTTTTTTTCTACAGCAGTTTCCCATCTTTTCAGGAAATAACAAAGAAATTGCAAAATAACCAACTCGCCAAGGTTCAGAACTAACAATGTGCTGCTAACTCCTTCTCCTGTCACTGCTGGTCTGCTCTACCGGCTCTCCTGCACAGCTGTTTATAGCCACAGACCTACTATGATGTCATCACCAACTGTCACAGTGGGCTTCCTACTATGATGTCATCACCAACTGTCACAGTGGGCTTGTTGCCATGGTGACAGTAAAAGTGACCTTTGCTTTCAGGCAGACACTGCATTTCAAATAGAAATAAAACTCCAATAGTCTCTGATGGTTTATTTGTAATAACC
The DNA here is from genome assembly GCF_037356315.1 of Lithobates pipiens. NCBI lineage: Eukaryota > Metazoa > Chordata > Amphibia > Anura > Ranidae > Lithobates > Lithobates pipiens. Next base: position 229,560,346 of record NW_027507686.1, on the reverse strand, counting down.
ACATAACACAATACTGCTGACATTTTTAAAAAGCCACAGTGCTTTCCCTGACAATGATTTCCTTATGATATCTGTGAATGGTAATTACATTTCTGTAATTTGTGATAGAATGTCTCCCCCCCATCCATTTCTCCTCATATACACCACACTCCATACTAATCCTGGGATCTATTCCATCCATTCCCCTCCCCCATCACACCACACTGACCCCGCACCTATATATAGTATGGGGGCTCATAGGAAACCCGAAACCCCCCCATCTCCTCTACTGCACCCCCTGTGTGCTCCTTATATACTCTCCTATACACCATGTTTCCTATTCCCCATACACTCTTCTACAGCACACTCCATGTGTCCCCCATGCACTCACCTATACCCCATAGTGCACTCCAAGTGTCCCCCATGCACTCACCTATACCCCATAGTGCACTCCATGTGCCCACCATACACTCTCCATAGGTTTCCTATAGACTATCCTATACTTCATGTGCTTCCCATACACTCTTGTACACCACACTCCATGCATCCCCCATTTACCCCGCTATACTCACAGCACACTCCATGCAGTCAGTTGTCTTCTGTACTTCTCGTTCTCCCGGGGTACCTCCAGGCTCCGCCCCCTCCTCCCCGGCTGTCTGACATCTGGCCAATAGTAGTTCTACCCTGACCCCAGCCCCTTCAGCTGAACAAGCCACTCACAAACTTCTTGAAAGTTTATGGGTTTCAATAAAGTTTTCCTGATACAAGCTATTGCCTTCTGGGAAGTGTAGTTCGCAGCTGTGCCGGCCGCCCCCCCACACAGAAGAGGATCTGAGCCCGGAGGACTACATCTCCCAGAGTGCAGCGCGCCGCCCCGTGTTCTGTATTAGGCACATAGGCAGCAATTGGGGAAAGGATTAGTGTCGCTGTGCCGGGATGGAGTCGGACCCTCTGCTCGGCCCTTTGCATCGGAGTTGGCGCGCGGAGCCGGACTTCATCGCCTCCCTGGAGAAGAATCACCGAGACCGGAGCGGATCCGCTTCTTCCTGTGGACATGGGGAGTCCCGGGACAGTAATGGTGAGAGCCGCCCTGTGATTGGAGGCTGTGCGATCCCAGACAGACCATCTACACACTGCATGACTTCTCTATTCCTCTCCTATTATACTAGAGATATAATAGTACATACAATAATGTCATCTATATGTAATATTATACTCTATACTCTCATCTATATATAATAATATACTCTAGAATCTCCTCTATATATAATACTCTATATGGGCGCTATATATCATTTTATTTCTCATACGATGTCATCTATGTATAATATAATACTCTATAACAGGGATATGCAATTCGTGAACCTCCAGCTGTTGCAAAACTACCAGTCCCATCATGCCTCTGCCTCTGGGTGTCATGTTTGTGGCTGTCAGAGTCTTGCAATGCCTCATGGGACTTGTAGTTCTGCAACAGCTGGAGGTCCACTAATTGCATATCCCTGCTCTATAATGTCATCTATATATAATACTCTATAATGGGCTACACAATATAATGTTGCTTTTGCGCAGTTTCTTACACATAAATAATGTGATCTGTACAGCTATAACATTATGACCACTGAGAGGTAAGGTGAATAACACTGATTATCTTGTTACAATGACATCTGAGCATCTGTAGGATGTGCTGGAAAAACAAACCCAGTCCATGGAGGCCATACAGCACAACTTACAGGATCTGCTACTGATGGCTCAGTGCTGGACACACAGCATGGGTGCCCAACCAACTACAAGTCTGGAGGGCCGCAGGTTGAGCATCTGTACAGCACACCTTCAGAGGTCTAGTGGAATCTGTTGGATCAGGTCAGGGTGGTTTTGGCTGCAAATGGACCTATTCAATATTAGGAGAGCGGTTGTAAAGTTATGGCTGATTGGTGTGTGTATGTATATACTAATTTTAAATTTTGAAGAGGCTTTAACCTAGAGGGGTGCTTTTTATATTTTATTTTTAATTTTACCCATGGGGGGGGGGGGGGGGGGGGACAGGGAAAAATAAATATAGTCGTACAGAAACTATTGTTGCTCCAGAATCTATTTTCTGAAAATTGTTCTACTCCAGAGAATAACTTTATTTTGCTGTGGCTAAAGTTCCTTTAAGGCGGAGTTCCACCCAATTTTGAGAAGTGGTCTTTACCGAAAGACCTCCTCTCCACCCCTCGTTTTTGGATATTTAAAATTTGTTTTACTTTCTCTCACACCCTTATAGAAGTACTGTATATAGTGTGTGTAAAAATATTTTTAAAGCATCACCTATGGAGATTTTTAAGTACTGTAGTTTGTCGCCATTCTATGAGTGTGCGCAATTTCAAATCATGACATGTTGGGTATCTATTTACTCGGTGTAACATCATCTTTTTCATATTATGCAAAAAGTTGGGCTAACTTTATTGCTTAGGTTTTTTTTTTTTTTTTTTTTTTTTTTTTTAATTCATTGAAGTGTATTTATTTTCAAACAATTGCATTTGAAAGACCAGTGCGCAAATAGTGACATAAAATATTTAAACAACCACCATTTTATGCTCTAGAGTCTCTGCTAAACTATATAATGTTTTTGGGGGTTCCAAGTAATTCAGACTTAAAAAAAAAAAAAAAAAAAAATTCAGACTTTACCAAGTGTCAGAAAAAGCCTGGTCTTGAAGTGGTTAAATCCATGTAGTGTTATTTGAATACATAAGTGCTTTTGCAGCCTGAGCAGTGGTGCTGCTTTGTCCCTCTGCATGATGGGTCATCACACAGCTTACCCTGCAGATTCTCTACTTCTCCCTGCCAGAGCTGCTGGGCTAGAGAAGAGGAGAAAAAGGACTCTGCGGGTTCTGGATGACGGTCCCACCTAACACTCAGACAGCAGGAGGGCAAGGATTGGCTGCAGAATATCCTGGGAAGGGAAAGCCCACCCAGGGAGCCACATAGGGCTGCTGGGAACTATAGGGATTTGTGGGTGATGTAGTCCCCATCTGGAGACATTAAACTGAGTGACTTGGTGGTACTACAAGTCCCAAAAGAAAGTTGTGCCAGATGAAGGAGAAGTCTGGGCTTGGAGGCGTGACCCCGATCACTGTAACGAGCCAATGACTTGGCTCTTTAAACATGTGATCGGCTGTGTCTAATCACAGCCAATCACATGTAAATATGGAAGTTCCGTTCATCGATTCCTCTCGCCTCACATTGACAGTGTCTGAGGAGAGGAGAACCAATCAGCGGCCTCGCAGGTGAGACCTGTACAGATAATCAGGGCACTGATTATCAATGCTGCATATCGGTGCCACCTCAGTGCCCATAAGTGTCGCCTCCTGAGCACATCATTCTTTTTCTGTCTGTATGTACACTGCACAGTGCCACTTCTCTTGCCCCCTGTGCTGGGTATATTTCTCAGTATCTGTTCTTATTTGGCATGTAAGGAATCAGCACAGTACCACTTCTCTTGTCCTGTATGCTTGGTGTAATTCTCTATAATGCTCTAATTCTTTCTGGACTCTACAAACATTGGTGTGGCACTAACTGCTTTTCTTATGTTTTTGGATTTCTTCCAGGACCCTCATGGAAGTGGGATTGCTGTGCCATATGAGACCACCTCTGAAGCTAATTGGCATGATTATCTGAACGGATCACCTGCACTATTTGATATTAAAAACAGATCTACTACATCTTACACAAGTACATAGATTGTCAGCTGTCTGGTATCGGGGAATGGTGGTTTTACTTTACAGGGTTGTGAGGTGCCCCTTATGATAGGAATGGATGGGGAATCGTACATTGCAGGTTATTGGGTACAGGTGCGGATGTAAGATGGAGTCACAGTTTGGAGGGTGATCCTTAAGAAAGGTAAGGGGGGTGAACATCACAGATTAGGAGGTGCTCATTCCTAGCTACGTAAAAAAAGTGAAGGCAGGCCTTCACCATTCTTGATAGGCCCCAGTAATGTAAACATGTTTATTAAATTGTATTACTGTCTTTTTGTAAAACTAATAAAAATTATTGAAACAGTCCATATTTTTTGTTTTGCTATGTTATAGTATAGATCTAGGTTTGTCCCAAGCATGTTTGAAGCCATTTACTGTTGACTGTCTCACTACCTCTGCTGGTAGTTTATTCCAAGCATCAACTACCCGTTCAGTAAAATGTTAGTTTCTAAGATTGGTTTTGAACTTTACTCCAGTTAGTTTGCCGTCATGTCCCCATTTGCTTGATTTTGTTTTTTTTATTGAGAAAACTGCCCTTCTGAACCTTGTTCACACTCCCTTTAATGTATTTAAAGGTTTAAGGCTGGCTTCATATATGTGAGTGTTTCTCCGCATCCAATTTGCATGAAATGCGAGTAAGACCGGCTCTTAATGGAGCAGGTTTAGACAGGTCTTGGTTGGCCGGGGAGCGGATTGTAAAAGGGTCTTGTGCGTGTTTGTGTCCAAGTCAGGTACAAATTCAGGCAAAAGTCCGCACCTAAATCGGTGAAAAGGCAGAAACCTGCAGCCACACATATGAGAATCCGGCCTCAATCATGTCTCCCCTTTCACTTCTTTACTCCAGACTGTACATATTAAGTTCCTGAAGTCGCTCTCGATATGTCTTCTCCCCCAAACCTTTTTATCTTATCAATGACTTATAGTCTGCATATTTATGGATGGTGAGGAGGAGGAGCAGGAGTCGCAGACTGCCCAGAATTTAGGATGGAGATGGAGTCTCAGATTGCCAGATGGTCCACGGTGACCTCCTGAGTGCCTTGTGAAGTCTCCTGAGGGTTGGGTGGGGGCATTTCACTGTTTGATTATGACAATGAAGCCTCTTGTACTCACAATAAACCAAACTGATCATCTCTGCTAAAGAAAAAATTATTCAGTTGAACTTTCTACCAAAGATTAACTAAACCCCCAGAGATTGCAACCCTACTGTCTCCCCTATCTGCAGCAGATATCAGACTGAGATAGGCACTCTTTATCACATGGCGTGGAGTTGTCCCAAATTGGGGAACAGCAGGGGTCACCTTGAGCTACAGCAAGCGGGTCCAAGCAACAGAATCCATTGATCTGCTTACCTTTAAAGTTCCTCTAAAGCCCCATACACACTATCAGATTTTCTGCTGAGTTTTTTTTTTTCCTTCAGAATTACCAAAACCATGTAATATGAGGTCAAACATTAGGAGTTTCAATTTGTATGCAATCAGGCAGGCCCTTCTACTACATGGTTTTGGTAAATCTGATGACAAAAATCAGCAGACAATCTGATAGTGTGTATGGGGCTTAAGTCTCTGCTAAATAAAAGAGGAGCCAATCTTCAAACATGCTGCCTGTAAAGGGTGGGTCACAGGTGGTGCATGTTGAGTGGCTCACCCATGGGTGGCCTCAACTGAGCCACTCAGCTTGCTTTTGTCTGCATCTTTCCTTTACAGCTTCCATAGACAGGGGGGAATGGGGGTTTTACCTGGACTAGCACATTGCACCCCTGGATGAGAACTCGCTCATTGCCAATGCTTACTAGCCCACAGCATTGCAGTAAGTAAATGTATCACTGTTATGCAGGCACAATCACTGACCTTTCCATACAGGGACGCTGGAGAAATCAGCAATGACAGGGGAGTTCTCCACTCTTCTGTCACCATTCACACACCTGTACACAGCACTTCCTCCCACTCCAAAGAGCTCATCCTCAGGACTCCTGGGGCTTGTAGGATTGTCGCATCAATTTCCATGAAAACCAAGAAAAAAACGAAACCTATTTGTGTCAAAATACTTCATTAAAAGAGCTTACATAGATATAAAATGTTTTTATATAACATAATTATAAAATGACTTCAAGCATTTCAACACATACACCAAAGACTAAACTGCGAGGAGTTTCCAGAACAAAATACTAAAATATTTAACATCCATACACTAACTTTTTTTATAAAATAAATTCTAAGCCCTACAGCAGGTCATACAGTAACCACTTCAATACCGAGGACTTTCACCCCCTTCCTGCTCAGGCCAATTTTCAGCTTTCAGCGCTGTCGCACTGTGAACGACAATTGCGCAGTCATGTAACACTGTACCCAAATGAATTTTTAAATCATTTTCTTCACACAGAGATTTCTTTTAGTCCAGAGAATCACAAGAGAGATATACACCACCGCTCAAACGCAGGTCCTGGGAACTCAGAGATAATTGCTCCAGGTGAAGGGATCCGGGTGCGAGCCACAGCATGCAGATAACGTGGATAATGACAGGACTCTGGACGGCCGCACTCCAATGCTAAAATGATGCTTTGTTCAAATAATATTTAGGACACAGCAAATTACATCACAGCAAAAGATGCTAACAGTTGACGCGTTTCGCACTAAGGCTAGTGCTTACTCATAGCTGGTACCCCATAGCGCACTGCATGTGTCCCCATATACTCTCCATAGCACACTCCATGCTTCCCCAATACACACTCCTACACCCCAAAACACACTCTATGCATCCCCCATATACTCTCCAATACCCCATAGTGCACCCCATGCATGCCCCATACACTCTCCTATACCCTATAGCGCACTCAATGCATCCCTACACACACTCCTATACCACATAGGTTTAATCAAGTACATAATTCCAGATCTAAGCTACATTACATGATGTAAATCACTTTTTTTTTGCACTGTATATTCTTCCCTGCTTTCTTGTGGGAAACGATGATGCCACATGTTGTACCTAATTTGCAATCTTTGTTCTGTACTTGGAACTTTTCCATTGTATGTTACTGTTTACCCAATAATACCTTTGTGCAAAAAATAATAATAATATCAACAGGCAGTTGAATACTTACATGGAAATTAAATGCTTAACATACAACAGGGGACATGAAAATCCAGACAGATATGAAATTCAATGACATTGCTTTGATTTGGACCATCATTTTAAGATGATGAGGCTCCCCTTAGACCTGGTTCTATACAAATCTCTGCAAATTGACAATTGCTCACCATGTGTCAGGAGCACCGGCAACCACTCCCTTTATGCACATTGTGGATACAACATGGGCTGTTCCTTCCTCTGACGGGCCCACTGCACCTGAAGAAATGTGCAACCCCAATGACATGGAACATTTCTTCTTAAACTTCAACTAAGGTGAACCCGTGCAAAACAAAGCAAAAGGTTCTTTTTTTGGTGACCATCCACAAGATGCGCCTGTTTGTGTGCATTTTATATCCATAGGCGGATAATATAATGAAAGACGGGTCATACAAGAATTTTTCCGCCTGGGTGTATGAATTTACAGTACATTTAGAGAGGGATAGACTGGTGGGGTTAGGTGGAGTTCTGCAACACAAGCGGGGCTGACAATGCTGGTTGGGATTTTTAGCGCAGCAGAGGAAGGAAGCTGGGAAATCTGGAATTCTGTCAGATCAATAGCTATTTTTTCTGAGAGATGTGCATGCTCTGACAAAATAAAAAAAAAACTTTTGGATAAAGTGGTGAGTGTTTGGAACCCGGGTCTGGTTTCTAATGTTCTCTCTGTCCCTGGTGGGCAGAATTACACTGTGTGTTGGTAACCATTTACACCAGGATTGAAAGTGAGGAAAATTTTAAATCACGAGCTGTCACCAGAACAGGAATAGTGACATTTTCCAATGGGAATACTTTTTCTATTGACAACGAATAGGAGGATTTTCCCCTTGCTTTGTAGAGATTTCCTCCTGTTTTGCCGACAGGAAGTGAAAGGAAATCTCCCCAATGAGACACACATGGCAAAAAATAACATAAAAAACCCCCAAAAAAACAGCAGTTTACCTTTCACGCTATTAAAAGGGGTGGTCTTTGGATATTCCTTATTTTTGTGAGCCTTGATTATCACAGGAATTACACCGTACTATTGCCTACAAGGAAGATTGGACCCCCCAGCCTTTCTTCTACCCAACATGCCCCAGTCCTGTGGTAAAGAAATACCAAGGGCATGAACAAAAACATAGGGCTGGAACTGTGTGCCCCAATGGACCCCAAGAAATTGATTTTATGGCATGTAAAAAAAATATATATATTAATATAATATTATATATATATATATATATAATGTATATGATACATCCAAAAGCAGTCAAACTTGGGCATTTGGAAACAGCTTAAAAAAAACAAACAAACAAAAAAAAAAGACTAGGAACTGCCTGCAGCCCAGGGTCTATTTGGATTACCAATGCCCGAATCTGAATGGATGAGGTGGGGTGCCAATACTACCACAGGCGCGAGAGTATTGAGGATCAATCTTATGCTCCAGACCAGGATAGAGATGGTAACCCCCAGAGGTAAACGTGGCCAGAAACCAACCCCGAGTCAGTAAAAGCTGAGCAACCAGAAGAAATGGAACAATAACAATCTCGGGCATGTTGGGTAGAGGAAGGGTTAGACTGGGGGGCTTGTTTTGGAAATGATCAAAAGTTGCGGGGTGCCAAGTCAGGGGGAATAAAGGGAAAAAGGTGGTTTATTATGTTAATCACCAGGGGGTCCCTGTCCCCAGGTGAGTAGCCAAGAGGGCCCCAGTCCTCAAGGGAGTCCCTGTCCTCGTGAAAGATAGAGTGTGATATTGGGTGGACTCACCATGACCAAGTCTGCAGGTCCCTCATTTATGGTTGTCTGGGCTCCCTCCAGCAGCACGGATAGGAGATCAGCATATCCCCAGGGAGCACAGCTACAGCTTGACATGCTCTATCTACAGCACACTTTTCAAAAGAACAAAGAGTACACAGAACAGTGGCGTTGCGTCCATAAGGGGTGCAGCCCCATCTCTCCTGGCACCACTCTTTATGCATAGATAGATTCATGCATTGCATTGTAATCCTGAATTACAGTGGTGGGGTATTTTTTTCAAGCACCTGATTAGAGCCATAGGCTCTAATAGATTCCAAAAAAGGTGAACAGGGGGCGTCATTCTGTGCGTTCGCTGTTCATTTAGAATTGTGTTAGCAAAGCAAAGGAATTTGATTTGCTAACACTGAACCGCCTCTTAGCCAATCAGGTGCTCGGGTCTGTTACCTGATTGGTTGAAACATCAGGAGCAACGTCAGGCGCTGTGATTGGATGCCTGAGAGAGGATGGAAGACATGGAGGAAATTTATGGGTACAGTGGCTGCGATCGTTTTATAGCAGCAGGAGTGGCACTGTCACGAGCAGACAGGCAGGAGGACAGAGGAGAGGAGAGCTTCGGATGACAGAGGCAAGTAAACTGACCAGGGTGTCAGGGCTCAGCAGCCACGATGAACCGTGATCTGTTTCACAAAGGGGAGGGCAGAACAAGGTATTTCAGGTGATATGGGGGGTGGGGGGCCAAATAACACAGCACAAACACTGTGCTGCATAACATGTTTTAAACTGAAGTTCCACTCAAAAGTGGAACTTCCGCTCAAGGTAAGGCAAGGGCTCCCTCCTCCTTCCCCCACCGCCGGGCCAGTAAGAGAGTGCAGCGTGCTTCACGCATGCACAATAGAGACCAGGCCGTGAAGCCGCAATGCTTCACTGTTGGGTTACCTTACCAGCAATTGCGGCAGCAGCAGCACCCCATAGCTGACGGAAATGTCACCTGCGGCGCCGACATCGCTGGACTGCAGGACAGGTGAGTGTCCTAATATCAAAAGTCAGCAACTACAGTATTAACACTTTTTAAAGAGCGATTATGACAGCTCCTTATTTGTATTATCCCCCTCCCCCACCCGAAGATTACAGAGGTGGGGGAGGCATGGAGGATTTCTACTAAAAGAAGAATCAGCACAATGGACACATCTTAAAGTTGTAATCTCTTGTGTTATTTTCACCTCAATGCATCCTATTTAATTATTTATTTATCCCCCCCTCCGGTGCTGTGTGTGATCTTCTTTATTTAAAACAAGCTGTTGTGTTTATTGAAGATGCAATCCAGGTAAGGATAGGAGTATGAAATATGCTCTTTTGTGTTGCACAGATTACAGTTCCTGTTTTGGGTCTACATGGAATCTCTCTCATCGCTGGAATCAGGATTATTTAGTGATGTGAAGCGCAGGGCCAGCTACAATTCAATGTCTTTGGTCCACTTTTAAGTGGTAACTTCACTTTTGTGGGGGAAAAAAAAAGCAAAAAAAAACAATAAATAATACAGCGTGTACTATTGCGATACAAGTCATGTTGTACTTGAATGCTATTAAAAACAACCTTTCCTTTTCAATCTGCAGCCGCTGTAATATTCTATAAATGCAAAGCAATATGGCTGCATGGAGTTGTTCTGTACACAGAATGTGTACTGACCTCTCCCCAGAAACATCATTTCCTGCTTGTGTGATTGGCTCACCAGCTTTCCCAGAAGTCTGCACCAAGATACAAGTCAGATTTCAGGCATCCCCTGCAACAAAAATGTCATTTTAAGTCTGGGCTCACACTGCAGCAGTTTATGAGAACGGATGTGATTCGCACCGCACTGCAGTGCACATCACATCCAATCTCTGTGCGATGCGAGTTCAGCCATACAGATAGTTTGGCTGAATTCGCATCGCACACAGCCCAAACTTGCACAGGACCCTTTTTTTTTGTCCGCAGCAGAATCAGATCGCATGGGTGTTCACACCATGCGATCCGATTCCTGTCCGAGTTTGCAGATCGCACTGCGATATGCGAACTGATCTGGGGGTGTCATTAACATTTCACTGACACTCCCAGCAGTTCGCATAGGGCAGTGTGAACTGCTGCCGGGAGGTATGTGATGCGGGAACCCGCCGCGGATTTGCGGAATTCCCACATCGCTGCAATGTGAACCTAGCCTTAATGAGATATTTCCAATAGGAACACATCTAAAGGGATGCAGGCCCAGCAGCTTTCCTAATTAGTGCCCCACAGCTGACTGATAATTATGAAACCACTTTCATTAGACCCAACACAGACAAACACACATGGGATTTCTTCAGAATGTGAATGGATCATGCAGCTGTGTGCCAAAATCAAAGAGACAGGAGGATATATACAAAGATATTTTATATATATATATATATATATATATGTATTTATTTATTTTTTATTTTTTTCAGACACCCTAGAGAATAAAATGGCAATCGTTGCAATACTTTGTCACTCCGTATTTGCGCAGTGCTCTTACAAATGCAATTTTGTTTGGAAAAAAGATGCACTTTTTGAATAAAAAAAAAAAAATAGGACAACAGTAAAGTTAGACCAATTTTTTACATTGTGAAAGATAATGTTACGCAGATTAAATTGATACCCAACTTGCCGCGCTTCAAAATTGTGCCGGCTTGTGGGATGGCGACAAATTTTGATACTTAAAAAATCTCCATAGGCAAAATTTAGAAATTACTACAGGAGTGGGATGTGAGTTGGGAGGCAGGATTGGGGGACATATCTGTAGTGTATACTATCACTTTGAATTTTTGAATTGGATATACTGATGACAAGTGACTCGCTGCTGCAGGCACCTTATAGCTTATCCGTATCTAAATGTGATTGGTGGGGCTGCACTGCTGTAGTGATTGTCAAATTAATTTATGCAAGAAAGCTAACTTAACATTGGTGTGCAAGGATGTAAATAATGGTAATTCAAATAATGTGACATTGAGCAAATAAATATCTAAAAACGTGAGAACTCATAATACAATCCATACCACTTTAGGTGATGATTACAGTGCAATAAATATTTGAAAAAAGAGGCAATATTCAATGATTGCTATGAAGACGGCAGAATATTAATTATGATTTATAGACTGTGATATTGGGGTGTTTAGCTCAAGTGGATAGATGCATTTTGGTGCAAGTGAGTCCACATCAGACAGGCATTTATAGTTAAGGGCCTGGTAGCCCATGTTTATTAAAGGGAAAAACAAAACAAAGGTCCATCCAGGAATCCCACGCAGGGGTCCAAGCTTCAATTAAATACACAAAATCAAAATCTCTTGTACTATGTCTGCAGTCTCTGACCATCTCCTGTAGTCTGTCTGCAGTCTCTGATCATCTCCTGTAGTCTGTCTGCAGTCTCTGATCATCTCCTGTACTATGTCGGCAGTCTCTGATCATCTCCTGTACTATGTCGGCAGTCTCTGATCATCTCCTGTACTATGTCGGCAGTCTCTGATCATCTCCTTTATCTTGTCTGCAGTCTCTGATCATCTCCTGTACTATGTCTGCAGTCTCTGACCATATTTTGAACTATTTCAGCACACTCTCTGACCATCAAAATATTGTCTTTTTTTCAAAATTGTCGCTTTTTTAGGTTTATAGTGCAAAAAATAAAAACCGCAGAGGTGATCAAATACCACTAAAAGAAATCTCTATGTGTGGTAAAAAAAAGGACTTTAATTTTTTTTTGGGTACAGCATCGCATAACCACTTAGAAAAAAATGTATATTGTTTGGGGGTTCTAACACCCTAGAGAATAAAATGGCGGTCATTGCAATATTTTCTGTCACACAGTATGTGCGCAGCGGTCTTACAAGCGCACTTTTTTTGGAAAAAATACACTTTTATGAATTAAAAAATAAGACGACAGTAAAGCCCAAATGTTTTTTTTATTTTTTTTTATATTGTGAAAGATAATGTTAGACCGAGAAAATTGATACCCAACATGTCACGCTTCAAAATTGCGCCCGCTTGTGGAACTTTTACCCCTGAAAATTATTCTCGCTCTACCAATCGCAGCAATAACACACGTGTGGTTTGCACACTGTTTTCATATGTGGGCACTGCTCACGTATGCGTTCGCTTCTGCACATGAGCTCGGCGGGACAGGGTGCGTTTCAATATATTATATATATATATATATATATATATATATATATATATATATATATTTTACCTTTTTTATTTTTAAACTGTTCTTTAAAAAAAAATGGTTTCACCTTTTTTTCCTATTACAAGGAATGTAATCATCCAATTCATGTATGTGTTTGTTAACCCAAAAATCTCTATTTTTTTTTTTGTTTGTTTTTCTGTAAACTAGATAACAGGGCCATTTCCTAGTGGATGTGTATTGATTTTTACTATAAAATAAGGATATTGTTTAGCGTTGCAAAAAAAAAAATCCGACCTCCTCCTCCCCTTATAGTCGGCCAATACCTCTCCTTCTTTGTAAGATGTTAAATAAATGACATCAAACTCTGGTTTAAAAAAAATAATGTGTTTTGCCATTTCATTTTTTTTCTTATTTTCTCCAGACCAGACTATAAAACGTAGCTACAAACTCAAAATATAAAGTGACCTGCCTTGCGTGCGCAGAAGCGAATGAAAATGTAAGTCGAATGTAAACATCTCTTGTAATAGGAAAAAAGCATGACAGGACCTCTTATATATGAGATCTGGGGTCAAAAAGACCTCAGATCTCATATTTACACTAAAATGCAATAAAAAAAATGAAATTAATAAAAAAAAAAAATAAAAAAAATATTGCTATTACGTTTTGACGTGGCTTCTACCCAGCAATGGTATGGAGATGGGTGGGGGCCATCTTCCCCTCACTCGTTTCCATGCCAAGCCAAAAGGAGGACTCCATCGTCTCCACCGGTACCGACGGCTCTGGTAAGTGGCAGAGACCACTGGAGAGCGGCGAATCCGCCCACAGAGACCACTATTATCGGAAACCGGGCCGCTCACTGAAGAGTAAGATATGGGTTTTTGGCAGCTATCTGCTACCATAACAACAATATCCCTCTTCAAAATGCCGACGTATATCGGCGTGAGCCGGTCCGGAGGTAGTTAAGCAGCGCCATCACATGTTACATATTCATAACATTTCTGTTGTTGATGTGAGAACACATAGGTGATAGCAGCAACTCTCTGTTCACTTTCCTCTTTTATGTTTACATTTTATTTTATTATATAATATTTGTTTTTGTTGATAAATACAGATATATCACGTACCATTAGGTGGCAGCGCGCAACTTGCATATATGTTTATTTTACTGTTATATTTTGAGTTTGTGGCTATATTTTGTACTCTGCTCCTCCATGGATGATTAGCTGTCATTGTCATTCTGTCTGCTTCTTGGATGGTACAGCCCTGAGAAATTGGCACTTCTCTGATCTGTCCCAGAAGTACTTCAAAAAGAAGGTGAAGGAGACCGAGGATATCAAACCCCCCCCCAGACCGCTACACTTGCTGAGTGAGCGCTATCAGCCCATCACCCATGGAGGTAAGTACAGTGGGGAGGGTGCTGGGTGTTCGTTTACCTATTCATTTTTTCTGACAAGGTTGTCACTTTATATAATAGATAAAGGTGAGTGTTTTTCTGTTATAATTTGAATTTGTGACCACATTTTGTAGTCTGGTCTGGAGTGCTCACTTGAGACCCGCAGGCGCTTTCCGAATTAAATTTAAAATGTAAACCAATGCCCTATACTCTCACCCCACCTGCCCTCCTTCCACCCCCTGCACTTGCCCCGAGGGTGAATAGCTGTCATTGCCCACACAGCCAGTGAAACTGATTTGAAGAGGTCTCTCTCCAATCTCCCCCCCTCACTCTCCTCTCAGCCCCCTCCTCCCCCTTCTCTCTCACTCCCTCTCTCAGCAAGACCTCTCCTCTTCCTCTCTCTGTTCCCCCCTCCCTCCCCCCCTCCCCCCTCTCTATCTGTTCCCCTCTCTCAGCCCCCTCCTCCCCCCTCTCTCAGCAAGACCTCTCCTCTTCCTCTCTCTGTTCCCCCCTCCCTCTCCCCTCTCTTCCCTCCCCCCTCTCTTCCCTCCCCCCTCTCTATCTGTTCCCCCCTCTCTCGGTCCCCGCTCTCTCTCTCTCTCTCTATCTCTCTCTGCCCCCCTCCCTGTCTCTATCTCCCCCCTCTCTCTCTGCCCCCCTCTCTCTCTCTCTCTGTTCCCCTCTCTCTATCCCCTCCTCTCTCTGCCCCCCCTCTCTCTTACTACCCCTTCTCACACACATACACACTCTCTGTGTGGAGTACTCAGTAGTGAACTAGGTAAAAATCTTCAAATCCTATGAGGCTGCAGAAGTAGTCTTGGTTGTCTTTGATGAGAGTAATCGTGTACTCTAGCACCTCCTGCACCCTTTCAATTGGGTATCCTTGTACACCAGTGATGGTGACAGTGTCGTTTGGGGAGAGCACCCATTCAGCAGCTTTGACACAGCAGATGGCCTGCAGTGATGGAGGGATAGAGCAGTAATAGTACTCTGTCAGGCAGAGTTTAACGACTGCTTTTGCACATACCATCAGCCTATGGTTCTCCTTCACTGTCTGTGCGGTGAACTCTGCACTGGCCATCCGCTTCATGATGAGATGCTCCAAGAAAAAGTTGGTGGTTGGAGCAATTAGCCGGTACCGGAGTTCCCTCATGATCATTGCCTCCATAGTCCACATAGTGGTGTTGGTGTAATACGTGCGAAAATCCTGAATCAACTGGTGCACTTCTTTGGTATATGTTTCTGATATTTTCAAGGCAAGTACCATTGAGGTGACGGCCATGATGTTGTAGGTGGAACGCTTCATCGTGAGGTTAAGTAGGAGCCTGTCCATGTAGTTTATGGCCAGGCACAGGGACTCCAAGCTCAGGGAGTACTTTGAGTGTGATTTGATCAGTCTGAGCACCATTTTTCTTCGGTCTTCTTCATCCAGTTCTGTATGACTAAGACAGTTGTCAGGTAGGAAGTAGTGTTCAATGCTCCGATTGTAGGCATAGCTTTCATTTCCATATTCCATAAGGTACTGCAGGTCTCTTCTCAGACTATGGAGGTTATATGGTTCCACACATGGGTTCATTGTGCAGATAGGTGATTCATAGGGACTCAGCATTTTGAAAGCGGGTTCAACAGGAGAACTAGACTGGCTAATTGCTCCTCTGTCATCCACTTTTCTTTTGCTTGACTGAGTGAACTCCTCTAGTTCAGATGTGAACTCCTCTCCATCGGAATAGCTTACAGTACTGCTAAGCTGTGAGCTGCTGGAGGAATCAGACTGAACAACTGCGTCTTCATCAGAATAGGTCACTCCAGGTTTCAGCTGAAGTGTTAAACGTGGAAAGGTCACCTCTCCATCGGAAAAGCTCACCTCTCCATCGGAAAGGCTCACCTCTCCATCGGAAAAGGTCACCTCTCCATCGGAAAAGGTCATCTCTCCATCGGAAAAGGTCCCCTCTCCATCAGAAGGGCTCACCTCTCCATCGGAAAGGGTTTCAGAACTGTCCAGCTCTGAGATTATGGCTCCATAAGACTGAACAGCTTTGTCTTCCAAGGCATAGGTCACTGTAGTTTTCAGCTGAGAAGTTTCAAGCTGAAAGGACTCCTCTTCATCAGAATAGCTTACAGTACTGCTAAGCTGTGAGCTGCTGGAGGAATCAGACTGAACAGCTGTGTCTTCATCAGAATAGGTCACTCCGGGTTTCAGCTGAAGTGTTAAAAGCGGAAAGGTCACCTCTCCATCGGAAAAGGTCCCCTCTCCATCAGAAAAGGTCCCCTCACCATCGGAAAAGGTCCCCTCTCCATCGGAAAAGGTCCCCTCTCCATCGGAAAAGGTCCCCTCTCCATCAGAAAGGCTCACCTTTCCATCGGAAAGGGTTTCAGAACTGTCCAGCTCTGAGATTATGGCTCCACGAGACTGAACAGATGTATCTTCATCGGTAATAGGAGTGTTCAGTTGAGGGCTACTGCCTCTCTCAGAATGAACAAACTCCTTTACATCAGTATAGATCACTGGAAGTGTTTCCAGCTGAAGTGACTCCTCTGGTTTGCCATTAGTGGCAGTTGGCCAAGCGCCACTGGGCACAATGGGCACATCATGGTGGAGAGAGACAGCAGACTGATATGTCTGTTGTGTTCCAGTCACTAAAGGCTTAGATGTAGATTTTGCCTGTGACTTGGGACGGTAAGCTGTCTCATCAACACAAGTGCGTTTTTTTCTACAGCAGTTTCCCATTTTTTCAGGAAATAACAAAGAAATTGCAAAATAACCAACTCGCCAAGGTTCAGAACTAACAATGTGCTGCTAACTCCGTCTCCTGTCACTGCTGGTCTGCTCTACCGGCTCTCCTGCACAGCTGTTTATAGCCACAGACCTACTATGATGTCATCACCAACTGTCACAGTGGGCTTCCTACTATGATGTCATCACCAACTGTCACAGTGGGCTTGTTGCCATGGTGACAGTAAAAGTGACCTTTGCTTTCAGGCAGACACTGCATTTCAAATAGAAATAAAACTCCAATAGTCTCTGATGGTTTATTTGTAATAACCGCATAACACAATACTGCTGACATTTTTAGAAAGCCGCAGTGCTTTCCCTGACAATGATTTCCTTATGATATCTGTGAATGGTAATTACATTTCTGTAATTTGTGATAGAATGTCTCCCCCCCCATCCATTTCTCCTTATATACACCACACTCCATACTAATCCTGGGATCTATTCCATCCATTCCCCTCCCCCATCACACCACACTGACCCCTCACCTATATATAGTATGGGGGCTCATAGGAAACCCGAAACCCCCCCATCTCCTCTACTGCACCCCCTGTGTGCTCCTTATATACTCTCCTATACACCATGTTTCCTATTCCCCATACACTCTTCTACAGCACACTCCATGTGTCCCCCATGCACTCACCTATACCCCATAGTGCACTCCATGCGCCCACCATACACTCTCCATAGGTTTCCTATAGACTATTGTAAGGATTAAGGGGTGTCTAAACAAAATGGTTGACAATATGTCTTACTAAATACTTGTCTCTTTATCCTTCTCAGTAAAATAAGGACTCGTCATCTTTAGTCACGTACGCATAAGAGGCCGCATCAGCCCTAAAAAGCAGTCTACGCCCAGAAGATTGTCTTATCAGCTGATAACACCCGGAGAATTGTCTTTTCTTTGCAAAATGTTGTTTTTTTACATTTGCTGATGTTTGCCCTTTTCTGTCTATAAAAGAGAAGTAATAAAGAGCCTCAGAGCCAGAGTCAGAGAGAGTCAGAGTTACGACGGACTTCTGAGCAGAAATACTGAATACCTCCGTGTCTCTTTGCTTAGATAAGAACTCTAACTAACAATTGGGAAACGGTAACATAACCTGACAAATAGGTGACTTGTTGAGGTCACACCTAACATTTCTGGCGCCACGAACAGGGATCCGCAGAAAGAAACTACAAGAGGCGAACGAACATAAGGACGGAACGAAATGGTCGGGCACATCAAGAACCACAGACAAATCCTGCGCAGGTAAGAAAAGCTTTATTTTCTTATAAACTCTGTGCTTCTTAGATCTGTGCCCACCTGATCTGTCTGAATTGTTCTTCAGGTAAACACCAACCTCTGTAGTAAGCGGGTCTTGAACTTAATATTTTGGCTTATGTTACCGTTGTTTCTTGTCTGTCTACTTGTCATCTGTCTGTTGTGACTGAGATAAGCCCTGTTTGTATGGTGTGAATTGAAACATATATCATCCCAATGGGTAACGGAATGCGCCCTTAACTCGTAAGAGTACTTTGGGGGTCCGACACTTAAGTTTGATATACGCTTTTTGATTCATGAGCCTAAAAACGGGTTGAAAGTATAAGTCCTGACTGCCTCGATAAAGCAGGAATAAGAAACGAATGCTGAGAGATTCCATGGTAATGGGAAGGGAATAAAGGTCTCCACAAAGTCCCGGAGACCTAGTCATATGTGTTTGGCCACCAAAAGGGAATGCTTGTATATGTTGTAGCCGTCAGTCTGGTCATAATATTTGTCAGTTGGCTAGCATATAAAGTAATTCGATCTCATCCAGGAGAGGTTTTTAATATTTTGGCACCCTAGGAGGAGAAGGCAACGAGACACTTAGTAAGTGATCCAAACGCCACCTAGGCAGGACTGTCAAAATGGGCCAGACACATGGTAAACCCCAGGAGGAATCTCAGAAATGTTATGCTGTTAAAGACATAATTACAATGTTGTATGGGAAGGATAAGGCACAGGGCACGAATAGGGTTCTCAAGAAATTGGGGATGGATGGAGAAAATGGATTAAGTGTAGAAGGTTGGGAAGAAATAAAGAAAGACAGACAGGGAGAGATATTGCAGAACAGATGGGTATCACAAATACAATGTTTAATTAAGGTTTCCAACAGGGCTGAAGAGGAGGGATGGGAGTATTGTCAGGAAAAGGGTGGATGGGATATGAAGGTCCGACACAAAAGTCTTCCTTCTGCTCCCGGCGATAGGGTAAATACGGGAGATACTCCACCTCCTTATAACACCACCACACCAGGTAATGAAAGACCAAAACTTTATCCTTCCTTAAGAGGAAGAGGATGGGTATGCCGAGTATGCGGTACCCAGAACCCAGACTGGGCACAGGAATGTGTACATTGCGGCGCTCAAAGACCAGAGCCCGTAGCTCCAGTCCATAGTCGGACTAGGGTAATACAAGTAAATAATCCAAATGCGGGTCAAGCAGGACAGCCACCTACAGTGACCCGACAAGTCGTTCTGAGGACATGGACACCTTGGTCGGCTGACACTCTTATGGCATTAATACAGAATGCTCCTGATCCCGTAGCAAAACCTGCCGCATTCTGTAGATTCGTGACACAATTACTAGACACACATGAAGCAACTTGGCAAGATGGGGAAGATTTGTGTAGACATAAAATGACACTAACGATGTTTAATCAATTTATGAATGAAATTGCTCCACATAGACCACAAGGGGATCCAGCGGCAGATCCACCAGGAATACACCCTCGTCATATAGACTCTAGACCCCTGTTTATTGCTCAGTTACGAGAATTTTGCCAAGGGAAACAGCAGGAAAGGGGTTCGACAGCGCCCATAAAACAGGCCCCAGGTCAGACTGTTACAGAATTTTACCTCAACATGGAAAGCATGATGGCTGACGAAGGTCTAGATTTAGCCTTACCCGTCACCATTAGGGCTTTCAATCGACAGTTTATGGAAGGACTAGTACCCCAAATAGGTGACAAACTGAAGGCATGTACTCCCGAATGGAGAGCCATACGGGACAGAGGAACATTGTTGCAGAAAGCACAAGGCATAGAGGCTGATTTAGCAGAAACTAAACCCAGAAGGACACCGGGAGTTAACACTGTTGCCCGGGTCAATGAAGGAGGGAATTCCTCCCGTAAACCTCTTACCTGTTATTACTGCAACAAGGTGGGACATATAAAAAGAGACTGTAGGAAAAGGATAAAAGACGAACAGGAAGGAAACACGGACAGAGACACGAGGGACTACAGACAGAGGCGTACCAATGATAGGGACGATCCGACCGCATGACTTGCCCCAGTCCTAGCTGAATCAGAGAACAAAATGCTCCACATGTTGATGAAGGTGGAAGGTAAACATATTCCTTGTTTGGTTGACACAGGAGCGTCACGCAGTCTGTTGTCTGATTCAGTAGTCCCTCCACACATGACATCCCGTGACACCATACCCATAAGTGGTTATGACGGTCTTCTGACTGATGCCCCACTGACTAAACCTTAAAAGGTAAAAATAGGGAGAATGGCTACCGCCTGACACTTGTGTATTGTTGCAATATGTAGATGGCCTATTGTTATGTTGTCCGGATAACGATACTTGTTTAAAAGCCACTCTATCATTGTTACAATTCCTGGCTGAAAAAGGGTGCAAGGTGAATAGAACTAAGTTACAGGTATGTCAGAAAAAGGTTGTCTTTTTGGGCCACTGTATATCCCAGGGTACTCGACATCTCACTGAAGACCGAGTCCAGGCCATAAGACAAATGAATATCCCACGCAATTTTAAGCAACTTCGTATGTTTCTGGGAATGGTATCATATTGTAGACAATGGATACCACATGCCAGTTCTCTGATGCAGCCATTATATGATTGCTTGAAAATAGTACCCTATGTACTCACAGAAGCAGGTCATGAATCTTTTAGCACCTTAAAAAGGTTACTGATTTCGGCACCTGCGATCGGGATCCCTGATTATACCAAAACATTTCATTTGTACATTGCTGAAATCACGGGACACGCAACAGGGGTGTTGACACAACAACACATCAAACAAAGGCCGGTAGCATACTTCTCGGCGGCTCTCGATCCTGTCTCTAGAGGATCACCGTCCTGTGTACGAGCAGTCGCAGCAGTGTCAATTATCATTGACAAATCCTCAGAAATTGTCTTAGACAATCCTGTAGTGGTACATACCACACATGACATACACGCCATCTTATCACAGGTCCAACCAAAACACATATCAATGGCAAGGCAGCTGCGTCTACAATGCACTTTGCTCCTACCCCCCAATGTTACCTTTCAGCGATGCACTTCTTTTAACTTAGCACAGCTTTTACCATTACAGACAGATTTGACAGGGGGGAGTAATGATGATAAAGGTTACACAGCACAAGATACTCAGGATTCTGACACACTTTCATTTCATGACATAACATCTGATGAACACGATTGTTTTCAACTTATGGAACAAGAAACCACGGGGTTCCCACATGTCACAGACATACCCATTGCAAATGCAGAACACACACTGTACATAGATGGTAGTAGATTTGCCGATGACAAAGGTAAATATCACACAGGTTATGCTGTGGTAACGGACACACAGGTAATTGAGGCGAAGTCACTACCAGCACACATGTCGGCACAAGAAGCGGAACTAACCGCTCTAGAGAAAGCCCTAGAACACTTAGAGGGACAAGAAGGGAACGTTTACACTGATTCCGCATACGCCTACGGTGTGGCACATGATTATGGCCACATATGGAAAGCTAGAGGTTACCTTACAGCAGCAGGCACACCTGTTAAACATGGTGAAGGAATCAAAAGAGTCCTGAACAATCTTCAAAAGGTTATAAGAGTAGCCATCATGAAGATAGCGGCACACACGAGCGCAAAAACAACTGAGGCAAAAGGAAACGCATTTGCAGATTTAACTGCAAAGAAGGCAGCTCTAGGGGAAGTAAGCCCTGAGACCTTAGCCACGGTACAGGTGAGTATGCCCGAAACCACATGGCAGCAGCTAATGGAACTACAGGAACAAGCAGGGGCTATTGAGAAGGACCGTTGGGTTAAGGAGGGAGCTGCACCAGGCCTTGACAATGTATGGAGAGAAGGAGACAAAATATGTCTACCCGGTTCTCTATACCCAGCAATGGCAGCGGCTGTTCACTTACCCACTCATGTCAGCTCCAATTCTATGTATAGGATTGTAAGCCAAGGATGGCTAGCCCCTGGATTCAGTAGTACTGCAAGGAACTACTGTGCTGCATGCCAAATCTGTCTGATTAATAACCCAGGACAGAGAGTGAAAACCCCACGTAAACATCAGGTCCGGGCCCAATATCCTTTTCAGAGACTGCAGATTGACTACATACAAATGCCTAAGAGCGGCCCCTTTGAATTTGTTCTCGTGTGCATCTGCCTATTTTCAGGCTGGCCCGAAAGTTATCCTGTGAAATCAGCTACGGCAAAAGCCACCGCCAAGAAACTGATTACTGAGCTGATACCTAGGTTTGGTCTCCCAGAAACAATAGAATCAGATAGGGGGACACATTTCACGGGAGAAATAATGCAAAATGTGATGGCAATGTTAGGGGTTCAACAAAGTTTTCATACTCCTTACCACCCACAGAGTTCAGGATCAGTAGAAAGAGTAAATGGTACAATCAAGCTGAAAATACAAAAAGCTATGCAGGAGTTGAACAAACCATGGCCTGAGTGCCTACCCTTAGCTTTGTTCTCTATTAGGTACACCCCAACAGGAAAAACTGGGTTATCCCCATATGAAATACTGTTTGGAAGTGCACCTAGATTAGGTTTATATTTTCCTCAAAGTATGCAATTACAATGTGATAGTTTAACTACGTATGTAATACAGTTGCAACAGCGTCTGACTAAAATCCACAAGAGTGTGTATTCTTCTCTTCCAGACCCTAATTCTGTCACAGGTACACACGATCTACAACCAGGAGACTATGTGTATGTAAAGAAACATACCAGAAAGACACTGGAACCAAGGTTTGAAGGTCCTTTCCAGGTGCTATTGATTACAGCAACCTCAGTGAAATTGGAAGGGAAACCTACCTGGATCCACGCTTCTCATTGTAAAAAGGAGCCAGTTGGCAAATGACAACATGTATCTTTTTATTGTTTCAGTAATTCTGGCTAATAGTTTGGTTACCTCACAGAATAAAATACACAAGGATGAAGGATTTTCTAAAAAAATGTTATTACTGAAGTTTAAATATGCTTATGCCCAGAAGTCAGGATATGAGAAATGTTGGATTTGTAGCAAATTACACCCCAGCACAGCAAGTATACCACTGATGGCAGTTCCTATAAACTATACTGATCTTGCTAACAGTAGCATTAACATAATTAGAACAAATACCAGTAAGACAGTAATGTTTAAGTCGAATGGTCTCGCCTTTTTCCCTGATTGGTGTTTCAACTTAGGGAACACAACGGGAGGAAATGGAGAATGCCAAGACAGCAAGTTTAATTTGTCCATTGTCGTATTAAATGGAAGCTTCTACCCTAGTATAACCCACACACACCAATCGTTAGCTGAGTTCCTCGGTAATATTTCAGACAACAACACCAGGTGGTTAGTATCCAACTTATCCCTCTATGGATACACCTCTCGTTATAGAAATGATATCAGTTCAAGATCAGTAGCACTGGGAAATAATATATACATCTGTTGTGAGGATAAATGTTATACTTGGATACCTAGAAGAGCTCAGGGATGGTGCTACCTCGCAAGTTTAGTACCAGTAATGGGAGTAGTAGGTGATGAACGAGGTGATCACCTATTAGAAGCTAGCATGCATCCTAGATATCCCCTCAGGTATCGTAGTAAAAGAGAAATATTCCTGAAGAAGGACATGGCATGGGCTTGGTTCCCGTCCTGGACAGGATGGGGTATAGACTTAATGAAACGACTAAATAATTATACAGGAATTATTAATGATGTTTTGGAGAAAAACTCTGATGACATTACTAAGTTAAATCTGGAGACCAGAGCCATCAGACAACAATTAGAATTACATGAATTAGCAATTGAAAGTATGAGTGCAGCATTGACAGGACTCTGTGAAACTACTGAGGACTATGAGTGCTGTACTTGGATACATAACACCAGCATTGAGGTACCTGATTATTATGACATCATTGCACAACACCGTACGGAAGTAAAGAATTTACAAGAGAAGGCCCGAAATATTGGTCGCGACTGGGATCCGTTTGGTGGAACTTTTAGTTTCTCAGGGTTATTCTCTTGGGTTAAGAAGGCAGCAATGACGATTATAGTGGTGCTCTTATTCGTATTTTTCTTTTATGCATGCTTTAAACTGCTCATATGCTTTTGCAAGAAAGCCAAGGTAAATGATGTGGAAAAGATGGAACTTTTGTGAAGATAGGTAGATTTAGTTTCTTGACATCACCCATCTGTCAGAAAAGCCACTCTTCCTGAATTTTAGATGTTGGTACTGTCCAGGGGGATGGGTGTATACCCCTCTGACAACTCGCGGTCAGGGAGAGTACTCTGGATATAGGCTGACTAGAACTTGTTCAGGTGGACCCAGGGCAAGAGGGAGGGGTGATGTCAAAGGGGGAAATGTAAGGATTAAGGTATATGTTGAAACAAAATGGTTGACCTTATGTCTTATATTTTTCTATCCTTCTCTGTAAAATAAGGATTCGTCATCTTTAGTCACGTACGCATAAGGAGAGGCCGCATCAGCCCTAAAAAGCAGTCTACGCCCAGAAGATTGTCTTATCAGCTGATAACACCCGGAGAATTGTCTTTACTTTGAAAATGTTGTTTTTTTTACATTTGCTGATGTTTGCCCTTTTCTGTCTATAAAAGATGTAATAAAGAAGCCTCAGAGCCACAGTCAGTCAGAGACAGTCAGAGTTAACGACGGACTTCTGAGCAGAAATACTGAATACTTCTGTGTCTCTTTGCTTGGATAAGAACTCTAACTAACAATTGGGAAACGGTAACATAACCTGACAAATAGGTGACTTGTTGAGGTCACACCTAACAGTACAATCAAGCTGAAAATACAAAAGGCCATGCAGGAGTTGAACAAACCATGGCCTGAGTGCCTACCCTTAGCTTTGTTCTCCATAAGGTATACTCCAACAGGAAAAACAGGGTTATCCCCATATGAAATACTGTTTGGAAGTGCACCTAGATTAGGTTTATATTTTCCTCAAAGTATGCAATTACAATGTGATAGTTTAACTACGTATGTAATACAGTTGCAACAGCGTCTGACTAAAATCCACAAGAGTGTGTATTCTTCTCTTCCAGACCCTAATTCTGTCACAGGTACTCACGATCTACAACCAGGAGACTATGTGTATGTAAAGAAACATACCAGAAAGACACTGGAACCAAGGTTTGAAGGTCCTTTCCAGGTGCTATTGATTACAGCAACCTCAGTGAAATTGGAAGGGAAACCTACCTGGATCCACGCTTCTCACTGTAAAAAGGAGCCAGTTGGCAAATGACAACATGTATCTTTTTTATTGTTTCAGTAATCCTGGCTAATAGTTTGGTTACCTCACAGAATAAAATACACAAGGATGAAGGATTTTCTAAAAAAATGTTATTACTGAAGTTTAAATATGCTTATGCCCAGAAGTCAGGATATGAGAAATGTTGGATTTGTAGCAAATTACACCCCAGCACAGCAAGTATACCACTGATGGCAGTTCCTATAAACTATACTGATCTTGCTAACAGTAGCATTAACATAATTAGAACAAATACCAGCGAGACAGTAATGTTTAAGTCAAATGGTCTCGCCTTTTCCCCTGCCTGGTGTTTCAACTTAGGGAACACAACGGGAGGAAATGGAGAATGCCAAGACAGCAAGTTTAATTTGTCCATTGTCGTATTAAATGGAAGCTTCTACCCCAGTAATTCCAGCACACACCAGACATTATCTGACTTCCTCACTAACATTGTGGATAATAATGTTAGGTGGTTAGTATCCAACTTATCCCTCTATGGATACACCTCTCGTTATAGAAATGATATCAGTTCAAGATCAGTAGCTCTAGGAAACAATATATATATCTGTTGTGAGGATAAATGTTGTACTTGGATACATAACACCAGCATTGAGGTACCTGACTATTATGACATCATTGCACAACACCGTACGGAAGTAAAGAATTTACAAGAGAAGGCCCGAAATATTGGTCGCGACTGGGATCCGTTTGGTGGAACTTTTAGTTTCTCAGGGTTATTCTCTTGGGTTAAGAAGGCAGCAATGACGATTATAGTGGTGCTCTTATTCGTATTTTTCTTTTATGCATGCTTTAAACTGCTCATGTGCTTTTGCAAGAAAGCCAAGGTAAATGATGCGGAAAAGATGGAACTTTTGTGAAGATAGGTGGATTTAGATCCTTGACATCACCCATCTTGCAGAAAAGCCACTCTTCCTGAATTTTAGATGTTGGTACTGTCCAGGGGGATGGGTGTATACCCCTCTGACAACTCGCGGTCAGGGAGAGTACTCTGGATATAGGCCGACTAGAACTTGTTCAGGTGGACCCAGGGCAAGAGGGAGGGGTGATGTCAAAGGGGGAAATGTAAGGATTAAGGGGTGTCTAAACAAAATGGTTGACAATATGTCTTACTAAATACTTGTCTCTTTATCCTTCTCAGTAAAATAAGGACTCGTCATCTTTAGTCACGTACGCATAAGAGGCCGCATCAGCCCTAAAAAGCAGTCTACGCCCAGAAGATTGTCTTATCAGCTGATAACACCCGGAGAATTGTCTTTTCTTTGCAAAATGTTGTTTTTTTACATTTGCTGATGTTTGCCCTTTTCTGTCTATAAAAGAGAAGTAATAAAGAGCCTCAGAGCCAGAGTCAGAGAGAGTCAGAGTTACGACGGACTTCTGAGCAGAAATACTGAATACCTCCGTGTCTCTTTGCTTAGATAAGAACTCTAACTAACAATTGGGAAACGGTAACATAACCTGACAAATAGGTGACTTGTTGAGGTCACACCTAACACTATCCTATACTTCATGTGCTTCCCATACACTCTTGTACACCACACTCCATGCATCCCCCATACACCCCGCTATACTCACAGCACACTCCATGCAGTAAGTTGTCTTCTGTACTTCTCGTTCTCCTGGGGTACCTCCAGGCTCCGCCCCCTCCTCCCCGGTGTAGTGTCACATTTTGCTGCCTATCACAGGATGCTGCGGAAGTGACGTTGTTGCGTACTGCGCATGCGCGATGCGTTCCAAACACTCGCGCCGTGCGCTCCAACATAGTTTCGGCAATACAGTTCAGCGAAACCATCACATAATGTTACGGAAGTGATGTTACACACAACACAAACACTGGGCTGTTCGTTACAACACTAATACTTCCCTTGTTACCTAGTAGGTTTTGCATTGCTGGGACTTGTAGTGCCTATCCTGAGCTACATGCTTCAATGTTCAGTGTCCTCATCCTTATCCCCGAGCTTCAATGTTCAGTGTCCTCATCCTTATCCCTGAGCTTCAATGTTCAGTGTCCATCCTTATCCCCGTGCTTCAATGTTCAGTGTCCTCATCCCTATCTGCGAGCTTCAATGTTCAGTGTCCTCATCCCTATCCCCCTGCTTCAATGTTCAGTGTCCTCATCCTTATCCCTGTGCTTCAATGTTCAGTGTCCTCATCCTTATCCCCGAGCTTCAATGTTCAGTGTCCTCATCCCTATCCCCATGCTTCAATGTTCAGTGTCCTCATCCTTATCCCCGAGCTTCAATGTTCAGTGTCCATCCTTATCCCCGTGCTTCAATGTTCAGTGTCCTCATCCCTATCCGCGAGCTTCAATGTTCAGTGTCCTCATCCCTATCCCCCTGCTTCAATGTTCAGTGTCCTCATCCTTATCCCCGAGCTTCAATGTTCAGTGTCCTCATCCCTATCCCCATGCATCAATGTTCAGTGTCCTCATCCTTATCCCCGAGCTTCAATGTTCAGTGTCCATCCTTATCCCCTTGCTTCAATGTTCAGTGTCCTCATCCCTATCCGCGAGCTTCAATGTTCAGTGTCCTCATCCCTATCCCCCTGCTTCAATGTTCAGTGTCCTCATCCTTATCCCCGAGCTTCAATGTTCAGTATCCTCATCCCTATCCCCATGCTTCAATGTTCAGTGTCCTCATCCTTATCCCCGAGCTTCAATGTTCAGTGTCCATCCTTATCCCCGTGCTTCAATGTTCAGTGTCCTCATCCCTATCCGTGAGCTTCAATGTTCAGTGTCCTCATCCTTATCCCTGTGCTTCAATGTTCAGTGTCCTCATCCTTATCCCCGAGCTTCAATGTTCAGTGTCCTCATGCTTATCCCCGAGCTTCAATGTTCAGTGTCCTCATCCCTATCCGCGAGCTTCAATGTTCAGTGTCCTCATCCTTATCCCTGTGCTTCAATGTTCAGTGTCATCATCCTTATCCCCGAGCTTCAATGTTCAGTGTCCTCATCCTTATCCCCGAGCTTCAATGTTCAGTGTCCATCCCTATCCCCGTGCTTCAATGTTCAGTGTCCTCATCCCTATCCGCGAGCTTCAATGTTCAGTGTCCTCATCCCTATCCCCCTGCTTCAATGTTCAGTGTCCTCATCGAAGCAGGGGGATAAGGATGAGGACACTGAACATTGAAGCTTGGGGATAAGCATGAGGACACTGAACATTGAAGCTCGGGGATAAGGATGAGGACACTGAACATTGAAGCACAGGGATAAGGATGAGGACACTGAACATTGAAGCTCGCGGATAGGGATGAGGACACTGAACATTGAAGCATGGGGATAAGGATGGACACTGAACATTGAAGCTCGGGGATAAGGATGAGGACACTGAACATTAAAGCATGGGGATAGGGATGAGGACACTGAACATTGAAGCTCGGGGATAAGGATGAGGACACTGAACATTGAAGCATGAGGATAGGGATGAGGACACTGAACATTGAAGCTCGGGGATAAGGATGAGGACACTGAACATTGAAGCAGGGGGATAGGGATGAGGACACAGAACATTGAAGCTCGCGGATAGGGATGAGGACACTGAACATTGAAGCACGGGGATAAGGATGGACACTGAACATTGAAGCTCGGGGATAAGGAGTGGGATGTGAGTTGGGAGGCAGGATTGGGGGACATATCTGTAGTGTATACTATCACTTTGAATTTTTGAATTGGATATACTGATGACAAGTGACTCGCTGCTGCAGGCACCTTATAGCTTATCCGTATCTAAATGTGATTGGTGGGGCTGCACTGCTGTAGTGATTGTCAAATTAATGTATGCAAGAAAGATAACTTAACATTGGTGTGCAAGGATGTAAATAATGGTAATTCAAATAATGTGACATTGAGCAAATAAATATCTAAAAACGTGATAATACAATCCATACCACTTTAGGTGATGATTACAGTGCAATAAATATTTGAAAAAGAAGGTGAAAATAAATATATGTAGGCATTCATCTGTCAATATTCAATGATTGCTATGAAGACGGCAGAATATTAATTATGATTTATAGACTGTGATATTGGGGTGTTTAGCTCAAGTGGATAGATGCATTTTGGTGCAAGTGAGTCCACATCAGACAGGCATTTATAGTTAAGGGCCTGGTAGCCCATGTTTATTAAAGGGAAAAACAAAACAAAGGTCCATCCAGGAATCCCACGCAGGGGTCCAAGCTTCAATTAAATACACAAAATCAAAATCTCTTGTACTATGTCTGCAGTCTCTGACCATCTCCTGTAGTCTGTCTGCAGTCTCTGATCATCTAATGTAGTCTGTCTGCAGTCTCTGATCATCTCCTGTATCTTGTCTGCAGTCTCTGATCATCTCCTGTACTGTCTGCAGTCTCTGATCATCTCCTGTACTGTCTGCAGTCTCTGACCATCTCCTGTACTATGTCTGCAGTCTCTGATCATCTCCTGTACTGTCTGCAGTCTCTGACCATCTCCTGTACTATGTCTGCAGTCTCTGATCATCTCCTGTACTATGTCTGCAGTCTCTGATCATCTCCTGTACTATGTCTGCAGTCTCTGACCATCTTTTGTACCATTTCAGCACACTCTCTGACCATCAAAATATTGTATTTTTTTCAAAATTTTCGCTCTTTTTTAGGTTTATAGTGCAAAAAATAAAAACCGCAGAGGTGATCAAATACCACTAAAAGAAAGCTCTATGTGTGGTAAAAAAAAGAACTTTAATTTTTTTTTGGGGTACAGCATCGCATAACCACTTAGAAAATTTTTTATATTGTTTGGGGGTTCTAACACCCTAAAGAATAAAATGGCGGTCATTGCAATATTTTCTGTCACACAGTATGTGCGCAGCGGTCTTACAAGCGCACTTTTTTTGGAAAAAATACACTTTTATGAACTAAAAAATAAGACGACAGTAAAGCCCAAATGTTTTTTTTATTTTTTTTATATTGTGAAAGATAATGTTAGACCGAGAAAATTGATACCCAACATGTCACGCTTCAAAATTGCGCCGCTCGTGGAACGGCGACAAACTTTTACCCCTGAAAAAATCTCTATAGGCGATGTTTAAAATATTCTACAGGTTGCATATTTTGAGTTACAGAGGTCTAAGCTAGAATTATTGTTCTCGCTCTACCAATCGCAGCGATAACACACACGTGTGGTTTGCACACTGTTTTCATATGTGGGCACTGCTCACGTATGCGTTCGCTTCTGCACATGAGCTCGGCGGAACAGGGTGCGTTTCAAAAAATATATATATATTTATTTTTCTTATTTATTTTAGGGTAGCTTTTTTATTTTTAAACTGTTCTTTAAAAAAAAAATTTTTATCACCTTTTTTTCCTATTACAAGGAATGTAATCATCCAATTCATGTATGTGTTTGTTAACCCAAAAATCTCAATTTTTTTTTGTTTGTTTTTCTGTAAACTAGATAACAGGGCCATTTCCTAGTGGATGTGTATTGATTTTTACTATAAAATAAGGATATTGTTTAGAAATCCGACCTCCTCCTCCCCTTATAGTCGGCCAATACCTCTCCTTCTTTGTAAGATGTTAAATAAATTACATCAAACTCTGGTTTAAAAAAAATAATGTGTTTTGCCATTTCATTTTTTTTCTTATTTTCTCCAGACCAGACTATAAAACGTAGCTACAAACTCAAAATATAAAGTGACCTGCCTTGCGTGCGCAGAAGCGAATGAAAATGTAAGTCGAATGTAAACATCTCTTGTAATAGGAAAAAAGCATGACAGGACCTCTTATATATGAGATCTGGGGTCAAAAAGACCTCGGATCTCATATTTACACTAAAATGCAATAAAAAAAAATGAAATTAATAAAAATAAAAAAAAATATTGCTGTAAGAGCTATGGGCGGAAGTGACGTTTTGATGTCGCTTCTGCCCAGCAATGGTATGGAGATGGGTGGGGGCCATCTTCCCCTCACTCGTTTCCATGCCAAGCCAAAAGGAGGAATCCATCGTCTCCACCGGTACCGACGGCTCTGGTAAGTGGCAGAGACCACTGGAGAGCGGCGAATCCGCCCACAGAGACCACTATTATCGGAAACCGGGCCGCTCACTGAAGAAGATACGGGTTTTTGGCAGCTATCTGCTACCATAACAACGATATCCCTCTTCAAAATGCCGACGTATATCAGTGTGAGCCGGTCCGGAGGTAGTTAAGCAGCGCCATCACATATTACATATTCATAACATTTCTGTTGTTGATGTGAGAACACATAGGTGATAGCAGCAACTCTCTGTTCACTTTCCTCTTTTACGTTTACATTTTATTTTATTATATAATATTTGTTTTTGTTGATAAATACAGATATATCACGTACCATTAGGTGGCAGCGCGCAACTTGCATATATGTTTATTTTACTGTTATATTTTGAGTTTGTGGCTATATTTTGTACTCTGCTCCTCCATGGATGATTAGCTGTCATTGTCATTCTGTCTGCTTCTTGGATGGTACAGCCCTGAGAAATTGGCACTTCTCTGATCTGTCCCAGAAGTACTTCAAAAAGAAGGTGAAGGAGACCGAGGATATCGAACCCCCCCAGACCGCTACACTTGCTGAGTGAGCGCTATCAGCCCATCACCCATGGAGGTAAGTACAGTGGGGAGGGTGCTGGGTGTTCATTTACCTCTTCATTTTTTCTGACAAGGTTGTCATTTTATATAATAGATAAAGGTGAGTGTTTTTCTGTTATAATTTGAATTTGTGACCACATTTTGTAGTCTGGTCTGGAGTGCTCACTTGAGACCCGCAGGCGCTTTCCGAATTAAATTTAAAATGTAAACCAATGCTCTATACACTCACCCCACCTGCCCTCCTTCCACCCCCTGCACTTGCCCCGAGGGTGAATAGCTGTCATTGCCCACACAGCCAGTGAAACTGATTTGAAGAGGTCTCTCTCCAATCTCCCCCCTCACTCTCCTCTCAGCCCCCTCCTCCCCCCTCTCTCTCACTCCCTCTCTCAGCAAGACCTCTCCTCTTCCTCTCTCTGTTCCCCCCTCCCTCCCCCCCTCCCCCCTCTCTATCTGTTCCCCTCTCTCAGCCCCCTCCTCCCCCCTCTCTCAGCAAGACCTCTCCCCTTCCTCTCTCTGTTCCCCCCTCCCTCTCCCCTCTCTTCCCTCCCCCCTCTCTTCCCTCCCCCCTCTCTATCTGTTCCCCCCTCTCTCGGTCCCCGCTCTCTCTCTCTCTCTATCTCTCTCTGCCCCCCTCCCTGTCTCTATCTCCCCCCTCTCTCTCTGCCCCCCTCTCTCTCTCTCTCTGTTCCCCTCTCTCTATCCCCTCCTCTCTCTGCCCCCCCCTCTCTCTTACTACCCCTTCTCACACACACACACACTCTCTGTGTGGAGTACTCAGTAGTGAACTAGGTAAAAATCTTCAAATCCTATGAGGCTGCAGAAGTAGTCTTGGTTGTCTTTGATGAGAGTAATCGTGTACTCTAGCACCTCCTGCACCCTTTCAATTGGGTATCCTTGTACACCAGTGATGGTGACAGTGTCGTTTGGGGAGAGCACCCATTCAGCAGCTTTGACACAGCAGATGGCCTGCAGTGATGGAGGGATAGAGCAGTAATAGTACTCTGTCAGGCAGAGTTTAACGACTGCTTTTGCACATACCATCAGCCTATGGTTCTCCTTCACTGTCTGTGCGGTGAACTCTGCACTGGCCATCCGCTTCATGATGAGATGCTCCAAGAAAAAGTTGGTGGTTGGAGCAATTAGCCGGTACTGGAGTTCCCTCATGATCATTGCCTCCATAGTCCACATAGTGGTGTTGGTGTAATACGTGCGAAAATCCTGAATCGACTGGTGCACTTCATTGGTATATGTTTCTGATATTTTCAAGGCAAGTACCATTGAGGTGGCGGCCATGATGTTGTAGGTGGACCGCTTCATCGTGAGGTTAAGTAGGAGCCTGTCCATGTAGTTTATGGCCAGACACAGGGACTCCAAGCTCAGGGAGTACTTTGAGTGTGATTTGATCAGTCTGAGCACCATTTTTCTTCGGTCTTCTTCATCCAGTTCTGTATGATTAAGACAGTTGTCAGGTAGGAAGTAGTGTTCAATGCTCCGATTGTAGGCATAGCTTTCATTTCCATATTCCATAAGGTACTGCAGGTCTCTTCTCATACTATGGAGGTTATATGGTTCCACACATGGGTTCATTGTGCAGATAGGTGATTCATAGGGACTCAGCATTTTGAAAGCGGGTTCAACAGGAGAACTAGACTGGCTAATTGCTCCTCTGTCATCCACTTTTCTTTTGCTTGACTGAGTGAACTCCTCTAGTTCAGATGTGAACTCCTCTCCATCGGAATAGCTTACAGTACTGCTAAGCTGTGAGCTGCTGGAGGAATCAGACTGAACAACTGCGTATTCATCAGAATAGGTCACTCCAGGTTTCAGCTGAAGTGTTAAACGTGGAAAGGTCACCTCTCCATCGGAAAAGCTCACCTCTCCATCGGAAAGGCTCACCTCTCCATCGGAAAAGGTCACCTCTCCATCGGAAAAGGTCACCTCTCCATCGGAAAAGGTCCCCTCTCCATCAGAAGGGCTCACCTCTCCATCGGAAAGGGTTTCAGAACTGTCCAGTTCTGAGATTATGGCTCCATGAGACTGAACAGCTTTGTCTTCCAAGGCATAGGTCACTGTAGTGTTCAGCTGAGATGTTTCAAGCTGAAAGGACTCCTCTTCATCAGAATAGCTTACAGTACTGCTAAGCTGTGAGCTGCTGGAGGAATCAGACTGAACAGCTGTGTCTTCATCAGAATGGGTCACTCCGGTTTTCAGCTGAAGTGTTAAAAGCGGAAAGGTCACCTCTCCATCGGAAAAGGTCCCCTCTCCATCAGAAAGGCTCACCTCTCCATCGGAAAAGGTCCCCTCTCCATCAGAAAGGCTCACCTCTCCATCGGAAAAGGTCCCCTCTCCATCAGAAAGGCTCACCTCTCCATCGGAAAAGGTCACCTTTCCATCAGAAAAGGTCACCTCTCCATCGGAAAAGGTCACCTTTCCATCAGAAAAGGTCCCCTCTCCATCAGAAAGGCTCACCTCTCCATCGGAAAGGGTTTCAGAACTGTCCAGCTCTGAGATTATGGCTCCACGAGACTGAATAGCTTTGTCTTCAAAGGCATAGGTCAATGTAGTGTTCAGCTGAGATGTTTCAAGCTGAAAGGACTCCTCTTCATCAGAATAGCTTACAGGACTGCTAAGCTGCGAGCTACTGGAGGAATCAGGCCGAACAGATGTGTCTTCAATTGAATAAGTCACTGTAGTTTTCAGCTGAGGAATTTCAGGCTTTGACCCCTCTTCATCAGAATAGCTTATAGGACTGTTTAGCTGAGGGCTACTGGCTCCATCAGACTGAACAGATGTATCTTCATCGGTAATAGGAGTGTTCAGTTGAGGGCTACTGCCTCTCTCAGAATGAACAAACTCCTTTACATCAGTATAGATCACTGGAAGTGTTTCCAGCTGAAGTGACTGCTCTGGTTTGCCATTAGTGGCAGTTGGCCAAGCGCCACTGGGCACAATGGGCACATCATGGTGGAGAGAGACAGCAGACTGATATGTCTGTTGTGTTCCAGTCACTAAAGGCTTAGATGTAGATTTTGCCTGTGACTTGGGACGGTAAGCTGTCTCATCAACACAAGTGCGTTTTTTTCTACAGCAGTTTCCCATTTTTTCAGAAAATAACAAAGAAATTGCAAAATAACCAACTCGCCAAGGTTCAGAACTAACAATGTGCTGCTAACTCCGTCTCCTGTCACTGCTGGTCTGCTCTACCGGCTCTCCTGCACAGCTGTTTATAGCCACAGACCTACTATGATGTCATCACCAACTGTCACAGTGGGCTTCCTACTATGATGTCATCACCAACTGTCACAGTGGGCTTGTTGCCATGGTGACAGTAAAAGTGACCTTTGCTTTCAGGCAGACACTGCATTTCAAATAGAAATAAAACTCCAATAGTCTCTGATGGTTTATTTGTAATAACCGCATAACACAATACTGCTGACATTTTTAGAAAGCCGCAGGGCTTTCCCTGACAATGATTTCCTTATGATATCTGTGAATGGTAATTACATTTCTGTAATTTGTGATAGAATGTCTCCCCCCCCCCATCCATTTCTACTTATATACACTGCACTCCATACTAATCCTGGGATCTATTCCATCCATTCCCCTCCCCCATCACACCACACTGACCCCTCATCTATATATAGTATGGGGGCTCATAGGAAACCCGAAACCCCCCCATCTCCTCTACTGCACCCCCTGTGTGCTCCTTATATACTCTCCTATACACCATGTTTCCTATTCCCCATACACTCTTCTACAGCACACTCCATGTGTCCCCCATGCACTCACCTATACCCCATAGTGCACTGCATGTGTCCCCCATGCACTCACCTATACCCCATAGTGCACTGCATGTGTCCCCCATGCACTCACCTATACCCCATAGTGCACTCCATGCGCCCACCATACACTCTCCATAGGTTTCCTATAGACTATCCTATACTTCATGTGCTTCCCATATACTCTTGTACACCACACTCCATGCATCCCCCATACACCCCGCTATACTCACAGCACACTCCATGCAGTAAGTTGTCTTCTGTACTTCTCGTTCTCCCGGGGTACCTCCAGGCTCCGCCCCCTCCTCCCCGGTGTAGTGTCACATTTTGCTGCCTATCACAGGATGCTGCGGAAGTGACGTTGTTGCGTACTGCGCATGCGCGATGCGTTCCAAACACTCGCGCCGTGCGTTCCAACATAGTTTCGGCAATACAGTTCAGCGAAACCATCACATAATGTTACGGAAGTGATGTTACACACAACACAAACACTGGGCCGTTCGTTACAACACTAATACTTCCCTTGTTACCTAGTAGGTTTTGCATTGCTGGGACTTGTAGTGCCTATCCTGAGCTACATGCTTCAATGTTCAGTGTCCTCATCCTTATCCCCGAGCTTCAATGTTCAGTGTCCTCATCCTTATCCCCGAGCTTCAATGTTCAGTGTCCATCCTTATCCCCGTGCTTCAATGTTCAGTGTCCTCATCCCTATCCGCGAGCTTCAATGTTCAGTGTCCTCATCCTTATCCCCGAGCTTCAATGTTCAGTGTCCTCATCCTTATCCCTGAGCTTCAATGTTCAGTGTCCATCCTTATCCCCGTGCTTCAATGTTCAGTGTCCTCATCCCTATCTGCGAGCTTCAATGTTCAGTGTCCTCATCCCTATCCCCCTGCTTCAATGTTCAGTGTCCTCATCCTTATCCCCGAGCTTCAATGTTCAGTGTCCTCATCCCTATCCCCATGCTTCAATGTTCAGTGTCCTCATCCTTATCCCCGAGCTTCAATGTTCAGTGTCCATCCTTATCCCCGTGCTTCAATGTTCAGTGTCCTCATCCTTATCCCTGTGCTTCAATGTTCAGTGTCCTCATCCTTATCCCCGAGCTTCAATGTTCAGTGTCCTCATGCTTATCCCCGAGCTTCAATGTTCAGTGTCCTCATCCCTATCCGCGAGCTTCAATGTTCAGTGTCCTCATCCTTATCCCTGTGCTTCAATGTTCAGTGTCCTCATCCTTATCCCCGAGCTTCAATGTTCAGTGTCCTCATCCTTATCCCCGAGCTTCAATGTTCAGTGTCCATCCTTATCCCCGTGCTTCAATGTTCAGTGTCCTCATCCCTATCCGCGAGCTTCAATGTTCAGTGTCCTCATCCTTATCCCCGAGCTTCAATGTTCAGTGTCCTCATCCTTATCCCTGAGCTTCAATGTTCAGTGTCCATCCTTATCCCCGTGCTTCAATGTTCAGTGTCCTCATCCCTATCTGCGAGCTTCAATGTTCAGTGTCCTCATCCCTATCCCCCTGCTTCAATGTTCAGTGTCCTCATCCTTATCCCCGAGCTTCAATGTTCAGTGTCCTCATCCCTATCCCCATGCTTCAATGTTCAGTGTCCTCATCCTTATCCCCGAGCTTCAATGTTCAGTGTCCATCCTTATCCCCGTGCTTCAATGTTCAGTGTCCTCATCCTTATCCCTGTGCTTCAATGTTCAGTGTCCTCATCCTTATCCCCGAGCTTCAATGTTCAGTGTCCTCATGCTTATCCCCGAGCTTCAATGTTCAGTGTCCTCATCCCTATCCGCGAGCTTCAATGTTCAGTGTCCTCATCCTTATCCCTGTGCTTCAATGTTCAGTGTCCTCATCCTTATCCCCGAGCTTCAATGTTCAGTGTCCTCATCCTTATCCCCGAGCTTCAATGTTCAGTGTCCATCCTTATCCCCGTGCTTCAATGTTCAGTGTCCTCATCCCTATCCACGAGCTTCAATGTTCAGTGTCCTCATCCCTATCCCCCTGCTTCAATGTTCAGTGTCCTCATCGAAGCAGGGGGATAAGGATGAGGACACTGAACATTAAAGCTCGGGGATAAGCATGAGGACACTGAACATTGAAGCTCGGGGATAAGGATGAGGACACTGAACATTGAAGCACAGGGATAAGGATGAGGACACTGAACATTGACGCTCGCGGATAGGGATGAGGACACTGAACATTGAAGCATGGGGATAAGGATGGACACTGAACATTGAAGCTCGGGGATAAGGATGAGGACACTGAACATTGAAGCATGGGGATAGGGATGAGGACACTGAACATTGAAGCTCGGGGATAAGGATGAGGACACTGAGCATTGAAGCATGGGGATAGGGATGAGGACACTGAACATTGAAGCTCGCGGATAGGGATGAGGACACTGAACATTGAAGCACGGGGATAAGGATGGACACTGAACATTGAAGCTCGGGGATAAGGATGAGGACACTGAACATTGAAGCTCGGGGATAAGGATGAGGACACTGAACATTGAAGCTCGGGGATAAGGATGAGGACACTGAACATTGAAGCATGTAGCTCAGGATAGGCACTACAAGTCCCAGCAATGCAAAACCTACTAGGTAACAAGGGAAGTATTAGTGTTGTAACGAACGGCCCAGTGTTTGTGTTGTGTGTAACATCACTTCCGTAACATTATGTGATGGTTTCGCTGAACTGTATTGCCGAAACTATGTTGGAACGCACGGCGCAAGTGTTTGGAACGCATCGCGCATGCGCAGTACGCAACAACGTCACTTCCGCAGCATCCTGTGATAGGCAGCAAAATGTGACACTACAAGGGATAGGATGGAGACACCTATGGCGGGGATCTGTATTAAAGCCGGAGAAGACAGAGATTGCCATCTTGTGGCCAAATTCAAGAATAACCATTAAAATCATTGAATACTGTTGAATTAGAAGTAAAATCAATAAAATGATATACAATTGATATGGGTTTGTGTTATATGACATAGTTGGTGTGAGGCGTGTCAGGTTGTTTACTTCACTCTGAGGCACTGTGATTGGTCACAGGTTCTTTTTCACTCCAGTCTGAGGCAGTAGCAGGTCACTTCTCCTTAGCGAGTTTACGGAGTGACATTCAGAGAGGATAGCTCCTGCATTTCACTGCGATTTTCTGCAACTGATGGCGAACGACTGCAATTTTTATAATTTTTATTGATATTTATTACTATTACTAACTTTAATTATAATATTATTATTAGCATTATAATTTTTTTAGCCTTTTTTTTAGGTATACAGACATCCCACACCAACAGAATGCCTTGGCCTTCAAGTCCCAGATCCCGGCAAAGGCGCTCATGTCAGGACGGCGACGAGTCACCAATGGCCCATCGGACGCGATCCAGAGCCCCACATCGGCAGAGACAGGAGGCGGACCCACCCAGGAACAGAAGCCATTGGCTGAGAGACCATGTCAGGGCGGCTGAACATCTCCCAGCACCGCCGCCAGCCATGGAGCCACGTGGCGAGGAGCAGGTGAGCTGTATGATTTGTTTTGCAGGGTATGAAGATGGAGAAGACACGGCCATTCTGACCTGCGCTCACCAATTTCACATGTGCTGCATCCAATGCTGGATCGAGCAAAGCGCAACCTGCCCACTGCACCGGGTTGCCATTCCCATCCCCCAACAGGACCACGGAATACACTTTGACGATGACGGCTGGGTACAGGACAGGTTGGAAATGAATTTTGATGAAAATGGTGATATGATGTTCATTGACAATGAAGAGATGATAATGTACGGAATTGACTTTCAGGATGATGAAGATGGTAATGAGTATATGGTACTGAACCCTATAGAGTAACATATTTTCTCTTTATATATATATATATAGAGGATTTTGCAGTAGTTAATGATTTGAAAAAGAGAAATTGTATAAATGTATAGAATACCATATCTTTTATCTTGATATAGCAAAAAAAAAAAAAACATAAAAATGTTTTGTATAAATTTACTGCCACTTCATTACCATTCCTTACAAAGAAGGAGAGGCATTGGCCGGCTATAGGGGCGGAGGAGGCC
Source organism: Lithobates pipiens (assembly GCF_037356315.1). Lineage (NCBI taxonomy): Eukaryota > Metazoa > Chordata > Amphibia > Anura > Ranidae > Lithobates > Lithobates pipiens. Next base: position 229,520,461 of record NW_027507686.1, on the reverse strand, counting down.
GGATTTATTTTTGCACTTAATATGCAAAAAGGAGTCACTTCATCTTGAAGTACCTTCTAGCTTTCAGGCGAGCGCCCCAGACAATTACCAACGAAAGGGAGTCGCTTCATCTTGATGTAGCTTCTAGCTCTCAGGTGAGCGCTCCAGATAATTACCACCGAAAGGGAGTCGCTTCATCCTGAAGTAGCTACTTGTTCTCAGATGAGCGCTCCAGGCCAGACTACAAAATGTAGCTACCAATTCAAAATAGACCAGAGTTTACTGTCACTTCATTAACATCTTACAAAGAAGGAGAGGCATTGGCCGGCTGTAGGGGTGGAGGAGGCCGGATTTATTTTTACACTAAACAATATCCGAAAAGGAGTCGCTTCATCCTGATGTAGCTTCTATCTCTCAGATGAGCTCTCCAGACAATTACCACTGAAAGGGAGTCGCTTCATCCTCAAGTAGCTTCTAGCTCTCAGGTGAGCGCCCCAGACAATTACCACCGAAAGGGAGTCGCTACATCCTGATGTAGCTTCTAGTTCTCAGATGAGCGCTCTAGGCCAGACTAAAAATGTAGCCACAAACTCAAAATAGACCAGAATTTACTAGCACTTCACTAACATCTTACAAAGAAGGAGAGGCATTGGCCGGCTATAGGGGTGGAGGAGGCCGAATTTATTTTTACACTAAACAATATCCGAAAAGGAGTCGCTTCATCCTGATGTAGCTTCTAGCTCTCAGGTGAGCGCTCCAGACAATTACCACCGTAAAGGAGTCGATTCATCTTGATGTAGCTTCTAGCTCTTAGATGAGCACCCCAGACAATTACCACCGAAAGGGAGTCGCTTCATCTTGATGTAGCTTCTAGCTCTCAGGTGAACGCCCCAGACAATTACCACCAAAAAAGGAGTCGCTTCATCCTGATGCAGCTTCTAGCTCTCAGGTGAGCACCACAGACAATTACCACCGAAAAGGAGTCGCTTCATCCTTATATAGCTTCTAGCTCTCAGGTGAGCGCCACAGACAATTACCACTGAAAAATGAATTGCTTCATCCTTCTAGCTCTCAGCTTCTAGATTTTCAATGGGAAGGGGCGCTTTAGGAGCGGTGAATACACCGCTCCTACAGCACTCCAAAGATGCGGCTTGCAGCACTTTTTTGACCGTCATGCAAGACCACCGCTCCAGCGTGAAAGCACTCTGGGCTTTCACATTGGAGTGCATTGAGCGGCTCTTTCAGGGTACATCAAGTGCTATTTTTAGCACTTTAGCACTTGCAAAGCGCCTCAGTGTGAAAGCAGCATAATAGTTTTATTGTAGTTTTATTTTTTTTAAACCCCCCCAAAAGAAACAAAAATTGTATAAATATATATGTATAAATATATAAGTATAACAGATATTTTCTTTTTATACAGCATGCTTGTAGTAGTAATGGTAAGTGTTTATGTTTGTAGTAGTTTTATACTAGTTTAAAAAATATATATATATATTAAAAAAATTGTATTAATATAATGTAATGGTAATTGTTTATGCTTTGAAAAAAAAACAAAAAAAAACATTTATTTATAAAAATGAATAAATGTAAAATACATAAATCTTAAAGGAGGACAGAGTCTTCCTATAAATCCTACACCTCTCTATGCAGCCACTGTGCTCTTTTGCCACCCCTGGTCTCAGCATTTAGCTGACTTCAGGAGATGATAACCCTCCTCTGCTTCTTCTTTAGACCCTGCACTTTCTGCTTCCCGGCACTGCCCCAGCTTCTTCTCAGCAGCAGCTGTAAGGGTGTTCAATGTGATGAAAGGGAGGGTGGGAGACACATTGAATGTATTCAGAATTTTAAAATATATATATATACATCCCATTACAGGTATACAATGGTGATATATTTACCGCTAAGGTGTGGAAATGAGTAATAGAGCCAATTATCCCCCCCGAAGATCAGTTGAAGCGCGACTGGGATTTTACACCGCATAGCTTTTTGCTATGTAACGATGTGTATAATTTTGTATAACTTTGATTGCTACACTGTGGAATACGTATTGTATCATCTGGCCAGTTTTTATATGTTGTATTTTAATTTAGATTGTATTTTAATTACATTGTGACATCTGCTAATTTTTGAATGAAGAACCTTTCTATTATCCATTCCATACTTTTTGATCTTTCTACATTGCTGTATAACGCCCCAATGGGGAAACTGTTCCATATTAGAAGGAGAGGCATTGGCCGGCTATAGGGGTGGAGAAGGCCGGATTTATTTTTACACTAAACAATATCTGAAAAGGAGTCGCTTCATCCTGATGTTGCTTCTAGCTCTCAGGTGAGCGCCCCAGACAATTACCACTGAAAAAGGGGTCACTTCATCCTGATGAGGGTTCGAGCTCTCAGGTGAGCACCCCAGACAATTACCACTGAAAAAGGGGTCGCTTCATCCTGATGAGGGTTCGAGCTCTCAGGTGAGCGCCCCAGACAATTACCACTGAAAAGAAGTCGCTTGATCCTGATGTAGCTTCTAGCTCTCAGGTGAGCGCCCCAGACCATTGGCCCTGAAAAGGAGTCGCTTCATTATATAGCCAGGCAATGCCTCTCCTTCTTTGTGGATGTTAATGAAGTCACAGTAAACTCTATTTTGAGTTTGTAGCTACATTTTGTAGTCTGGTCTGGAGTGCTCACCTGAAAGCTGCATCAGGATGAAGTGACTCCTTTTCAGTGGCAATTGTCTGAGACGCTCACCTGAGAACTAGAAGCTACATCAGGGTGTGCAATGTGATGAAAGGGAGGGTGGGGGACACTTGTCTTGGGTTAATACCATAATACTCATCTTCAGGGGGAAAATTGGCTCTATAAAACACATTTTTGAATAAAAAAACCTTTCTATTATCCATTCCATACTTTTTGATCTTGCTACGGAGGAGGCCGGATTTATTTTTACACTAAACAATAGCCGAAAAGGAGTCGCTTCATCCTGATGTAGCTTCTCGTTCTCAGGTGAGCGATCCAGACCAGACTAAAAAAATGTAGCTACAAACTCAAAATATACCAAAGTTTACTGTCACTTCATTAACATCTTACAAAGAAGGAGAGGCATTGGCCGGCTATAGGGACGGAGGAGGCCGGATTTATTTTTACACTAAACGATATCCGAAAAGGAGTCGCTTCATCCTGATGTAGCTTCTAGCTCTCAGGTGAGCTCTCCAGACAATTACCACCGAAAAAGGAGTTGCTGTAAGGCTACTTTCACACTGAGGCGGGCAGGCACGGGCGGTAAAGCCACGCTATATTTAACACCTCTTTACCGTCGTTTTACCGGCGCTAGCGTCCAAAAAAGGGTTAAACCCCACTAGCGGCCAAAAAAGGGTTAAAACCACCGGCGGGTTTTCAGCGCTGCCCGTTGTTTTCAATTGGAAAGGGCCCTTTAAGAGCGGTGAATACACCGCTCCTACAGCACTCCAAAGATGTGACTTGCAGGACTTTTTTGACCATCCTGCAAGAGCACCACTGCAGTGTGAAAGCCGTCGGGGCTTTCACATTGGAGTGCATTGAGCGGCTCTTTCAGGGTGCTTTGCAAGTGCTATTTTTAGCACTTCAGCGCTTGCAAAGCGCCTGAGTGTGAAAGCAGCCCAATAGTTTTATTGTAGATGTGAAAAAAAAATCTCCCAAAAAAACAAACATTGTATAAATATAGAAGTATAAATATATATGTATAAATATAGAAGTATAACAGATTTTTTTTTTTTATACGGCATGCTTGTAGTAGTAATGGTGAATGTTTAATGCTTTTAGAAGTTTTATTGTAGTTTAAAAAAAAAAAAAATAATATATAAGTATAAATATATATGTATAAATGTATAAGTATAACAGATATTTTTCTTTTTATACAGAATGCTTTTAGTAGTAATGGTAGTTGTTTATGCTTTGAAAAAAAAACAAAAAAACATTTATTTATAAAAATGAATACATGTAAAATACATAAATCTTAGAGGGGGACAGAGCCTTCCTATAAATCCTGCACCTCTCTGTGCAGCCACTGTGCTCTTTTGCCACCCCTGGTCTCAGCATTTAGCAGACTTAAGCAGCCGATAGCCCTCCTCTGCTTCTCCTCCAGACCCTGCACTTTCTGCTTCCCAACTTCTTGGCAGCAGCACATTCTAAGGGGGTGCAATGTGATAAGGGAAGGTGGGGGGACACTTGTCTTATGGTGGGGGGTGGGGGGGATGCATCACATCTGATGTAAGGGGGGGGGGGGTGCTCTGGACATCTAGTCTTACAGATACAAAAGGCCCTTTGGGAGCAACCATAATGCTGATGCAGCCCTGCTATAACATGTTTAGTATTTTAAGGAAAAAAAAAACAACAACAATGCAGGTTCTTGGTTCATTGACGGGCACACAGAGCCCTGAAAAAAATGGAGAAGAAGTATGTAAGAGGGATCGGCATTTTCCTGGGTATGTGGAGGTTATGTGATGGAAGCGCTTGAGTTTAACTTTAATTGTTTACACTTATTTAAAAAAAAAGTAAACTTTAAATTTTTTTCCATCACATGGGGACAAAGAATCCCCTATGAGATGCTTTTATCGCAACATGTTTTCTTTAATGAGACATCTCACCCGCCATTACTGATCTTTTCTTGTTCTAGCCGGTGGCACCCACAATGCAGGTTCTGGGTTCACCAATGGGCACATGGAGCCCCCAAAAAAATGGCAACAGAGCATGTGAGGGGAGACTGGATTTTTCCCAGGCATGTGAAAGCAATCCAGCGGAAGTGCTTGGGTGTAACTTTTAATCTTTTACACTTTTTTTTTCTTAACTTTTTAGAATTCCATCACATAGGGACAAAAAGTCCCCTATGTGATGCATTTTTGGTGACGGGTTTCTTTAACCACTTCAGCCCCTTTTTTTCCCACAAACAGAGCTTTCTTTTGGTGATATTTGATCACAACTGCACTTTTAAATTTTTTTATTTATGGGCTATAAAAAAAAAGGATAGACAAATAAAAATAAAAAAATATATAAGAGCTGTCACCTGAACAGATGCATCACACAGCGGGAGACCCCCATTGAGGTGGATCATCTGGAGGACGAAGCGGGGAAGAAGAATCCGGCAGAAGATGAGAGGACCAGAGGAAGAAGCAGATGAAGATAGAGGAAGAAGTGGGGGAAGAACAAGATGGAGGAAGAAGAAGAAAACCGAAGGAAGAACTGAAGAAGATGGAAGAAGAAGGGGGGAAAGAAGAAGACATTAATAAAGGAATTGTCTTTTTTAACATTTTTGACACTTTTTTTGTAAAAATGGTAGGGGTAAATTTGGTCCCCTTGTTAAAGGGGGCTTCTAGATTCCGATAAGCCCCTGCCTGCAGACCCCCACAACCACTGGGCAAGGGTTGTGGGGATGAAGCCCTTCTCCCCATCAACATGGGGATAAGGTGCTTTGGGGCGTGCTCGGATAAGGGTCTGGTATGGATTTTTGGGGGGACCCCACACCATTTTTCTTTTACATTTTGGCGTGGGGTTCCCCTTAAAATCCATACCAGACCTCAGACCTGAAGGGCCTGGTATGGAATTTGGGGGGACCCCCACACATTTTTTTTCTTTTTTTCTTTTGGTTCGGGGTTTCCCTGTGGGGGAATCCCATGCCATTTTTTTTAATCACTTTTATGTGTATTGCTGGGACCAAAAATTCATTATAGCCGCGAGTAGTTTTAAATGCCTTTTAATGTCATTTTGCTCTCAGACTGTTCTAAACATGGAATACCACTTTACAGGCATACCATAGACACCCCCCAGGTACAAAATTTAAAGGAATATTACACTTTTGTTTCACTTTAAGCATTATTAAAATCACTGCTCCCGAAAAAACAACCGTTTTAAAAACTTTTCTTTGCACTGATACATGTCTCCTGGGGCAGGACCGGGGCCCCAAACACTTTATATGACAATAACTTGCATATAAGTAGGGATGAGCTTGGTGTTCGAGTCGAGGCCCGTGGACTTGTACGTGGCTGGGAGGAGGTGGCTGCGGATCATGTTGTCCTTAGTGACCCAGAGGACTCCGGACCGAATTCCTCAGCTAACCTACACTGCATGGCCTCCCTGATCCTGCAAAGCCTGTTGAAGGATCCTCGTATTCTTCGGATCAAGGAGAGGGACCATTACTGGCTGGCCAGTCTCCTTGATCCACGGTACGAGGGTAAGGTTGTGGACCTTATCTTGCCGTCGCAGAGGGAGCAGAGGATGAGACATCTCCGGGAGGCCTTGCAGAAAGGTCTGTGCAACGCGTTTCCAGAGACTAGGAGGTTACAATCCTGGTCCTGGACATCGTGTTGCTGAGGCTTTGGTCAGTCACAGAAGGAGTGATGGAGAAGGTGGCCGTCTGACCGATGTGTTAAGACAATTTTTTAGTCCGCAGTCCCAAGGTTCCAGCAACCATCGCCAGCGTCTGATTTACATGGTGCAGGAATACCTAGGAGCAAGGTCAGACTTGGACACCTTTCCCACGAAAATCCTCTGGCTTAGTGGGTCTTGAGGATGGATCACTGGCCAGAGCTTGCACAGTATGCAATTGAGCTACTGGCCTGTCCTGCATCCAGCATTCTTTCAAAACGCATCTTCAGTGCTGCTGGAGGCTTTGTAACCGATTGGTTGATCGGTTGATCGACTGACCTTCACAGCTTGATCGACTGACCTTCATAAAGATGAATCAGTCTTGGATCACCACCAGCTACCAAGCACCTGAAGCTGATGTAACCGAATAATTTTTTTTTGAAATGTCACAACCCTTCAAGACTGTCTATGCTGATGCTGAGTGACTTTCCTGTTATGTTGACTGACTATCCTCTTCCTCCTCAATGATCCTGCTGATAGCTTGGAAGAACATTTTTGGTTCTGGGTGACGCCACCAGCCCAATTTTTCAGTCCCTGTTTAACAGGGGCGTGTAATTACAATTTTGGATGCAATGCTTTGCAGCAGGGCTCATTCCTGCACTCCAACTAGAGTATATGGGAGAGGTTGCAGTGTTGTGGCACCAGTGCCGAAGGCCCAATTTTTCAGCCCCTGTTTAACAGGGGCATGTAATTACAATTCTTGATATAATATTTCACAGCAGGGCCCGTTCCTGCACCCATCGAGAGTAACTGTGAGGACTTATAGTGTTTTGGCACCAGCACCACCACCGCAACCACCAAAGGCCCAATTTTTCTACCACTGTTCAACAATGGCATGTATTTACAATTCTTGATATAATCGTTCACAGCATGGCGCTCCAGCGCCCACCAAGAGTCACACAGTTCCCAGAACACAGCGTGACCCATTACCCAGAAGACGCCGCACGGAGGAGAGAAGACAGAACATCACCGCGGAGGAGGAAGAGACAGATTAGGACGATATGCCTAGCAACAGGCATTTCTGGTAAGTTTAAATTTTTTTTTTTTTGATTTTTTGCTAATTTTTTATGTACTTTTGATTTTCAGGGTGGCCCTCCACTTTAAAGCGGCGTTCCAGCTGCAAATTTTAATTTAAAAAAGTCAGAAGCTACAAACACTGTAGATGCTGACTTTTAATAAGGACACTTACCTGTCCAACGAGCCAACGATGTCTGCCCCCCCCCAAAGGCCGATCTGTCCAACGGATCTGGTGCCGGCTATGCCATCTTAACGAAGGGAAACAGGTATTGGAGCCTTGCGGCTTCACTGTCCGTTTCCTACTGTGCATGCGCAAATCTTGCAATGCTTTGAGAATGGTCCTGTTGTTTTCTGGGACACACACATGTCCCAGAAGGCACGGGGCAGCTCACCAAAGAGGAGGAAGCACCGCAGAATAGCAAGAGGCATTTAGGAAGACAACAAGGGTTCTGGTAAGTAAAAAATGTTTGTTTTTTTTACATTTTTTTTTATATTTTTTTGAGAATGTTAATGTTATTTTTTATTTTAGGGTGGCCCTCCGCTTTAAGCTGTCCAGCCCAGATGATCTCTGCCTTTGCCTTGGTCACATCTCTAGAGACACTCTCCTGTGTTCCTGTTAAAGACTTGCTTGGCTGACATTCCTTCTGGCTCCAGATCCTGCTTGCTGTTCTACTACGCTCATCTCTGGCTCCCTGATGTTTTGGCTGGTCTGACTTTCTGTTCCGGTTCTTGAACTCTGGCTACGTATTGACTACGTTTACTCTGTTTACCTTTTTATTATTATTATTATTATTATTATTATTATTAATAATAATAATAAACAAGTGTTATTTAACTGTACTTCTGTCTCAGTCTGATTCATGGTTTCTGACAAGGGATCATCATCAGCATTCAGACTTTATAAAGAATGCAACAAGAAATGTAAGGGTGCATCTAGGGCGGCTAAGATAAAACACGAAAGACACATATCGGAGGAGAGCAAGTATATAAACAGTAAAAAAGGGAGGACAGAGGACGGGTAAATCCCCCCTTATATCCCCCCTCCCATTCCCATCTGCCCCCCTCCCCCGTTTCATATCCTACCAGCTAGCTCTAACTCTCTCTCCCCCATGCGTCTTTCCCCCCCCCTTTCCAATTCACCCCTTTCCCACTATCTTTCTTTCTTATTTCTTTAAAAAAGATGGCCGACTCATAGGTTGTCCTCAAACTATTCAATACTACCAATGAAACTGATCTCCGCCACGAGGGGTATGAGGAGCTCCCTAATCAAGCGTCTGTGGACCCAGACTGAAAACAAGGAAACCTCGACCCAAGGTAGATCAGGTCATAATATACATATGCTTTGAAATGTTGAGTTATGCAGATGTTGTAAACAACAAATGATTTTTGTCCTTTGTATGACAATTGTTATCATCCTGTTATTTCACAAATAAAGAATAAAAAAATAAAATAAAAAAGGGGAGGATAGACTGTATTGGCCCTATAAAGAATGAGGAAGGACATCTGGTTACAAAGGAAGGGGAGATGGCGAAGGTATTGAATTTATTCTTCTCCTCAGTTTTTGCGAGGGAATTGGGGGGGGGGGGGCTTCAGCAACCAAAACTGCAGTGTTCATCCTCGTGACACACCACAGGAAGTACCTTCATGACTAACAGAGGGCAGAATTAGAATTAGACTTGGGAAACTTAACATTAATAAATCACTGGGACCGGATGGCTTGCACCCAAGGGTACTAAGTGAACTCAGTCAAGTAATTGCCAGACCATTGTTCCTAATTTTTACTGACAGTCTACTGACTAGAATGATACCAGCAGATTGGAGAAAAGCCAATGTAGCACCAATATCTAAAAAGGGCCCACAATACATCCCTGGGAAATACAGACCAGTTAGCCTAACATCAATAGTATGCAAGCTCTTGCAGGAGATGATAAGGGACTATATACAAGATTTTAGTAATGAGAACGGTATCATTAGCAGGAATCAGCATGGATTCATGAATAATCGTTCTTGCCAAACCAATCTATTAACCTTCTATGAGGAGGTGAGTTGCCATCTAGATAAAGGAAGGCCCGTAGACATGGTGTATCTGGATTTTGCAAAAGCATTTGACACAGTTCCCCATAAATGTTTACTACACAAAATAAGGTCCGTTGACATGGACCATAGGGTGAGTACATGGATTGAAATCTGGCTACAAGGGCAAGTTCAGAGGGTGGTGATAAATGGGGAGTACTCGGAATGGTCAGGGGTGGGTAGTGGGGTCCCCCAGGGTTCTGGGCTGGGACCAATCCTTTTTAATTTGTTCATAATCGACCTGGAGGATGGGGTAAACAGTTCAATCTCTGTATTTGCGGACAATACTAAGCTAAGCAGGGCAATAACTTCTCTGCAGGATGTGGAAACCTTACTAGAAGATCTGAACAAATTAATGGGGTGGGCAAATACATGGCAAATGAGGTTTAATTTAGAAAAATTTAAAATAATGCATTTGGGTGGCAAAAATATGAATGCATTCTATACACTAGGGGGAGAACCTCTGGGGGAGTCTAGGATAAAAAGGGCCTGGGGGTCCTAGTAGGTGATAGGATCAGCAATGGCATGCAATGCTAAGCTTCTGCTAACAAAGCAAACAGAATATTGGCATGCATTAAAAAAGGGATTAACTCAAGGGATAAAGCGATAATTCTCCCGCTCTACAAGACTCTGGTCCGGCCGCACCTGGAGTATGCTGTCCAGTTCTGGGCACCAGTCCTCAGGAAGGATGTACTGGAAATGGAGCGAGTACAAAGAAGGGCAACAAAGCTAATAAAGGGTCTGGAGGATATTAGTTATGAAGAAAGGTTGTGAGCACTGAACTTATTCTCTCTGGAGAAGAGACGCTTGAGAGGGGATATGATTTAAATTGATAAATACCGTACTGGTGACCCCACAATAGGCATAAAACTTTTTTGTGTGAGGGAGTTTAACAAGACTTGTGGCCACTCACTAAAATGAGAAGAAAAGAGGTTTAACCTTAAACTACGTAGAGGGTTCTTTACTGTAACAGCAGCAAGGATGTGGAATTCCCTTCCACAGGCGGTGGTCTCAGCCGGGGGCATCGATAGTTTCAAAAAACTTTTAGATAAGCACCTGAATGACCACAACATACAGGGATATACAATGTAATACTGACATATAATCCCACACATAGGTTGGACTTGATATGTCTTTTTTTAACCTCACCTACTATGTAACTATGTAAAAATGGATGGTACCCCCCAAACACCCAAAATTTTAAAACAATGAAAACATTGTCACAGAAGGTGCCACAGCCAGGGCCCGTCACACACACAGTCATGGAGGGTAACTCATGCACACACAGACTCATGCACACACAGATCACTACTCATAGCCGGCCTGCTTCGTGGCTCTCAAAGCAATAGATCGAAACACCGGGGTTCAGGGACATACATGTTTTCACCGGGGCTTGTGTATATCAGTGGAAACACTGGTGGACAGCACAGTCACCTGTGACCCACAGGGTCACAATGTATAGTTGAGATAAGTTAAGCCATAAGGCAATAAAACAAATACTGAATGCTTATTCCCTTTACAGGGATTAAATAGCTGGGTAGATCCAACACTAGATACTGGGGATAATACATCTTTAGGCTTACCTATAGATAAAACCTAAATATGGCAGTTTACTTCCTCTTTAAGTTATCCGGTATTGCCTAATAGATAGATACAGCAGATTGCATATATCCAAAGCTGGACAGTTCATGTCTGTAGTTAGACTCATCGTCCCAAAAAGTTAAGATACATGGATGAAGACACATGGGGTATAGGAGAGTGTATGGGGACACATGGAGTGTGCTATGGGGTATAGGAGAGTGTATGGGGACACATGGGGTATAGGAGAGTGTATGGGGACGCATGGAGTGTGCTATGGGTATAGGAGAGTGTATGGGGACACATGGGGTATAGGAGAGTGTATGGGGACGCATGGAGTGTGCTATGGGGTATAGGAGAGTGTATGAGGACACACGGGGTATAGGAGAGTGTATGGGGACACACGGGGTATAGGAGAGTGTATGGGGACGCATGTAGTGTGCTATGGGGTATAGGAGAGTGTATGGGGCATGCATGGATTGCGCAATGGGCATAGCTCCCTGATTTGGAGCAAAGTCCCTCTGTCCCTCATTCCTCCTCATTTGTCCCTCATTTTGGTCTGATCTATATAGTTGTATATAAAATGCACTTTTTATCTATCAAAAAGTGTTTTCCAGCCCTAAACCTTTCATCTGATTTCTAAATTGCTGCATTTGTAAATTCCAAAAGCCAATATAAAGGAATAGTAGTGGTAAAAAAGCACTTGTGGGTTTAACTGCTTGCTGACCGCCTCACGCCGATATATGTCGGCAGAAGGGCACGTACAGACAGATTAACATACCTGTACGTTGCTCTTTAGGAAGCAGTTTGCGGGCATGCCATGACCTCCGTGAGTGTGATTGCGGGTCCAACAGACTCGATGTCCGTGGGGATACCCGCGATCGTCTCACGGAGATTAAGAAAGGGGAGATGCTAAAGTAAACAAGCATTTCCCTGTTCTGCCGAATGACACTGTCACTGATCTCTGCTCCCTGTAATCGGGAGCAGTGATCAGTGTCGTGTCACACATAGCCCCTCCCCCCCACAGTTAGAATCACTCCCTAGGACACACTTAACCCCTATAGCGCCACCTAGTGGTTAACCCCTTCACTGCCAGTCACATTTACACAGGAGTCAATGCATTTGTGTAGCACTGATTGCTGTATAAATGACAATGGTCCCAAAAATGTGTCAAAAGTGTCTGATGTGTCCGCCATAATGTCGTAGTCCTGCTAAAAATCGCTGATCGTAAAAAAAAAATGTAAAAATAAAAATTCCATAAAACTATTCCCTATTTGTAGATGCTATATCTTTTGCGCAAACCAATCAATAAATGCTTATTGCAATTTTTTTACCAAACATATGTAGAAGAATACGTATCGCCCTAAACTGAGGAAAAAAAATGCTTTTATATCTTTTTGTGAGATATTTATTATAGCAAAAAGTAAAAAATAATGTTTTTTTTTCAAAATTTTGGCAATTTTTTTGTTGATAGCGCAAAAAATAAAAACCGCAGAGGTGATCAAATACCACAAAAAGAAAGCTCTATTTGTGGGGGAAAAAAGGTTGTCAATTTTGTTTGCGAGCCATGTTGCACGACCGCGCAATTGTCAGTTAAAGCAACGCAGTGCCGAATCGCAAAAAGTGGTCTGGTCTTTGGCCAGCCAAATCCTCCGGGGCTTAAGCGGTTAATTGGTAGTGATCAGGCTACATTTAATTGGGGGGCGCCAGTGTGTCACCTCCCTGAAATGAGTCTTTGCAGTTTGGGGTGTCTGCGCAGTGCTGTGAGAGGGGTAAATATGACATTTGGGGAGAGACACTGAGAAAAATGCTTTATTTGTATTAAAAAAAAAGGCTGCCAAGGCGTTTAAAGGTTAATTTTAACTGATAATTGAACAGAAAGGGTTAAACAGCAGGTTACAGGTGGAGAATGCGGTCACTGGACCCACTGTCACTTTTCACTTGTTTGCGAGCACGTAACGTGCGCAAAGATACGGGGACGCGCACGGCACCCAGCACGCAAGACCCAAGGCCCCATGGCTCCTCCCCAAGGGGGGTGTGGCCAGGTCGCTGGTCCGTGGCAGCGTTTTGGAGGCGTGGTCAAACAGCTGGAAGGTCCTGGTGTTTCGTCAGATTAGACGACCCGTCAGATGACGAAACACAGGCACGTCCCCCGTGCTTCTTGGAGGGGGGCGTGGTGTGGTGGTGGAAAGGGGGAGGAGCCGCGCTTGCTCTGCGGGTCGCCTCCAAGATGGCGGGGGCCGTGGAGCTGGGACTGGCCGATCTGCCGTCTGACCCTCTGCTGCTGATCCTGTCCTACCTGGACTTCCGGGATATTCTCAGGTACAGAGAGCCGCTGTGTGACCCCCCCTTCCCCGGGGAGATGTCTGTGCTCAACATGTGTCCGCCCTGGATATGCTTCCCCCACCACCCTGTGCAGCTTGTATGTCCCTCCCCCCCGGTCAGCTGATCTCCAGTCTTCACCATGACAGGTTATGATGTGCGGGGTCACCTGTGTGTGCGATCTACCGCCACAGTCTTCCCATCCCCCTCCACCCCCTTCACTGCTCAATCTATGTGTAGATTGGGGCCCTACCATTGTGTATGAGGATCACCCCTCCCCCCCCCGATCCTGGGCGCCTTGGGGGGTCATCCTCTCACTTCTTGTGTCTGGGGACATTCCTTCTGCACCCCTTTTCTCTGGGTGCGTTGCGGGGTTCATTCTCCCCATCCCCGGGTGCATTGGGGAACATTCCCCCCTTGGGGTGTCATTTCCCCCCCTTTGGTCCCGGGCACGTTGGGGTGTCATTCCCCCCCCCTTTGGTCCTGGGCACGTTGGGGTGTCATTCCCCCCCTTTGATCCCGGGCACGTTGGGGTGTCATTCCCCCCCTTTGATCCCGGGCACGTTGGGGTGTCATTTCCCCCCTTTAATTCCGGGTAGGTTGGGGTGTCATCCCCTCCTTCCCTTGGTCCTGGATGGATTTGTGGTAATTTCCCCCCCCAGATCCTGGGTGGGTTGGGGGTCATCTCCCCCCCGCATAACGTGATCGCGGAAAATTATGGGTGGGAAATTATCGATCATTTTGCATTGGTCGGCAGCACTCCATTCTTTGGTCATGAATCCGATTCTATCTGCATCCGTGAGTTGGCAGAGTGGAAAAAGATACAATCAATAACTCCCCTCCATGGTCCAGATCATCCCTGACATCCACTTTGCTGTATGTGGCATATTGATCAGTTAGTTGTGTTATGAACTATAGATCGATTATTCCTGTCAGGAGAGGAAAACAAATCGATCGTTGATCAGAGTGTGTGTGGTTACCAATAGTTTAATCATTTACAGATCTCTGGTAATGAATGGCACGGCTGTGCGGGTGAAGAACCACCGTGTCATATAGGCCTAAAGGTGTATTTAACCCTTTCACTGCAGCTGATGTACATCATACCGGTGGGGGGGGGGGGGGTACACATACTCCACAAACCAACTCTCGGCTTTCCAAGGGCTGTGACTATGCCACTTTTTGCGATACAGCACTGCATTACTTTAACTGACAATTGCGCGCTCCTGCGGCGCTGTACACAAAATATATATATATATATATATATATATATATTTTTTTTCCCATAAATAGAGCTTTCTGTTGGTGGTATTTGATCAGTTCTGCACTATAACCAAAAACAGGCTGACAATTTTGAAGAAAAGATGTTTTTTTTTTTTTTTTCTATAAAACATCCAATAAAAAAATTGAAAAAAAAATCAAATTTCTTTATCAATTTCGGCCAATATGTATTCTGCTACATATGTTTTGGTTTAAAAAAAATAAAATAAAAAAATCTCAATAACGTATATTGATTGGTTTACAGCAGTGGTTCTCCACTCCTGTCCTCAGGACCCACTAAGGGTTTGTTGTGTGTGTGTGTGTGTTTTTTATTTATTTTTTGTTTTTGTCTTTTTTTTTTTTTTTTTTTTTTTTTTTAGAACCTCTTTAAGCTCTGACACAGAAAAGTTGTGATTTTTTTTTTTTTTTTGCACACTACTGCAAATGCAGAGGCATGAATTGCCCCCATAGGGATCAAGGATGTCTTGCGCTGCAAATGGCAGACCCAGCGCCCATAATAAAAATGGTGTGAGGTTTTTCTATAGATCTGGATGTTATGTAACCCTGCAGGTGATGTTTGCATGCAAAGAGTTGGTGTGGTGCAGGCAGATAAATGTGCAGTGTGGTTATCGTCATCGGAGAGACACATCCAGGCTTGTTATCTGGCAGGACAGAACTTTGTAAATGTAAACCAGCTCTGTCCCCGCCCCCGTCCTTCACCTCTTCATACAGTCCCCAGTACAGTCTGGTACGAAATTGCCTCTGTTCTGGCACCGTGCCAATCTGCAGCAGCTGTGATTGGTTGACTGTAGGGAATGACTATTTTATAAAAAAAAAAAAAAATTGACTTGGGGATGCGCAGCTCCTGGCAGCTGTTTTGTTTCATAACAAAAGACACGCCTTTGTATAAACTCACTAACCTCACATGGAGGATGTCATTCCACTGAGTTTAGCAGCATTAAAGGATAATTCCACTTTCATGGTAAAAAAAAAGAATGAAAATAACATAAAAAAAAAAAAATTATATGTACAGTGAGAGGGGGAAAAAAAAGTATTTGACCGCCTGCTGATTTGGTACATTAGCCGACCAACAAAGAAATCATCAGCCTATCATTTTAACCACTTGGCACTTAAACCCCCCTTCCTAACCAGACCAATTTTCAGCTTTTCAGCCCTCTCACACTTTGAATGTTAATTACTCAGTCATGCAGCACTGTACCCATATGAAATGGTTGTCCTTTCTTTTTCACATAAATAGAGCTTTCTTTTGGTGGTATTTAATCACCGCTGGGTTTTTTATTTTTTG
This sequence comes from Lithobates pipiens, assembly GCF_037356315.1. Taxonomy (NCBI): domain Eukaryota; kingdom Metazoa; phylum Chordata; class Amphibia; order Anura; family Ranidae; genus Lithobates; species Lithobates pipiens. The sequence continues at coordinate 229,504,540 of NW_027507686.1, read as the reverse complement.
CGCTATAAATCAAAAAAGACTGAATTTATTTTTCTGTTGAAATGTATTGGCAGAGAGCAGCGCTGTGGGCACTACAGATCCAGCCCATAGCGCTGCTGCAAACAATCTCTTCCCTCCCCTCTCACTGTACAGATTGGTACAAAGAGGGAAGAGAGGGAGGAACAGGTGTCATGACATGACGTGGGTTTGCTTACAAGTGATCGCTCTGTCATTTGATGGAAGGATCACGTGGTAAACGGGCGCTACCAGCGGCCATTTACAGTGATTCGTGATGGTCATAGATTTTTCCAGGAGCACGCCCCAGGGGGCGCACAGGAGCAAGATTCTGGGAGGACGTGCCACAGACGTCCACCCGGAATAAGCCGACTGCGCTGTAGCTGTCTTTCGGCTATGACCCGGTCCGCAATTGGTTAATGGTAGGTTTTATTTTAACAGTGAGAGACAGAAGAACAAAAAATATCCAGAAAAACACATTTCAAAAAAGTTTGTAAATTGATTTGCAGTTTAATGAGTGAGGGCCGGTTCACACTGGTGCGATGTCAGAAATCGGATGCGATTTGCACTGCAGTGAAAATCGCATGCAGTCTCTGTGCAATGCAATTTCAGCCATAAAGATGGTTTGGCTGAATTTGCATCAAACTCACACAGGACCCCTTTCCTTTTTTTTTTGAAAAACTGCCCCCGGGAAACCTGCGATGTGGAAACCCGCAGTGGAATTGCAGGGTTTCCGCATCGCAGCAGTGTGAACCGGCCCTTTTAAGTATTTGATCCCCCTATCAATCGGCAAAATTTTTGGATCCCAGATATCTTCTATACAGGTAATGAGGTGAGATTAGGAGCACTTTCTTAGAGCCCTTCCACGTTGGCCCATTTTCGCTGCGTGATTCGGTCGCTAGCGTGGCCGAAGAAAGGGTTAAATGTGACTGAAAAGCACCTCTGCCAAAATGCTTTGCAGGCGTTTCGGCAGCGTTGCCAGTTCATTTCAATGGGCAGGGGTGGTGAAGGAGCGGTGTATATACCACATCTCCACCTCCCCAAAAATGCTGTTTGCTACTATTTTTAACATCCTGCCAGCGCAGTACCTCCGTGTGACAGCACTCGGGCTTTCATACTGGGGAGACGTTTTATAACACCTGAAAAACGCCTCCAGTGTGAAAGGGGTCTTGAACCCCTTTGCAATGCGGCTCGCGCATGCAAAGTGCACACCCGGCTGTGAAGCCATAGCCGGGTGCCCACAGTTAGAATACCGGTGCCTTGGAGTGGAGGGGGAGAGGAGTGGGGCTTCCTGTACCCGCATCGCTGGACCGTGGGGCAGGTGAGTGTCTAATTATTAAAAGTCTGCAGCTACACTTTTTGTAGCTGCTGACTTTTAAATGGTTGGAACCCCCCGCTTTAAGGGCCAGCTCACACTACATGAGGCTTTCAAGCTTGTACGCTGCCATGCACTGCAATAAGGTTCCATGCACACTGAAGCTCATAAACGTCAGTTTTTTTTGTTTTGTTTTTTAACCACTTAAGCCCCGGACCATTTTGTAGCTAAAGGACCTAGCCCCTTTTTGCGATTCGGCACTGCGTCGCTTTAACTGATAATTGCACGGTTGTGCGACGTGGCTCTCAAACAAAATCAGCGTCCTTTTTTTTTTTTTTTTTTTCCCCACAAATAGAGCTTTCTTTTGGTGGTATTTGATCACCTCTGCGGTTTTTATTTTTTGCGCTATAAACAAAACTAGAGAGACAATTTTGAAAAAAAATGCAATATTTTTAACTTTTTCCTATAATAAATATCCCCAAAATTATATATAAAACTTTTTTTTTCCTTAGTTTAGGCGGATACGTATTCTACATATTTTTGTTTTAAAAAATCGCAATAAGCGCAATGCGCGAAAGTTATGGCATCTGCAAAATAGGGTATAGTTTTATGGCATTTTTATAAATAATTTTTTTTTTTTTTTGACTAGTAATGGCAGTGATCAATGATATATTTTTTATTTCTGTAGTGAGGGCGTGGCTTGCCATGTGACATTACTGATCGTCTTTCCCTATGACAGGGAACAGACGATCAGTGACAGGCTCACTAGGAAGCACAAAGAGAGGTTTGTTTACACTTACCTCTCCTCGTTCTTCAGCTCTGTGACCTGATCACAGGACACCGGTGGCGAGCGGGTCCCGCGGTCACGGAGCTCAGGACTGGGTCGTGAGGGAGGCGGCGGCGAGTGCGAACCATGGCTGGGCCCTTAAAGGGGGCAACGTACCTGTACCTGTACGTGCTTGTGCCCAGCCGTGCCATTCTGCCGACGTATATCGGCGTGAGGCGGTCCTTAAGTGGTTAACAGCCTGTAAACTAACCTGTTTTCCTAGGTGTCCATGCACACATGGATGTTTTTGAACATTTATAAGCAGTGGCGTTTATGGGCTGTTTTCTGAACGCCATAAAATATCGTTCAGGAGTCCTTTTTCTGCATCAAAAATGCATGCATGCATGTTTTCCAATGGCATAGTCCACACCAATGCGTTCCAGGAAAAAATAAAAAAGGTAGAATAATGCTGCATCTTTCCTGTGCTGGAACACTGTAAAATGCATCTATAATGCACCTAAACACACAAGCGCACTGGAACACATATATCCTTATTTAAGGGTAAGAAAAAAGAAGGGGGGGGAATGCACTGGACTACATCAAAAACGCACATGCAAAAAATCATCTGGAACACATCCCGACTGCGTTTCTATGGTGTGAATTGGACCTTACTCACCTTTTTTCCCCCCCTTTTTTTTTTTTTTTTTATCTCTTACATGGGTACAAAAGAGATCCATGTACCATCAGACAATACCTGCTCCACCAGTGTATATATTTTACTTGTATGGTGATTTTTTTTATTTTTTTCCCCTTGTAGCTGCAGTCTTGTTAACCGAAGACTCAACCAGCTGTCCAACCATGATCCTCTATGGAAGCGACCGTGCCGGAAGTATTGGCTTGTGTCTGAGTAAGTTTACTGTGCATCTTTTACATTTTTTTTTTTTTTTTTTTTTTTCATGTGGTTTACAGCTTTGTTTTAAGAATCTTTGTAATCTACACAATGCTGTAAAGGAAGTAGGACGGGTAAACACTCAATTCTTTTAGTTCTAAAAGATTCGAGGAATCTCTCCTTCGAACTTGGAAAAAGAGCTTAGAGACACTCGAAACTTTAGAAATCTATAATCTTGTATTGCTGCATTTTAAAGTGAATTCCAGCTTTTGTTTTCCTTTTTAAAATGGAACTAAACCCTCCTATCCTTTACTGCCAAGGAAACTGCTATCTTGGCCTCTGCTTGATCTGCCACATAAGTGGATGTAAACCCATGTACCCAGTGAAGTGAAGAGCCATAGATTATACACACGTAGCACTAACACCCACCCCCGAAGGAGCTGCTGGTTTTGTTTGGGCTTACCGTTGCCTCACCTGCTCGCCTCTTCGACTTAAGGGGGGTCCCGTTTGAAAGTAGCCCAAATGATGATGAATCCGACACTTAGTCCTTTTTTGAAGATTTATTTAGGGGTAAGACAAAGAAAGAAACGCAGTCCTTCAATAGAGGGTTAGAGGATAAGGGGGAGTTCAGGCACCTGGTAATTGCGGGTTAGAGGTATTAGTCAGATCCAGAGGACAAACAGCTCCACAGACTGGATCCAGCAGACCTCTCTCACTTGACCTAGCAGCCGATGCAACAGCTGGAGGGCCGCTAATTGCATAACCCTGGCCTACTGCATTATTGGAAAGATTGGAGAGGGATTAGAACATTTGTCAGGGGTGTTTTTTTTTTTTTTGCTGTCTGTATACCCATTGAGGAGCTTCATACTTTATTTGTCTTCGTGACCTTTCTTACCGAGAGTGTTCTGAGTGGTCACCAGAATAATAGAGAGGAAATCTTCCAATGGGGACACTGGTTTTGGTAAGTGAAGGATTGCCTCATTTCGGAGGGGGTTCCTCTCACTTCCTGATGTGGCTGTGGGACAGGAAGTGAAGGGAAATTTCTCCAATAGGAAACAGATGGCAAAAACCTGACAGGGGCTATAACCCTCCCTTACTCTCTCCAAAACTAACTAAAGAAACTTTTGCTTTCAGTTCTACTTTGCTCTGTACAAATGTTTGTTTTTTCCTTAGAATACCTTTTAATTTCTTTGTTTTATAGTATTACATTAACATTTTCTCATTCAAGTGACAAGAAAAAGAACAGAAGCTGGAAGGCAACATTTATGGCGCATTACTTTGATATGGGGCGATACATACATCACTATGCCAAGCTAAAGGCCGCCTGGGATTCCCTCAAGGAATATTTGAGTGAAAACTGCCCACGGATGATCAGCTCTCTAAAAGGTATACTTCCAGGCTTTACCAGAGATGGGTAAAGGGAGAATGGACTGCAACCATCAATCACTATTTATAATTATGTGACTGGAGCTATTTATTAAAGGATGCTTGAGTATAGGTAGAGCCAGGTGGGCTGAATCTTGTATGCTTAGCATAGCGTTAATGGTTAGATCTCCCTGCCGTAATTTTCGACTCGGCTGCTGTCCATTTGGGTGTCCCTGCCCACTTTCTGTGATCAAGCTCTTCCTGCTCACATTCTCTATAATATCGAATTGAAGGTGTTATGTGGGGGGGGGTTCCTCTTTAATGGACGCGTATCTAGACAAGAAGTTAAAGATAGGTCTTTTGTTTTAATGTCCAGAACGATTTCTATAGTTTACACCAAGAGGTCCTCAGAATTTCAAAGCAAAGGGCGAGTAAAATGACCTAGCATCTTTTTAGTTGGTGCCGGTGGGAGGAATGGTGGCCCGTCGCTGGTGCCGGTGGGAGGAATGGTGGCCCAAGAGCTGGATAAAGGCAAGCAACGGGCCACGGTTTGAGAACCACTGGTTTACACACAACTTTTATGCACTTTTTTTTTTTTATGCACCTTTACAGAGAACTTTACTGATTATTTTTGTTAGAAAAGAAAAAATACCCTTGCAGTGGGGTTCCTTTCCCGCAATGGAAGAGTTAAAGTGATTGTAGTGGGTGATTTAAAGAAGCAGAGCACATTGCTGGCGTGGGGGGCAGTATTGTGGGTAAGAAGGGTTTGATGTGAAGTGGGCAGAGGGCATTACTAAGGGGGGGGCAACTGTGGGGGAAGGGGGCGATGTGAAAGGGGTATCAGCCACTACCCTACTGACCCACAGAAAAAAACCTACTTCTATGAGGCCACATTTGTGCCCACGGTGGGAAGGCCTTAATGCAAATATTAGATAAATTGATTGTAATTTATTTTTCTATATTGACCTTCTTGCGATGCTTTGGCAGCTGGGGTTCCAGAGGAAGATCTTGATGCTGTTGAAGAGAGGGTGGGCTGTAAACTTCCCGACGATTATCGCTGCTCGTTGCGAATTCACAATGGACAGAAGCTGGTGGTGCCTGGGTGAGTAATGGGGAGTGAGACTTGAGTCATTTTCTTAACGGCAATTCGGCTGCTTTCCAACCAATCGTGAAGCAGGCAAAATGCCTCACCTAGAGTGTAGTGTTGAGAATGTTTTGTTAATTCTATATGGCTGTGCCAGGCAGTTTATTAATTTTTTTGAGCCTGCTTGTGTCTGTAATGTGGATTTTGTGGAAGGGTTTTGAGCTGGAGAAGGGCGTTTAGTTGGATCTGTGGTAGGGACCTTGTGTAGGGTAAATACTCCCGCTACACTATATTCTCAAAAGTATTGTGACACCTGCCTTTACACGCACATAAAGTTTAATGGCATCCCAGTCTTAGTTCGTAGGATTCAGAATGGAGTTGGCCCACCCTTTTGCAGCTATGACAGCTTCAACTCTTCTGGGAAGGCTGTCTACAAGGTTTAGGAACGTGTCTATGGGAACTCTATAAGGCCAGTCAAGTTCCTCCACCGCTAAACTCGCTCATCCATGTCTTTATGGACCTTGTTTTGTCCACTGGTCCAAATCATTTGATGGAGTGGGGATGTCTTTCAGGGGTTGGGCTTGGCCCCCTAGTTCCAGTGAGTTTGGGGATGGCCCCTTGCTGTTCCAACATGACTGCACACAAAGCAAGGTCCATAAAGACATGAATGAACATGTTTGGGGTGGAGGGACTTGGCTGGCCTGCACGGAGTCCTGACCTCAGTCCAATAGAACACCTTTGGGATGAATTAGAGTGGAGACTGCGAGCCAGACCTTCTCGTCTAACATCAGTGCCTGACCTCACAAATGCTCTTCTGGAAGAATGGTCAAGCATTCCCATAGACACACACCTAAACCTTGTGGACAGCCTTCCCAGAAGAGTTGAAGCTGTTATAGCTGCAAAGGGTGGGCCAACTGAATATTGAACCCTACGGATTTCACCTTTTGGGAACATGTTTTCATTTTTTTTTTTTTTTTTTTTTTTTTTTTTTTGGGTGGAACGTGTAAAGCGTTCCCGCTCCTGCACCTCTCTCCCCCCGATTCCTCACTCCCTGTGACAGCTGTTATGTAAATTAACACAGTGGGCTGGGGAATTCTCGCCCTGCACTTGCTGCCACAATTTGAAAAGAGCAAGGCTGTGCGGGGCTCCGCCCACACAACCGCATCATGCATTCCCATAGATCTGTGAGTGAATGCCTACAAGTATTGTCAGCCTGTGGCTGGCGGCTTGTAGTTCTCAATGAACTACGGGGGTGCTGGGAGCGCTCTCGTAGTCCATTGAGCTTCCTGGACTGAAGTAACTGCCTGCCTGTATTGGCGGTACGAGCAAACAGCTACACTTACGGTCTGCAGGAGCCTGACATTGCACCCGTGTACTGCTGATTGGGGGTGCAATGCTTTACAGGCTCCTATGAAAAGAAAAAAAATAGTAATTGGACTTAAAAAAAAATAACAATAAAAAAAAGGTTCTTTATGGAAATATTGAGGGGACTTTTGGATTTAGCATGTATGAGGTGTCCTAGATATCTTGAGTAGTTCATAGACTAGTTAATTTGTTACAGGTGACATGCTCTCTAAGATCCCTTTCACACTGGGGTGCTTTGCAGGTGCTACACTGCTAAAAATAGTGCCTGCAAAGCGCCCTGAAACAGTCGCTGCTTTGTCTCCAATGAAAAAGCCCCGAGGGCTTTCACACTGGAGCGGTGCGCTAGCAGCGGCGCTTTACCACCGACGCACCTCCCGCCCCAGTGTGAAAGAGGCCTTACCTGCGCTGGTTGGTTTTTGTTGCTGATGCCATGTTCCATTTTTTTATTTATTTTTTTTCCTAGGTTAATGGGCAGCATGGCTCTGTCAAACCATTACCGGTCAGAGGACTTGCTGGACGTCGACACGGCAGCAGGCGGATTCCAGCGCAGGACGGGGCTCAACCAGTGCTTGCCTATCACCTTCTGTATCCACACAGGGCTCAGTCAGTACTTGGCACTGGCAGATGCAGAAGGAAGAAATTGCAATGAAATATTCTATCAGTGTCCAGTAAGGAGTATTTTTTTTTTTTATGACTTGAATGCAAATGTGTTTATTACAGATTGACGAAGACAGTTTCATTTCCATTTTGTTCGTTTTACAGTAACTTCTAAATTTAGGCTACATGAGCGCTTTCGATTATGGACTTCTTGCTTTGTATGTAGATGTGCTTGCTGTGGGTCAGTTAAGAGATGAGCAATCTGCTGTAAATCAAGATGGCAATGCCAACTAATTCCTTCCATATCGCTGAACTCATTTGACTAGAACATGGCGGGTAAAAACATTTGGCAGGTACACACAGACCTAGTGCTGTCACAGCCTACTTACTGGTGTACATATGCCCTGGGATAACACACTGGATTGTATTTCTATTTCTTGCTCCCACAGTAAAGGGTCAACTTATTCAGAGTGATCATTCAGTTTTTCTTATCCATTGATACAGGAAGACTTACAATTAAAGCCTGTCTCTGGGGAAAGTAAAACTTCTCCCTTGTGTTGTGGCTGCCCCAGAACTGAAGGGGGTAATTCCTCATTTGCATCTAAGGTGGCTCAACATAGAACTTTTACTTGCCAGATCTCAGCAGCCAATGCTGTCCTCTTCTCCCTTCTGTACCTCAGGAGTGGACTGTTCCTCGTGTCTTCCCGTTCTGCCTTCTCATTCCACCATCTCTGGGTGGCTTAGACGCTTCCCTATACCTCGGGAGTGGGCTGTTCCCCATGACTTCCTGGCTTCTTGTTCCTCCATCTCTAGGTGGTTCAGATGCTCCCTGAATGATGCTCCCTGCTCCTACACCTTGGGAGTGGACTGTTCCTCATGACTTCCTGTTCTGGCTTCTCGTCCCTCCATCTCTTGGTGGTTCTGACATAGGCTGGAAACCGCGGATGATCAAAGTGAAGAATATGTCAACAGGGATGCCCTATTCCTTCTACTGCCCCCATCAGGGCATACCCCCTCATATGGTAGAAATGAAGAAAAGGTCATCAGCACACCAAGGATTCCTCAACAGGGATTTATTTTCTGTGGTCACATGATTAACATACAGCAACGTTTCAGAGCCAATGCAGGGCCCCTTTGTCAGGCAAGAATCCCATACTGGTCAGCTGCTTACAAAACACAAAATATGTCCAACGAAATGGGTTAAATGGAGAGTAAGGAATGGTTAAATTGTAAGTGGTCATTATAGGCTATCCAGGAATCTCAAATCTTCAGAAATTTTGGTGTAGGAGTTGGAAGTGTTGTGTGGTTGCCGCCAGGGTCTGCTGGGCTGCCAAAAACACAGACCCCACTAACTTCCTCTGAGCTTTAGTCAAAGACGGGAACCATAAGTATTGACTAATTTAATGCAGTAGGTGGTAGAAATATCAGGGGCTTTTTGACCGCTAAATCACCGCTAAAAATGGCAGTGCTTTACCGCCGATGCCCCAGTGTGAAAGTAGCCTTAGTATAATTGACCGATCTGCAAGAAACAACCACGTTTTTAAAAAATAAGTGAAAAAATAAATAAGGAGTCAAACGTCACTGAATCTGAGTGTAAGTTCTTGTGTTCTGTGTTTTAGGACCAAACTGCACATAACCCAGCTGCCCTGGATATGTTCATCACAGGTAAGATATGATGTTCTTGGCTCTAACTTAGAGGGGTACTTTTGAGACGAGATTTGGCATGATGTGTATTTCAGTTCTATACTAATTTTGGAGAGTTCCTTACAATGCTCTTAGTATAATGGCAGCCAGTCGGATTCCTTTTGTCTTTCAACTTTTAGCAAGATTCTTACTGTTGTGATCTTATTGGACAGTTTGGTCCAAAGTTTCAGTGAAACAGCTGTCTCTTGCTCATCCTACTATGCGGCCTCCTTGGCTAACCCAAAGAGCTTTGGTATCCTTTGGAATGTATTAAAGCACAATATGTATTTTTAAAGCTGACCTCCAGGTTTTCTGTGACTTTAAATAGTTAATTTGGACCAAGATGGTCCAAACAAATCTATTTCCTTCATTTAAGTGTTGTGCTGGCTCTAAGCACTGTATGTACATAGAGTACACTGTGTTGGATTCTGGCTGTAAGACAGACACCCCCGTCTCTCTCACCCAGAGCTACGCAGTGTTGGCATGAATGGTGCTCAGCTATGAATGAATACAAAGCTTCCTCAAACTGAGTGAGTCAGAGATCGTGATGTCTTTAGCCTGCTCCTCTGCCTCAGCCAATCAGAGGACCTCTGTATTCATTCACAGAAACAAAGCTGCCTATGAATGGCTGAGTGCTGCTCATACTGACTCTGCATTGTTCCAGGTGTGAGATGGGAAGTCTGTCTCGGCCAGAACCCAGCACTGTACTGTATGTAGTTGATAATTACTTGTAATGCATACATCGCTTAGTTGGTGCAGGACTTGGTGAAGGAAATGGTTCATTTGGGCCAGCTTGATCCAAGTGAACTATTTAAAGTGATAGGAAACGTGAAGATCAGCTTTAACCCTGGCCCTCCACCCTGAAACCCATACATAAGAATCCCCTTTCTTTTTTTTCTTTTTTATTTTTTATGCTCCTTAAATTGAGCAGTCATACAACTGGTCATGTGACATCCTTGGGGCTTGGGGTCTTAAATCCTGTAGAGAGCTGTTAACAGTTGTACTGTAATCCCCAGACCCAACATAGTCACAATCCCCCAAAAGGTGTGTCCATGATACCCTGGGTTTTACAGTAAGGCTACTTTCACACTGGGCCGGGCGCCGGCGGAATTTTTAGTGCCGTGTTAGCAGTGCTGTTCGGCCGCTAACAGGAGGTTTTAGCCCCCGCCAGCGGCCGGAAAAGGGTTAAAACAGCCCCCGCAAAGCGCCACTGCCCCATTGTTTTCAATGGGCAGTAGCGCTTTAGGAGCGGTGTAAAGATGCGGCTTTTGACCGTCCTGCAAGCGCACCACTCCAGTGTCAAAGCCATCAGGCTTTGACACTGGAGAGACAGGTAAGGCTGTTTACAGGCGCTATGCGGGTGCTTTTTATTTTATTTTTTTTATTATTTTTTTTTTTTTTTTTTTTTAGCTTTGTAGCGCCTGTAAAGTGCCTTAGTTGTTTGAATTGCCTTTTTAACCTGAGCAGATTTTCTACAAATATTTCAGCAAAAGATTTTATTGAATTTTATTTCATTTTCCTGTATGCCTGGCTAACTTTTTAAAAGTTCTGCTTTTTAATCTTTAATTGGTGTGTGTGTGTGTGTGTGTGTGTGTGTGTGTGTGTGTGTGTGTGTGTGTGTGTGTGTGTGTGTTGCATGTACTGTGTATATATTTAAAGGATTGAAAAAAAAAAAGGTTAACTCTAAACCGTTAGTTTCCCTTTAAATGTGAGTTGAGGAGAGGATTGGGCCGCGTCTGCTCCTTATTAGACTGATAAGACTATCTGATGCCAGTCTTTGTCTATTCTCTCCATATCAGGCACCTCCTTCTCTCAGTGGTTCACCACCTATGTGGAGCGTGTGGTGTCATGTGACTACCCCATCATCAGGGACCAGATCTTCAGGTAGCATGGACAAAATGCATAACTTATCGTATTCAATCATATGGGATCAGATGGGAAAGCGGGCAGTCCAGGCGCTTTGTTTATAGTGGAACATTGGTATATATTGCAAGTTTTTTTTTTTAAAGGCTTTCATAAGATCTGAATTGTGCTTGCTTCTCGCTAGAGTTGTGTGCCACTTGATCTCTGTACGGTGCCTTGTAAAAGTATTCACACCCCTTGAAAATTTGTCATGTTACAACCAAAAAAAGTAAATGTATTTTATTGGCATTTTATGTAATAGACCAACACAAAGTGGCACATAATTGTGAAATGGAAGGTAAAAGGTTTTTTTCTTTTTTTTTTTTTTCTTTACAAATATGTGAAGTGTGGCATGCATTTGTATTGCGCCCCCCTGAGTCAATGCTTTGTAGAACCTCCTTTCACTGCAATTACAGCTGCAAGTCTTTTTGGGGATGTCTCTACCAGCTTTGCACATCCAGAGAGGGACATTATTGCCCATTCTTCTTTGCAAAATAGCTCAAGTTCTGTCAGATCGGATGGAGAGCGTCTGTGAACAGCAAGTTTTCAAGTCTTTCCACAGATTCCCAATCGGATTTAGGTCTGCACTTTGACTGGGCCATTCTAACACATGAATATGCTTTGATCCAACCCATTCCATTGTAGCTCTGGCTGTATGTTTAGGGTCGTTGTCATGCTGGAAGGTGAACCTCCGCCCCAATCTCAAGCCTTTTGCGGACAGGCTTTCTTCCAAGATTGCCCTGTATTTTGCTCCATCCATCTTCCCATCAACTCTGACCAGCTTCCCTGTCCCTGCTGAAGAAAACCATCCCCACAACATTGATGCTGCCACCACCATGCTTCACAGTGGGGATGGTGTGTTCAGGTTGATGTGCAGTTTATCATTTTCCTTCCACTTCACAATTATGTGCCACTTTGTGTTGGTCCATCACATAAAATCACAATTAAAATACATTTTTGGTTGTAACCTGACTAAATGTGGAAAATTTCAAGAGGTATGAATACTTTTTCAAGGCACTGGGTGTGTTTAACGAAAAAAAAAAGTACAGAAATCGAAATGTACCGGGCCTGGCACTTGAATTTGCAGAGCCCTGACCACAAGCTTGTTAAAGGATGAGTTCACCTTTCATAAAATGCTACACCCATATTCAGGGTGTAACATGTTATGAATGCACTGGCCCCTGCAAGTGCTCCTTCAAAACACCCCCCCCCCCCCTCCACTGTGATAGCAGGCATTGAATCTTCTCCCCGTGTCTGCTTGGTCATGCGGGCTGCGTCACTCATTCACAGTCCTCTGTTAATAGAAGAATACAAGTTGCTGTCGGCTTGTAGTTTTCAATGAACGACCACGAGGCTGAGAGCACTGTGGTAGTTCATTTAGTCGTCCTGTTGGAATGTATCTGCTTCCTCGTACGAGACGGATCTGCAGGAGACCTCCATCGCTGGTGCAATGCTTTAGAGGCTCCCAAAGGATTTTGTATTTATTTATTTTTGTCAAAAAGTGAACCTATCCTTTTTTAAGGTGCTCATCTGGTGGAAGAAACCCCAGGGGCTTTTGTGTGTGGTTAGTATTCGTGCATATTGTGTTTGGAATATTTAAAACTAAGTCTCCTGTACTTGAGAACCCGCCTGTTCATGTTGCGTATGGAGTCCTTTTTAACAGACTTTTTTTTTTATTTATTTTTCTTCCCCTCTTAGATATGAACATGACCAGGACTGTGTGGCCACTACTGATGAGCTCTCAGTGTCGGTCTCCACTTCCTTCCTCCCTGAGCTGAGCTCTATTCACCCACCACACTTCTTCTTCACCTACAGAATCAAGTAAGTGTGAACAGTGCTAATCATTTATAAAAACAAAGGTAATATGATTGTGTGAAAGCAGTGTTAAACCCAAAACCAGAGGGACCACAGAGGTTGCTAGTTAGTAATTAGCTACTAGTTAGTAATGGTACAACTACACACATTTTTGAACATAAACCTGTTTGCTCTGTTAGACCCCTTTCACACTGAGGCAGTTTTCAGGTGTTTTAACGCTAGGAATAGCACCTGAAAACTGCATCCTATGCTGCCCGAGTGCTTTCACATGGGCCATGCGATTGCGAGACACCAGGAAAAAGTCCTGCAAGCAGCATTTTTTAGGATGGTTTAGGAGCGCTGTATACAAAACGTCCCTGCAATGGATGGGCAGCACTTCCGAAGCGCCTTAAAATCGCTTCAGAAGCGCCGCATCACGGGCGTTTTTTAACTCCTCCTTTGGGGTTAAAAGCGACCCCCCCCCCCCCCCCCCCCTGCTAGCGGGCCAAAAAGCGCTGCTTAAACAGCAGTAAAACGCTGCTAAAACGAGCGCCCCTTTACCGCTATCACACGGGCAGCCCCAGTGTGACAGGGATCTTACTGAGTTCCTGACAGTGCCTGGTTACACTCTCTCTTTATTCTCTAGGGTGTTAGAAAAGAAAATGTATAATGTTTGAGGGTTCCAAGTCATTTTCTAAAAAAAAGACAACAACCTGTTTTTAACTTGTATACAACAAATCTCGGAGGCACAGTGCTTAAAGCGGAGGTTCACATGAAAATTGAACCTCCGCTTTTCAGAATACTCCCCACCTCCGGTGTAACAGTTGGCACCTTTCAGGGGGGAGGGGGGTTCAGATACCTGTATAAGACAGGTATTTGCACCCACTTCCGGGCATAGACTCCCACGGGAGTCTACGCCTCTTCCTGCCCCGCCCTGCTGCTGGGACACACACGGGTCCCAGACACAGCGCAGACCATTCTCATTGTGCTGCGCAACTCGCGCATGCGCAGTAGGGAAGTGAAGCCGCAACGCTTCACTTCCTGATTCCCTCACCGAGAGCGGCGCCGGTAGCAGCCGAGAGCTGATCGATCGACCTCAGCTGCCGACATCGCTGGACTCCAGAAAACGTAAGTGTCCATTTATTAAAAGTCAGCAGCTGCAGTATTTGTAGCTACTGACTTTTAATCTATAATTTTTTTTTTTTTTTTTTTGGTGGACTCCCTCTTTTAAAGTGGAAGTAAACTCCCCTATCGTTTTCAGCCAAGGAAGCTGCTATCTTTGCCTCTGTTTAATCTTCAACTGCTATGGTGCTGCACATGTGATTCGTTATGACACCACCCATTGGATGGTTTGATAGTTTGGCTGACAGCACAGCCAATGTGCAGTTAGCATTCCCGGCATGCCTTTTTTTTTTTTTTTTTTTTTTAAACTGTTTAAATCGATGGGTTTACTTCCACTTTAAGTGATTAAAAGCTTACTTTTTAAAAGGGGTGTTCTCCTTTTTATGTTGAGCAACGTATGTCCTTAGTATTGCATAGATAAATATGGGGTAAATCAACCACAAAATAACATTCACAATTTCAGCTAGTGAAGGTGGTCTAAGCCCCTGTACACACGGTCGGAGACTCCGTCGGAATGTGTCCTATCGGACCGCGTTGTCGGATAATCCGACTGTGTGTGGTATGCATCGGACTGATTCCGTCGGACCCAATTTTCCAACTTGTTGGAAATATTTTCCGACCAACTGGTTCGATCGGACATACTCCGATCGTGTGTAGAGAATTTTGATCGGACCAAGTGCCACGCATGCTCAGATCAAATTCCTACATCAAAGCTATTGGCTACTAGCCTGAATCTAGTCACATCGTAACTAAGTAACGTCACCACGTTCTGAATGATCGGATTTTCCGACAACTTGGTCCGACTGTGTGTATGCAACAGTTTCGGACACAATCCGTCTGACAAAATCTGACGGATTTGGTTGGCAGAATGTCCGACCGTGTGTACAGGGGCTTAGAGACCATCATAACATCAATGCTGGATATTGCACTGAGCCGTTTAGAGTAAGGGGTAAGAAGCAAACCTGTCTCGTTAAATGTTACAAAGGCATTACTTGAGAGCATGTAGACCAGAAGTGGCTGCAGGAGACCAGCAGTCCTGACAACAGAGTATAAAAGAAGAGTGAAGATTGTGAAACGTAGCGCTTTCGCAAATGAAATGTCATTGATAGGATTTACATGTTCTTTAACCTTTTGTACAAAAAGAGGCAAATTATGCATTTTAGACATAATAAACTGTTTTTGTCTGCAAATACCTGTCAATCTTTCAGACAGTAATGTCCGCTCTCTCTTGATCTCCAGACTGCAAATGGCCAAAGATGCTTTACCAGAGAAGGCATGTCAGTTGGATACTCGTTACTGGAGAATAACCAATGCCAAAGGGCATGTGGAAGAGGTGAAAGGCCCTGGAGTAGTAGGTGAGGGTCTGAAGTTGACACAATTTATCCAAACCTGTCTTGTGCTCATAATGCAGAATTCGGGCTTATACTATACAATTTTAAATCACATATTAGAGATCCTGTGCTATCCCCTCACAAGCCGACCTGCAGTACGGGTACTTTCTGTGCATATCCTGTATTCCTTCACATGATCCCACATGGCCCAACACAGAGAATTCATGGCGGTGTCCCTGACCTCTATTCTGAGTGTGTATCTTTCTGTTTCTCTGCTGAAAACCCTTTTTTTTTTTTTCGTGGCTGCATCAAAACCACATGCTATGCTCTGTTTTTTTTTTTTTGTCACACTGGGGTAGTAAAGGTTGGGGGGGGGGGGGAGGTAGTGCAGTCTCTTTGCATCTATCCTGGAGCAGGTGGTTGGTGATCATAACTGCAGCACCACATATTATTGAGGGAGCAGTGCCTCTCTTACTCTTCCTCCTTTCATCTAATACCAGGGATCTGGAGATGCATGTCTGTTTCTGGAAACTGTCCAACTATATATATACTATTATACTATATAAGCTGCACGATTCTGGCCAGAATGAGAATTACAACTTTTTTGCTTAGGATAAAATGATCACAATTCTTGCGACGTTAAATCTTTCACGTTGTACAAAAAAAAATAGGCTAACTTTTCTGTTTGGGGGTTCTAAGTAATTATCTAGCAAAAAAAATAAAAATTATTTTAACTTGAAACCAACAAATGTCACAAAAAGGTTTAGTGTTTAAAGAGGAGGTTGCTGACTTTTAATGATCAGACACTTACCTGTTCCAGGGTCCAGAGATGCGGGGGGGAATCGAAGCGTAGTCCTAAGACTAAAACGAAATGGAAATTCTGCAGACAGGAGAATGTAAACACTGGGGCAGCGTTTATAGAGCGTGGGGAGTGTGTAGACAGAGGATCTGTCACTTGCCGGTGTTCTATCGAATAATGACCACCATCAAAGTGTCTTGCGCAGTACGGAAGGGCACTCCAGCTGACTTCCCGTTCAGCTGGCATGATGTCACCATAGCGCATGCGCACATCATAGAAGATATTTTTCATCAGGGAAGCTACCATTTGACTGCCACAATTGAAAGCTATGCAAACAGCGGAGGGACATCGTAGTTGTCAGCTTGTGCCTCGCTGTTGCGTGGCGGATTTACAGTGTGCTCAAGGTCTGTGTTGCAGGGCTGGTTTTGCCTGTGTCTAAGGGTGGGTTGCAACACAGACAAAACCCACGCTTAAACACGGCCAGACCTGCCCTGCAACAGCGAGACACAATCTGACAACTATGGTCTCCCTCCGCTCTTTGAATAGTTATCAAATGGTATCTCCCACTGAAAAATGCCTCCTACGATGTGTGCATCCACTATGGTGACACCGCACCAGCTGATTGGGAAATCAGCTGAAGTGCCTTGCTGTACTTCGCATGCGTGGGCAATTTACAATGGCGTGCGTAGACAGAGGATCTATCACTCGCCGGCAGCCATTTTCATTGTCCATTCTCCCCACCACTAAAGTACTAAGGCACTTACTTGTCCAGGGATCCCACGGTGTCCTCATTCAAACCGATTCTTGAATCGGCTCTCAGGCGCTGGCATCACTGTCTTGGGAAAGGATAAGTGGCAGTGAGGCCTTGCGACTTCACAGCCGGCTTCCTACTTGCATGCGTGAAACGTGTTGCGCTTTCACAATGGCCTGGCTGCAGCCAAACTTCTGGCTGAGTTTGCTGCTGTGATCTCAGCAGGCACCTGTCAAAACCAGGTACCCTACCCCCACCCCCCACAAGGTGCCAAATGTGGCATCAAAGGGGGCAAGGAGGCAGACAAGCGGAGCTTTCCCTTTTTAGCTGGAGCTCCGCTTTTAACGCTTAACATAGAAAATCTTGTCACAATGCTGTATAGATCGCAACAGTGGCTGGACAGAATTATAAGTTCTTAAGCAGTTAAGGCTTTTCATACATTTGTATCTCATCTCTGTAGCTGTTTACCTGGAGTTCAGTCTGCCAGAGTTTTGTTCCCGTTAATGTAATAAGTTAATCTGATGTCTTTGTATTGTACCTGCAGGTGATTACCCAATTCTGAGACCAGGCCAGACGTACGAGTATACAAGCTGCACAACATTCTCAACAACCTCTGGCTACATGGAGGGCTATTACACATTCCACCGGCTGGACAAGAAGAGCGAGGTCTTCAATGTAACCATTCCTCGTTTCCATATGAAATGCCCCACATTTCGAGTATCTAACATTGCCACAGTAAAAGTATGTTGAACAGCCCGAGTTTTTCAGATTTATTTTTTATTTTTTTATTGGAATGTGGGTAAAGGATAGTTGTACTTGGCCATATCCAACTGCACCTATTTTGGGAAGTTTAGTGTGTGTGTGTGTGTGTGTGTGTGTGTGTGTGTGTGTGTGTGTGTGTTTCTTGTATTTTTTTTGTTATGTCGGAGGCATGTCCCACACACAAGCAAATAAGAGGGAGTGCATTCCACATAAATCTATAATATAAAGATAAAGGTGCGATTACTAAACAGAACCCATAGCATGAAGTCGTATCATGTGCAGGTATCGGACAGTTGTAACCACCGGTCCCAGATCTTAGATGTTAAACATTTTAACACTTTTATAAAAGTGGCTTCCTCTGAGTGTCTGGAATATACTTCAGGAATTATAGCCACACAAGGGAAGTAGCTGCTTACAGCAGTGGTCAATGGTAAAACTGGCCTTCTTGGGGCTGTAATTGATTTAAGATGCCCTCCATCTAGCAGTGAACTATAGTAAAGTTGGCCCTGTCACGCTCGCTGGGTGAAGTTGGCTTCCACCCACGTTAGATTTTAACCATTGGGAGCAATATAAATCATATCATTGGTGTTTGGTGGTTACATACTTTGCCGTCTCCCACCTTCTAAGTGTGTTTTTCAAATTTTAAAAATCCATTAAAGAAAACACATTTGCAACACTTTTTTAAGCACAACTTGACCTCCTGATAACTTCCCATTATACCCCCCAGTGGAGTATTTGTGCTTTTTACAGAAGAAATGGTAAAAGTTCCTAACTTCAGCTCCCCCTTCCCTAAAGGCATGAGTGTAATGATGGATACTTCATTTTTGACACCCTTTCCGTTCATTTAGGAACACTTCTGCAGGTATCCCAGGATTACTAATGCTGGCTCACAAGGAATATTAGCTAATGTTACCCAGGATCATACAGAGTGGACACAAGGGTTGCTTTTTTCTGTTTTATCTGGGCAGACCTCAGTGACTAGGAGTTTCAATCCATAACCGTTGTCAAATTTCATGTTTCCCAGTAAGCTTAGAGACTCCTTGTACATCTATACAGGTTGCCATATAGATCTTGTTGAAACTGCATACTAAGCTTTGCATTGGAGATTGTTATTGCATTGGATTTGGTCAATTATGGAGCATTAAAGACCTAAATCGCTCTTTTCTGCTTTACAGCATGAAAGAGAGAGTTGCAATGATTGCGTCCTGGATGACTATGACCCAGATGACAGTGATGACTTTGATGACGAAGAGAGGAGGCGAGTCTTCAATATGCCCAACCCCCCAGTCCACTGCCCGCGCTTCACCTGAATGGTTAACAGCTGCTCGGGAAGAACGCAAGATTGTGCAAGATTTCACAAATTTTTGTTGGAGGGATATTGGACTAATGCCTTGTGTATTATCAACATGGCCAATATTTTGCTTTCGTGTAGCCCCTTATTTTTTATTTTATTTTTCCAGACTTTTTACATAGGGCAGGCCATATATGATCATAAGGTTCCCCATCAGTGAAGGAAGAGATGTACAGGCCTGTGATAGATCCCAGGTGAACATGTGCATATCCGTACAGTTCTTTACAACCACTGTGGAACATGAAGGTGGTGCTTCTGTATTCTGCTGTTAGCATCTATATCCATTGAGTAATCGACCTGTCCCATTATGAGAGTTTTAACAAAGCAACATTTATCTCTACGTTCTGGCACTTTGTATTTCCTGTAAGTACTTATAATACTTCAAGAATCCCATTTTTTTTGGGTGCTTCTGAGCTTGGAAACATAATATGGTAAGGCTGCCCTATCTGCTGTAACCCAACCTCACTTTCTATAATCGTATGCAAGCACCTAATTTGGCCAGTAGAGCCGTTTACATCAGATTGTTGACTCAGATGAGCTCTGTATTGAAGCAGAAATCTAGGCCTCCATATATTGTACCCCTGCTCTGGTGCTCACTTGGAACATGAAGCTGTGGCTTCACTCCCTGGCGCCCTCAGTTTCCTTTCCAGAAAACTGACTGTCATGCAGATCCAGCAGCTTCAGTGCTTTGAGGCACCGACTTGGAAAGAGTATGCAGATGAGGCTTAACAATTTGTATACTTGTTCTGGGTCAGTGACTTGGCACTGGTGTGGATCGGCATGACAGCCATTCATTTAGCATTTTTAGGAGGAGAAGTCTGAAATGGCAGCCTTTGCGTCTCTCAGTAAAGTTTGTTTAGAAACATGGTCCCCTTTCCTGTGCAGGGCAAACTGACCATGTCTCTGTAAAGGCCCACCAACCCATTTTTATATATCTTGCAAGCACTCCCTTGCTGCTCTTCTTTTCTTCATTGCAGTTGGTGTCAACACCCTGTGCTATTGGGTATAGTGAAGCCTGCGACTTGTGATGCCACATGGTCATGTGACGGTGCTCTAGCTAGTAGACAACTTCTAGGCCCAAGCATTGTCACATGACCAAATGTCACTGCTTCCAGGCTGGCTGCCGCACTGATTTGCAAAGGAACAAGGGAGTGCAAGCAAAATGAGGTGGTGGGGGGCTTGGGCTTTAGAGACAGTCACTTTGCCCTGGGTGTGCATAGTTAACGTGTCTGTTTATGAAATTCCCCAGTTAGGCTTAAAGGCTAGGTTCACCTTTTAGGAGCATGTTAATGTTACACCTGCATTTATGGTGTTCCTCAGCCCCCTCACTGTGAAGGTGCGCTGTGGTGGTTCTTCCCACAGCCTTTGTCACATTCAAATTCAGAACTGCTGATTGGCACACTTGTAGTCCATTGACAGTTCCTCCAGCTCTGCAATTTAAAGCCTGTACAGAGAGCTATAGGAAGCATCTACAGAAGCCTGCCATTGCACCCATGATCCACTGATCACAGGTGCAATACCTTGTTGGCTCCTGTGAAAAATAAAAATGTACATATACCTTTGCAGGGGGGGGGGGAAAAGCATGCATTTATTATTTTCTTTCCCATAAAGATAAACTTAGCCTTTAAAATGTGTTAAAGTGGTTGTAAAGCTAGAAGTTTTCTTACCTTAATGCATTCTCTGCGTGAAGGTAGAAAATCTGTGTGCAGCTTCTCCTTTTTATATTTACCTGAACCTGATCCCAATACAGCACTAGAGCAGCAGGTCTCCACTCTTTTTCCCTCCTGATAGGCGCAAAGACAGCCAGTGATGAGGGTGCGGGGCCGAGCCATGCTGCGTGTCAATACACACACACACACACACACACACACACACACACACACACACACACACACACACACACACACACACACACACACACACACACACACACACACACACACACACACACACCATGGCTTGGTAGTGAATCTGCATGAGTGCCCCCATAGCAGACGGCTTGCTGTGGGGGCACTCAGCAGGGGGGAGGAGTCAGGAGTGCTGGCAGGGGACTCCAGAAATAGAGGATTGGAACTTCTCTGTGCAAAACTATTGCACAGAACAAGTAAGTATGACGTGTTTGTCCTGCGGGTTTTTTTTTGTATAGCAAAGCCCTTTAAATCTATTGCTTGCTGAAGATTTTTTAGCTTGTGGAGGTTCTTGTCTTTCCTGGCAATCTATCCATTACCAAGCTGTACCTGAACTTACACAACCTTGAATCTCGTTTAGTCCGGGTTCACATATGTTCAGCCACAGGTTCACGCCTGGGGTCCGGTACGTGTCTGGCCACCAGTTCAGGTGCAAATCGGGTCCGATATTTTTTTTTTTTTCTTTTCTCTTCCCCCAGAATTCACACCTGAATCGGACCCAAAGACACACAGGACCCTTTTTGAATGCAAACCGTGGCTGCCCCGGACATGTGTGAACCGGCTCCATTGAGAGCTGGTCACACTTGCCTGTCATGTGAATTGGATGCGGAGAAACTCGTATCCAATTCGCATGTATGTGAACCCAGCCTTGAGGTTAAATATCTGGGGGCAGGCACTACAATATTGGAGGGAGTTGGGCTGTAAGGTGAGGCAGTCTTGTTCTTACCTTTTTTTAAGGCGTGCAGTTCACTTCATTTATAAGCTATAAACCCATATTTGTCTAGAATTTGTGTATTATTATTATTTTTTTATGACATCAGGAGATGGAATTCTTAGTTGTTTTCAGTTGAAACAAATGGACATCCCAGACCTATTCCCCTTTTCTACCTTTATTTAGTAACCTTTTATGGTGTGCAATTTCAGTTTAACTCAGAAATGGGTGTTAGGCTCTTTAGGGGAAACAAAAATGTCTTTTGGTAAGAATTTTTAGTTTTATTTACATTTGAGCAATTTGTAGTGCAACACTGAAGCAAAACTGGTTTAAAGATAAAGTCCACTTTCAGTAGATCATTGCTGGTCTAACAAGGCCAGAGTTTATAGTGCAGTTCTTGATGCAGCCCCTGACCCCAAGAGTTCCCACAGTAGTATTTTATATTCCTTTTTTTTTTTTATACGGACTAATCGTGTGACAGGCTGGGTCATCAACTAGTAGGGAGTGTCAACGGTCGTCCCACATATTACCATAGTGCCACACATAATATTCTATATATGTAATGCTAGAAAGAACAGAGTCTTTAGACATGCTAGAGGAAATGATGGGCAGACTGAACATGCTATAGGTGTGGTTGGGAGACTGGACACGTGCTGCAAAAGACAGTGAGAGATTGGGGGATTATTACCTGAGGCAAGTATAGATCATTGCTATTAAATAAATGCTGCCACTCCCGCAACTAACTACTGGGGTCCAAGGACTGTACAGCAGGCATCAAAGGGCATGTGTTGGAGCTTAACCTGTCACCCTCCAGCTATTGCTGAACTACAAGTCCCATAATGCTTCTGACTTTGGGAGTCCATGTTTGTAATGGTCAGCCTTGCAATGTCTCATGGGACAGCGGTGGGCCACATGTTTATTACCTATGTAAGGACTTGGGGCCAGTTCACACTACAAAAACGCAGTCCAGATGCGTTTTTGCATGTACGTTTTTTGTTTAGTTTTTTTAATGCATTTCGTTGCATTTTTGATGCTTCTTCAATGCTTCCCAGTATGTTTCTTTTCCTCCCCTTGGGGTTTTTTGTTTTTTGATGCATTTTGCAAAGCTCCAGTGCAGTTCTTGCAAAAAAAAATAAAAAATGCAGCACGTTTTACTTTTGTTGACTGTACTGGAACGCACTGCAGTGGTGTGAACTTTGCCATTGAAATCCATGTAACGTACTGTCCATGCATTTTTGATGCAGAAAAAAAACTTCTGTGCTGCATTTGTTCCCCCAGCCCCCACTTATACCTACCTGAGCCTGATCTTGATCCAGCGCTGTACACAAGAGCAGCAGCTCTCACGGCTCTATCCCTCCTCACTGGGCAGAACCATTGGCTCCTGCTGCTGCTGTCAATCAGATTCTGTGATGAGGGGGTGGGGCCTAGCCACACTGTCTGTATCAATGGACACAGACGAGGCAGCTCAGGAGAAATCCTACATCTGGACAAGTGCCCCCCCAGAAGCAGCCTTCTGTGGGAGCACTCATCGAAGAGGAGGACCCCAGGCTGCTCTGCAAAACCATTGCACAGAGCAGGTAAGTACTATATAACAGGTTTGTTTTAATACAAAAAAAAAAACTTTAATGTTACTTTAAAAAAAACTAATTGCTCCCACTTGGGCTTTATAAATATCTACACTAGTACCTGAACCCACGAAGGCAGCTGACACAAGGGGGTTATTTACTAAAGGCAAATCCACTGTGCACATGGAAGTAAAGTCACTGTAGATCCAAGGGGCACATGCAAGGAAAATGTTATCTTGCACATGATTGGATGATAAAATCAGCAGAGCTTCCACTCATTTCAGATCTACCCCTTAGTTTTAGAATGTCTGCACTTGCAGTGCAAAGTGGATTTGCCTTTCGTAACTAACCCCCATGGTCGTTTGCCTCTAGTGCTCCATCCACTGCAACAGGTCAAGCATACAGATCAGGACCAGCTAAGCTGTATATAGGCCAGACCACATCCCAAGCCTTATATTTTTATATCACAAGTACCTACCAAAAGCGGAGGCTTTGCACCGGCTGGGCATTGAGGCCACCATAGCCACAGGTTTAGGCAATTATTACTGAAGACTTTTCTGGTAAAGGGCCCTTGTCCTGGAGTTACTTTAAGTGGATGTTTCCTTTAAACTGCAAATTTCTAAAATCTCAATTCTTACATTTGTGGCAATATTTTTTACATGTATGTTTATAGTTGAAATGTTTTTTTGTTTATACTTGTTTGCTTCACTATAGAGTAACATGGAGTTTATACAGCAAATGTTCAGAAGTCTGTATTCCAAAAAAGCCAAAGCAGCCTTCTTAATTTTTTTTTTTTTGTTTTTTTTATAAAAATACCAAAGCCATATTTGCAGCGATTTTTGCCATCTCCTGTGAATATTGGCTGATGCTTTCAAAATGGCTGCAACTAAATATTTACATCCTACAACACTGCTGCGGCAATCTGGTGGAAGAGGTACATGTATCCTTGGTAAGGCCTATCTCATCCTTTTATTAAGCTATTCAGCTTCTTGCCTTGTAAAGGTGGATATGTCCTCTGCTGTGTATATCGGATCAGAAACTTTCAATAACGCAGCTTACTGCGAATTTAGGCTTGTGTGTAAAAATTGCAATTTTTTTCCTAATTTATATAACCTAATTTTATGATGACATTGAATACAGTAAATAATGTTTAAAACAAATAAAAAAAAAAAGTTTAAGAACAAAATGGCTTGGTTTAATGCATCTGTTTGTTTTATTCGGTCCAGTCCAGCGGAGAGCTTGTGTGATATTTGCAAAGCTATTTAGATAGGCTTTTGAAGGTGCCCTCTGCAGCATTCAGTATACTATAGGCTCAACAAACACAAGATAAAAAGAAAACATTTCTATTCCAACGAACATACAAACATTTTAAAACTTGGGTACAATAACTGGTGTCCTTGATGATATTATTTAGCTCTAGAAAAAAAACAGATGGAGTGACCTCTGGAAGATGACCATTGTTAACAAATACCATCTCTATATTGGACGCTCGACATGTTTCGTGGGAGAAAACGCTGCTTGTTCAGGAATTATTACATTGATTTAGAGAGCAAGCCTCACATTTAATACTATAATAGAGTAGAGGGAAAAAAATAGTAATTATAACCATATTATATTCCAGGATACAGATGCATATACAACTACAATAAAGAGGGGTCCCATGTATGCTGTCTTACCCAGGAGGAGTTCAAAGGCCAAGGACCCAGGAAATGAATCCGCGCCGGCGATTACCAGAACCCCACACCAAAAGGGGACACTCCGTCCTCAGTCTAACAAAATAGTACAATTTATTGAAATGGTGTACATACTTGTAAAACACAATTGGTGTCCACAAGTATTGTGTATGTGTATATATATTATGTAGTATATATGTGTGTGTGTATGTATATGTGATATATATATATATATATATATTTGTGTGTATCTATGTATATATTTATATTATGTGTGCACACACACACACTATCTGTAAGGCACTGTATGAAGACATGCAGTGCATCTGAGTCAGAACCTCTGATTTGGAGCTGGATCATGGCAGGGAAGCTCTTAAAAGACAAAAACCACTGCAAAAGCAGGAAACCGAAGACATGATATGCTATGCGGCAACCCAAGACCCCAGATAATGGGTATTACCAGGGTTTACCTTGTGAAGTCAGTATGACCCCTTTCATACTGAGCCTGAAAACCACCTCTCATGCCACCCTAGTGCTTTCACACTGGGGCGGTGTGCTTCCGGGACATAACAAAAAGTCCTGCAAGCAGCATCTTTGGGAGCACTGTATACAGCGCTGGATTTACAATTCTTCAGCAAATGTCTTCATATTCTAAAGTTTTGCATGGAATCTACAAAGTCAGTTATTGCCTCTAAACCCAAGGGGAATATATGACATCTATGGACTTGCAAAACGCCCATATCCTCATTTAACCACCTCATCAGTGCTATCTGTGCTTCACCGTTACAGTTTTTTGCACTATCCTCTGCTCCTAGGGTGTTCAAAAAGGTCTTGACACCCTTACTTTCCCTTCTCAGAACTCAGGGCATTCAAGTCAAGTTACAGGACCTGTTCCTGAAGGATTCAGCTCCGTTGCAGCTGTTAGAAAATGTCCACAAGACAATTCAGCTACTCTCTATGCCTTTTGGCTGGGTGATTGATTTTAACAAGTTTGTTATCCACCACTCTCAAACTGGCCCGGGAGAAACTGGTACACAGATGTACTCCAACTTCTAGCACACAGCCTTACTGATGGGCCAGATCTACTGTCTCAAGGCCCTCTGTTCACCCTACTTCACCATCTTTGGCTTTAACAGGTTGACTGTTGAAACCTAGATCTTAAAGGATGGAGAAATTTCGGAGTCTGTGATTTTTAGCTTGCAGCCCCCCCCCCCCCCCATTGCAGCACCCTACGTTTCCTTGGGACCTTTACAAACCACCCTTTCGAACTTATCAGGGAAATTCTTCTGGCGATTCCTGCCGGCAAAGTGGCCTTTTTAGGAGCCGAGCCATCACTTCTGTCAGATTTGTTTCTGAACTAGCAGCCCTTTCCTATACAGAGCCTTTCCTCATACTTCAAAAAGACATGGTTTGTCCTACCCTCAAGACCATCCTTTTCCCGTAGGCAGTTTCAGCATTCCACATCCATCAATGACTGCTGTGCCCAGCTCCTAAGCACATAAAGAAATTCTCTCTACATTGCTTGAATGTAGTCGGAGCCATTAGCGCATGCTTTAAAAGCTACTACTCCCATTAGAAAATTGGATTCCCTGTTAGTGTTGTCCTTGGGGTCTCGCAAAAGGCCCCCTGCTTCAAAATCCACCATTACATGACGGATAAAGAATGTAATTGCAAGAACCTGCTCTCTTAAGCAAAAACCTTCTGAGCTTTTGAGCTTACTACAGCAGATCTGTAGGAGTTTAATGGGCTTTTTTGATACTAAGCCTGTCACCCAACTGTGTAAGGCTGCCATCTGGTCTTCTGTTCATACTTTCTCAATGTTTTACCAGGTGGATGTCCAATCTCCTGCAGATGCAGCTTTTGGCACCAAGACTTTTGCCGCGGCACTGTGCACTTCTGTTTTTTTTGTTTTTTGTTTTTTGTCCCCTTTTGTTGCTTGGGCCTGTTGGCACAGTTCCATTTGCCTAGTTGTTGCCCACAATTTTGTATTCGTTGCATTTGGATGTCTCATGGTGTATGGATATATTGCCTGTGTCCTATACTGTGTGATTAAGATAAAAGGAATTTTGACTTGCCAGTAAATCCCATATCTTGGAGTGCATACCGGACACGGGTCACCCTCTCTTCTTTACCTTGGTTTACTCTGCATTGCTTGCTACAAAACTGAGGACTCCTGTAGTGGGGTAGGGTTTTAGGAGTCCAATTACCCGAAGGCCTGTAATCCATGGTATATGAATGTTGCCTGTGTCCTGTACTATATTCCAAGATATGGAATTTACAGGTAAGTCAAAATTCCTTTTATAGCGTTCATTCACATATAGTGTGGTGACTGTAGTTTTTTTTTCTGCACTGAAAAAAATGCCAGTTACTGCTGGGACACATAGAAATCAATTGTTTTTTGTGCCCTGTTCACACTGCAACTCAGTCTGCAGATGCAATAAGCTCCGATAATGTGAAGAAATACTGCAATGCATCACAGCGCATGGGAAGGAACCACGCAGCTGGGGGCTGACATCAATGAAGTGTCACTTTGTGTGCTTTAAATAAAGATTCCATACAAATAAGGGAAGTGTGCGATGTACTGAAATGTGCATGCCACAGCCTGCTCACTGCAGCCAAAATGAATCTCTGCCCATACACTAAAGCTGCCCAAACATTATACAATTTTCTTATTAATTTTCCTTTAGATTTACCTTTGACTATCTAGTGCAAGGGCCTGCCCGATTGCATACAAATTGAAAGTGTTTAGGTTTGACCTCCATATTATATGGTTTTGGTAAATATAAAGGAAAAATTGTACAAGAAAATTGTATAATGCATGGCCAGCCTTACGGCGATGGTTTAGTGTGCAGGCAATGTGAATAGGCCCTTATTCTTTGCATGGAAGACTTTTTTTTAACATAGCATCAGATTATCTGATCTCTCATCTTATGCTTCCTTAACCTAAAAAAGAACAGCTAACATAATTCATTATGAATCAAGTCAAAGTTGCATTCATTTTCTGTATCTTTTGGGAAATTATACAAATTAGTAAACCTCAGTAGCCGTTTTGTAGTTTTAGGTTTCTTTCACACTACCAATCACTAGCGGTGACATGTCCGCTGACATCTGACCTGCTCCGATCCGAAAAACTGTGACGGGGGAAAAACCTACCTTTCCATCCGTCATCGGATCGGGTGATGACGGACTCTACGGCCCATCGCCATCCCATCTCCCATAGGGTAGAGTGGCACTCTGACAGGTCTGACCCTGCGCAGTGTGCAGAGACAGACCTGTCATCTTCCTGTTCAGCAGGGACCGACGGAGCGATCCCAGCTGAGCAAGCGGATATCCACGGGGCAGATCATCACTGACCCTTAGGGTACTTTCACTCTGCCCTGTTGTGGTTTGGCCGCAGCGAAGCGTACCCGTGGTTTCCCACAGACTTCTATTATGTCCTGTGTTTTTGGTGTCTTTTCTAAAAGTGCTCCATAGAAGCAGAATACAGGACTTTTGCTGCACTTTTCAGAAAATTCACAAAAAACATGGGTCATAATAGAAGTCTATGGGGAAACCACAGGTACACTGTGCTGCAGCCAGACAGCAGTGGGCATAGCTCCCAACTGTCCCTGATTTTGAGGGACTGTCCCTGCCATGTCCCTCTGTCTGTGGTTATTCCTAATTTGTCCCTCATTTTGGTCTGATCTATATAGATGTATATAAAATGCACTTTTTATCTATCAAAAAGTGTTTTCCAGCGCTAAATCTTTCATCTGATTTCTAAATTGCTGCATTTGTAAATTCCAAAAGCCAATATAAAGGAATAGTAGTGGTTAAAAAAAAAAGCACTTGTAGGTTTAACCAATCTTGTTTTTTTTGTACAATTCTCCTTTTAAGGGGGCGTGGCAAGGGGGTGTGTCCTATGCCTGCATACTTTTGCTGATAGGTGTCCCTCATTCCCATCTCAAAAAGTTGGTAGGTATGGCAGTGGGGCAGTGTGACAGTGACCTAAGTAAAAAATTTTTTTTAAATTAACAAGCCTTTAAAGTGGTTGTAAACCCTTACAACACACTTTGACCTACAGGTAAGCCTAGATTAAGGCTTACCTGTAGGTCCAAGAAATATCTCCTAAACCTATACGGTTTAGGAGATATTTGCCCGAAGACAGTCACCGCTGTCTACGGCGCATGCGCCACAGACAGCGGCAAACTGAGCACGGCATTTTCAACTACGGAGCTGCCACGCATGTCGGCTTCCGTGCACATGCGCGGGAGTGACGTCATCGCGGCTTCGCCGAATGACAGCGGCGGAGCTGCGAGACCCAACCAAGAAGATGGATGCGCCGGACTACAGGGGACAGCGGTGACTTCGCTGGCTCCTGTGTCAGGTAAGTGACACATAATGGACTACTATGCGATGCATAGTAGTCCATTATGCTTTGCCTTTGCAGGGAATGAAAGAGGAAGTAAACTCACCAGGGTTTACTTCCTCTTTAAATATAAGACTGTAGCATGTAGACACAATTCATAATCTTGCATGATAGCCAGAGGCAGGTTTAACACTAATATCCAAACAGGTCCTTCCACATTCCCTATGGTAAACATGGTGTCCTCAGTGCTTCTAGTATAGCAGTCTTAGAAGGAATGCTGGGGCTGTGCCTGTGGGCAGGAGCGCTGTGTGAACTTCAGATTGGGGTGTGTAGGACTTTGCCGAGAAGGAATGTGACTAGTCAGACTCTTGTTGTAAGATTTTAAACCATTCTCTATGTCAGATGGAGTTCTGGTGGTTTAAAAAGTATGCAGGTCACCCAGGATAAAGACAATACGTCACACTGACTTATTCATTTCAGTAATCAAAAATAAATGTAAATGACCTAAACATATTTTTCCCCCTCATAGTGACGTCATGTGTGCAGATTATACTACTTGGCCACATAGGTAATGGAGAACAGTCACGTCATTTTGTAAAATATAGCATTTGCAGTAGTGATGTAATTTCTATAAAATGTATACGTTTAAATTGGAAGGGATTTCAACATTATGGAATATAACATATTTTGGAGGGTAGTGATGTCACTTCTGTGTGAAGATTTAACACATAACCGAGGTGTAGTGTTGTAGTTCTATAAAATATAATATAAAATTGGTGTGTAGTGATGTTAGTACTGTAAACTTTAATATCAGGAGATTAACAATATTACATCTATATAAAATAATATAAAATAAAATAACATATTTGAAGCATATTGGGGTCACCCCCCTAGATAACATTTTTGGAGGGTATTGATGTGACCTCTATATAATATAAATACATTTGATGGCATTGATGTCACCCCTATAGAAGAAAACATATTTGCAAGGTAATGATGTCATCACTTTATAACATATCTGGAGGATAGTGTTGTCATATTTATATAATATATATTTGAAATGTATTGATGTCACCAGTATAACATATAATATGTTTAGAAGGCATTATTGCGCCCCCCCCCCCCCCATATAACATCTTGATGTCACCTCTATATAATATAACATATTGGAGGGTAGTGATGTCACTTTTATACAACA
Organism: Lithobates pipiens; assembly: GCF_037356315.1. Taxonomy (NCBI): domain Eukaryota; kingdom Metazoa; phylum Chordata; class Amphibia; order Anura; family Ranidae; genus Lithobates; species Lithobates pipiens. The sequence goes on along the minus strand of NW_027507686.1, from coordinate 229,474,267 downwards.
TATTTGGAGGGTATTAAAGTGGTGTTGCCACCAAAACAAAATTGCTTAAGGGCCGGTTCACACAGGGGGCGACACGAGGCGACATGACTTGCCGTGCCACGACCTGACAAGTCGCCCCCGTTCTGTACAATGGAACCGTTCTAAGAGGAGCGACTCGAGTCGCTCCGACTCAGAAAAAAGGTTTCTGTACTACTTTTGGGCGTCCTCGGGGAGACTTGCATTGACTTCTATACAGAAGTCATTTGCAAGTCGCCGCTGAGGTCGCGGCAGGTCGCGGCGAGGCAAGTCGTGTCGCCTCGCATCGCCCCCTGTGTGAACCGAGCCTTAAATTCATTAAAAAAAAATACATAATAATTGGAAAAAAATAATTTACTCACCTCTAAATGCCTGTTGATAGGGGGTCCCTCGTAGTCTGCCTCCTTTATTGCCCGGGCTGGTGACATCACTTCCCCTCGGCGCCACACAGTCATCTGCGACCTGTCACGTGTCCCAGATGACAGTGCGGCGTATGACAGCACGCCACTCGCGCATGCACAGTGGCACCCGGCTGTGAAGCCACAGCCGGGTGCCCACAGTACGAATGCCGTAATGGGGAATGAGGGGGGGCTTGGTTGCCCCGCATCGCTGGACGCTGGGACAGGTAAGTGTCTTATTAAAAGTCAGCAGCTGCAGTATTTGTAGCTACTGACTTTTAAATTAAATTTTTTAGGGGGAACCCCACTTTAATGTCACCAAAACAGTATATAACACACAGTATTTTAAGGGTATTAATGTCCCCTCTATAAAATATATTCAGAGAATATATTTTTGGGAGGATGGGGGAGGCAGACGCCCGCCCCATGTTTTTTCAGAGAATATTGATGTCTCCTCTATACAATGTAGTTATTTATTTTTTCTCTACTGTCCCCTAAATTCTAAGCCCATACCATTATTGAACCAGATTGGTTCATGCATATACATTCTTATATCATATACTACTTTACTTCTATGCTGTTATGACAGCATCTATTGATACATATGCATTTATGTTTCAGTTGACATTACTGATGTATACTGGGAGATCTTTGGTGACACATTCCCCCACCCCGGCCATGTCTGCCCCCCATTTGTGCATTGTTGGTTTTTCCTCTGCTTTCTCAGCTCCCGAGCCGGATGCTCATTACTGCCGCCTCTGTGTATCCAGCAATTGGTAGTCTGATCCAGCCTTCGGTGAGTATAGGGCCATGCGTTTTGGACCCTCTTGACTAATTGTCACAATACCATCAGCCTTTGGTGAGTATAGGGCCATGCGTTTTGGACCCTCTTGACTAATTGTCACGATACCATCTCTGTGTTGATACTTATTTGGTTCATTATACCCCCTACAGATTTAATACACACGCATCTACCCCGATGAAGCGAGCATGGTCTTTTACGAAACACGTTGGGATACTTTGTAATGACATTTTTTTACTGTATGTCATTTCAGTGGCTTGGCTATGATTTATGTTTATGTTTGCATGACAATTTTAATAAATTTTGAGACTGCATTTACTCTGTCAATTGTTGCATTGCATTGCATTTTGCACTGCAAAAACTGCATTCACCTCATTTAAAGTCTCGGGGCGATTTCCTGTTTTTTGTTGCATATATTGGGATGGAGGTGGTCTGCGGGTAACACCAGACCTTTTGCTTTTTTTTCACCCTTTTGGAGGGTAGTGTAATGCCATCCTTATAAAATATAAATTATATTTGAAGGGTGGTGATGTCACTTCTGTAAAAAAAAAAAAAACTTTCAATATATTGTATCCCCCCTATTGAAGGTAGTAGTGTCACTTTTATAAAACACAACATATTTGGGAAATAATGATGTCATCCTAGTAATATACAATGTATAACATATTTGGACAGTAGTGATGTCACTATTTTAAAATGTACAAAAATGCTAATGTAATTGAAATTTTACTGAGTTTACTTCTTGCCAAATCTAAGCTTTGAAGAGCAGGATTGTCCTGGCTGTGAATTATAATTTACGTTTGAAGAGCGGTGACTTGACTCTTAAAAAATTAAAAATTGTATTTGGTAATTATTAATGTCACCCTTTAAATGTCGCTTATATTTGGGGGGAAAAAATGTTTTTACTGTGAAAAGTGAAAGGGAAATATTTTCTCTTCTGTAAATATAATTAACTGTAATTATCCCTAAAAGTATATTGTACGTTTTTGTATTATATCTAAAAAGTATATTTGTATATTTTTTATTCTCTCTAAAAGGTATATTGTTTATTTTTGTATTTAATATATTTATATATATTTATATTTGATATATTTATATTTTAAATGTATTGAAGTGAATTGCTGTTAGTAGGAAGATGTGAGTTCCTAGGAAAGGTACTAATTGTACTGTCTGTGCCAAGAGAAACTCTTGATCACGTTGACTTTGGTGACTTTAGTAACGTTGACTGTGGTGACTTTAGCAGTATTGGAGGGGGATGACACATAGAGGTGCAGCTACATACCTGCGTCATGTTCACTCTTTCACACCTAACCACAGGCGAGTGTCACATACTGCCCATCCTCCACCCCTCCCACTATAGACACAGGTACGCTCCCTCGCTTGTCTTATCACACACCTAAGTTTTGGAGAGACACTGACAATATGCTTCAGCAAACTTTGTGTCTCTCTCTTCTTCTTGCCGTAATTGGGATATGTTCTACAGATGACATCCCAGGTAACAAAAACTTTATTCTTTTACATATGTTTTCTGAGGATCCCTTCTTTGTGTATTGACTTATATCGTAATTCAAGGAAATCTATATTCAGGAAGCTTGTTTATCAAGCTAGGACTGGGGCATTAGGTTAAAGTCTTTCTCAACCTCTTTTAATGTGAAGGAACCTTTTAAATAACTCTCTGGTCTCAACATCTATAGATCACTGTACATTAGCAAGATGGTCTCTTTTGAGAATGTGCCTTTATATTTGTGGTCAATGGGAACATTTCCCTCTGAAAAGACCATTGTTTGTCATTGGTTGATTATCTGCAAGATTTTAAAATTGCTCAGTACTCAAGGGACCCCTTGCAACATCTGGAGGAACCCTGGGGTTCTATGGAACCCTGGTGGAGAAAGGCTGGAGTAAACCCTGACTTGATACGTTTTTTTAGTTTGCTGGAAAGGTCATATGGAGAGGCCTTTCATTACTTATGAGTGCCTATTGCTATTACTGTTGTATGGAATAGGTTTATACCCCACTCAGTTTATTTTTGCTGTCCATTTCCCATTAGGGTGATCTCTCTTCCCTCTGTCCTGCAGACACAACAGAAACTTTGTACAAATATTTTTTACAAATAAATATGTGAAAAGTGTGGTGTGTATTTGTATTCAGCCCCCCGGAGTCACTACTTTGTAGAACCGCCTTTAACTGCAATTACAGCTACAAGTCTTTTTGGGGATGTCTCTACCAGCTTTTTTCACAGACACGGAGAGTGTCTGTGAACAGCAATTTTCAAGTCTTGCTACAGATTCTCAATTGGATTTAGGTCTGGACTTTGACTGGGCCATTCTAACACATGAATATGCTTTGATCTGAACCATTCCATTGTAGCTCTGGCTGTATGTTTAGGGTCATTGTCCTGCAGGAAAGTGAACCTCCACTCCAATCTCAAGTCTTTTGCAGACTCTAACATGTTTTTTTTGTTTCTAAGATTGCCCTGTATTTGGCTCCATCCATCTTCCCATCAACTCTGACCAGCTTCCTTGTCCCTGCTGAAGAAAGGTATCCCCACATGATGCGGCCACCGCCATGTTTCACGGTGGGGATGGTGTGTTTAGGGTGATGTGTAGTGTTAGTTTTCCGCCACACATAGCATTTTGCTTTAGGCTGGGTTCACACCGCTGCTGGTGGGAGACCCGGATGTGATTCGCACCGCACTGCAGTGCAAATCACATCCGATCTCTGTAGCGATGCGAGTTCAGCCATACAGATAGTATGGCTGAATTCGCATCGCACCCGCCGCAAACTCGCACAGGACCCTTTTTTTGGTCCGCAGCAGAATCGGATCGCATGGGTGTTCACACCATGCGATCCGATTCCTGTCCGAGTTTGCAGATCGCACTGCGATATGCGGACTGATCTGGGGGTGTCATTAAGATTTCATTGACACTTCCAGCAGTCCGCATAGGGCAGTGTGAACTGCCGACGGGAGGCATGCGATGCGGGAAAACGCAGCGGATTCGCGGCGTTCCCGCATCGCTCCGGTGTGAACCCAGCCTTAAGGCCAAAAAGTTAAATTTTGGTTTCATCTGACAAGAGCACCTTCTTCCACGTTTGCTGTGTCTGCCACATGGCTTCTCGCAAACTACAAACTGGACTTCTTATGGCTTTCTTTCAACATTGGCTTTCTTCTTGCCACTCTTCCGTAAAGGTCAGATTTTTGGAGTGCACAACTAATAGTTGTCCTGTGGACAGATTCTCCCACCTGAGCTGTGGATCTCTCCGGCTCCTCCAGAGTTACCATGAGCCGCTTGTCTGCTTCTCTGATTAATGCTCTCCTTGCCCGGCCTGTCAGTTTAGGTGGACAGCCATGTCTTGGTAGGTTTGCAGTTGTGCCATACTCTTTCTATTTTCGGATGATGGATTGAACAGCGCTCCATGAAATGTACAAAGCTTGGGATATTTTTGTATAACCTAACCCTGCTTTATACTTCTCCACAACTTTATCCCTGACCTGTCTGGTGTGTTCCTTGGCCTTCATGGATGATAGATTGAACAGAGCTCTGTGAGATGTCTAAAGCTTGGGATATTTTTTTAAACCTAAACCTGCTTTAAAATTCTCCACAACTTTATCCCTGACCTGCCGGTTGAGTTCCTTGGCCTTCATGATGCTGTTTGTACACTAAGGTTCTCTAAAAAAAACTCTGAGGGCTTCACAGAACAGCTGTATTTATACTGAGATTCAATTACACACAGGTGGACTCTATTTACTAATTAGGTGACTTCTGAAGGCAATTGGTTCCACTAGATTTTATTTAGGGGGTATCAAAGTAAAGGGGGGCTGAATACAAATAAACACAATTTTCAGATATTTATTTGTAAAAAAAATTGAAAACCATTTATCATTTTCCTTCCACTTCACAATTATGTACCACTTTGTGCTGGTCTATCGCATAAAGTCCCAATAAAATACATTTATGTTTTTGGTTGTAACGTAACAAAATGGGGAAAATTTTCAGTGCCCTGATTATCAGTGTAGATGTCCCCTTTCCCACTTGCAGAATACCAACTCTCCTCTCCCCATGCTGTGATTGTGTGAGGAAAGGAATGCCAATAATCGGCAAGTGTGTTTACACTGTGATCAGCTGTGATTAAACACAGCTGATCACATGGTAAAGGGTTGCTGTGATTGGCCCTTTACCCCAATTTGTGATCAGCTGTGTCCGAAGGATCACAGAGCTTGCCAGTTACATTGCAGTGGGCACAGTTCTGGAAGGACATCAATAGACACCCTCCCAGAACTGGACTATCACGCTGTAGCCATCATTATGCTATAGTTTGATCATTGGAGGAGAGCAGGCTAAGTTCACAGCACAACTAGAGAACTGGCCACGGTGTGTTCTACTGCTTAGTGTGGTCAGATTTTAATAGGAAAGCAGAGGGACTGGCAGGAACAGCAGGAATTTCATACAAAGAGAACAGGATATTTTCTCATATAAGTAGCCACATATCAGGAATTTAAAGTGTTTTAACAAATGCTTTAAAGACTTCCCTATGGAAAATATAAGATAACAAAGATCGCTGCCTTGCAGGCACGCACAAATTTAAGCCTTGCCATGTTGCATATCTATTTATTCGGTGCAACTTTATCTTTTATATTTTACCAAAAATTTGGGTAATGTTTGCTTTCCGTGCCCTAAAATTAACCTTAATTTATTTCTTTTACAAAAAAATTTGCACATATCATGTGACATAAAAAATTGAACTGCCACTATTTTATTCTCCAGGGTCTCTGCCTTCAGAAAAACATATGTAGCACCCTGGGGTTTAGTCAGGGAGCTCCTCACAAATTTACTTGCCAAGAGTAGTTATCATGGTCGATTGATAGAGATCTATTGATTTCTCTCTAAGTTTGGCCTTGTTGCACCTTTCTCTTTTACCACTAGGTGGCCGGGAACTTGGTGGTACTAGATATGAGAAGGGCAACCCAAGGTCAGGTTATGGGTATATGGGGTATCTCAGCCAATGGGCATGGGTTTTCTTGAATCCCTTGGCCTGCTGGGAGCACCTATATGTTTGGGTAGAGTCAGGTGATCTATGTTCTGTGCCACCTGGATGGCTGTCTGGGTGGATATGTGTCATATGCCTTGGGCTGATAGGCCAGAGATTGGGCCTATCCTGGGGAAACCTGGCTGCCAGGTCATGTGAGGGCCTATCTAGAAGTAAGAGGGCAGCGCAGGGTTAAGACTGCGGCTTGCAGTCCAACCAGAAGAGATGGTTCTGCTGGCCGGAGAACCTGTCAGTGGTCAGAGGTAGAAGGGAAGCTGTCGCCACAAAGGGCCCAACCACCTCTGCCAGGGACCACGGTGAGTAACTGAAGAAAGAACCGGAACCATATTCTCACTGAACGGGCACGGTGGAGAATCAGGAAACTTCAGGCGGTGATCAAGTCAGAGCAGGGCAACCTTGTGAGTCAAGCCAGGGACCTCGCCAGTTAGCAGGGAATTTCTGGAGTGCCAAGCTAGGGACCCAGCAGGGAAGCATGGGTGATGCTTGAGGGAGATACCACCGCAAACATTGGAGGAGCTCAAGGGATTCAGAGTCAGTGAATCAGAGGGTCTAGTGAGAGACCGGGAGCTCAGTGTTGAAGAACTACAAGAGGCAGTTGTAGTGGAGCTGAAAGAACTGTTACTTTGAGTTCGGAACTGTTAAAGGACTATTGTTATAGGAGACAGCGTTCCTGCATGTGCAGATGTAGGGCCTTTCTGGGGCTTTTCCCTGCACAGCTGTCCTCCTTTTGAAGTCTCTGAGTCTGCCAATTGAAACTACTTAAGGGTGTCCTGGCCCTAACTCTCTTTCCCCCAAAATTACAAAAAGGACTGTAAAAAGAAATTAAACCTCTTTTACATCCAAGAAGTGTGTGGCGCCCAGTGACTCTCACCATCTTTGCACCCACTATGCCTCACAACCCACTACATATTGAAGGATATCAGCTATCTTTGGCTTTGGAGGTCCTCATTAAACTGGACAAGGCCAGAGACCTTGCCACACATATAACGTGTAAGCCCTAATCTTCAGGCCTAAAGGGATTTTTTAAATGTATGCAACCCCCCCAAACAAAATTGGCTCTTGCAGTGAAAGGGTCAAGGACCTGTGTAATGCAAAAATGCTTTATATCCTATTCTGGTAGAAATGTAGACATTGTAATGAATGAGACTTCTATACGAAATTCACTGTAATGCTGTTAAATGTAGATGGACACGGGTGAGTAGGTTCTGATGACTGTTTGGTGACCGTGACCATACAGGCTGCTTTATTATTTCTTTATATCTGTGTTTCAGTTATTTCTGGAGTGTTCATGCCTAACAACATCAATGTGGACTATGACGGGGCCAAAACCGCCTGTGCCATGCACTACAGCCGACTGGCGACACTGGATGAAATTACTACGGCCTTCAAAAAGGGATATGAGTTTTGCAAGTAAGTATGGAAAAAAAACAAAACATGGTACCCTATGCAGATCATAAATTATACCTGTCATTGAAATTCGGATGAATTTTTTGTTATTCTTAAATTCGGATGTATCCATATTTCCGAATAACATTTGTAATGAATTTCATCGAATCAGAATTTCGGCCAAAATTTGAATTTGAATAGTTTTAGAATCAAATTAATATAGTTTTCGAGTCAAATTTGAATACTTTTCAAATTAAATTCAAATTTCCGAAGGGAATAAACTAGAATAGAAAATAAAGGAATAAAATAGAAAATAATAGCATAGAATATAATAGAAAATAAAAGAATATAAAAGAATAAAACAGAACAGAATACAAAATAAAAGTATAGAAAAAACCCAGAATAGAAAATAAAAGCTTCTATGTCACGCACCAAGCTGTTTGGGCTCTGAAGAGTGCCGAGGTGATGTCAACATCACATACACCTCCACCTTTGCATCGGCCCCACAGGCCCCCACTGCTAATCCGTAGGTCTTGTGGAACCTGGAAGGAGAATACATTGGTGGATCGCCACCAGCGTGAACAGATCTGCTAGTGAGGACGAAGCATCAACGTGGTTTTGGGTGAGCTTGTTCCAGGGACGCTGCTCCTTATTTTCTCATCCTTACTGCACCGCTGCCACCACCACTGAGTGCATGCCCCCCACCTCCATACATTAGGCTGCAGTTTCACCAACTAGCCTCTCCTTTCTTCATTCCCCTGTGAGCCCTTTCCACATGCTTGTTGAACCAATCCTTCATCTCTCACTAGCGCATGCAAGCACCTGAAAAACCAGCAAACAGTCCACACAATACGGATGGATCGGTTTCCCCTTATTGGTTTCAAGGACTATTTTTGATGTGGCCATTTAACTACCTAGGTTGGTCTACTATTTTTCCAGCGATTCCATTGGCCATCGTTGCTTTTTTTTTTAAGTGACTAATCAGTGCACAGGGTTGACTGGTAGTGTGCAAGTGGTCCCCTTCTTTCCTTTATTTAGATTTTTGACAAAGTCGTCTCAAATGGTTTTACTGCGGTGTGGTGAAGGTTGCCTCTTTGTGAAAATTCTACTAATAAAAATGTTCTAATTTTTATATCCAAGTCCTTCCTCCCTTAAAAGTAAAACAGAACAAAATAGAATAGAAATTAAAAGAATAACAGTATAAAATAGAATAGGGGCGTGGCCTGGACATGGCTGTGTTGAAGACGTGTTTTCTGTGAGCTCCTGGCCTCCCTCTGCCTATCTCGACATAATACCGAATCTAAGCGTTTGTCTCACTGGCATGCTAGCTGCGAAATGATACAGGACCAGATCGTTGGTTTGAGCAACCCGTTCTCAAACATCCTAGGGGGAGATTCAACGCTTCTTCCAGAGTGCACACCGCACTTCCCCAGGCGTCATAGTGGCGCAGACCTGAACAATCAAACCATTCCGGACCCACTTGCATCTCCTGGCTCATCCTCCATATCGGACTTCCTACCAGAGACCCCTGCATTCTTCCGTCCAGACAGGTCAGTTGTAGCAAACTCCCCACTTCAGTGGGAGTCGGGCCGCTTCGACAGTGATATCCGGGTGCTTCTACAGGCCTTACCTACCAAACAGGACATTGAGGCCCTGATTCTTGGGGGGAGAAGAGAATATGTGGCAGCCCTGGAGTGGTCCCACATCTCCCAAACGAACACAGCGGTGGACCTTCAACTCCGCTAGAAGACAGAAGCCGCAGGAATAATCTTCAGCTGCGCGGGGTTCCTGGAGGCTACAGGCACTGAGGATCTGCAAGCTATGGGGAGTGCCATCTTCCAGAAGGTCTTAGCCCCTGTACACACAGTCGGAGATTTCCACAACCAAATCCGTCGGATTCTGCCCGTCGGATTTTGTCCGTCGGATCTTGTCCGAAACTGTTGCATACACACGGTCGGACAAAGTTGGCGAAAAATCCGATCTTTCAGAACGCGATGACGTAATTTCGTTACGATGGGACTACATTCAGGCTAGTAGCCAATAGCTTTGATGTAGGAATTTGATCTGAGCATGCGTGGCACTTGGTCCGATCAAAATGCTCTACACATGATCAGATTAGGTCCGTCCAGCCCAGTTGGTCGGGAAATATTTCCAACATGTTGGAAAATTGGGTCCGACGGAGATTCGGACGGAATCAGTCCGATGCATACCACACACAGTCGGATTATCCGACGACACGGTCCGATAGGACACATTCCGACGGATTCTCCGACCGTGTGTACAAGGCTTAAGACTCCCCACAGACCAATGTGGAACTGGACAGGGTTTATAGAGCCCTGGGCCTTAGATCAACCGACCCCAACAGGCCCTGAAATGTAGTCTGTCACTTACATCGCTACCCCCAGAAGAAATTCTTCACAAAACTTTTTTTTTTTTTTTTTTTTTTTTTTTTTTTACCCTTGTGTTGCTTTTTTTTACCATTTTTTGTTGCAAGTCAGCACTTCCTGGTTTCAGGTCTAGGAAGAGCCCTACCGCCTCCTGGAATTGCTATGTCACAGCTATCCCAGGAGACCACATATTACTAAGCCCCAACTTTGCGGTGCATGTGTGTGGTGGGTTTCTGCACATGTGTGCAAATGCTGCGGGGTGCTATAGTGCCAGAGGCTGGTGGCATTTGTGCGCACGCAGAGAAATCAGCATACATGCACCTAGGGTTGCCACCTCATCCCTTTAAAGCCAAAAACATATAAATTACACAGGTTCTGAGGCTGATTAAGGTGGTAATTAAACTCACTTGGTGCATTATCTGCTTTTTTTTTTTGTTGTAATTCTTTTATTTTTAATTTAAACGTTGCGGTTTACAGTCAGAGAAATGGAAAAATGGAGCATTATAAACATATAGCATACACAATGAAAATCTCTCAATTAAGTGTGCAAGCCACCAGACCTAGCAAAAACACAATAGAAATGATCAGGTAAAACAGATCAAGTATGTGGGTGGCCTACAGTTGTTCATACATGTGCAACAAACAAAATAGTAAAGTGAGACTCCAAGCATGAAAACTCGTATGTTTAAAACTGTGCAACCATTTTTTTTAACGGAATAATATATTATACCGAGAGTCAGGGCTTCCTGGTGCCCAGGTGGACCCATACTAGGAGTCATGAAAGTGAGTCAGTGTATAACAGGATATTTTGATATCTGAAAAAAAAAAAAAAATCAGCACCCAGAGCGAGCCCATTAAAATAGGAAGGGGAGCAAATGTGACAAGAAAAGGGAGAAAAAGAAAAAGTAAGAGGCAGTTGTAAAAGAGTAGGAGTAAGGGATCGAGGAGAGCTGAGGTTCAGCAAGAGGGGTGAAGCTCTTTAGCTCAGGGAATGTAGCCAATCTCAAGGGTTCAGCCCAATTGAGAGGTCCCTTGAAGATAGGCATCAGTATATACAAAATGTTGCCATGGTCTCTGGGTGTCATGGAAGATCTTCTCCCTGTTGTGGAAAACCACAAGGATTTCGACAGTGGGTTCTTAGATCTCCAACATAGGGGGATGCATGCCTTAGCCGCATTCAATAACTGAATTGTGAGGGAGGCCTTTATACTTCTTGATTGGATGTTCTGAAAGATGGAGCAGACAAGCCACAGGGTTCCCCTCCAAGTCAACGTTGGTCAAGTGTTTCACAGAACCAATCACCTCCCACCAAAAAGGCCACAATTTGGGACAATCCCAAATGATATGAAGCATTGTTCCCTTTGCATTGCCAACATGTACTGGGAACTTGAGGATAAAAGTGGTGCAAAGCCACGGGGGCTCTGTACCATCGAGTCAGGATCTTGTAACCAGCCTCTTGAATTTAGTGTGCAAAATGGAGAATTTTCTCCTTCTGTGTGTCAGTGTGTTGGGTTTCAAGGTCCTTTTCCCATTTAGAAAGGAACCCGGGCACATACCCTGTTGTCGGTAAGATCAGAAACGTGTAAATCAACGATAGGCAATTGAGGATCGGTTCCTTACTTACCTTATGGAAAATATGTTCCAGTTCGTGAGCTGTCAAAATAAACCCGGGGTGCGCGAACACCGATGAAGAAAGTTGCGCAACTGAAGACTGCTCCAGACATCTAGAGGGGGGTCTGTAGCTGTTGCGCCGACAGAGGGGGAGAGCTGACTGCCTGGCCACAAAAAAATCAGAGAGAGATGAAGGCGGCCAATTACAGCCAGACACTGAAAGTAGTGAGGGTTCTGAAGGTACTGGTGATATTGAAGAGTGTCTGAATGCATCCCTAGCAATTGATAATGTGCTGCCAAGAGTGGGGTGGTCGCTGAGGGCCTTTGGTAAGGAAGAGGTGATCCAGGGCCAACCCTTTGAGTCATTGGAGTCTTACAGTTCCATGGCCACCTACTGTTTTGCTTCACCATGGCTATACCAATCCACTATTCTGGTAAGATGCACTGCTCTGTAATAGGCCACATCTGGGAGTCCAACTCAGCCCCAAGGATGGAGATGGAGAAGTAGGAGCTTGAGGCAAGGTCTCCAATGGGACCATACAAACTCTCTAAACATAGAACTCACCCTTTGAAAGAACTGTAAGGGGAGACGAATAAGCAGTTCCTGCAACAAATATAGCACCTTAGGCAGCATGGTCATCTTGAGTGTGTTGCATTGCCCAAACCAAGTTAGAGTGAGGGAGTGCCACTGGAGAAAATCAGCTTTAGGCTGGGTTCACACTATAGCGATGCGGGAACGCCGCAAATCCGCGGCGTTTTCCCGCATCGCTCACCTCCCGCCGGCAGTTCACACTGCCCTATGCGGACGGCTGGGAGTGTCAATGTTATGTTAATGACACCCCCAGATCCGTCGGCATATCGCAGTGCGATCTGCCGACTCGCACAGGAATCGGATCGCATGGTGTGAACCCCCATGCGATCCGATTCTGTTGCGGACCCAAAAAAGGGTCCCGTGCAAGTTTGCTGCGGGAGCGCTGCGAATTCAGCCATACTATCTGTATGGCTGAACTCGCATCGCTACGGAGATCGGATGTGATTTGCGGTGCGAATCACATCCGGATCTCCCCCCGCAGCGGTGTGAACCGGGCCTTAAGGCGGAGGAGCAATGGGGCAAAGTTTGCCGAATAGAGAGTAGAGGGGTCAGGTGTGATTTCAATTCCCAGATAATGGATTGAGTCAGTTGCCCAGCAAAAAGAGAAAGAGGATCGTAGAGCTAACGCCATGGTTCTGTCTACCATGATGTTCAGCATTATCTGATTTAATTCGCCTCAGAACCTGTGTAATTCAAATGTGTTTAAAGGGATCAGGTGGCAACCCTACATGCATCTCTGGTCTTTGTCAGCTCCCAAATAACTGGAAGAGACTGGTGGCACATCTACGCACATGCCGTTTTTTGTTTAAATTGAGCCACAGAAAAGGAGCCAGGGGAGGTCATTCAGGTGCAGGCAGATATAAAAGAAACAAACTAATGCAGCTCTGTACTAACATATTATATGTACTGCTTTGAAATTGCCAGCAGTCTAAGATTCTGATGCTACCTTTCAAAGCTCTATATAAAATAAAAGTTTTTTTAAATCATCATTATTATTATTACTTGCTATCAGCATCTTGCAATCTCCTGTACAGTAGGGCTCAGACTGAATAGGGAGAAGCAGCACAAAGAGTAGGAAAATGGTGATAGGAGGAGAGATCACAGAGAGGCGCTTGAGAGCCTGCTGCATCACCTTTCACTGTCCAGTCACAGGTTGGTGGAGGGACAAGACCTGTGGGTGCTACTAGTCTGCACCCAGAAAAGAAAAATCAGGTCTCCTGTCCTGCCAGACAGAATGATGCTATGTGGCAGAGCTGTGTAAATCAAAGAACTGAATGGACAATAATTCAAATACTTTGTCAGGTAACATGGCTCACTTTTATGCATTACACCTATGAATTGAGCTCTTTTATAGGGTCCTGCTTTACTAATTGTTAGGGGTGGCAGTGGTCATGTTTAATTAAACACATGATGCAGAATGGAGGAACACTAAAAAAAATATATTTATTTCTCTTTTACCCAGGTGGGGCTGGATAGTTGAGCACAAGCTGGTCATGCTGCGGTTGACCCCCTTCGAATCTTGCGCTGGCTACAACATGGGAATATTAATAAGAGACTGTCCACTCATATATTCAGTTTTCTGCGCAAATGGAGGTGGTGAGTTTCGGAAGAATAGACTGAAATGCTAATAACCTTCTTACAGGTGTGCTTTGATGTTTAGCATGGTGGAGAAGTAGATGGAATAACTGTAGCTGTGTAATGTATAGGTCAGGGGTATCCCAACCGTCTAAACAAAGGGCCACTTTACCCTCCTTCAGACTTTAGAGGGGCCTGACTGTGGCCAGTGGAAGTACAAAATGGCCCACCATCAACTGGAATAGACAATATCTCAGGCTTAGTGATCTATGGGATTAAAAAAAATTGCATACCGTCTGTGGTCAGTAGGAGGGGGGAATAGTGACCCATCAATGGGAAGAATAACGCCAAAGTGTTTATCAGTAGGAGGAATAGTGCTCCATCATTGGTGTCAGTAGAAGGAATAGTGCTCCATTGTTGGTGTCAATGGGAGGAATAGTGCCCCATCATTGGTGTCAGTAGAAGAAATAGTGCTCCATCATTGGTGTCAATGGAAGGAATCATGCCCAAGTGTTTATATCAGTAGGAGGAATAGTGCCCCATCATTGGTGTCAGTAGAAGATATAGTGCTCCATTGTTGGTGTCAATGGGAGGAATAGTGCCCCATAATTGGTGTCAGTAGAAGAAATGGGGCCTCATTATTGGTGTCAGTAGGAGGATTAGTGCCTCCTATCCCAGGGGGAGATAAAGGCAAACAAAGGGCTGCATATGACCCATGGGTCACAGTTTTGGGACCACTGATTTAGGTTGTCTAACATGAAGATCAGTGGCCAGGGCATCTTTTAAACTTAATTTGCAAACACTAGTGAAGAACTTAGTATTTTAGTTGGCATTTAACAAGGTATTTAGGAAGCATCTGCAGAGCTCAGCTACCTTCAGCTTGACAAATTATTATTATTATTATTAACGATTTATATAGCGCCAACAGTTTACGCAGCGCTTTACAATGTATGGGGGGGGGGGACAACACAATTACAGTACAATACAAAAGGTACAGGAGGGCTCTGCTCGTAGAGCTTACATTCTAAAGGGAGGGGGTGGTGGTACAAAAGGTAATAGCTGCAGAGAATGATTTGATGGGGGTTTGGCTCGGGGACAGTTAGGTGGGTGTGGGATAGACTTCCCTGAATAAATGAGTTTTCAGGGAACTCTTAAAGGTGGACAGGGTAGGGGCTGAGCGGACAGACTGGGGCAGGGAGTTCCAGAGGATGGGAGAGGCTCTGGAGAAGTCTTGAAGGCGAGCATGAGAGGAGGTAACAAGGGAGCTAGAAAGCAGGAGGCACTCGGAGGAGTGGAGGGGACGATTTGGGCGATATCTGCAGATGAGGTTGGTGATGTAGATGGGGGCGAGGTTGTGGATGGCTTTGTATGTTAAGGTTAGCATTTTGAATTAATGACAAATAATGCTTTCTAAATGCATTGTATGCCCAGTCCAAGTTAAGGGCAATAGTTAGGGTACCATTGGACTAAATCCACCCATTATGGCTTGCCGCCCCTTCTATCCATGGCATGATACTCATGAACAAGTTCTGGGGGTACATGGAAAAGCTCCTCTGGCTATATATTTCACCACCCCTCCACTCGCGTTCTCTGTATAATATTAACATACTGTATATATACTTCAGGTTGAGTGTGGTGGCTGAAGCCTTCCTGGCACACTCTATTCCTGACACGGGGTCTGGCTGAAGCTTCAACAGTGGTCCCCATGTCACCAGATTTAGCCTATAACTTCTAATCTCAAGAGCAAGACTGCATCAACCTAAACATGACAGATCAGAGCTAGCTTGATGTATCATGAGTCTGACACTGTGTCTGCTGTGTAAATGTGGACAGGAACTGAATGGACACAGATTTAAAAAAACTGACATCCGCCCTGTTCAGGTCCGAATCAGCAGAAGATCTGCTCATTGATCCCCTGTTAAATGGAATGCAGGAGCACCATGTGAAAGGGGCCTTAGGCCCCTTTCAAATGGGCCTCATTCAGCCTGATCCCCTGCTGAATCTCAGCAGAAAGGACCGCGTGTTTTTTCTGCTTTTACAAACTTAAGTCTTCTGGACCCTGTTGGATCTATAGGAGGCCAGATGTAACCAGACCTGCTTCCATTTATATAAAACTACCTTTAATACATCATGTTTAAGTCCAGAAAAATTTATAAGTATGCAGATCTTTTTACATTTTTTTTTCTGGACCTGGACGGAAATAGTCAGATGTAAGTGAATGCATCTCAGGATACCTACAGGGGTCACAGGGGTCTCAATTGTGACCCAGCCCCATGCTGCAGGGGGCCTGTGTGCCGCACCTGTACGCCTGAATAAGAGAAGCAGCAGGGGCAGCTACACATAGCCACAGAGGGAAGGACCCTGGCTGGGGGGGGGGGGGGTCAGGGGGGCCCTTTATGGTCTCTTGCACTGGGGCCCTGAAGGTTCTAAGTACGCCACTGATGGACGTAGTGCATAGACTTACAAGACACTTCCAATCAGGACTTGATTATACTGCTTGTGTGAAAGAGGGCATTACTTCAACAATATACGTGGAACTCACTTTATCCTTTGATTCTTTTTACTCAGGTTCAATAAATGTCACTACTATAAAGAACAGAGTCCCTTCGTATGAAAATGCCAGCTTGGCCTGTATGGACATTGGCTCAGTAGCCACAAAGCAGCAAATTGAGGCCAACATCAGCAACATACCAGACAACACGTATGTCTTACAGATAATTGGCTGCTCCAATCTTGTATACTTTGGTTTACAAAGGGGGAACTATCATTTTTGGGACCCAGAGTGGGTTGAAATTACCTAAAAATTGCTGTGCTTTGGATACAGTGGGAAACAGGCTGGGTTCACACATGTGCGGTGCGAAATTGAAGCTCAGTTTTCACAGTTAATTGACAAAGTAGTAGTTCAGCATTTCAGGTCAGTTTTTGATCAAGATCAGGTCAGGATTGCATCAGTATCAGGTCAGGTTTACATCAGGATCATGTCAGGATTTTATCCTGTTCACAAATGGAATGCATCTGCGAATCAGATGCATTCCCAGAGAAGATAACGTGCTTGCAATTCGCACCGCAATGCCCAGAAAATGCAACTCACATATGTGAACCAGCCTCATTCAAATGAATGTATTTTAAAATGTCATGCGAATTGGATGCAGTGTAAGCTGCATCCAATTCGCATAGGTGTGAACGGGCCTAACATTTTCGTAATGCCCTTATTTCTGTCTGTGACCCCCCATTGGGAAGTTATTTCCTTCACTTGCTGTACATGTGACACCAGGAAAAGAAAAGGGGGTAGCAGTTGTTAACTGGTCGAGGCAAGGCATAGACAGCATTCAAAAGCATGGTTTAACATTCTAAACCTTTCTGGCTGTCCTAAGATGGGTTTCTGTTTTTTGTCTGTCTACCTTCGATATTGGTGGATGTGTTATGTGCAGGAACACTGGTGATATCAATATCTGACAAATACCACAAGCTTTTCTGTTGTCTTTGAGCATTTCCTATCTGCTGTCAGTCAGCTTGAAAAAAGTGGCGCAGACCAGGGCTGGGCAGACTGGTAGACAGAGGAACAAAGACAACATGCTCTACTGCAAATTACCTGGGAGACTGGAAACTGCTGCTCTGACCAAAATGCCATTGAAATGTAGCAATAATCCTCTGATACGATGAAGCTGGCTACTCAGTAACATCCATTGCGACAATTCTTTATTGGCTACATAGCAAGATAGAGTAATAACACGCTAACGCGTTTCAGCAGAAATCTTACTCATTGCATGTGTGTACAAACATGTAATGAGCAAGGATTTGTCCAAAACACGTCAGCGTTTTATTATTGTATCCTGCTATGTAGTCAATAAACAATTGTCGCAATCGATGTTACTGAGTAGCCGGTGTTGTGACATATACAGTCCGGCCATCAAAAAGTGTCCGGTCTGAACTGCGCAGGCGCAGCTCTTGCGCAGTACGGAGCAGAAGGAGATTTGGAAAATCTCCGAAGATGAACGGCGCCTACGCCGTGAGTCCAGGTGCAAGCTCCACCATCCAAGTGGACATAGGGCTGCACATATTAGAGGGGCCCTCGGGGGCTCGCTTCGCACACCACGCTTCAGGCACAGCCTCGCTTGGCTCGGCTCTTTTTATTCTAACTCTATGTCCACTTGGATGGTGGGGCTAGAACCTGGACTCACAGCGCAGGCGCCGTTCTTCTTCGGCTATTTTCGGAATCTGCTTGTCCTGTGTACTGCGCATGCGCAGTACACAGCGGACACTATCCGATGGGGGACACTATCCGACAGAGGGTAGACAGAAGAGGCAGCTGCCTTGGGTGCTTCAGCGGGAGGGGTGCTAATAGGGGCAGGATCTTCAGCTTATGCTGCTAAAATAGTTCACAGCTCATGGGAAAAGGGAAGGGGGGGGGAAGTTAGCACTTTTTTTTTGCCCTGGTGTCATTGGCACATACAATAAACCTGTCATGGTTCTAGGAAACAAATTATTATTATTAGAAAGGATTTACGGTATATTGCGCCAACAGTTTGCACAGTTTGCACAGTGCTTTACCATGTAGAAGGGGGAAATTACAATTACAATACAGTTCCATACAGAAGGGACAGGAGGGCCTATAAATTTGATAATTTCCCTACTATCAGTTCTTCCAAAGCCGGGAAAGCAAAAAGAATTGATGCACACTCTATATTATCCTCCCCTTGATTGCAGTCTATATATAACAGTGGTGGCAACTTTCTTGATATAGGAGGTCTCAAGTGTGACCCCCAACATCACCAAAGGGACCTCAAGTGTGACCCCTAACATCACCAAAGGGACATCTCCCCAGGCTACAAGTTGGGCACCAAGGGACCTACAACACACCACATGTTACAATCTGAATGTGCAATCTTTGTACCACCTCCTTTAGGTTTACCAATACTTTGGCATGAGAAGACCCACCTAAACTATACATTCACTTGTATTCAATCAGGCAGGCCCTTGCACTACAGAGGGGCTGGAAGATCTAAAGGAATTTGAACAATCAGATTGTAATATGTGTTTTGCGCTTGAGTTACAGTGATTTTTTATTTTTTTTTGCTAAATATATTTTTACTAATCCTTCCACATTGGTTTTGTTCTTTATAGCATTGCCTGGTACAACTGGGGAGTTGGAGAAGTTAAGAGCGGAGTATTTGCGCCCAGTGTGTGCAATGATGCATCGAGCCAGGCGTCTGCCTTCTGCTACAACCCATCCTGTAAGTACTACTCTTAGGCCGCATACACACGGGCGGACTGTTCGCCCAACTTTGTCCGCTGAACAGTGTTTCAGCGGACAGTCCGCTCGTGTGTGGGCTTCAGCGGACAGTTTCAGTGGACAGTCTGACGAACAAAGTTTTTCGGAATTCCCGTAAGACAGTCCGCTGAAACTTGGTTTGAGCGGACAGTCCGCTCGTGTGTAGGCTTGTTCGACAAACTAAGTCTCGCGCATGCTCAGAAAGAATTTACACGGCGAAGGTTGCATTGCAGTGTATAGGACGTCGTTTTTCTAGTCCCGTCGTACGTGCCATTCACGTCATCGCGCACGCTTTCAGCGGACTGTTCGTTCATCGTGTGTGGTCAAGTCCGCTCATGCAAATTTTGAGCGGACTGTTTGTCGGATTGTTTGACAAACTAAGTTGGGCGAACAGTCCGCCCGTGTGTACGTGGCCTTAGGATATTCAGAAACATACCGATCAACGTATTCAAATCCAAAATGAATATAATTTCGACACAAGCTTATGTTGAATGTTTTAAGAGTCTATGTCCTTCACGTAAAAGACACTTAAAGGGTAAGTTCACCTTTTCATGAAAAATTAAAAAGTGAAGTAACTAATTATTCTAAACACCTCTCTGGATCCTGTTGCACTTAGTATACCATGTTGCCAAAGTAGCAGTCCATACACTGTGGGTGAGTACCCATCGTAATTCTACCACTGATTAACACAATCACGTGACTGCCCTGACCAATGAAAACACCTTCCAGGAAGAAGAAGCCTCACATGCGCACCTTCTTATTGGTCAGCACTGCCAATCCATTATGATGGATACTCACTCCAGTTCTGTGCAGAGTGATGTACAAACCACTACACAAGCAGCAAGGGGGCATCACAGCCACTATGTGCAGCGGGGTCCGGAAGGGTGGCCAGATATTTGTTTACCTTTTAATTTTCATGAAAAGGTGAACTTACCCTTTAAAGAGACCCTGTCACCAACCTAAAACATTGCAAGTAAAAGCTCACAAAAAAGTATTTTCTTGATCATTGTTTTTTTTGGTTTTTTTACAGCTAAACTCTAGGTATGCATATTTGTGCATAGTAACATTGATCCAGCTAGATAAGTGTAGGACAAGAACATTACATTTCAATAGAGCCAACTTTAATTAGCTGTGCTCCATACAACATAACATTAAATGGCATCAAATTCTAGAAACAAAGAACACTAAGGAAAAATGGGAGTGCTTCAAGGATATACAGTATTAACCACTTCAATACCTGTCGCACTTTGAATGACAATTGCGCGGTCATGCTACACTGTACCCAAACTAAATTTTTATCATTTTGTTCCTACAAATAGAGCTTTCTTTTGGTGGTATTTGATCACCTCTGGGAATTTTATTTTCTGCTAAACAAATAAAAAAAAGACCGAAAATTTTGAAAACTATTTTTTTTCTTTGTTTCAGTTACAAAACTTTGTAAATAAGTATGTTTTCTCCTTCACTGATGGGCACTGATAAGGTGGCACTGATAGACACCGATGAGTTGGCACCAATGAGGTGGCATTGATGGGCACTAATATGCGGCACTGATAGGCAGCACTGATAGGTGCTACTGATATGAGGCATGGATGGGCACTGGTAGGCGGCACGGATGGGCACTGATAGGTGGTACTGATATGAGGCATGGATGGGCACTGATGGGCGGCACGGATGTGCACTGTTAGGTGACACAGATGAGCATGGATAGGTGGCATGGATGGGCACTGGTAGGCGGCACAGATGGCTACTGATAGGTGGCATGGATGGGCACTGATGTGCTATAACATATGATAATGATGGATGTCAATCAGTGCCAAAAAATAATGTGTGCCAATCAGTGATGCCCATTGTGGGCACTGATTGGCATCCATTGTGGGCACTGATTGGCATTCGTGGTGGTCTAGGGTGGTATGCCTGGTGGTGGGCATCCCTGGTGGTCTGGTGGCATCCCTGGTGGTCCAGTGTGGGCATCCTCGGGGGGGCTGCCCTGATAATCGATCAGCACAGACCCCCCCGTCAGACAGACGTGAGTGAGGAAAAGCCGATCACCGACTTTTCCCCTTTACATCGTGATCAGCTGTGATTGAACACTGCTGATCACATGGTAAAGTGTCTCTTGTCAGAGACTCTTTACCTAGATCGGAGTTGCGGTGTTTTAGACTGACACACCGCAACATTGATCGCCGCAATGCGTGCCACCGGGGGCGCGGATCAGCTTAATGTCCTGAAGATGTCATATGATGTCTCGTCAGGATATTGAAACCACTTTGCCGCCGTCATTTTGCTATATGGTGGGCGGCAAGTGGTTAAAGTGGATGTAAATCCTCACATATACCCAGTGACGTGAACAGCCTCAGATGATACACAGGGATGAAACAAATCTCCCTACATAAGGTTTATATGTGCATCTGCTGTCTTAAGCTGTATATACTGTTTAGAAAGTGAATGTCCTGTTAGAATTTTCTCTTCCTGATTGACCTGTGGGTGTGAATTCTTGCCATACACTGTGA
The DNA here is from genome assembly GCF_037356315.1 of Lithobates pipiens. NCBI lineage: Eukaryota > Metazoa > Chordata > Amphibia > Anura > Ranidae > Lithobates > Lithobates pipiens. The sequence goes on along the minus strand of NW_027507686.1, from coordinate 229,452,673 downwards.
ATCAGCTGATTGGAGGAAAGGCACCCCCCCTCCCCCCCACATAGGCAGAAAAGGGAAGAAACAATGCAGAGCTCTGCTGTGAATAGACCAGCTGTCTGCTAATCAATTTAAAGCACCCTCCCTGACACAAAATTCAACCTGGTTTTATCACAGTTGTTGGAGAACTTGTCAAAAGAATGGAGCAGGAGAAAGCCACAGGACTTAGGGCTTTAAAGAGAAATAAGAAAACACTTCAGATATATGTGCCCAGCTCAAATTTCATGAATCGTGTTTACATCCACTTTAAATAATGGCATTAGCCAGTGCATTCCAATGGGAAACAAACATAAAAGAACAAAAGTTAAACCTCCGGTGTGTACATTTTACTGTAAAAAGTCATTTTAACGAGAGAAAAACTGTCCTTTAAAAAATATAAGGCAGAGTGGTCACTGTTGGCATTCCAGCACTACACAAAGAGTGCAACAAGAAATGCAAGAGTGCAATCAGGGCTGCCAAAATAGACCAGGAGAGAAACATAGCAGAGGAAAGTAAAAACAAAAAAAAAATGTGTTTTAAATATATTATAAAAAGGTGAGGTCAAAGCATATTGCCCCGTAAAAAAGAATCAGGGGAAGTTGGTTATAAGTGGCAATGAGAGGGCAACTGTATTAAATGCATTCTTTCCCTCAGTTTTTACAAAGGAAAGGAGATGTATATTACTGGAGACTGTAATGTTAGTAACACAACACAGAATGTAGGCCCCTTTCACACTGAGTCGTTTTACAGGCGTTTTTGCGCTAAAAATAACACCTGAAAAGCGCCTGTAAACTGCCTCTTCTGCAGCCCCAGTGTAAAAGCTAGAGTGCTTTCACAATGGGATGGCATTCTTGCAGGATGGAGAGAAAAGTCCTGCAAGCAGAATCTTTGTTGAGGTGCAGGAGCGGTGTACACACCCTGCCCTTAAACTGCCCCTGCCATTAAAATGAATGGGCAGCAACACTTTGCGGGTGCTTTTAACCCTTTTTCGGCTGCTAGCGGGGATTAAAAGCTCCGCTAAAACAACAGTAATGCGCTGCTAAAACTAGCGGCGCTTTAGCATCAATGCCCCCACTGCCCAGTGTGAAAGTGGCTGTACCCGTGTTCAAAAAAGACTTAGAAAACCTAATGTGAATAAATCACCAGGGCAAGATGGTTTACACCCAAGAGTCCTTAACCACTTTCAGACCGGACCATTTTGCTGGTAAATGACCAGAGGTCTTTTTACACTTTGGCACTGCGCTGCTTTAACTGGTAATTGCGCGGTCATGCAATGTTGTACCCAAACAAAATTTGCGTCCTTTTCTTCCCACAAATAGAGCTTTCTTTTGATGGTATTTGATTGCCTCTGCGATTTTTATTTTTTGCGATATAAACGTAAAAAGACCGCAAATTTTGAAAAAAAATGATATTTTCTACTTTTTGTTATTAGAAAAATCCAATAAACTCAATTTTAGTCATACATTTAGGCCAAAATGTATTCAGCCACATGTCTTTGGTAAAAAAAAAGTCAATAATTGTATATTTATTGGTTTGCGCAAAAGTTGTCACATCTACAAACTAAGGTACGTTTTCTGGAATTTACGCAGCTTTTAGTTTACGACTGCCTATCTCATTTCTTGAGGTGCTAAAATGGCAGGGCAGTACAAAACCCCCCCAAATGACCCCATTTTGGAAAGTAGACCCCCTAAGGAAATTGATAAGAGGCATGTTGAGCCCATTGAATATTTTATTTTTTTGCCTCAAGCGATTGAATAATGACAAAAAAATTTTTTATTTATTTACACAAAGTTGTCACTAAATGATATATTGCTCACACATGCTATGGGCGTATGTGAAATGACACCCCAAAATAAATTCTGCTGCTTCTCCTGAGTACGGGGATACCACATATGTGGGACTTTTTGGGAGCCTAGCCGCGTACGGGGCCCCGAAAACCAAGCACCGCCTTCAGGCTTTCTAAGGGCGTAAATTTTTGAGTTCACTTCTCACTACCTATTACAGTTTTGAAGGCCATAAAATGCCAAGATGGCACAAAACCCCCACAAATGACCCCATTTTAGAAAGTAGACACCCCAAGCTATTTGCTGAGAGGCATGTTGAGTTCATGGAATATTTTATATTTTGCCACAAGTTGCGGGAAAATTACAAACTTTTTTTTTTTTTTTTTTTTTTCACAAAGTTGTCACTAAATGATATATTGCTCACACATGCTATGGGCGTATGTGAAATGACACCCCAAAATAAATTCTGCTGCTTCTCCTGAGTACGGGGATACCACATATGTGGGACTTTTTGGGAGCCTAGCCGCGTACGGGGCCCCGAAAACCAAGAACCGCCTTCAGGCTTTCTAAGGGCGTAAATTTTTGAGTTCACTTCTCACTACCTATTACAGTTTTGAAGGCCATAAAATGCCAATATGGCACAAAACCCCCACAAATGACCCCATTTTAGAAAGTAGACACCCCAAGCTATTTGCTGAGAGGCATGTTGAGTCCATGGAATATTTTATATTTTGCCACAAGTTGCGGGAAAATTACAAACTTTTTTTTTTTTCACAAAGTTGTCACTAAATGATATATTGCTCACGCATGCCATGGGCATATGTGAAATGACACCCCAAAATAAATTCTGCTGCTTCTCCTGAGTACGGGGATACCACATATGTGGGACTTTTTGGGAGCCTAGCCGCGTACGGGGCCCCGAAAACCAAGCACCGCCTTCAGGCTTTCTAAGGGCGTTACAGTTTTGAAGGCCATAAAATGCCAAGATGGCACAAACCCCCCCCAAATGACCCCATTTTGGAAAGTAGACACCCCTAAATTTAGGGGTACACTAGTGAGACTAGGTAATAAATGGCGGGTGCCCTGAAACTATAAAAAAATAACTAACCAACCAGCGTCACCTGTAACAGTTATATGGTGATCACTGGTGAAAGGGTTAACTAGGGGGCAATCAGGGGGCTTTATGCGGTAGTATATGGGGGTCCCTGGCGCTATAAAAAGCTGCGGCGAACCTAAATACCTACCTGCCTAACTAGCGTCACCTGTGACACTAATACAGCGATCAGAAAAACGATCGCTTATTAGGCTGGGTTCACACTGGAGCGATGCAGGAACGCCACGAATGCGCGGCGGGTTCCCGCATCGCATGCCTCCCGGCGGCAGTTCACACTGCCCTATGCGAACTGCTGGGAGTGTCAGTGAAATGTTACTGACACCCCCAGATCAGTTCGCATATCGCAGTGCGATCTGCAAACTCGGATCGCATGGTGTGAACACCCATGCGATCCGATTCTGCTGCGGGCCAAAAAAAGGGTCCCGTGCGAATTTGCGGCGGGTGCGGTGGGTGTGGCGGGTGCGGCGGGTGCGGCGAATGGCTGAACTCGAATCGCACAGAGATCGGATGTGATTTGCACTGCAGTGCGGTGCGAATCACATCCGTTCTCAAACCGCTGCAATGTGAACCCAGCCTTAGTGACACTGGCGACGGGGGGTGATCACGGGGTTAAACCTTTATTGGGGGGGTTAGGGGGGTACCTTAGAACTAAAGGGGGCTAACCCTAACTGCCCTAACAGTTATTAGTCACAAATGACACCCGCCGGGTGATCAGGGGGTTAAACCTTTATTAGGTAATAAATGGCGGGTGCCCTGAAACTATAAAAAAATAACTAACCAACCAGCGTCACCTGTAACAGTTATATGGTGATCACAGGTGAAAGGGTTAACTAGGGGGCAATCAGGGGGCTTTATGCGGTAGTATATGGGGGTCCCTGGCGCTATAAAAAGCTGCGGCGAACCTAAATACCTACCTGCCTAACTAGCGTCACCTGTGACACTAATACGGCGATCAGAAAAATGATCGCTTATTAGGCTGGGTTCACACTGGAGCGATGCGGAAACGCCGCGAATCCGCGGCGGGTTCCCGCATCGCATGCCTCCCGGCGGCAGTTCACACTGCCCTATGCGAACTGCTGGGAGTGTCAGTGAAATGTTACTGACACCCCCAGATCAGTTCGCATATCGCAGTGCGATCTGCAAACTCGGATCGCATGGTGTGAACACCCATGCGATCCGATTCTGCTGCGGGCCAAAAAAAGGGTCCCGTGCGAATTTGCGGCGGGTGCGGCGAATGGCTGAACTCGAATCGCACAGAGATCGGATGTGATTTGCACTGCAGTGCGGTGCGAATCACATTCGTTCTCATAAACCGCTGCAATGTGAACCCAGCCTTAGTGACACTGGCGACGGGGGGTGATCACGGGGTTAAACCTTTATTGGGGGGGTTAGGGGGGTACATTAGAACTAAAGGGGGCTAACTCTAACTGCCCTAACAGTTATTACAGTCACAAATGACACCAATGCAAAAAAAAAAAAAAAAAAAAAAATGACATTGGTGTCACTGTGACTGGGGGGCAGGGGTAATTGGGGGGGTGATCGGGGGGTAAAGGGGGGGTGTGAGTGTGCCTGGCATGTTCTACTGTGTGTGTAGAGTGTTGGTGCAACTCACCGATCCGCTCTCCTCCGTGTCGGAACGAAAAATACCGACACGGAGGAGAGAATACATCACTTCCTCTCCTGTGTTTACATTACAGGAGAGGAAGTGATGTCACGGGGGATTTCCATTCGTCGAGAGCGATCGCGAGGGGGTGGCCATGAATGAATGGCCGCCCCCTCATCCCGGATCGCTCTCGAAGGAATGCCGACCGCCGCAGGCACCGGGGGGGGGCCCGATCGGGCCCCCCACCCGCGGGCAGGCAGGGACTTATATATACGCCCATATGCCTGCCCGTGCCATTCTGCCGACGTATATCGTCGTGCGGCGGTCGGCAAGTGGTTAAAGAAGTTAGCCATGGTATAGCCAGACCATTATTCCTAATCTTTAAGGACAGCGTAGTGACTGGAATGGTACCAGCTGATTAGCAAAAATCCAACACGGTACCACTATTCAGTGGTATATCTGGATCTCTTTAAAGCATTTAATATAGTTCCCCATAAATGCTTAATTTACAAATTGAAGTGTATTGGCATCAGTGATAGCTTGTGTACCTAGATGGAAAACTGGTTACAAGATAGCGTCCAGAAGCTGATGATAAATAGCATACTGTATCTTCTGAATGGTCTGCAGTTATAAGTGGGGTACCTCGAGGCTCTGTACTGGGACCAATTCTGTTTAATATGTTCATAAATAATATAGAGGTTGGTATAAATAGTTCAACCTCAGTGTTTACTGCAGATACAAAGCTAAGCAGGGTAATAACCTCACTATAGGATATAGCAACTTTACAAGAAGACCTTGATAAAATCGGCGTGGGCAACTACATGACAAATGAGGTTTAATATTGATAAATGTAAAGTAATGCACTTGGGGGCTGAAAATATGACTGTAAGTTACTCACTAGGGGAAGAACCTCTGGGAGAATCGAGGATGGAAAATTACCTGGGAGTCCTAATATATCACAGCAGCAAGAAATTGGCTTCTGTTGAGTGGTGGAGTCCACTCACTGATCGACATTCATTCAGTCCAGTGGGGAATTTCAATTAGTGTATGGTCAACTTAAGTGTCCTGCTGACAATTGTAGCCTGCCACCTTGAGGAGGTGTGAAGCTTTTGACTGTTATGCCGTGTACACACGGCCGGACTTTTCGACATCAAAGGTCCGACGGAACAAATCCGGCAGACGATTCGATCGTGTGTGGGCTTCATCGGACCTTTGCCGTCGAAAAAATCAGACGGACTTTAGATTTAGAACGTTTCAAATTTTTCCGAAGGACTCGAGTCCAGTCAAAAAATCTGTTTGTCTGTATGTTAGTCCGACGGATGAAAACCGACGCTAGGGCAGCTATTGGCTACTGGCTATGAACTTCCTTATTCTAGTCCAGTCATACGTCATCACGTTCGAATCCGTCGGACTTTGGTGTGATTGTGTGTGTCCAAGTCCGTTCGTTCGGAAAGTCCATGGGAAGTCCGCTGAATGTCCGTCGGAAAAACCGTCAGGCCTAGTCTGCTGGAAAGTCTGGTCGTGTGTACGCTACATTACTTGTCAGCTGTTTTGAGCATACATTGCTATTATACAAAAACAGTATATAGCCAGATAACTATAGATTCCCAACCATGGCACTACCTGCATGGAGTTTGCATGTTCTCTTTGTGCCTTTGTGGGTTTCCTCCCACACTCCAAAGACATGCTGGTAGGTTAACTACGTGCCGACCATTCGCCGCAGTTGTACTGCGGCAGAATGGCGCAGCTGGGCGAAACAACGTTATATAAAGTCGCTTCACCCTGTGGCCACTAGGGGGTGCATGCCATTACTAGTAAAAAAATAAATAAATAATAAAAATGGTATAAATCTATCCGCTATTTGGTAGACGCTATAACTTTTGCGCAAACCAATCAATATATGCTTATTGCGATTTTTTTTCCAAAGATATGTAGAAGAATACATAGCGGCCTAAACACAGGAAAATATTTTTTTTGGGGGGGGGGGGGGGTATTTATTATAGCAAAAAGTAAAAAAAATGCGTTTTTTTTTTCCAAATTGTCGCTTTTTTTTTCTTATAGCGCAAAAAATAAAAACCACAGAGGTGATCAAATACCACCAAAAGAAAGCTCTATTTGTGGGGAAAAAAGTGTGTCAATTTTGTTTGGGTGCAACGTCGCACGACCACGCAATTGTCAGTTAAAGTGATGCAGTGCCAAATCGCAAAAAGTGCTCTGGTCGGGAAGGGGCTGAAGCGGGTAACTGGCTCCTGTCTAAAATTGGCCCTAGCATGTGTATGTGTGAATGTGAGTTAGAGACCTTAGATTGTAAGCTCCTTGAGGGCAGGAACTGATGTGAACATACAATATATATGTATAGCGCTGTGTAAATTGTTGGTGCTATGTAAGTACCTTTAAATAATAAATAATTTATTGTGTTTCTTTTCAGTGGCGGATGTCATCATTAACAGCGATGACCAAAGTAAGCATTTATTTTTATTACTGTTTATCTACCACAAACTATTAGCCTGGTTGGAATTATTAAACCAATGCACATAGCAACCTGATAGTGAACCTTGCATTACATACATATGTCCTCACTCCTGACTGATCTCATGCATTCTGTAATGGCCCCAGGCTACTCTTATTGGCCACTTACCACTCGCCACCCAAAAACACAATGGGCCAGTGTTCCATTACATCTGGAAATTTCTCTACTCATGCAGATTTTTCAGTTATGTTGAGATATCATCTGTATATGTTGGGAGATTTGTAACAGACGCTATTGTAGATCTTTGCCATTAATGTTATGGGCCTCTCAATGCAATATATATTTTTTATATGTGGAACCTGGACATATGGACATATGTTTTTTGGGGTAAATGGACCCTAAATGATGGGAATATTCTTTATACATTTGAAAAGTGTGTAACACTTTTGCACCATCTGTTACCCACTGTGATCATGGGCATCCGTTTTAGATATATATTGACTCAACCATGGGCATCTGCAGATAGGTGCAAGGGGGGGGTCAAGTGCCCCCCCTGGAATCAGGGATCGGATCAGCACTGTTAAATTCAGCACAGTGCCATCGCTATATGGGTCTGGGCAGCCCGCACCCGGGTGCCACCTGCCAGTCAGGTGACACCATCAAGGTTCTGTCAAGCCCCCTGATCAGTGTAGTGTGACTGTGGGCTCTTTTCCCTGCCCTATCCATCAGAGAACTGGGCGATGCTGTGACAAGAGAAAGGCGAGCTGTGGGCTGTCAGAGGTGCCCCCCGCTCGCCCCCCTTTCTCCAGTTAAGAAGAAGAGACAACGGCTCTCACTAGGTTCCCCACCCAGCTTCCTGCCCACTCCGTTCCTTCCCCATTGGCCACAACTGAGGGCCAATCAAAGGAGACGAGAGCATCATGGGACATGTAGTCATAAAGAATGGAGGGCCCCATTTTCCAGAGGGAGGAGGCTACAGCTCGATCAATAGAGAGATTGAGAGATTGTAGCCTAGAAAAAAGCAGAGGGAGAGAGTGCTAAAAGGACAAAGAACGAGTGTGCTGGGCGGAAGCCAGCGAGAGAGAGTCGCGCTGCCCAGCACCACCAGAGAGAGAGACACACGCTGCCCAGTGCCATCAGAGAGAGAGACACACTGCCCATTGCCACCAGAGTGAGAGCCACGCTGCCCAGCTCTACCAGAGAGTGAGCCACGCTGCCCAGCACACCAGAGAGAGTGCCACGCTACCAAGCACCAACAGGGAGAAAAGATAAGCCACTGGCAGGGTACAGGCATGCTACACTACTGACCAGAGAAAACCCAGAGTGAGCGATCATCCAGCCAGAGGGACCACTGCTGTAGTCTCGCTGGGTCTGGTAAGAGGGCCTGTTGGCGGCCATTATCCATTACTCATCCTAGGGCAGTGATGGCGAACCTTGGCACTCCAGATGTTTTGGAACTACATTTCCCATGATGCTCCAGTACACTGCAGAGTGCCAGAGCATCATGGGAAATGTAGTTCCAAAACATCTGGGGTGCCAAGGTTCACCATCACTGTCCTAGGGAATGTACTACGTCTGCAGTCTCTGACATGATAATGGCATGGGTGACCCTAAAATGATGCCCCCCCCCCCCCCCCGAAAAAAGTTCTGTGGATGCCCATGGACTCAACAGAGATGGATTTCCGGTTTAGTAAACCTAAAGCTTGGGTATACACTATTAAAATTTAGTTCTACATTTTTTGTTGTAAGAAAGTCTGTTCAGTTTTCTAATTAGTGGGGTCAAATTGACCTTCACTGTCTATTGCAGTAACGAGAAAATTTGGAAGAGCAAGATAGAAACTCTTCTCAAATTTCCAACAGTGAATATGGTTTCTGTTTAGTAAGGTCCATTCATTCAAATATTGAATAATAAAAGCAAAACTGAAATTAAATCTTGAACTACTTTCGAATAACAATTTTCTGAGAAATTTTCCTAAAAAAATTTCTCACATCCATCTGAAATTCTACTAGTCACGCAGGGGTGCTTAACCTGTGGCTCTCCAGCTGTTGCAGAACTACAAGTCCCATCATGCTTCTGCTTTTGGAAATCATGCTTGCATAACTGTCAGCCTTGCAATGCCTCATGGGACTTGTAGTTCTGCAACAGCTGGAGAGCCACAGGTTGAGCACCGCTGTAAACTAGTGTATACCCAGCCTAAGTGTATTAGTAGGGATGCCATAGACTAGACAACAGGCTGCCTATAACTTTACCAGAAGCTCTGTGCTCTCTTGGAAAGTATAAAATACAGGAGCAGAGATAAGGAATCAAAAGAAGTTTGATGCTATTGCCACGGCTATGAGGAAAATATATTTGGGGCTTTGTCAGTTGTATATCACAGCTAGCTACAGACTGAAATTGAATTTCTAAAGGATATCTAAAGCAAGAAACATACAGTATCTCACAAAAGTGAGTACACCCCTCATATTTTTGTAAATATTTTATTCTATCTTTTCATGTGACAATACTGAAGAAATTACACTTTGCTACAATGTAAAGTAGTGAGTGTACAGCTTGTATAACAGTGTCAATTTGCTGTCCCCTCAAAATAACTTCACTTCACACATCCATCAATATCTAAAGCGCTGGCAGCAAAAGTGAGTACAGCCCTCCCTAAGTGAAAATACCTAAATTGGACTCAAATTGTCAATATTTTGTGTGGCCAACAATAATTTCCAGCACTGCTTTAAACCTCCTGGGCATGGAGTTCACCAGAGCTTCATTTTTTGCCATTGGAGTCCTCTTCCATTCCTCAATGATGACATCACGGAGCTGGTGGAATGTTAGAGACCTTTGCTCCTCCACCTTCCATTTGATGTCCCACAGATGCTCAATAGGGTTTAGGTCTGGAGACATGCTTGGCCAGTCCATCACCTTTACCCTCAGCTTCTTTAGCAAGGCAGTGGTCGTCGTAAAGTTGTGTTTGGGGTCGTTATCATGTTGGAATACTGCCCTGCAGCCCATTCTTCGAATGGAGGGGATCATGCTCTGCTTCAGTATGTCACAGTACATGTTGGCATTCATGGTTCCCTCAATGAACTGTAGCTCCCCAGTGCCAGCAGCACTCATGTAGCCCCAGACCATGACACTCCCACCACCATGCTTGACTGTAGGCAAGACACACTTGTCTTTGTACTCCTCACCTGGTTGCTGCCACACACGCTTGACCCCATCTTAACCAAATACGTTTATCTTGGTCTCATCAGACCACAGGACATGGTTCCAGTAATCCATGTCCTTAGTCTGCTTGTCTTCAGTAAACTGTTTGCGGGCTTTCTTGTGCATCATCTTTAGAAGAGGCTTTCTTCTGGGATGACATCCATGCAGACCAATTTGATGCAGTGAGTGGCGTATGGTCTGAACACTGACAGGCCGACCCCCCACCCCTTCAACCTCTACAGGAATGCTGGCAGCACTCATACGTCTACTTCCCAAAGACAACCTCTGGATATGACGCTGAGCACGTGCACTCAACTTCTTTGGTCGACCATGGTGAGACCTGTTCTGACTGGAACCTGTTCTGTTAAACCGCTGTATGGTCTTGGTCATCGTGCTGGAGCTCAGTTTCAGGGACTTGGCAATCTTCTTATAGCCTAGGCCATGTTTATGTAGAGCAACAATTCTTTTTTTCAGATACTCAGAGTTCTTTGCCATGAGGTGCCATGTTGAATTTTCAGTGACCAGTAGGAGAGTGTGAGAGCGATAACACCAAATTTAGCACATCTGCTCCCCATTCACACTAACGAGTCACATGACAACGGGGAGGGAAAATGGCTAATTGGACCCAATTTGGACATTTTCACTTAGGGGCGAACTCACTTTTGTTGCCAGCGGTTTAGACATTAATGGCTGTGTGTTGAGTTATTTTTGAGGGGACAGCAAATTTACACTGTTATACAAGCTGTGCACCAGAGGTAGGCAACCTTTTGAGCACAGTGTGCCGAAAAAATGTTTTTAAAGAAATTGAGCAAGACAATTATTTAACAAAAAAAAATCAACTTCACACTCACAATCACAAAAAGGTTTTTTTTTATAAAGTAAATGCTGTAAACTACTAGTAGTGAAAAAAAGAGGAAGTTTGTTGGGATTGTATATGAAGCACAGCTAAAAGTATTGAATGAGCAATCACATGTTAATGGATTTGAAACAATTTATACATAGAATAATGAAATAACATGATAAGCAAGAATAATATCTTAACAATTTATTGTCCATAATGACAACATAATTCACAGTGTAATAATAGTAATTTCATAAAAATTAATTGTAATTCATCATCAACATAATTGAGTTAATGGCTAGAATAAAATCCATAATTATCGATCTCAGAATCACGTGATTTCGATGGTGTATCATAAGGCTGGGGCTCTACGCGTTCCATGGAGTCTGCCACTCATCAGAAGAAGTAGCAATATGTATTGATCTATATTGAAAAAATCAAGAGTGAACAGATGGTTGGCACAGAGGGGGAGTAAGGGGGGAGGCAGAGGAGGAAGTGGAAAGATTTTCCAGACACTCTTACCTTCAAAAAGTTGAATATGTAAAAAGGTGGTGTATGATGGCTGGGGTACCCTAGATAACAAACATCTCCAAGGAGCTGAGGCCACAGATCCACGGCCACACTGAGGCAAAAGAAGTGCAAAAGACATCAGTGATAATGTGATCCCCAATTAGAAGTTGCATTTGGTGCAGGTTGTATAATAGTGCCAATAGATTCCTGTGAATAGGAACATGGTAAAGGTTAGGGCTGCACTGATGCCACTTTTTTGACACCGAGTACCGATACTTGACCTCATGTACTTACCGATACCAATTACCGATACCTATCGCCTACGAAGAAGGGTGGTTTGGGAGGTGGCGGAGGGTTGTTTTTTGGGAGCCGAGTGATGGTAGGGTGGGAGGGGAGGGGAGGGGTGAGGGAAAGGTAGTTGAGGGTGGGGTGAAATAGGGATTGTGGGGTAGGAGAGTTTAGATGGAAAAGGCTGTGATCGCTGGGAGGGGATGGGGATAGGAGGGTTATTGGGAGACATGGGGGCAGAGGTGACAGCTGGTAGAGGGAAGGAGGAGACAATGACTGCAGGCATGGTACAGGAGACAGTCAGAAACTGCAGGCATGGTACAGCAGACAGCCAATGACTGCAGGCATGGTACAGGAGACAGCCAATGACTGCAGGCATGGTATAGGAGACAGCCAATGACTGCAGGTATGGTACAAGAGACAGACAGAGACTACAGGCATGGTACAAGAGTACAAGAGACAGTCAGGGACTAAAGGCATGATATAGGAGACAGCCAGAGACTGCGGGCATCGTGCAGCAAGGAAACAACGCTTGTGGGCTGTTAGGATGGGTGGGCCTGCACCTAGCGATGCCAATGGGAGGAGGAGGAGGCGGGGAAGGCACTGTCTTGAGAGAAGGAGGAGGCAGGGAAGGCACTCTCCGGAGGGAAGGAGGCGGTCCGCTCCCAAGTGACGTCACTTCCGGTATCAGTTTCCGGTATTGAAGCATTTTCGCGAGTACTGATACTCAAGAAAATGGCTAGTATCGGCGCCAATACCGATATCGGTATCGGCGCATCCCTAGTAAAGGTAAATATGTGTAGATAGAGCTGCACAAGGTGCATTGAGGAATTCAAATCAGGATGGGTAGGTGATGGTATCAAGAGCCGGATGGGGGTTGAAAACATAATAAGATAGAGCCCATAACAACAAGTCAAAGAACTGAGAATAGTGTGTAGCCAATTAAACCAAATAGTGAACCTATGAACGACAAGTTATTACCTTAAACTGAGACAAGCGTGTGGACCACACAGTGTGTTGGGGTATGAGGTGAAAATGGTATATGCTCCACCCATGTGCAAACCTATATAGCCACAGGTGGCTGCGGTGGGCCGCCAACGCCATGCCACGTAATCGGGGGGGGGGGGGGGGGCGGTGTCAACACCCGGACACAATGCATCACTCGGCAATGGCGCTCAAACCCTCTCCTCATGTGGATCACAGATGGGCAAATTAGTTAGATGTTCCTGGGTTTGCACCCATAGATATAATGAACAGGTTGGACACTGGACTGGAGGGTGAGGATATAATTTATGCACTTGCCCCTGTACTTTATGAAATCTTTTTTTCTCTCACATATTAAATGTTGGTCTTGACAAGCAGCTGTATACTGTCTGTGTCCTACTTCAACTCTTTGCCGCTGTATCTGTTTGACTTGATTTAAATTGTGGCCCACTCGGGCAGTGTACTGTACATATATACCATATTGTATGGCAATACTATGGTTCTAACTTTCAATAAAGTTATTTTTCTTGAATAAAAAAAGCAGCTACCACATCTAAGGACTAATGAGCTGAAATATATGAAATGTTTAATATATTCAATGTTTGTTTTTGGGCTTGGATACACTTTAACAGAATCAGATTACAGAGTGCCTTGTATAGCATTTATGTGCCATTGTTTAAAAAAGAACTTAAATTCAGTCTGGATTGTATGAGACGTAAAGCTCTGATCATGACTCCTCAGTTGTATCTTCACATAGAGCTGTGAATGATAAGAAAAGTACTGAACGTTTCCATTTAAAAAAAAATAAAAGCCAACTTCCTGGAAAAAAACACCCTTGCAATGTTCATCTAGGACAGCTTTTCTTAACCTTTACAAAACAGAGTGACTATGTATAACTCGTGATACATTAGTGTGATGGTTAATGGGAAGAATACTCCTTACACTTGTAAACATTGGGAAGAATTCACCCTTAGTGCCCGTTCACACAGGGGCGACACGACTTGCAGCGCGACTCAGACACGAACCTGCACACGACTTCAGCAGCGACTTGCAAAATGACTACTGTATAGAAGTCAATGTAAGTCGCCTGAAGTCACCCCGAAAATAGTACAGGAACCTTTTTCTAAGTTGGAGCGACTTGAGTCGCTCCTATTAGAACGGTTCCATAGTACAGAACGGAGTGCGACTTGTCAGCCGACTAAGTCGCCTGACAAGTCGTGGTAATGTGAACAGGCACTTACAGCTAAAAGGATATTGGTGTCAGTTGGAACAAATCTGAGAGGCAATAATTGCTAATTGCTCAAGGAACCTCTTGCAACCTCTGGAGGAAGGCTAGTTGAGAAACCATGGTCTAGGGGGTAGAGAAAGGAGCTCTACCTTACTCTTCTCTGTAGCAATTTCCTCTTCTCCCTGGTGCTCCAGACCATTGATGTCCCCTCTGCACCATCATGTACAATGCAGAGTTAATAGACATATATTATATGTGGAGAAGGCGAGCATGTGACAGCAACTAACAGTATCTTATGCTGGCCATACATTATACAATGTTCTTGTACAATTTCCTTCAGATTTACCTTCAACTATGTAGTGCAAGGGTCTGCCTGGTTGCACACAGATTGAAAATGTTTAGGTTTGACCTCATAATATACGTTTTGGTAAATCAAAAAGAAAATTGTACAATGTATGGCCAGCCTTAGAGAGGACAAAAAATTATCCACTGCCCCCACCTATAACTGGCCTTTTCCGCAAAGAGCATTGGAGGGCAACATATGTCAAGGAAAAATCCAAGGAAAATTCCAAGCTCTATTTACCAACCAGCCTGCAACCAACCAAACTGACCTGTCTGACACTATTCTTGTGATTCCACTGTGGAGCCTCTTAAAAGTCAGCGGTAGAGGCTACAGGTAACAGGGTGCATTGCCAGGGCCTGTAGCTTACGCATGTATTTGCAAATGTGTACAGACTAAACCCCTGTTTTTAAAGCATACTGTTAGACAGGTCAATTTGGTTGATCGCAGGCCGGTCAATAAGTAGAGCTTGGAAGTTTCCTTGAATTTTTCCTTGGCCTCTTTTTGACAGCCTTAGAGAGGAGGCTTGGGAGGGAGGGTATTACTACTTTTTCCTCTACCCCCTAGACCTAATGAGCATTTAACCCTTAAAGAGTAGGAGGGCCCTTATGCAAGGGTCGTTTTTTTTTTTTTCTTGTGCTCGGAATTTGGCTTTAAACATTCTTTTACCTGTACTGAACTTTCTACTATGTATCATTTACAGTCTGGAAGACAATCGTCATGGCATGCTTGCTGAGCCTGATCTTCATAGTATTGCTGTTTGCAGCTGTGTTCATGAAAGGGTAAGCTCTAAAATATTTCCACAACCAATAGAGTCTACCAACTGTTTTGCCGGAAAAAAACAAACAAACGTCTGTTTCCAAGTTTGTGAAGCCATGGGTATTGGCAGGATTATAAATTCAACTCCAGGCAAAACTTTTTGGTTTGTTTAATTTTGGATAGAGTGGGATGATTTAGAGTGGGTCTGTCGGGTGTGCCCAGAGAGACCCTTCACCCAACATGTAAATTGCCGCAAAATTAGTAGAAATCCCACTTTTGTTAATTGTCACTTGAACAGGTGTCCACATTGGAAGATTTTGTCTCTTTTTTTTTTTTTGGGATGTTCTATTGCACCTATGAGGGAAGCAGCGGGTTAGTCTACCCATGTAATGTTGTACAAGAGTCCCTTGCAAGTCCCAATACAATTACAGGAGGCTAGCTGCACCCATGCTTACTTTACCCTTTGGGGGTTGTCCCTCCAGCGCACATTTTCCTTGCAGTAGATCAACCACAATGAGGAATTGAAAGATTTCTTCTCTTTTTGTTAAGGGTTTCATTCCACCTATGAGGGGAGCAGTGGGGTTAGTCCACCAACTCCTGCTGTTGTACAAGAGTCCCTTGCAAGTCCCAACACAGTTGCAGGAGGTTAGCTCCACCCATGCTTACTTGGCATCTATTCCAGTGCTGGGGGGTTGTTCCTCTATTGCACATTTTCCTCACAGGGAATCGATGACTAAGAGGACAATTAGTTTAAAGTGGCTGTAAACGCTAAACATTTTTTTCCTTAATTCATTCCCTGCATTAACCACTTCAGCCCCGGAAGAATTTACCCCCTTCCTGACAGAGCACTTTTTGCAATTCGGCACTGCGTCGCTTTAACTGACAATTGCGAGGTCATGCAACGTGGCTCCCAAACAAAATAGACGTACTTTTTTCCCCACAAATAGAGCTTTCTTTTGGTGATATTTGTTCACCCCTGCGGTTTTTATTTTTTGAGCTATAAACAAAAAAAGCAACAATTATGAAAAAACACATTATTTTTTACTTTTTGCTATAATAAATATCCCCCAAAAATATATAAAAAAAAATATTTTTTTCCTCAGGTTAGGCCGATACGTATTCTTCTACATATTCTTGGTAAAAAAAAACACAATAAGCGATTATTGATTGGTTTGCGCAAAATTTATAGCGTTTACAAAACAGGGGATAGTTTTATGCCATTTTTATTAATATATATATTTTTTTTTAAATGGTGGCGATCTGCAATTTTTATCGTGACTGCGACATTATGGTGGACACATCGGACATTTTTGACACATGCTATACAAATGCACTGATTCCTGTGCAAATTACACTGGCAGTGAAGGGGTTAACCACTAGGTGGCAGTGTAGGGTTTAAGTTTGTCCTAGGGGCGTTACTAACTGTGGGGGTCGTGGCTGTGTTTTACAGATCACTGATCTCTGCTCCAATCACATGGAGCAAAGATCAGTGTCACTGTTGCTAGGCAGAACAGCGAGATGCTTGTTTACATCTCCCCGTTCTTCCTCTCCGTGAGGCGATCGCAGCCATCGCCGCCACCGCCTCTTAAAGGGCAATGTACAGGTACGTGATTCTGCCTGTACGTGCCCTTCTGCCGAAGTATATCGGCGTGAGGTGGTCGGGAAGCGGTTAAATCGTTTGTTACTGCAACACTTCATATTCCTGATATGTGCCCGCTGTACCATGTACTTGTATAGGAAAGTATCCTGTTCTCTTTGTATTGATTCCTTTGTGTGAAATCCCTGGAATCCCTGGTGTTCCTACTAGTCTGCTTGCTTTCCTATTAAAAACTGACCACACTAAGCAGGAGAGCACACTATGGTCTGCTATGGTCTGCTATGGTCTGCTATGCTGGGAACTCAGTGTGCTCTCCTCCAATGATCAGACTTGTTCTGACACTCCCCCCGCTGCACAGCCATTCACTGGAAAACTCAGTGTGCTGCGGCTTCTCCTTTCTCTAGCTCCTTTGCAGCTGAGAACAGAGAAAGGTATTTATAATTATTTTTTAATATCTTTACAAAAATGTTTTGCCTTTCTATTTTAAACCAAATGGGTTGTTTTATAATCACTGTAAAGCGGAGGTCCACCCTAAAGTGGACCTTCCGCTCATTGGAACCCTCCCCCCCTCCGGCGCCACAATTGGCACCTTTCAGGAGGGGGGGTGCAGGTACCTGCACCCACTTCCGGCGTAGATTCTGCAGAAGGTATGCCCCTTTCCGCAGAATCTACGCCCCTTTCCGAAGGTCCCCCGCTGCCTGCTGGGAAACACACAGATCCCAGAGACAGCGGGGACCATCCTTATTGCGCAGCGCGACTCGCGCATGCGCAGTAGGGAACCGGGAAATGAAGCCGAAAGGCTCCACTTCCTGATTCCCATACCCAAGATGGCGGCGGCAGCACCCGAGAGACGATCGAGAGATCGGCTTCGGGTGCCGACATCGCGGGCGCGCTGGGCGGGTAAGTGTCATTATTTTAAAAGTCAGCAGCTGCTGTATTTGTAGCTGCTGGCTTTTAAAAAACAACAACGGCGGACTCCCGGCGGACTCCCGCTTTAAGGTAAAAAAAAATTCAGGATGTGTATCGCCCCCTCACAATTCGCCCTTATACTTTCCTGAGTCCTTACTCGATCCAGCTCTTTCCTCTTCTTCCCGCTTTCACAGACGTTGCTGAGAGCAGCAGGAGCCATTGACTCCCACTGCTGTCAGTCAAATCTTGTGACCAGGTAGCTGGGGGCAGGGCCGAGACTCGCTGTCTGTGTCTATAGAAGCAGGCAGTGGGGCTTTGGATCGAGCCCACAGGTGTGCTTTAATAAGAAGTGGCTTCATATGGGGGCCCACTGAGAAGAGGAGGAGCCAGAAGCGCTGGTGGGAGACACGAGAAGAGGTGGATTGGAGCTGCTCTGTGCAATACTATTGCACAGAGCAGGTAAAAACATTATGTTTGCTATTTATAAATAACATAACTGTACAATCATTTAATCTCCTTTCTGCTTTCAGGAACAAGTTTATCTGCTGCATGGGGCCAAGGAAGACCGAGCCGCAAGACGTCGTCCAGTCCCCCACCTGGAACAATACGGGCATCTATCGACGCATTAGCGTAGCCAACAAGGGAGTGCTATACGACAATCTCAGCAACATAGATAAACGAGCATCTCCCATTCGCCCAGAAATGAACCTCTACAAGACCCACTACACAAACATGGCCTTTGACACCATTGGAGAAGAATGAAGGTGTCGATGAACGTCATATGAGGAGTTCCTGGTTTAAAGACCTTTGCTATACAGAATCACCTTCAACTCCTTATTATCCTTTTTATTCACAACTAAGGTCCAAGAAAACTCTTCAATTTTAAGTGCTATTGGAGTGGTGAACTTCCCTTATGACTTTTTTAAGAAAAAAATTAATAGGTTTAGGAGCCCTTAATGGGCCTCTGTCGATCAGAGGTGTGTGTGTAGAATGGATGCTCTAATGCCTTCTCAGCCTAAAAAAAAAGTTAGAGAGCCATCAGTAATACTCATTAACATGTATGCAAAAATTCCTGCATCTGCTCGGGAAATTAGAGTTTTTGTGTAACTTTGATGTTTTTTTTTGTTCTGTTAGCTGCTATTTTAGGGAACATAACCCCACAGTATTCTGTGATTGGCAATAGTCTTGATATACCAAAAACATGATTGAAAATTGAAATATATCCTCTAGTAGATATGTGATAGCGATGGAACGATGAAAATGGGAATTAGTTACATTGAATATGAAATAAATCGTATTCTGCTTGAAGGAAGTAAAGCCTGATGGAAGTATGGTGTCCTAGGCTGCTTTCTCCTTGATCGCTCAACTCGGTGTGTGGTTAGAAATGCCCACTACAAACATTAATTCTCCTTGGAAATGTATTTAAAATGTTTATTGAGTAAGAACTTTAGAAACCACCAACACGTTTTGGGGGAAGGATTCTCCCTTCTTCAGGGCTGAAATACAGTTTATAATGGAATCAGGATGGAATGAACTAGGAAGCTTGAGTTGAGGCTGAGTTGAGTTGAGTTGAGGCTGGATTGGGGCTAGATTATTCAGCGCATCCATACAGCTATGTGGAGAGCTGGCTATCTATGACCTATACTAGACCTATATGCACATGTTATATTAAAGCTGTGCTTACAGTATTGCATGGATAAGGAGTGATAGAAAACCTAAAACACCTACATTTCTTGGAGAAAATGCTGCCACGAGTTTCCTTCCAGTGCTCATCACCTAACAAAAGATTCCATATTTTACATAAATATAGGTTTGTCACTGCTGCCGACAGGAGAATCGTAGATCGGATTGGCTAATATCTGCTAGAGAAAAGAACCGGCCAATCTGATCTGTGATCCTCACCTCCAATGTAAGTCATGTGATCATCTTCATGCGACTAGCTCTAAAGGGAGCATCAAGTGGCATTTTCTCCAAGAAAGGTAAGAATTTTTCTATTCTCCTAGAAAGTGCCTTGAAACCCCACATCCAAAGAAAAAGTGCCAAAAAAGTACTGGGCCTGTGGCGGCCCGTCCATTAGGGGTGCACAGACGCCACCCACCCCATCTAAGCATCAGACCCCCGATCTACATAACAGTGCGCCAGACTATGGATTGCAATGGGGGGGGGGGATTTGAAGCAAGTGATTCGAGCCAGAGAATCTAATAAGCTTCAAATAAGTGTGGGCTCTGGGGAAACAGTACCTTGTTGTGTGACAGTAGTGAATGAATTTTCACACTAAATCTCCTCCCCGCCAATCAGGAAGCAGGTCGTAAGACCTGTTTCCCGATGGGCCAAAATTTCAGGCGATCCTATTGGACACCTAGCCCCTAGGAGGAGGAGAGAGGAGACGCATGGATGAAGCCAATGGCAGACAGGACACCGGACACTGCCACGCTGGAGGACACCAAAGCCACTGCCCACCACCCAGATGGGGTATGTGCCGGACCGACCAGCAGATGGGGGGCAGTGCCACGCGCCGGCCATTTGGGGGGGGGGTTGCTTGTTTGCCGCCCCCCTCCCAAGAAAAAATAAATTAAAAAATCTACCAGCCGCCTCTTGTACTGACTAGTGGCATGTGTAGTCCAATGCTGGCCATACGCGATATGAAAAATCAGCCGAACCCATTTTTGATAAACGAACATTCGGCCGTGAGCGCAAATGATAGTGCCATCAGGTAATGAACGATAAATCGTTCAGCGGACATAATGATTGCATTTTTAGTTAATTTTTTTACATATGCCTAGTGCACACAGTTTGGACGGGAAACACATTAACCTTTCAATTTATTGTTCATTCGGCAGAAAATTTCCAAACTTGTCCAAAAATGTCCCAACGATTATCCATTTTGTGCCCATTAACTGACCGTAAAACAAACGAACAGTTTAAATGACCAAATTTTTCGTATAGAGTATGGCCAGCATAAGCCTAGCATATCTTTTTTTTTTGTCTTCTGGTGATAATTTTCATTTGGGAGGGAACATGCTAATTAAAGCAGTATTAAAGCCGAAAACAAACATTTATTATATTGCAGATTTCCAATTCTTAGATGTGGTGGCTGCATTCTTTTCCTTTGTTAGAATGACTGTCTTCTATTTTCATCTGGTGAGCGACCCAGTAAATCAGTTTTTTCTACAAAATAACAGGTATGAGACAAACCACTTACCATTGAAAAGAGTTCTTACATTTATTGGCTTTTATTTATGTAAAACCTTTAGGCTCGGTTCACACAGGGGCGACTTGTCCAGGCGACTTCGCCGCCTGACAAGTCGCGCCCCGTTCTGTACTACGTAACCGTTCTAATAGGAGCGACTCGAGTCGCTCCGACTTAGAAAAAAGGTTCCTGTACTACTTTTGCGGCGACTTCGGGCGACTTGCATTGACTTCTATACAGAAGTCGTTTTGCAAGTCGCCGCTGAGGTCGCGGCGCTGCAAGTCGTGCCGCGTACTGTGTGAACCGAGCCTTATCCCAAAAGGAAAAAAAGGACAAAAATGTAACTAATTGTAAAGTATTCAACTTCAACTTCAATTTGATTCTGTATTTAAATCTGCTAGTCCTTATGCACCCCTCCAGCCAGACCGACAATGCTGCTGTCCAAAGGTACCCCCTGTACTCCTTCATCCAGAACGGGGGCCATCTAATACAGAAGGTGTGGTGCTGGCCAGATCACTAGGTGAAAGCAAAGAAAAAAAAAAAGCCTTAAAAAAAGGAAAATAAATGCAGAAATCACATCTAATGATTCAATAGGTAAGCTGACTGGTCGGAGTTGCGTGACGTCAATCCCACGCGTGCGCGCGGGAGCCGCCAGTCACACGGCGTCATTTAATGAAAACGGCACGCCGTGACCCTTCTAAAGTGCGCATGTGCTGAGTACATCCTCGTACGGGGGAATTGTAAATATCTCCTAAACCATGTAGGTTTAGGAGATATTTGCAGAACCTACAGGTAGCCTTAATCTAGGCCTACCTGTAGGTTAAAGTGGTTGTAAACCCTTACAAACCACTTTGACCTACAGGTAAGCCTAGATTAAGGCTTACCTGTAGGTCCAAGAAACATCTCCTAAACCTATATGGTTTAGGAGATATTTGCCCGAAAACAGGCACCGCTGTCTACGGCGCATGCGCCGTAGACAGCGGCGCGCAGGCGCACTGAGCGCGGCATTCACAGCGACGGAGCTGCCGCGCGTGTCAGCTCCCGTGCCCATGCGTGGGAGTGACGTCATTGCGGCTTCGCTGAATGACAGCGGCGGAGCTGCGAGACCCCACCAACAAGATGGATGTGGCGGACTACAGGGGACAGCGGCGACTTCGCTGGCTCCTGTGTCAGGTAAGTGACACATAATGGGCTACTATGCATTATGTTTTGCCTTTGCAGGGAATGAAAAAGGAAGTAAACTCATCAGGGTTTACTTCCTCTTTAAAGTGTGTTGTAAGGGTTTACAACCACTTTAAAGTAATAAATGGTGACTATATTTTATTTACTGATTTATTTATGGAAAAAAAACTAAAAGAAGAATTAAGCTCTTGGATATATTTTGCTGTATCTACGCTTTTTTGTGTGTGTAATACATGCATGATCTGTTAGATCACTGCATATAGTTTTCTTGTAACTTACTATATATGTAAATAATAAAGATTTTATATAGTTATTATACCTGGCGTTAGTAGTATTCTATCAGTAAGAGGGTAAAATGTTGGCTCTGCCCATACAGATGCAGAAATTTACTTTATTTATTACAGGTAATTATACAGCACCAACCCCTGCTTCCCGAGTGCACAAAAAAACACCAAGATTGGACGCACGGGGGTTGGATGCCCAGTGTGGGGTTTTAAAAAATTTCTAGGGGCTTATAGGTTCAGGCACACTATACCCAGACATACAAGAAAAACAGAAATGGAAGGCGCGCACACCTAGTGCATTACCAAAGATAATTTAATAATAAGAAATGTTTATATAAAAGTGGGTACTCACAAAATGCAACTGACAAAAGGCCATAAACACAGTGCATAGACATGCACAGAAAACTGGGTACAGCTAACACGTTTCGGGGGCACACCCCCTTCCTTCGGAGCTAGGCCAAGCTCGGAGGAAGGGGGTGCGCCCCCGAAACGCGTTAGTCGTACCCCGCGTTCTGTGCATGTCAATGCACTGTGTTTATGGCCTTTTGTCAGTTGCATTTTGTGAGTACCCACTTTTATATAAACATTTCTTATTATTAAATTATCTTTGGTAATGCTGTAGGTGTGGGTGCCTTCCATTTCTGTTTTTCTTGTGGTTCCTTTCGAATTACCCCATCTGAGGAAGGCAGCATCCACCCAGTTTTGGATACCATATATACCTTTCACACCACCATTTTATCTGACATCTGTTACTCCACACCTTGGAAGACCCATTAGCGCTGGAAGTGACTGTGTTTTTTATACCCAGACATACACTATATTACCAAAAGTATTGTGACACCTGCCTTTACACGCAGATGAACTGTAATGGCATCTCAGTCAGTTCAGTATTGAGTTGGCCCACCCTTTGCAGCTATAACAGCTTAAACTCTTCTGGGAAGTCTGTCCACAAGGTTTAGGAGTGTGTCTATCGGGAATGATTGACCATTCTTCCAGAAGAGCATTTGTGAGGTCAGGCACTGATGTTGGACAAGAAGGCCTGGCTCACAGTCTTCACTCTAATTCATCCCATAGGTGTTCTATTGCGATGTCTGACGGTCGCCCACGATCGTTCCACACAGAGACAGAAGTAAACAAGGCAGATCTCCGTTCTGACAGGGGAGGACACAGGATATTGTCTTCCTGCTATGCAAGAAGATGGATCTTTGTGTTGTCCCAGTGAACCCATCCGGTCCCTATACAGTTAGTAAACACACCCAGGGAACACAATTAAACGCTTGATCGCCCCCCTAGTGTTAACCCCTAGTGTCATTTGTACAGTAATCAGTGCATATTTTTAGCCCCGATCGCTGTATCAATGTGAATGGTCCCAAAAAAGTGTCAAAAGTGTCCGATCTATCTGCCGCAATCCCCCTAAAAATCGCTCATCGCCATTTCTAGTGAAAAAATAAAAATGCCATAAATCTATCTCCTATTTTGTACACACTATAACTTTTGCGCAAACCAAGAAATATATGCTTATTGGGATTTTTCTATCAAAAATATATAGCAGAATGAATATAGACCTAAACTGATGAAGAAATTTGATTTTTTACATTTTTGATTGGGTATGTATTATAGCAGAACGTAAAACATATTGTTTTTCTTTTCAAAATTGTCGGCCTTTTTCGTCTATAGCGCAAAAAATAAAAACCTGCAGAGGTGGTCAAATACCACCAAAAGAAAGCTCTATTTGTGGGGAAAAAAAGGACATAAATTTTTCCGTTAGTGGCGGCTCCCATGCGCATGCGTGGGAGTGACATCATCACTGCTCCGGCGCTGTGAGTGGCCGGAGCAGCAATACCCGGAAGAAGATGGACGCTCCATACTACAGGGGACAGCGGTGACATCGCTGGCTCCTGTGTCAGGTAAGTGACACACAATGGGCTACTATGCGATGCGATGCATAGTAGCCCATTATGCTTAACCTTTGCAGGGAGACAAAGAAGAAGTAAACCCATCAGGGTTTACTTCCTCTTTAATATGTGTTTGGGTTTTAAAGGGATGAGGTGGCAACCCTAGTCCCGACTAAAGATCAGTAGGCAGCAGGACTGGCTTCTGATCATGTGAGCACTGTGACCACCAAGCAGAGTGATCACATGATCACCACCCCTCTGAGGACTTTTAAAAGGGATGCTAGAGCAGGCAGGGAGGGGTTAAAGGGATTGTAAAGTGAAAATGTTTATTTTTTTTAAATAACAAACAAGTTATACTTACCTCCACTGTGCAGCTCATTTTGCACAGAGTGGCCCCGAACCTGCTCTTCTGGGGTCCCTCGGCGGCTGTCTCTGCTTCCTCCCGCAGGTACTTCTTACGTTCATGCGAGCTCCCTCGCATGGTGAGAAGCATCTGCAGGCGTGCTCCCGTGATACCGCCGGCGGCTATAGCCGCTCGCTGTGTCACACGGCCCCGCCCCCCGGCGCTCCGCGTCGGTGGATGTAATTGACAGCAGCGCGAGCCAATGGCTGCGCTGCTTTCCATCCATCCACTCCAGCCAATCAGCGGCCAGGCTGAACGGTGGAAAGGACGTCAGGGGATGAGCGCGGGACTTTCGAGGGGTGAAGTAAGTAAAACGGGGGGGCTGGGGGTGCCGGCACTGTGAGATCTTTTTTCACCTGAATATCTGAAATACACAACCCCTTTAAATGTGTATTTCAGATATCTCTTCCTTGTTAACAATCCGAACCTTTGTATTCTTCCCATTGAGATCAATAAAAATGTATTGAATTAAAAAAAAAAAAAAAAAAAAAAAAAAAACAACAGAGCATGCCTCCCGGATGCTAGCTTTGTTAGCGAGCCTTTAACCTGAATTAGGTCAGAATGTGATAAATGACAACACTTGAACTCCCTTCCTGCGGGCATGTCAGTGACTCATAGGGTCTGTATACAGAGGATAGCTCCCACCCCTTCCCGTCTACAAACAACTCCTTAATAGCAGATACCAAATCTCTGTCCCCACAGACAGAACCTTTAACCCATTTACTGCCACTGCTGTAAGGCTTACAGCGTGGGCAGCAGGAGGTTTAACACACACTTCCGGCCCCTGCTGCTGCCAAGCGCGTGTGTACTTTCTACAAGTCGACTGCTGCCTTTCTAATAAACATGCACTTGCGGCTGTACAGCTGCCCAAATGTTTTCCGTGACCCCCTCTCCCAGCACGACTTCCCCCACCGTGCTTCCTGGGATCCACTGTCCACCTGTGAGCCTGGGACCCGCAAGGTGGGTGTCACCAGGTGGAGGAGAGGGAGACCAGCGAACCACCCATTCGCTGATCTCCCCTAGATAGAATGAACCCAGAATTGGCGGGGAAAACATCACTTCCTGTTTCTGTTGTCACTTTCCCCATACCTCCCAACTTCTTTAGATGGAAGTGAGAGACACCTATTAGCAAAAGTATGTAGAAATAGGACACACCTCCTGCCACACCCACTCAAAGGATAATTATACAAAAAAAATGTTAGTTACCGTATACCCACAAGTAGGGTTGCCACCTGTCCGGGATTCACCCGGACAGTTCGGGTTTGGAATCATGTGTCCGGGTTTCAAACTGCCTGAAACCCGGACACATTATTCAGACTGGACTATGGCCTCCCAGCAGGGTTGCTGACTCCAGTTGCCTAAGCTGAGATTGTCTGTTACACTTTTTCACGCTGCCCAAAGCCAGCGCTAACAGATCCCCAACATACAGACAGGAGAGGAGAGAGGGCTCGATCTGCTCCTCTTCCTCCCACCCCTACCCCTCTGTGTCTGCCCACACTCCAATCCCCGGCACTGTGCCTCAGAAAAGGAAAGTGGGGCCTATAAATTTGAACTCTAGCAACCTTAGATACATCAGGATGAGAGGTGCTGACTGTCAAGTGGTGAGTGAGCTCCCCATCCATCCCTGTCTGTGACTGAAGTCCCACGTTATCTCTCCTGCCTCTGAGTGAGTACACTAAGGTAAATCAGGGTTCTCAGAGCACCCCTTATTTCACAGTTCCCCTTTACACCAGAGGCTACAGTGTTCCCCTTTACATCAGAGTCCTCTCCGTACATCAGAGTACTCAGTGTTCCCCCTTACATCATGGTTCCCAGAGCATCCCTTATGTTAGAGTCCCCAGAGTTCTCCCTTACATTAGAGTCTGCAGAGTCCCACCTTACAGTGTAAGGGAAGTTTTCGGGTTTGAATTGAAGAAAAGGTGGCAACCCTACCCACAAGTGCTTTTTTTTGTACCACTATTATTCCTTTATACTGGCTTCGGAAATTTACAAATTCAGCATATTAGAAATTAGATGAAATATTTAGCACTGGGAAACGCATTTTAAAAGATAAATAGTGCATTTAATATACAACTATCTAAATGAGGAAGAAAGAGGGACAGAGAGGGACTTTTTTCCAAATCAGGGACAGTCCCTCAAAATCAAAGACATTCTTTTCCTGGCCCTTCTGGCCAGGGAAGAAGATAATGCAATGGAATCTGCATTCTATCAGCTTCAGTGGAAGGCAAGTGAGACATCATTGGTCTGAAAAGACTCCTGATCAGTCATTAAAGAGAACCGGTCATTACTGTTAAAAACAAAGAGAACCGGTCTTAACAATATAAAATCACATAGGGGATTTGCGCCTATGCCTTAATGTTTGTAGGATATCTGTCTACTTGGCTTAACCTCATCTCCTATGTTTTGCCCAAAATTTGGGTAATGCATTGCGTTCTTGTTCCCTAATATTAACTTAATTGTGTCTTTTATTGAGATTTTGGGCATGATAATTCATTGTGCAAATATCACTTCACATAAAAAAAAAATTGCAACTACCACTATTTTTTTCTCCAGAGTCTCTGCTTTTAGAAAATATGTAATATTTGGGAATTTTAACTAATATTCTAGCCTAAAAATAATTTTAATAAAATGTGAGAGAAAAAAAACCCACAAAAGGGTTAAAGCACAGCTCCAGGCTCTGTGGGCCATCTAAAGCACCGGTGATGTCAGCACTGCTCTTTGCACCAGTACAGTGGTAGGAGTGCCATGGTGACACACCGTCAGGGGGCAAGGCCAAAATGCAGTCACAGTAATCTTTAGTTTTCCTGGGTTGAGTGACAATGGGCACTTTTCAACCCAGAAGACTGAGGTCATCTTGTGGCAAAAAAGAGGTACTGTAGTAGGGAACTACTTTCAGAGAACCTATAGCAGTGGTTGTCAACTTATTATTAATATCAAGGATTTATATAGCGCCGACAGTTTACGCAGCGCTTTACAACATTAGGGCAGACAGTACTATTACAATACAATTCAATACAGGTGGCAATCAGAGAGCCCTGCTCATTAGAGCTTACAATCTATGAGCTAAAGGGGGCCTCAAATGTGGCCCCTGATATCAAAGGGCCACACATTACGTTCCATACATGGAATGCTTGAGAGGACTGTCAGAAACTGCAGACTTAATTGAGCAAATGAGGGTCAGAGAGTGTGGACAGGATACATTGTTGGCTGGGGATATGCTGCAGTAGACAATGAGAAACTCTGAATATATTACATGAGGCTAGTATAAATCAATACTATTACCCTAATCAATGTTCCCATTACAGACTGCTGAGATCTGAGGAGCGCACACCATATACCAAAGGGCTGCAGGGTGGGCAACCGGGGTATAAAGTGCAGGGGTAACATACTTCAGATCACAGAGCATAGTTGTCAAGACAATGCAATGTCAACAGAGAGTGCAGAGGCCAGAAGTGTGTATATAGGGCCCCGTACCTTGCTGATTGATGAAATGAAAAAATGCCATGGCATCTGCAGAAGTTAGAATTTAGTAGTTAGCCGTTCTGCAGAAATAAAAATAAAAATCCCCAGCACCACCATGGGGAAAACATGCCTGGCACCATTGGTCGCCACCATAAAATAATGGCCTGGTGTTGGTGATCAGTAAAAAAAAGTCCCAGTGACCGAAATCAGTGGGAGTAAAAGAAAGCATAGGGGGAGATTTAAGCTGGCTATACATTATACAATTTTCTTATTCAATTTCTTTTTCATTTACCTTCATTTATCTATGTAGTGCAAGGGCCTGCCTGATTCCTTACAAGTTGAAAGTGTTTAGGTTTGGGTTCATATTATATGGTTTTGGTAAATCTAAAGGCAGAGATTGATGGTCAGTGTGGCTTGGAAGGAAGACATTGATGGTGATTGTGGGTGGGAAGGAAGACATTGATGGTGATTGTGGGTGGGAAGGAAGACATTGATGGTCAGTGTGGGTGGGAAGCAAGGCAGTGATGGTCACTGTGGGTGGAAAGGAAGACATTGATGGTCAGTGTGGGTGGGAAGGAAGACAGTGATGGTCAGTGTGGGTGGGAAGGAAGACAGTGATGGTCAGTGTGGGTGGGAAGGAAGACGTTGATGGTCAGTGTGGGTGGGAAGGAAGACAGTGATGGTCAGTGTGGGTGGGAAGGAGGACAGTGATGGTCAGTGTGGGTAGGAAGGAAGACATTGATGGTCAGTGTGGGTGGGAAGGAAGACAGTGATGGTCAGTGTGGGTGGGAAGGAAGACGTTGATGGTCAGTGTGGGTGGGAAGGAAGACAGTGATGGTCAGTGTGGGTGGGAAGGAGGACAGTGATGGTCAGTGTAGGTGGGAAGGAAGACATTGATGGTCAGTGTGGGTGGGAAGGAAGACAGCGATGGTCAGTGTGGGTGGGAAGGAAGACAGAGATGGTGAGTGTGGGTGGGAAGGAAGACACTGATAGTTAGTGTGGGTGGGAAGGAAGACATTGATGGTCAGTATGGGTGGGAAGGAAGACAGTGATGGTCAGTGTAGGTAGGAAGGAAGACATTGATGGTCAGTGTGGGTGGGAAGGAAGACAGTGATGGTCAGTGTGGGTGGGAAGGAAGACAGTGATGGTCAGTGTGGGTGGGAAGGAGGACAGTGATGGTCAGTGTAGGTGGGAAGGAAGACATTGATGGTCAGTGTGGGTGGGAAGGAAGACAGCGATGGTCAGTGTGGGTGGGAAGGAAGACAGAGATGGTGAGTGTGGGTGGGAAGGAAGACACTGATAGTTAGTGTGGGTGGGAAGGAAGACATTGATGGTCAGTATGGGTGGGAAGGAAGACATTGATGGTCAGTGTGGGTGGAAAGGAAGACAGTGATGGTCAGTGTGGATGGGAAGCAAGACATTGATAGTCAGTGTGGGTGGGAAGCAAGACAGTGATGGTGATTGTGGGTGGGAAGGAAGACAGTGATGGTGATTGTGGGTGGGAAGGAAGACAGTGATGGTCAGTGTGGTGGGAAGGAAGATATTGATGGTCAGTGTGGGTGGGAAGGAAGACATTGATGGTCAGTGTGGGTGGGAAGGAAGACATTGATGGTCAGTGTGGGTGGGAAGGAAGACATTGATGGTGATTGTGGGTGGGAAGGAAGACAGTGATGGTCAGTGTGGGTGGGAAGGAAGACATTGATGGTCAGAGTGAGTGGGAAGGAAGACAGTGATGGTCAGAGTGAGTGGGAAGGAAGACACTGATGGTCAGTGTGAGTGGAAAGGAAGACATTGATGGTCAGAGTGAGTGGGAAGGAAGACAGTGATGGTCAGTGTGAGTGGGAAGGAAGACACTGATGGTCAGAGTGAGTGGGAAGGAAGACACTGATGGTAAGTGGAGGCAAATCCCCAATACCCACTGTAGTGGGTATCCTGCATCACTGCTTTTGGCTGGCCTCCTCCTGCTGCTGGGACTATGCAGCAACTGTTGGGAAGGAGATCACTCCACCAGAAAGTTTGTGCAGGATCCTGGAGCGATCAGCTCTGGGACACGGCCCAGATTCATGGGACACTGGAATTGTGCTAAGGTCCTAGGACGGTTGGGAGTATAGGTAATACCTTTAGTGAAATGTGCCGCAGCAAATAGGTACATTGTGCTGTAAATTGGGTGTAGCTTAAAGGTGTGTCAATATAAATCTCCAGGGCCTACTGGTGTTTTACACTGCACACACATAAAGGAATACATTGAATAGGTCAATATTTGAGAACCGTTGATCTACAGTGACCTAGTCAAGTGAATAGGGCTGTGCCACAACTGCCATGCAATGCAAGTGGTTGTGGTGTGAGCTTTTAAGGGTTACAGCAGGCACTGATGAGGAGACATATCACCTCCTAGGTGCCTTTTAACCGACCTATGAAAATCGATCAACTGCAGATCGCTTTTCAGAAGGCAGAAGAAACTAAGTGTAAACTAAGCCTTACTGACAGAGCATGACAGCTCCCTGCACTTTACTGTATGGACACATATAACTTGCCATACACTGGGCATCCCCTTCCAATGGGGCTGTGTAGTGACTGAGCAGCATTGCACACAAATGTGTATGCTGCTTCTGTATTATACAGCATTGTTCTAGCTGAGACATGCTCCAATAACACCACTTCCAGCTTTTGTAATGTACAGCGACATCCTGTACCAACAAGAAGGAACAGAGAGGAAGGACCACTGTCCTAAATGACTAAAAAAGAGGATCTGAGGGTCTAGGACTAAGCATTGCTTTTACAAGAAAAGTCAAGATAGATAGGAAGGAGTTCATAGCCCAGCACTAGGCCATGGTCTGCTGACTGAGAACCATTGCCCTAGATGACTAATAGAAAGGTTGAGGAGCTCAGAAGGAATAGGACCATGCACTACTTGTACAAGAAAAGTCAAGATTGGCAAAAGTGAGTTCATAGCCAGCACTGGGCCATGGTCTGACGGTTGAGAACTACTGGCCTAGATGACAAATAGAGAGGCCCTGGAGCTCAGAAGGAATAGGACTATGCATTGCTTATATAAGAAAAGTCAAGACTGGCAGAATGGAGTTCATGGCCCGGCACTAAGGCATGGTCAGCTGGTTGTGAACCACTGGCGGGTCCGGGGCTGCTACTAGGCAAACTAGGGAGCCACCTAGGACACAATGCCACCTAGGGTGCAGCCATGGCTGCTGGTTTCCTTACTCTGCTGATGAAAGGTCCTCTTTACTCTCCTAATATAAAGGTAATAGAAGGCTTATCAATGTTTCACTATCAGTGGCATCTGGTCTGCAGACTCCCACTGTAGGTGGTAAAATTAACTTTAGCAGTTCCTATGGAGCGGCCCCAGCTGGGAATCAAAAGAGGAGACAGAGTGACGTCACTGATGATGTGGGGCAGACATGCCTATACCACGCCACGTCCGCCTCCTCCGCTGCAACAGAGAGTGGCCCTGCACTGAACCGTGGCCTGATGGCTGAGAATCACTGGCCTAGACAAGGCTCTGGAGCTCAGAAGGTATAGGATACATCTTTGCTTTTACAAGAAAAGTCGAGATTTTCATAACATTTCATCTCCAAAAGGCCTGGTACACACCTATGTGTTTTTGGTGCATTTTGCAGAAACGAACTACAGTCCATTTAAAATGGATTCCTATGGGACATGTTCACATCTGTGCTTTTTTTAGCCTCTGCATTTTTGGAAAGGATCAGGGACTTTTTTAAATGCAAAACTTGGGTTCAATGGAGACGCTGCAGAAAAACATGTACTCTTTGAAGTGTTTTGCCTTTTTTAATCTGCCCAACAACAAATTGGCCAAATAAAAGAAAAAAAAGCATGAAAACTGCCAGACGCAAAACACATAAAAAACGCATGTGCAAAAACGCAAAGCGTACAGCAAAAAGCACTGCAGAAAGGGATCTAAAGTAAACTGCATAGGTGTGAATCGAGCCTTATAGCTCTGAGTCCACTAATGGATTCGACTTGCAGATTTCACCGATAACCTGTTCTTTGTTTTAAAAGCCTTGGCTTGTGATAGGCGCACTTTAAAGTACAACTTCTATCTCAGTCTGCGATCCCTTGAGCAAAGTCCACAACATTTCTTCCTTCAAGTAAACAGTGAGCTTCAACACGCATTTCTACTGAGCCAGCCTGGGTGAGGATCGCAGTGTGAAACAAACAAGCACACCGTTATGTTTGTTGATGCATTAGATAATCATATATGTAACAATGTATTCATACACGCTCAAAACCAAGAGACAAAAGTGCAATTGTCAGAAATGCTTGTTATGTATTGTTTGATTTTCCCAGAGCCGTGGGTGCCAAACAATTCATCAGCAATACAGCTCTGAACAGGACTTGTATAAATAGAGTGCCCATTGGTGCCCATGACGAACTGAGATGGAGTTTATTACAAAGACGTGGCTCCCAACTGTCCCTGATCTGGAACTTCTCTCCCTCTTTCCTCCTCATTTGTCCCTCATTTTGGTCTGATCTATAGTACCTTGAAAAAGTATTCATACCCCTTGAAATTCTCCACATTTTGTCATGTTACAACCAAAAAGGTAAATGTATTTTATTGGGATTTTATGTGATGGACCAACACAAAGTGGCACCTAATTGTGAAGTGGAAAGAAAATGATAAATGGTTTTCCACATTTTTTTTTACAAATAAAGTGGAAAGTGTGAGGTGCATTTGTATTCAATACTTTGTTTTAAAAAAAAATGAAAAAATCCCTGCTAGGCAATGTCATAATGTGCTAGTATGCATCGCACCCCCCATCAAATCATTCTCCGCAGCTATTACCTTTTGTACCACCACCCCCTCCCTTTAGAATGTAAGCTCTACGAGCAGGGCCCGCCTGTACCTTTTGTATTATACTGTAATTGTGTTGTCCCCCCCTATATATGGTAAAGCGCTGCGTAAACTGTTGGCGCTATATATAAATCGTGTATAATAATAAAAAAATAATGAGAGACTTACTTTAGAACAAAGCCCTCCAGCGCCGCGCTGTCACTGCTGGGAGGGCTGACATCTCACCACGGTCTTCCTTACGAGTTTGTGGCCTCCAGCTACCTGAATGGCAGGGGGGGTGCGATAACTTTACTCCTGCGCATGCACGTGGGATCCGCCATTTACGGGAACACGCTCTGAGGCTGGGTTCACACTGAAGCGATGCGGGAACGCCGCGAATCCGCGGCGGGTTCCCGCATCGCATGCCTCCCGTCGGCAGTTCACACTGCCCTATGCGAACTGCTGGGAGTGTCAGTGAAACGTTAATGACACCCCCAGATCAGTTCGCATATGGCAGTGCGATCTGCAAACTCAGACAGGAATCGGATCGCATGGTGTGAACACCTATGCGATCCGATTCTGCTGCGGACCAAAAAAAGGGTCCTGTGCGAGTTTGGAGCGGGTGCGATGCGAATTCAGCCATACTATCTGTATGGCTGAACTCGCATCGCACAGAGATCGGATGTGATTTGCACTGCAGTGCGGTGCAAATCACATCTGGGTCTCCTAGCCGCAGCAGTGCGAACCCAGCCTGAAGGTCTGGCACTGTAAGCCGGGCCTTTAGAGCGCATGTGCCGGTGCAAGTTTAGGAAATATTTACAGTACCTACAACTAATCCTCATTATAGACTTACCTGTAAGTGCAAGTGGTGTAATAGGGTTTACTAATACTTTAAGTCTCAGGCGGTGTGTCCTATGTCTGCATACTTTTGCTAATAGGTGTCCCTCATTGTCATCTCAAAAAGTTGGGCGGTATGCAAAGAGATACATGGGGGAGGGGACAGGCAGAGAAAGAATACTCCTTGCCTTTTATGCCAAGTATATTTTATGCCTAACTACATCCGTGTGTCTAGAATCTAAAGGCCCATACACACGATCGGAAATTCAGCCAGCAAAAGACAAATGAGAGCTTTAGGTCGGAAAAAGCGATCGTGTGTATGCTCCATCGGACTTTTGCTGGCCAGCAAAAGATTGAGAGCATGTTCTCAATTTTTCGGTCGGAAAAAGTTCCTATCCGAAAATGCGATCGCGTGTATGCAATTCCGACGCGCAAAAACTCACACATGCTCAGATTCAACTAGAAGACGGAAGCTATTGGCTACTGGCTATTGAACTTCCTTTTTCTAGTCCCGTCATACGTGTTGTACGTCATCGCGTTCTTGGCGGTCGGAATTTGGCGTGACCGTGTATAGGCAAGACAGCTTGACCGGAATTCCGTCGGGAAAACCATCAGACCTTTTTCTGACCAAAATTCCGATCGTGTGTATGCGGCATTCGAAAAAAAGAGTGAGAGAGAAAACATTAACGTGGAACTTCACTCTCTCAGTCAGCATTGACTATTTTTAATCATTGTGCTTCTAACATTATTAGATAGATAGGAAAGTAGATGGTATTTGCTTGTTTTAAACTTTTTTTTCTTCTTTTTTTTTTACATCTCTTTGGTTATTTCCTGGTATCTTGCCGAGCCACCTCCCACGCAGGCCAATTCTGACATTTCTTTCCTACATGTAAAATTCATAATTTTTTTGCTAGAAAAATTACATAGAACCCCCAAACGTTATATATGTTTTTTTTAGCAAAGACCCTAGAGAATACAATGGCGGTCATTGCCCTTTTGCCTTCGGAACTGTCTTCATTCTTCGTGGCATAGATACAACAAGGTGTTAAAAACATTCCTCAGAGATTTTGGTCCATATCGACATGATAGCATCACACAGTTGCTGCAGATTTCTCGGCTGCACATCCATGATGCCAATCTCCCGTTCCACCACATCCCAAAGGTGCTCTATTGGATGAGATCTGGTGACCTTGGAGGCCATTGGAGTACAGGGACCTCATTGTCCAGTTGTGAGATGGTCAGAGCTTTTTGGCTTGGTGCATAATCCTGCTGGGAGGAGCCATCAGAAGATGGGGACACTGTAGTCATAAAGGAATGGACATGGGCAGCAACAATACTCAGGTAGGCCATGGCATTTAAACAATATTCAATTGGTACTAAGGGGCCCAAAGTGTGCCAAGAAAACATCCTCCACACCATTACACCACCACCAGTCTGAACCATTGATACAAGGCAGGATGGATCCATGATTTCATGTTGTTTACTCCAAATTCTGACCTCACCATCTGCATGTCGCAGCTGAAGTCGAGACTCATCAGACCAGGCAACGTTCTTACAATCTTCTATTGTGCAATTTTGGTGATCCTGTGCAAATTGTAGTCTCAGTTTCCTTTTCTTAGCTGACAGGATTAGCACCTGGTGTGGTCTTCTGCTGCTGTAGCCCATCTGCTTCAAGGTTCGATATGTTGTGCATTCAGAAACGGTATTCTGCATACCTTGGATGTAACAAGTGGTTATTTGAGTTACTGTTGTCGTTCTATCATCTCGTCTGCTCATTCTCCTCTGATATCAACATGGCATTTTAATCCACACAACTGCCGCTCACTGGATATTTTCTCTTTTTCGGACCATTCTCTGTAAACCCAAGAGATGGTTGTGTGTGAGAAAATCCCAGTAGATCAGTAGACCAGCCCATCTGGCACCAACAAACATGCCACGTTCAGAGTCACTTAAATCCCTTTACTTATGCATTCTGATGCTCGGTTTGATCTTCAGCAAGTCGTCTTCACCACATCTAGATGCCTAAATGCATTGGGTTGCTGCCATGTGATTGGCTGATTAGCAATTTGTGTTACCAATCAATTGAACAGGTGTAACTAATAAAGTGGCCGTTGAGTGTATATATACTGTATATTACACTTACAAAATACATATCCTACAACTGCAAAAGCACACGCAGAAATGCACAGCTAGGGCCAGTTCACATGATAAAAAAAAAACAGTCTTGATGGATTTGCGTTTACTGATGCGTTTTCAATGTGTTTCAGTGCGTTTTGGTGCGTTCCAGTGCATTTTTCCCCTCTTTTTTCTTCACTTTTATATAAGGACATATAAGTTCCAGTGTGTTTTTGGTGCATTTAGGTGCGTTTTTCTTGCGTTTCAGTACAGTTAAGTGCAGGCAAAATGCAGCATGTTCTACTGTTTTTTCTGGAACTGGAAAGCACGGGAACTGACCGCACCAGTGCAAAGTATGCTGTTGAAAACCATATGGGTAAGTTCACACCACATGCAGTTTTTCTGCATCCAAAATGCATGGAAAGTAGGTTATATGGTTTTTAATGGCATAGTTCACACCTGTGCATTTCAGTTCCAGAAAAACGCTGTAAAAAGCATCACAAATGCATTGGAACGCACCGGAGTGCACCAGAAAACGCACTGGAACACACGTGTCCTTATTTAAGGTTAAGAAAAAAAGAGTGGGAATGCACTGGACTGCATCAAAAATGCACCAAAAATGCGCATTCAGAAAAGCATCTGGAACGCATCTGGACCGTGTTTCTATGGTGTGAACTGGCCCTATAACCTACTATTTTGATGCAGAAAAAAAAACGCATCAGACTGCAAGTGGCGTGAACTGGCCCAGAAAGCAGAGATTGTGGTGTGAACAAGCCCTTATCCTTAGACACGACTGATGAATGTTCCTTGTTTTTTTTTTGTTTTTTTTTTAGCATATATATCTTTTTTTTTTTTCATTGTTATTTTCATAGCAGATGAACTATCCTTAACTAATATGCCGCGTACACACGATCGGATATTCCGACAACAAAATCCATGGGATTTCTTCAGACGGATTTTGTCTCAAACTTGTCTTGCATACACACGGTCACACAATGTTGTCGGAAATTCCGGACGCCAAGAACGCGGTGACGTATGACGTATTGAATTAAAGTTCAATAGCCAGTGCGGCTCTTCTGCTTGATTCCGAACATGCGTAGTACTTTGTGCGTCGGAATTGTCTACACACGATCGGAATTTCCGACAAAGGATTTTGTTGTCGGAAAATTTGAGGTCCAGATCTCAAATTTTGTGTGTCGAAAATTCTGACGGAAGAAAGTCCGATGGAGCCTACACGCGGTCGCAATTTCCGACAACACAGTCCGATCGCATATTTTCCATTGGAAAGTCTGACATTTGCTATCACGCCTATCATAGAAATTCCACAGGCAAGGACCATTAAATAAAGTGTTCTTAAAAGACAACCTGACAAAATATCTTAATAAATATTAATATAGCATTAATAAAGCATAAACAGACAACTATAAGAAAACAAGAAAAAGCAGACAAAATAAAAAAAGAAAAGACAAAAGACATGCTGCTTGCTCATAGATTGTATAGTAGGAATACTCACTCGCAGCTTGGTACATAAGGGGTAAATCATAAGCCCCTCCTATGGTAGGTGGGTGGAGCTTGGACTCCAGATTAGGTCTTGTGGTCTGCAGTTTGCTCTTCAGACAGTCATCTGGCAGCACAGTGGTGAGTTCTCTTACTGTATTTGAACTGTTTGTTATGCTGGGTGAGCTGTGGAATCTGATGGATGGTGCCCACCTGCCTTCATATTTGCAGATCCTGGGCAGAGGGCATTGCATTGTGTGCTATGATTGTCCTCTGTAGACAAGGAGAGAACAAAAGGCTGATCCTCCATATCAGGCTGGGTGCTTCTCCTATCTGTTTATAGAACTGACATATGGAGGGCGTATGCATTATTTATTCTTCCTTTACATCTGGGGGGGTATCGCCTGTGGTTTGCCCATTATTCAGTGCCCGGGCGGTTTGCTGAGTGTGTCATTTTTATATCCAGGATCTGTGTTCTGTATCATTTGAAGGGCATTTAAAACATTCAGATGACCGCCTCTACGTGTGGTTGCGCAGGCTATCCTGGTATTAATGCGTGCTGGGACTTGTGGTTCTATACACCAGCAGGGGTTTTTCGTCTGTGTTTGGGTTCACACTTGTGCGATCACAGACATCGCATGTGATTCGCACCACATTGCTGCTGTGCAGATCGCATGCGTGGTCTGTGCAATGGTGAATTCACATCGCATAGCATTCGCACCAAAATATTACAGGACCCCCCCCCGTTCGCACTGGAATCGTGTGAACACCCTTGTGATCTGATTCTTGCACCATTTCACAGTTCGCACTGCGATCTGCAAAGCACTCTGGAGGGTGTCATTAACTTTACACCTGCAGCTGCTCGAATGGTTAGTGTGAACCGCCTGCGATTCGGGTGCAACGCGGGAACCCGCACAGGAATGCCGCTGGTTCCCGCAGCAAACAAGTGTGAACATAGGCCCCCCCCCCCCCTCTTCACATTGCACGATTTGGGATCGCTGACAACTTTGCTGCAATTCTGCCCACGATCCCAAATCGCAGCAGAACAAACTTTTGGGTGTGGTCATTCCTAACAGCACCCCAAACCGTGGGGCGATTTTGCTGCATGGCAGGATCTCGGCAAAATATGCCACACTTGTTGCCCAAAAAATGGAGGATGATCCCAACGGCCGCACCCCCCTTTTTTTGCACATAGGGCAGCTCATTCACTTCATGGGTTGCTCTAAGTGCAACTCACAAAATCGTGTGCAAATCGCACAACAACACAGGAAAATGTGAATGCAGCCTTAAAAACATCTGTCAACACTCAGTTATGGGCATCGCAGCGGCCAGTGTTATGTTAACAGTCAGTCGTGTTTGTGTCGCTTGGTGCCACAGTTTACCTGACGTGTAGTGTTCAGCTGGCTTTACCACTCCTCAAGCACATCTATTCATGCCAATGTAAACATGCCACAATCTCATCCAAAACGCCCCATGGGGGTTCAGAACGGGTTTCTTAGTGAGGTGTCAGTACAAGAATCCATATGGTAGAAAACCAACACAGAAGGCCCAGGAAAGGAAGAGGGCTGAAGATGGACGCTTCCAGACAACGGAGACATCGCAGGCTTCGTTTTTAGGTAAGTGACACATAATGCGATTTCATATTATTATTATTATTATTATTATTATTATTATTCATGATTTATATAGCGCCAACAGTTTACGCAGCGCTTTACAATGTATAGGGAGGGACAACACAATTACAGTACAGTTCAATACAAAAGGTACAGGAGGGCCGTGCTCCTAGAGCTTACATTCTAAAAGGGAGGGGGTGGTGGTACAAAAGGTAATAGTTGCAGAGAATGATTTGATGGGGGTTTGGCTCAGGGGCAGTTGTTAGGTGGGTGTAGGATAGGCTTCCCTGAATATTTTAGTTTTCAGGGATCTCCTAAAGGTGGACAGGTTAGGGGCTGAACGGACAGACTGGGGCAGGGAGTTCCAGAGGATGGGAGAGGCTCTGGAGAAGTCTTGAAGGTGAACATGGGAGGAGGTAACAAGGGAGCTTATGCTTTACCTTTTGCAGGGAGATTAAAGTGGAAGTAAAACCCTGAATAAATAAAAAAAAAAAAACTGCAAGATAAAGGAATAATGAGCTAGTGTGTATAGCATACTAGCTCATTATGAAATGCTCACCTTAGATCGATGCCCTAGTTGTGGACCCTGTACACCGATCCCGGTATCGTGGGCTCTGGCACTGTGATTGGCCAAAGCCACGATGGCATCACTCCTGTGCATGCACGCAGGAGACGCCGGTAACGGCACACTAGCTGAAGCAACGGCACGAACGCGCATATGCCGATGATGTTGGCACATGCTGACACAGGGTATATCCAGTGTAGCTACAGGTAAGACTTATTATGGTCTTACCTGTAGTAAAAAGTGGTCTGTAAGGGTTTACAACCACTTTAAGGACATATACTGCTACAGGGTGGCCCTCCTATGCAGGATGACGTGTGTGTGTGTGTGTGTGTGTCTCTCTATTATTTGATTACTCGCAGAAGCCGCACTGCGGATGCCTGGCACTGGATGTTTGTCGTGTTTACACCGCATCTAAATCGCAAACCTGTCCATGTGAACTGATTGCAGAGTGTATGTAAAGTTAATGACACACCACAATCAGTTTGCAAAATGCAGCACAATCCGATTCTGGTATGGACCAAAAAAAGGGTCCTGCATGAGTTTGGTCCGAATGCAATGCAAATTCAGCTGTACAGTTTCTGAATGGCTAAACTTGCATTGTGCAGACAGCGATGTGATGTGCGAAACGCATGCAATGTCTGGTATCGCACCAGTGTGACCCCGCCCTAACAGACCAACATGCTTAGTCACTAAGACTCGAGCAGCAATGTCTTCATACCAATCAAATAACAGTGTACCAACCACTGTCCATCCACAAAGTGGGCGACACTACCCACATAAAGGTGGACTGCCATGAGAGGCAATAACAAGGGGAGGCAGAGGTGAGTCCAGCTGACAGACCTGAGGTAAATGCTGACTTTGTCCAGTGACAGGAGAGGTTATAAGTAAAAGGTTGCACTCATTGGCTAGATGTTTCCTGCCAAATGATTTGTCACCAATCCCGTGCTCAGCAGCTGAGGTAAATCTTCCTAGCAACAGAAGGCAGCTTGTCGTCTGAAACACAAAACAGAAAGAACCGGCAAAGCAGCCATAGAAAGTAATGTACTTAAAGTGATGGTAAACCCACCAAAAAAAAAAAAAAAACCTGTAAGACAAAGGCATAATTAGCTAGTGTGCATCGCATACTAGCTCATTATGAAATACTTACATTATAATGAAGCTGTTGCAGCGGTCCCGGCACACCGCTGTGACCAGCGACATGTCTCCCTTAGTTATTTCTAAGTTTGTGTGCTCCGGCGCTGTGATTTGGCTGGTAAAACTAGTGGCACTTTATCGCTAACGTGGCCACGCTAGTAATGTGAAAGGGCTCTAATGCAGCTGAGAGCAGAGGGAATTGCAAAAAAGGGGGACAAAAAAAATATTGTGTGTGTAAAAAGCCTGGAACTCCGCTTTTAAGTTTTATTTATTTTTTTGCCTGAAACTTTCCTCTTAAAATGAATGTGCGTGTGTATATATGTATATTGGGGATCACACTGGTCCCCATGTGTACTGGGGGGGGGGGGGGTTCGTGTGTGTGGGGGGGGGTGAGATGGCGCAGGGGATCCACCGTTTATGACAGGATTCTGAAGGAGCTGCCCGGGTGACTGTTCCTTCAGACCGCATGCGCCAGTGACTTAATCGGCTGCATACATAGTAAATATCTATGGAATGTGTACAGTACCTACAGGTAATCCTTATTATACACTTCCCTATAGGTACAACTTGATGACTGAAATTTACAACCACTTTAATAGCGCGTATATGGATATCATATGTCTTATTTGTTTGCTTACTGTTTATCATATTTTGTTGTATGGTGATTTTTATTTGCTATATAGTGGATTGCATGCATATGTAAGCCCATTAAATTTCAGGCTACTTTCACATTGAGGCGCTGGGCGTGCTGGCGGTAGAGTGGCGCTATATTTAGCGGCTCTTTATCTTCGCTTTAACGGCGCTTTTCGGCCGCTAGCGGGGCAGTTTTAACCCCCGCTAGTGGCCAAAAAAGGGTTAAAACCACCCGGGTTTGGAGCGCTGCCCCATTGTTTTCAATGGGAAGGGGTGCTTTAGGAGCGGTAAAGATACGGCTTGCAGGACATTTTTCAGCACCACTCCAATGTGAAAGCCCTCAGGCTTTCACACTGAAGAGACAGCAGCGGTTGTTTGAGGGCGCTTTGCAAGTGCTATTTTTAGCACTTTAGCGCCTGCAAAGCACCTCAGTGTGAAAGGGGCCTTAGCGCTGCACTTCATAGACTTTCTGACTATGTTGGGTTATTATCAAGACCTTTTAGTACCGGCTGCTTCCTTTTTATACCTGAGCGCAGTTATTTCTTTTTCTTTTTATATACCATAACTAACATGCACTGCTTGTTCCAAACAAACTTAAATATGTAGAAAAGGAGTAAAGGAAAATGGGGGAATATGGGGAAAAGGAGTGGTTCGGGAGCTCGTGGAGCATTTTAGGACAGTAAAGTGGAGTTTCAACCCAAAAGTGATTTTTGACAGGTTCTCGCTGCCTCTTCCATTCCAGTCGCCTTAGGCGATTGGTAGCGGAAGTTCTCCTCCCTCCCGAGGCCTTCTGGGACACGCGATGGGTCCTAGAGGGCTTCGGGACCGGGCACAAAGCCCAACGCCGCTCATGCATGTGCAGTGGGCACCCAGCTGTGAAGCTGCAAGCTGTCACAGCCCATAATAAAGATCCTGGCGCCACCGAGGGAGGACAGAGGGTGAAAACGGGAGGGGTTAGTACATTGCTGATCCGTGTTTATTAGAAGTCAACAGATACAGTTTTTGTTGCTGCTGAATTTTAATGAACACAAAAAAATGACGAACTCTACCTTAAGTAGTGAAAGTGTATAGAGTATTAATAGGAAAAAAAGAATATTGTTTAGTGTTATTCTAAGCTGGTCACACATGCATAGATCTCTAAGGGCCATTTCAACACAAAGTCCGGATGCATTCCAGTGCGTGTTGGTTTTATTTTTTTTAAACCTTAAGGACATGTCTGACACACACACACACA
The DNA here is from genome assembly GCF_037356315.1 of Lithobates pipiens. Taxonomy (NCBI): domain Eukaryota; kingdom Metazoa; phylum Chordata; class Amphibia; order Anura; family Ranidae; genus Lithobates; species Lithobates pipiens. Next base: position 229,410,187 of record NW_027507686.1, on the reverse strand, counting down.
CACACACACACACACACACACACTCACTAACCTACTTTCCATGTGTTTTTTGATGCAGAAAAATAAACGCACTGGATGTGGTGTGAACTGGCCCTTAGAATCAATAAATTTGATTGTATCATCACACGTAGTAGTACTGTGGACACAAATCAATGGAGAATGTGCCACATCCTGGAGATTAATTAGAGAAAAAAGAGTCGAGGACTTCGGACCTTTTAGGCACTATTAGACAAATTGTGTGTGTGTGTGTGTGTGTATATATATATATATATATATATATATATATATATATATATATATATATATATATATATATATATATATATATATATATATATATATATATATATATATATATAATTATTTTTTCTGTCTATGTCCCTTAATCTAACAGATTCCTCCACCCACACTGGTGGTTGGGGTTGTGTGAAAAAAGCAGGCAGCTGAGTCGCAAGTTTATCACCCGCTGGAGCTCTAACATTATGACCGGACAGGGCTACTATACACATGACATGACCACAGCAATTTAAACTTTGACAGGTGGCACTGCCCGTCAATCTTGCTCCATGAGATCAATGGAGCTGAAACCTGATGGTGAGTCAAACGCTTGGCTCACAGCTGTGGAATGGTCCCACGATGTAAAATTGCCATTTGGCAATTATTTAAAAAAAAATGTCAGGTGGCATATTGGGGATGCTGTGGTGCACGGGAACACCTTTTGGGTAAATGTGTAAGGGGGGGACTTTAAAGAGTAAGAGCACTTTCACACTGGGACGGGTGCCGGCGGTAAAGCACTGCTATTTTTAGCGGCACTTTACTGGGTTTTTTTTTTTTTTTTTCCGGCCACTAGCAGGGTCCTTTTAACCCTGCCAATGGCAGAAACGGGGTTAAAAACGCCCACAAAGCACCACTGCAGCGGCTGTTTGCCGGTATTCTATCAAAGTGCCCGGGATGAATGGCGCATTCGACACACGGAACAGCACAATAGCTGATTTTACGATTGGCTGTTGTGACGTCGCCTGCGCACAGAAGAACAATTTTTGCCAGATTGTGCCCGCGCTCCCATGGCGAGTTCATGTCGGTGAGGAGCGGATTTGTACATGTTGTGACCAGATTTATAAATGATGGGCAGTTGGGGCGGAATTTTTAAAGATGGCCAGTGCGGCAAAAGAAAACTCTTTGTTATTCTTCCTGGACGCTTGCGGGGCGTGTTTAGCCAACTGATGGGTGGGTTTGCAGGGTGTATTTTCTTATTAAATTTTGGCTCCTTTCACACTGAGGTGCTTTAGAGGCGCTACAGCGCTAAAAGAAAGCATGTGCTATTTGTGGCGCTATATCGCCTGTAAAGCGCCTCAGTGTGAAAGCAGCCTAAGAAAACTAGTTACACCCTCTTCACACCGAGGCGCTTTCACGCTAAAATGCATGTCCACAGCTCACCAAAGCCTATTTCCATTAAAATCAATGAATGCTTCCACACTGGGGCAGTGCATTGGCAGGGCGGTGAATTAACACCCCTTTCCATTGAAATGAATGTAAAGCTCTTCAAAAGCGCCTGAAAAGCTCTTCAAAAGCACTCAGTGTTTACTGGTAGTTTAGAAGAGCCTCAGTGTGAAAGAGCGCTTACTCATATAACGAAAGTTGCTGGATAAACGCAGAACTCGATGGGTAAGCACAGCAGCCAGGCAGTCAGCATTTTTTAAAAGGAGAGGTTAGCAGTGGCAGCTTCCATACTTCCTTAGCACAGGTTTCTTTTAAGACATGTTGAGTCTCATAGTCGCCTGTTTTATAGTGTGCATGTCTGACCGCGCCCAATGCGTCTGTTGGCAGATTAACTTCTATGGGTGTCTTTTCACAGTGTACCACAACAGAGGCCCTGTGAGAGTGGAAGCCAATGCTGGGAAGGGGACAGGAAAGCCTCAAACATGTAAAGGTCCCCCTGTACATGTGAGGAGGCACCCCACCCAATCATCTCAGTTTTGGGGGTCACATTACAATCTGACTGCACATATATAATTAGTGTGACCAAGCATCTGACTTTTCTACTTCGTATAAAGTATTGAAGCAAATAGCATTTTTGCAAAGAGATCATGGCAGACTGTTTGCCTTTTGTGATGGTTTTGTTTTTGTGTTCAATAAGCTTTAAGGAGAAGTACATCTAAAGGCCCGTACACACGGTCGGACTTTTTGACAACAAACATGCAAATTAGCTGTTTTGGAGCAACATCCGACTGTGTGTACGCTCCATCGGACAAACTTTTTCTGTTTTCATCGGACTTTTGTTGGCTCTGCGAACGGACAAACTTTCTGGCAACAAAAGTCCGATGGAGCAAAGTCCGACCGTGTGTACGCAAAAGCATCGGACTTTTGTACAAGGTACAAACACGCATGCTCAGAACCAATGCAAACGATCGGACTACAATACAGAAGTTGACCAAAGGTGGCGCTGGAGTAATTGAACGTCCTCTTTTGAAGTGGCGTCAGTACGTTGTGACGTCACTACGTTCGTGTTTGTTGTCAAAAAGTCCGACCGTGTGTATGCAATACAAACTTGTGGACCACGCCCTTTGTACAAAAGTCCACGGGAAAGTTTGTACAAAGTCCGATCATGTGTATGAGGCTTAAAGCTCATTTGGTTGTACTTCTTCCGTGGATCACAGGGGTGCAGTCGCTTTTGGACTCCTGTGACCCGTTTTCAGCAGACAGTGGGCTGAAGCCCGTTGTTGGCTGATATGCGAGAGCAGACAGTGGTGTCTGACGGCGACTAGCTGTCTGCTCGGGGAGCACCTAATAGATCTGCTGTGTTTAACCGCTCAATTCTCTGTGTTCGAGCCGTCGGGGGACAGATGCAGCCTTCACCTAGGTAAGTATGATGGGGGGGGAGGGGGAGTCCAGCTTCACCTTTTGCCCCGCGTTAAAGATGGCCCTGTGTGCCTATACTGCCTAATAAAGTCTCCGGTGAGTACAGCAAGTCCCCATGTTACGAATGGGTTAGGGACCGTAGGTTTGTTCTTTAGTTGAAATATGTTCGTAAGTCAGAACAGCATGCGCAGAGCGGCAGAGAGTGCCCGTCGTCAAAAATGGCCGCCTCCCGTTCGCAAGTCGAATGTTCGTAACTCGGAGACTGCCTGTATATATTTAGCTATAACTTCCAGTTCTGTGCCGCAAGGAGGTAAGACCAAATTCTAAGTTGTGGTTTATTTATTTGTTTATTTATTTTTTATAGAGCTACAAGTGAGAGCAGCTTTCCATGTTTTAAGAAGCTACAGGTAGCAGAATAGCCTTGCTGCCGATCCGTGAAACCACAGGTACCAGTTGCAAAGCTGATCTGTGACAGCATGGCTCGTGGTGGGTCAGCAGCACTCAGGATGGTGGTGTGAATAATTTAAAAGACAATTGTAACAAGGGTACAAATGGGGTTGCCACTTTTTTTTTTTTTTTTTTTTTCTTTAAGCCAAACCCGAACACTTTAGCGGCACACAGAATATATATATATATATATATATATATATATATATATATATATATATATATATATATATATATATATATATATATATATATATATATATATATAATATTTTTTTATATGTAGCCTATAGGATCCTAACAGACCTGGGACACCTTTTTGGACACTCCAAAGAGAATAGCAATGCAGCACACATTGTGCACCCTTCTGTCAGGCCCTGTTCTGAGCCACATTCCTGTATGAATAATGTGTCTGGGTTTCAGGTAGGCTGAAACCTAGACACATTATTCAAAACCCAGACTGTCCGGGTGCATCCTGGACAGGTGGCAATCCCAGGTACAATTTGTTCTTTCAGTTTACCATATTTGATAAAATATACAATGCAAAGCTATAGTGATAAAATAGGTTGAAAAAAATCTTGGTCTAAAAGGTGTGTTATTCAAAGCTGTACAGTGGGTCAATGGTTATATGTTATGGAGCAAGCCCAGACCTGGTAGTTCTGGGTGTTCCCTCGCCAGCTTTGCATGTTCTAGCATCTCTTGATACGTTAAATTTATGACATAATCTGTGCCTTTCTTTTGTTATAGGAACCATGAATAACACTTCAGCATTTCGTCTTGTTCTTCCTCTTGGTCTGCTCTTGTTGGTACTCTGTTCCTCAGGTAAGTTAACTTTTACTGTTAAGTGTTCATGGACATTCAGTGGCTCTACAGAACGCCCCCCCCCCAGAAAAGTTATTATAAATTTCCTGCTTTGTGCGATTTGGCTCACTGATTTTCCCAGAAGTCTGCTCTAAAGTACAAGTCCAGATTTTTGGCATCCCCTGCAACAAAAATGTCATTTTTGGTAAGATATTCCCAATAGGAAATCACGGCTAAAGGGATGCAGACCCTGCAATTTTCCTCATTAGAGCCCTGCAGGTGCAACAGCTGATTGATACAGTGATACATGTTTGCCCACTGACAATGAAATGATCAGTCTATAATTTTAGTGCTCTCTCTTTCCCTCTCCCTGTTTACCTGGCCCAGTTTCTTCACTGCTCTTCGGGCCTCAGCGTCGTAACTGCGGGCATCCTGCTGCCTCTTGGGACATGTGACTTGTCCCAGAAGACTGCAGGGAAAGGATCGGAAGTGGGATCAGCTATCTGTCAAACCCCCCCCCCCCCCAATTTTTTTTTTATTTTTTTTAAATATGACGCATCAAAAGATATTTAAAAAAGAATTTATTAGTCACTCCACACCTGGCCTTCAATTCCTCAAAGAAAAATATGTGACGTTCCACTTTAATGTAAATGTTATCAGTGTGTGTACATAGGCAGAATCTGTTCCCTTTTACAGTGCTGCACAAGTTTTCTTTTGCATTTTGAATCAAATCTATGAGATGACTTTGTACTTTAACCACTTAAGGACCGCCGTATTGCCAATGTACGTCATTACAATGGTACCGGCAGGCACAAGCACGTACATGTATTTGCCTGCCTTGCAGCGGGTGGGGGGTCCCATCGGACCCCCTCCCGCTGGATACGGCGGTCCGTTTCACTGCAGGAGCGATCCGGGATGAGAGGATGGCCGTTGGTTTCTGGCCATCCCCTCTCGATCGCTCCTGGCCAATGAGAAGCTTCCTCCCACTGTGTATTGTATACATAGGAAGGAGGAAGTGATGTCATTCTCCTCGGGGCGGTCTTTTTGACCGGACTACGAGGAGAAGACAGAAAGTAAGTGTGCACCAACACTACACTGACATGTAGGTACACACAGGCACACAAACCCCCCCCCCCCCCCCCCGATCACCCCCAGTCACAGTGTCACTGATTGCAGTGATCATTTATTTACTGATCACTGCATTCAGTGTCAGTTGTAAAAGTAAAAACTGTCAGGGCAGTTAGTGTTAGGTCCAGGGTAGCCCCCTATCACCCCCTTTTGCCAGTGTCACTAAGCGATCGTTTTTCTGATCGCTGCATTAGTGTCACTAGTGCCGCTAGGTAGCTAGTTATTTTTTTAAGGTTCACCGCCAGGTTTTTATAGCGCTAGGTACCCCCATATACTACCCAATAATGGTTTTAACCCCCTGATTGCCCCTAGTTAACCCTTTCACCAGTGATCACCGTATAAGTGTTACGGGTGACTCTGGTTAGTTTGCTTTTTATAGCATCAGGGCACCCACCATTTATTACCCAATAAAGGTTTAACCCCCTGATCACCCGGCGGGTGATATCAATTAGGTTTTAGTGTCGGGTCTGCATCGCCCCAGGCAGCGCTAGGTTAGTGCCAGTACCGCTAACACCCACACGCAAAGCATAAACCTCCCTTAGTGGTATAGAATCTGAACAGATCAATGTCTGATCTGATCAGATCTATACTAGCATCCCCAGCAGTTTAGGGTTCCAAAACAACGCATTGTTAGCGGGATCAGCCCAGATACCTGCTGGCACCTGCGTTTTGCCCCTCTGCCCAGCCCACCCAAGTGCAGTATCGATCGATCACTGTCACTTACAAAACACTAAACGCATAACTGCAGCGATCGCAGAGTCAGGCCTGATCCCTGCGATCGCTAACAGTTTTTTTGGTAGCATTTTATATTTTAATCCGGAAGGCAGTGCTTGGATTTCGGGGTCCTGTACGTGGCTAGGCTCCCAAAAAGTCCCCCACATGTGGTATCATCGTACTCGGGACAAGCAGCAGAATTTATTTTGGGGTGTAATTTGACTTATGCCCATAGCATGTGTGAGCAATATATCATTTAGTGACAACTTTGTGCAAAAAAAAGAAAAAAAAAAAAAAAGAAAAATTGTAATATTCCTGCAACTTGTGGCAAAATATAAAATATTTCATGGACTCAACATGCCTCTCAGTAAATAGCTTGGGGTGTCTACTTTCCAAAATGGGGTCATTTGGGGGGTTTTGTGCTATTTTGGCATTTTATGGCCTTCGAAACTGTGATAGGTAGTGAGGAGTGAAATCAAAAATTTGCACCCTTAGAAATCCTGAAGGCAGTGATTGGTTTTCGGGGTGCCGTAAGCAGCTAGACTGCCAAAAAGTCCCACATATGTGGTATCCCCGTACTCAGGAGAAGCAGCAGAATATATTTTGGGGTGCAATTCCACATATTACTATGGCATGTGTGAGCAATATATCATTTAGTGACAACTTTTTGTAAACTTTTTTTTTTTTTTTTGTCATTATTCAATCACTTGGGACAAAAAAAATATTCAATGGGCTCAACATGCCTCTCCACAACTTCATTGGGGTGTCTACTTTCCAAAATGGGGTCATTTGGGGGGGGGGGGTTTGTACTGCCCTGCCATTTTAGCACCTCAAGAAATGAGATAGGCAGTCATAAATTTAAAAGCTGTGTAAATTCCAGAAAATGTAGTTTGTAGACACTATAACTTTTGCGCAAACCAATAAATATACGCTTATTGACTTTTTTTTTTTTTACTAAAGACATGTGGCTGAATAAATTTTGCCCTAAATGTATGACTAAAATTGAGTTTATTTGATTTTTCTTATAACAAAAAGTAGAAAATATCATTTTTTATTTTTTTTTTTCCTCAAAATTTTCGGTCTTTTTCCATTTATATCGCAAAAAATAAAAATCACACAAGCAATCAAATACCATCAAAAGAAAGCTCTATTTGTGGGAAGAAAAGGACGCAAATTTCGTTTGGGTACAACATTGCATGACCGCGCAATTACCAGTTAAAACAGTGCAGTGCGAAATTGTAAAAAGATGTCTGGTCCTTAGGCTGTTAATTGGTCCGGGGCTGAAGTGGTTAAAAACAATGCACTTCCTGTATATCTGATATCTCAACGGCTATTAAAAAGTCAGGCAGAATGATTGCGCCCTATACCGGCTTTCAATATTCGTTTAACTACTTGCCGTCCGCTCTATAGCCGAAAGACGGCTACAGCGCGGGCCTTAATTGCCAGGAGGGCGTTCATGGATGTCCTCCCCAAGCAAGCGGTGTCTGCGGGTCGCACACAGCATGCTCTGTGCTCAGAGTCTGAGACTTGGCTGATCACAGATCCGAGTAAGGGGTCAATCCCGGCTCCTTACCACATGATGGGGGATGTTTTAAAGTGTTACTAAACTCACAACAGTAAAATCCATCTTTATATGCAGTATAGCACGCTTGTTATACTCACTGGATTAATCCTCTGCATTGTGTAAAAAGGCTGTTTGATCCTGTCTTCTCTGGTTCTCCCCAACCCATCTCCTGATAGTACAGAGCCTTTTAGGCACTCTGCACATGCTCAGTCTGGTGCGTATTGCTAAAGGGTTTTTTTTTTTTTTTCTCTTGTTTGTACTTTTGGACTTTATTCTGATGGACTTGTTTACACACGATTGGATTATCCTCCATTGGGCATTTTGTTGTCAAAGTTTTGAAAGCATGTACAGCGAACATTTTGTCCGTTTTGAAAAAGCAACAACAATTGTCCAATGGAGCATACAGACGGTCGGATTGTCTAATTAAAACAAGTCCGTCCTTGTCAAAGTCTGATCATGTGTATAGACCTTTAAAATACACACCAAACTGAGCATGTTTAGAGTGCCCCCAAGGCTTTGTCTTAGCAGATGGATTGGGGACTGTGGAAGAAGGGGAGGATGAGAGAAGACAGGATCAATCAACCTTTTTAGACAATGCAGAGGATTAACCCCCTTCGGTTCCACAGTGAGTATAACAAGCATGCTTTTTACTGCATATACAGATTTTACTTTTGTGGGAATGTGGGTTTAGTAACGCTTATTTGAATTTTGTATGCTAGTTGGAATAGGTACATTTCTTAAAGTGGATGTAAACCCACTCTAATCCTTTCTAAACTACTGCAATATTGGTTATCTAGAAGGATATCCATGCCTCCTGCATGTATATGTATCTGTCAAATGTCTCCCCTCTGTCTGTTATGAGACCCGAAAAAACTGCAGATTTTGTGGGTGGGTCTGTTTTTCCAGGGCTCAGTGGGTGGAGTTGTGATATCAGTAGACTCCCCGCCCACCTCTACACTCCCCTTATCAACATGCATTTTCTCCTGTGTATTTCTTACACTGAACTTCTGCTATGATCACTAATATCCAGTCAAAACCCAGAAAAGTCCCCACATGACTTCAGCATACTAAATGATGCTGAGGTGTGGAACAGCCAATCCTTGCAGAGCAGCAGAAGAAAGGAGTGGGAGGGAATTAAAAAATAATGCAAGTCTCTTAGGCTAGTGCAGGACAAATCACCTGTCACTCACAGCAAGGGGGAGGATTTGACAAAATTTTTCTCTGTTTGTCAAGATTTATCTCGCTGAACAATAAGAGGATTGCTCAGAGCTGGATTAACTCTTTGTGGCAAGACTGGGCTCAAATGATAGGAAATCTTATACTCTACATTATGACATAAAAAAAAAGATGATTTTTTTTTTTTTTCGGGTTTACAACCACTTTAAGTGTTAAGGCTCATATACACTATGAAAATCGGGTGAACATTTTGGTCCAAAGTTTTTTTTCGTACAGTTTTTATTTATAGTGTGTACACAACTTTCTACAGCCACTTCAGACTTTTCATATGAAAATTCCCAATGGGACAAACTTCACGTACGGGAACAGAAATATATATATATATATATATATATTATTTTTATTAAATGTGCACTGTTTTCGTACAAGAAAAATCAGAAAAGACTGCGCATGATCAGAATGAACAAAAAAAAATAGAGGAACTGAGCCAGCAACTCTGTATTCCATATAGCGACATTATTATTAAAATATATATATATATATATATATATATTAGTGTGTGTGTGTTTATTTTTAACGGTTACATGAAGTGACAAGCAAAACTGACACCTTAGTCGTAGGCTGTTGCCGAAACGCGTCAGTAGTTTTGCTTGTCACTTTATGTAATCAACCATGAAAATTGCTATATGGACTACAGAGTTGCCGGCTCAATCCTTTTACTTGTTTGTGGTGTGTAAGAACACACTACTGAGCCTGAGCACCTGAAAGAGGATCTTGCAAATTGAACTGGGTGTTCCCCGTTGTGTGCACTGTCTTTCTTCAAACTGACCCGATGAACAAAAAAAGCCTTTTTGTTCATCGGTTCCAACTTGCTGTGAAACAGCGAGGGAAAATTGGACAATAGTTTGACCGAAATTTTTTTGGAGGATAGCATAGGGAAGGGTCAACACCAGGGTGAATTTAATTTTAAATCGAGTCTCTTTAGCTCACAATTTAAATCCCTATTTAAAAAAAAAAAGGCTTCAATTAAAGCGGAATTCCACACAGAAATGGAACTTTCGCTCTCTGGATTCCAAAAGCATTTTATTAAAATTTCATTAAAATCAAAAATTTTTTTTTTTTTTTTTTTTTGGATGACTGTGCCCGTTTAGAAGATTTCAACTCCCCTTTCTTCCCTGTAACAGTTGGATTTTGAAAATTTTGGGAAACAAGGATTGGTGATGAAGCGTCAGTGTGGACATCTATTTCCCATGATGACTCTTACCGGACTGAATTTGCCTTCCTAGGAGTAGATTTCCTCTCTTCCTGTTTCTTCCTCTGATTGTACAAGTCAGATGTTTGTAACTCGGGGGTACCTGTAAAGGTTTTTAATGAACATTCCCTACTCCTTGCAAAAAAAAAAAAAAAAAAAATTTTAAATAAAAAAAAAAAAAAAAAAGTCTGTATAACATTTTTTAACCTCCCCAGTATATCATTGTGTTTATAGCAGTAGCACTATAGGAAACCCAAGAAAAGGACCAGCATAACAATTATATTGTTTTAACCACTTCCCGACCAGCGCACACCAATGTACTTCGGCAGAATGGCATGGGCAGGCACATGGGCGTACCTGTACGTCCCTTTTAAATTTGCTGCCCTGCCATCGCAAGAGCAACCCCCCGTGAGTCCGGCCACGGGTTCCGCAGACTCTATTGCCGCGGGGATACCCACGATCGTCTCACGGGGCGGCTGAACTGGGAGATGCCGTTGTAGACAGCATCTCCCCATTCTGCCTAGCAACAAGTGACGCTGATCTCTGCTCCATGTGATTGGAGCAGAGATCAGTGTTCACTAAAAGAAAGCCCAGACCCCAACAGTTAGTAACACGCCCCAAGGAACACTTAACTCCTACACTGCCACTCACTGGTTAACCCCTTCACTGCCAGTGTCATTTACACAGGAATCACTGCATTTGTATAGCACTGATTGCTGTATAAATGACAATGGTCCCAAAAAATGTGTCAAAAAGTCTGATGTGTCTGCCTTAACCACTTTCAGACCGGACCAATTTGCTGGTCAAAGACCAGACCACTTTTTGCGATTTGGCACTGCGTCGCTTTAACTGACAATTGCGCGGTCGTGCGACGTGGCTCCCAAACAAAATTGACGTCTTTTTTTCCCCACAAATAGAGCTTTCTTTTGGTGGTATTTGATCACCCCTGCGGTTTTTATTTTTTGCGCTATAAACAAAAATAGAGCGACAATTTTGAAAAAAACGCATTATTTTTTTACTTTTTGTTATAATAAATATCCCCCAAAAATATATAAAAAAACATTTTTTTCCCTCAATTTAGGCCGATACGCATTCTTCTACATATTTTTGGTAAAAAAAATCGCAATAAGCGATTATTGATTGGTTTGCGCAAAAGTTATAGCGTTTACAAAATAGGGATAGTTTTATAGCATTTTTATTAATAATTTTTTTTATTATTTTTTATTTTTTTTTACTAGTAATGGCGGCGATCTGCGATTTTTTTTTTTTTTTATTGTGACTGCGACATTGTCGGGGACCCATCGGACATTTTTGACACATTTTTGGGACCATTGTCATTTATACAGTAATCACTGCTATATAAATGCAGTGATTCCTGTGTAAATGACACTGGCAGTGAAAGGGTTAACCAGTGGGTGGCAGTGTAGGGGTTAAGTGTTCCTAGGGGTGTGTTACTAACTGTGGGGGGGTTGGGCTTTCATTTAGTGTACACTGATCTCTGCTCCAATCACATGGAGCAGAGATCAGCGTCACTAGTTGCTAGGCAGAATGGGAAAATGTTGTTTATACAGCATTTCCTCCATTCGGCCGCTCCGTGAGACGCTCGTGGGGATGCCCGCGGCGATCGGGTCCCGCGACCGGACTCACGGGGGTCCCGACCAGTGCGGGAGCGCGCCGCCACGGCAGCAACGAATATTGGACGTACATGTACGCCAATATGCCTGCCCGTGCCATGCTGTCGACGTACATCGTCGTGCGCTGGTCGGGAAGTGGTTAATGTCGCAGTCGCAATAAAAATCGCTGTTCGCCGCCATTACTAGTAAAAAATAAAAAATGCCATAAAACTATCCCCTATTTTGTAAACGCTATAACTTTTGCGCAAACCAATCAATCGTGTTTTTTAACCAAAAAAAAAAAATGTAGAAGAATACGTATTGGCCTAAACTGAGGGGAAATTTTTTTTTTTTAATTTTTTTTTTTTTTTATATATTTTTGGGGGATATTTATTATAGTAAAAAATAATGCATGGTTTTTTGTTTTTTCAAAATTGTCGCTCTATTTTTGTTTATAGCGCAAAAAATAAAACCCGCAGGGATGATCAAATACCACCAAAAGAAAGCTCTACTTGTGGGGGGGAGCCAATTTTGGGAGCCACGTTGCACGACCGTGCAATTGTCAGTTAAAGCGACGCAGTGCCGAATCGCAAAAAGGGGCTAGGTCCTTTTTTTAGCTACAAAAACGAAAAAAAAAATAAAAAACACCCAAGCTCACAAAAACTGACATTCATGAGCTTCAGTGCCGAATCGCAAAAAGTGGTCTGGTCTTTGGTCACCAAAATGGTCCGGGGCTGAAGTGGTTAATGTGGTGGAGTTGTTCAGTAACCGTGAAAGATGATGATTTGCTGCCCGTAGGCCATGAAATGACGTGTGTATATACTCTCTGACTCCTTAATTTTTTATTTTTTTTTATTTTGTACAGGACTTGCTCTCGAGTGTTACAAGTGCAGCCAAACCACCGGAGGGTGTACAACCAAAGATACATGTGCTTCTGACAAGAATGCTTGTATAAAGGTTACCGCACAAGGTAGATACCATTATTTTTGACTTGCACAGCATCAACAAATTTGTACCATGCCTAATTAAAGCGACACTAAACCCTCCTATGCTTTACAATCAAGGAAGCTGCCATCTTGTGATCATTTGACACCAGGCATTCAGTGGCTTGACAGTTCCATTGAGAACACAAGCAACCATGACTGATATCATCTGTGGCTTGCCTCAAATGTAACTGTTTTTGAGAAATCATTAAAATCGATGGGTTTAGTTCTGCTTTAAGTTCCAACGTGTTTGTATGCAAATCCCTCATGTGCCATAATATAGAGAAACTGTATAATTTTTTCCAAAAAAAAGTGTACCTTTTTTATCTCCGAGGAAGTAAATGCTTAGAGACGTTCTCAGAATGAAGATGTCTCCGTCCTTCAAATCAACGCAGTTGAAGCCAATGAGGCTTATTTACTTAAGATTTAAACAGCATAGGTGACTAAATCACAAAATGTGGCACCAGAATAACCAATCCTTTTCGGAAAGTAAAACAAGTAAATGTATACTCCTATATCGGTGTTTCTCAACTCCAGTCCTTAAGGTGCCCCAAACGGGTCATGTTTTCAGGATTTCCCTCAGATAAAACAGCTGTGGCAATTACTAAGGCCCCCTTCACACTGGGGCGGTTGGTCCGTTGGCGGTAAAGCGTTGCTATTTTTAGCAGCGCTTTACTGCCGGATTTGACACACTGGAGCGGCTCTCCCCGGGGTGGTTTGCAGTGTGAAAGGGGTCTAAAGGCAGTGAAACTCCATATTTTATGGTCATAGTTTAGGATGCCTAACAAGCTCCTATAGGTGAGACTCCATTGTGTCCACACACTCTTGGACACTTTCTGCGAAACCACTTTTTGACTTGGGCAAGCTGCAAAACTCCATTTCACCAGCAGATATTGCAGTTCTGGCCAGCAGTAATGAAGGGACAAAGAGGAGCACATATAGGGGTTCACTTACTAAAACTGGAGAGTAAAAAAAATCTGGTGCAGCTCTGCATAGAAACCATTCGGCTTCCAGGTTTTATTGTGAAAGCCTAATTGAACAAGTTGACGTTAGGAGCCGATTGGTTACCATGTACAGCTGCACCAGATTTCGCACTCTTTGGTTTTAGTAAATGAACCCCATAGTCTTTAGTGTGCTTTCACACCACACCGCTGATAGCGGCGGCGGTAAAACGCCGCTATGTTTAGCGGCGTTTTACCGCCGGATTTGCGGCGCATTTCGGCCGCTAGCGGGGCGCTTTTACCCCCCGCTAGCGGCCGCGAAAGGGTTAAAACCGCCGGCAATACGCCGCAATAGCCGCTATGTTTAGCGGCGTTTTACCGCCGGATTTGCGGCGCATTTCGGCCGCTAGCGGGGCGCTTTTACCCCCCGCTAGCGGCCGCGAAAGGGTTAAAACCGCCGGCAATACGCCGCAATAGCGGCGTTTTGCCGGCGGCAATACATCGCTACCCCATTGATTTCAATGGGCAGCAGCGGTGGAGGAGCGGTAAACACACCGCTCCTTCACCGCTCCAAAGAAGCTGCTGGCAGGACTTTTTTCTGACGTCCTGCCAGCGCACCGCTGTAGTGTGAAAGCCCTCAGGGCTTTCACACTACAGACAATGGTGCAGCTTCTTTAGGGCGTTTTTCAGGCGCTATTTCTAACGCTATAGCGCCTGAAAAACGCCCTGGTGTGAAAGGGGTCTAAGTGTAGGTACCGTATATACTCGAGTATAAGCCGAGATTTTCAGCCTCTTTTTTGAGGCTGAAAGTGCCCCCCTCGGCTTATACTCGAGTCATCGCTGTCTGACTGCCCGATCAGCGTGTCGAGCAGACAGACAGCGGCCATTCTATGATTCAAAAGCCGCGCCTCCGGCTCCGCCTTCGCCTGTGATAGGCGGAACACTGAATTTCCCAGCAGCCTGTGTTCCGCCTATCACGGGCATCGTCTCATCCTCGTACTACGGACGAGGATGATACGACGTCCGTGATAGGCGGAACACAGGCTGCTGGGAAATTCAGTGTTCCGCCTATCACAGGCGAAGGAGGAGGCGCGGCTTTTGAATTTTACAATGGCCGCCGACGAAGAGGGCACGGGACGGAGGCACGGCACGGGACGGGACGGGACGGGACGGGACGAAGGCAAGGCACGACACGGGACGGAGGCTCGGGACAAAGGCTCGGGACACAGGTAGGCTGGACACACACACACACACACACACACACACACACACACACACACACACAGGGATGGATGGATGGATGGATGGAGACACACACACACAGGGATGGATGGATGGAGACACACACACACAGGGATGGATGGATGGATGGATGGAGACACACACACACAGGGATGGATGGATGGATGGACACACACACACACACAGGGATGGATGGATGGACACACAGGGATGGATGGACACACAGGGATGGACGGACACACAGGGATGGACGGACACACAGGGATGGACGGACACACACACAGGGATGGACAGGCATGTCTCACCCTCGGCTTATACACGAGTCAATAAGTTTGCCAGTTTTTTTGGGGGTAAATTGGGGGCCTCGGCTTATATTCGGGTCGGCCTATACTCGAGTATATACGGTAGTTAATAAAGTCCAAAAAAGTGTTAAAAGTGAAAAAATGCTAAAGTGAGGGAAAAATAGAATTGTGTAATAAAAAAAAAAAGTGTGTGTATGTATGTATATGTGTATATATATATATATATATATATATATATATATAATATTAGTTTTATATAATTTATTTTAAACATGATTGGACTATATAATTAGTCCAATGTAGTGAAAAATATAGATTTAAATGCACGGTCCCATGACAGGATCAGCAATACAAACTTTTTTTATAGGTGAAAACACAATAGTTCAGTGTAAAAATTTGGTGGTGACTTGAAAATGAAGAGGTGATCCAGTACAGTGCTCCGGAATTATCCCTGTGAAATGGACACCAACCAGAAAAGATGGCTGCCGTTACAGCAGCAAACACATGCTCAGTGTAGATCCGCCGTCTGTTGTGGGGAATGCTGTTCAGCAACTTGCACCATCCGGATGTAACTGTAATTAATAAATAAAGCTCACTGCAAAAACTATTTTACATTCCTTTTTTTTTTTTTTTTTTTTCTTGTTTTGTAGGTTCAATGACATATGGATGCGTTGCTTATAGTAGATGCAATCCACAGAATGTAATTGAGGATTTCGGTACGGGACAAAACGTTCAGTTCACCTGCTGCCAGAACTCGCTCTGCAACAAAGGCTTCACTGGAGTTCCTGCCTCCGGCCTTATCCTCTTCTTAGCTGCTGCTCTCCTCATGTTCTTTTCCTGATCATCTTCACTACTTGATGGCTTTCATTATCTCCACTAATTTATGCTGATTGGATTTAACTTTTTCCGTGTGGGAAACACTGTTATTAAAAAATCTGTTCATGCAAATATTTGATATTAGAGTTGTTGGCTCGCATTGCTCATCGGCGTCTTCGTTTTCTTGCCATGAAATCTTTGCTGTTAGGTTCCAAACTCCACCCATGAGGAAGCCTAACCTTCTGGGTCATTTTTTTTTTGTGGGGGGGGGGGGGGGGACATTTTTTTAAAAAAGGATTCACTCTTCCTACTAATACAAAAGTTTAAAATGTTTTGGCTGAATTTTTGGGTTTGAGTTTTGGCTTTTTTTTTTTTTTTTTTTTTTTTTTTTAATCCATAGTCAACTTTAAGGTGACCTTTTGTAGTCCCGTGATGTGTGGCCACAGCGGAGAGGAGTAATTTCCATGGTATTCGCTTAACAAACGGGGGGGGGGGAAAGTCATATCTACAGGGGAAATTCTTTTAGATCTTGACCACAATCTTTGCAACAGCTTTCCAACTTGTGGTTCGCTATGATGGAGTGCTTTTCTTCCTTTTTTTTTTTTTTTTTTCCCCCTTTTCCAGTGCACTATTTTTACAGCTCTGGCCTACATATTTTAAACAACAAAAATCCCCAAGCTTTAAAAAAATAAATAAATGTGGTGACATGTCTGCAGCCTCCAAGTTAGGATGACTATCAATAAAAACGGATTGCTTAAATTGCCATGTCAAATTTTGTTGTGAGTAGCAAATCCCTTAAAGTGCAACATACATACTTTTTATTTTTATTAATCATAATAAGCAGGCATGCATTACTAATTTCATATTGTACAGCTGTAATACTTTTTTAAGAGCTTCAGATTTCTATTTCGCTCAGTTGTCTCTCTCCTCGGCAGCAGATTTCTATATTGCTACTGACTACTTTTATCACTATATCATTTTACAAGCGGCTAGTGCAACTTGTAAGAGGAGGAGAGAAATTCGGCTGCATCCTAGAGAATGGCCAGGGAACTGTCAAGAGACGCTGTACTAGAAGCTCACAACATTTGCTGTGAAGTGGAGACATTCTCTAAATCTGGCCATACACCTATAGATTATCTGCAGATTTTCTATGGTTAGATCGGCCTTTCTCAACACAGAGGAACCCTTGAAATAGTTCTCCGGTCTCAGGGAACCCCCTGCTAAAAATTAGAAATCTGCAACTCATGATACATTAGTGTGGTGGTCATTGGGA
Source organism: Lithobates pipiens (assembly GCF_037356315.1). NCBI lineage: Eukaryota > Metazoa > Chordata > Amphibia > Anura > Ranidae > Lithobates > Lithobates pipiens. Next base: position 229,393,076 of record NW_027507686.1, on the reverse strand, counting down.
AGAATTACCTTCTTACAGAACGCTAAAAAGATCAATGGTGTCAGTGGGAACTTATTTAAGAAGCAGAAATTGCCCAATGCTGAAGGAACCCCTAGCAACCTCTGGAGGAACCCTAGAGTTCCATGGAACCCTGGTTGAGAATCAATGGGTTAGATGGAAAAAGTGTGAGATTCCTCCATCCATACAGTTTAGGGAACATTGATAAATCTGTTGCACTTTTTCCATCTAACCATAGAAAATCTGCAGATAATCTATAGGTGTATGGCCAGCTTAAGGTTGGGTTCACACCTAAGACGGATGCAGCTGACAGCAGGGCTCTGGTGTATCCCTGTTCTATGTTTCAGGGATGAATCGGCCTGGAATTCAAAAGGTGGTATGAAAATGTTAAACAAAACGAAATGTGTTCGGCCCTTTATTTTTTATTTTTTTTGTAAAGTTTTTACTGCTTTAAAATAATAAAGGAAAATGTATTAAAGTTGTTTTTGCATGCGTTTCAGTTTCTCATATATTGCTAATGTTTTTGGCCTTTTTTACAGATTGAGTTGCTATTTGTATAACTGCTGGATTGAATTTGTTATTGTTGTTGGTAATTTCTCTTACCTGTGATACAGCGCGCCCCACCCCCCAAGTTGTGGTTTTCCGGCTGGTGCGATTCTCACCCATCCCTGACATACTCTGTAATACCAAAAGTATTGGGACACCTGCCTTTAAACGCACATGAACCCTAATTGCATCCCAGCCTTAGTCAGTAGGGTTCAATATCGAGTTGGCCCACCCTTTGCAGCTAGAACAGCTTCAACAAGGCTGTCCACAAGGTTTAGGGGTGTGTTTATCAGCATGTTTGGCCATTCTTCCAGAAGTGCATATTTGAGGTCAGGCACTTGTGCAGACTAGAAGACCTGGCTCGCAGTCTTGGCTCCAATCTGGTTTAGTTCAGGACTCTGTGCAGGCCAGTCAAGTTCGTTCACCCATGTCTTTGTGGGCCTTGCTTTATACGCTTTTGTGCAGTCATGTTGGAACAGGAAGGGGCCATCCCCGAACTGTTCCCATTAAGTAGGGAGCATGAAATGGTCCAAAATGTCCTAGTATTCTGACGTGGAGCATCTCTTTGCCCCACACCCCTGACCATTCTTCCAGAAGCACATTTGTGACTAAAACTAAATTGAAATTTGACTTAAGAGTTCCCTTAAGGAGCTTAGTTCCCTTACTGGAACCAAGGGGCCACGCTAAACCCCTGAAAAACAACCCCACACGATAATCTGCCCCCCACCAAATGATTTGGGCCATACAAAGCAAGGTCCATAAAGACATGGTTGAGTGCATTTGGGGTAGGTGAACCTGATTGGCTGCACTGAGTCCTGACTTCAACCTGATGGAACACCTTTTTGGTATGAATTAGATCGGAGACTGCAAGCCAGGCCTTCTCATCCACAGTTGAGTTGAAGCTGTTAAATGCGCTTCTGGAAGAAAGACCAAACATTCCCATAGACACACTCCGAAACCTTGTGCACAGCCTTCCCAAAAAAGTTGAAGCTGTTATAGCTGCAAAGGGTGGGCCAACTCAATATTGAACCATACAAACTAAGACTGGGATGTCATTAAAGTTCATGTGCGTGTGAAGGTGGGTGTCCCAATTCTTTTGGTATTAGTGTCGCTTTCATGGTGGCCGCTCTATTCAGTAAAATGTTCTTTCCTCTGCCCTCCCCAGATAACCCCACAGCTGTGCTCTTTTATGGCATTGTGGGGGGTTATCACGAGCCACTGTACCTGTTACAGGCACTCATACAGAAGTATAGACTGTGCCCATCCTGCTCCATTCATAGAAGCTGTACTGCCATATTTTTTTTTTTTTTTTTTTTTTACCCCCCCCCCCCCCCTCCCTCTCTCTCTCTCATAATGAAAAGCATTGTATGAATGGAGGAACCTGATCTTTCATTCGTCCTCCATTCATAGAGTACTAATCTCTTCCCATAGTCGCGTGCCTATGACTAGTCTGCAGCACCAGCAGATCACAGCTGTAGGGGGTACTGGGGTGGTGGTGGTGGGTGGGGAGGCAAAAGAATGAACATTTCACCACAGAGCAGCCTCCAGCTTGAGGGACATTTCCCATTCAATGGAAGTGTCTGCCCCGTACTGCGCTGGCGCAGCACGGAGGACAAGGAGACACCGAAGATGAACAGTGCCTGCGCACTGAGTCCAGGTGCAAGCCCCACCATCCAAGTGGACATACGGTAGCACTTAGGAGGAGGGCCCCTCGTGGGCTCGCTTCGCTCACCACGCTTCGAGCACGCCCTCGCTTCGCTTGGCTAATTTTTTATTCTACCTCTATGTCCACTTGGATGGTGGGGCTTGAACCTGGACTCAGGGCGGACACTATCCAACGGGGGACAGTATTCGACACGTCACCGGCAATGTTTGTTAACAACATTGCTCAGCCCTGAAACACTAAAATAAAAAGAAACCTTGTATATTTATGTTTCTTCATCTGCAGATCAAAGGGATGAACAAATGTTCCTCTGTTTTAACCCCTTGATTTACTCTAATCAGCCTTTAATTAACTCCTTGTTCTCCTCCATTTAATTATCATTTTCCTGCTTTTTTTTTTTTTGTGAATATTTTTACACATTTCACGTTTTTGATTTTTAAATTTAAGCACTTTTTCAATTTATTTCATTTAACTTTTCAATGCTTTGTACCATTGCTGACAGCTGAAGTTACAACAAAACAGTTGCGGTAGGTATACGAGTACTAAAGAAAAAGGTGCTTTTACTCATTGTAAAAAAAAAAAAAAAAAACCCAACAATGGTATTAGTGCATCCCTAAATGTAAGTACTGTTCCTTGTGCTGATTAAATATAGTCAAATTTTTTTTTTTTTTTTTTTTTTTTTTTTTTTTAATAAAGGGGTTGTAAAACCTTGTAGGATGCATTAAGGTGAAAAAAACTTCTGATGCTGACTACCCCCCACCCCGAGAAAGCTTGCACATAGGAAGTGAAACAGCAGTTGGTGTGTGGTTTATTTTTTTTCTTTTATTTTTTTTTGGGGGGGGGGTTCCCCCCCCCCCCTACAGATCAGGAAGAAGAGATGAAGTCAAACGTGCCCTTGTGTGATTTCCCCCCCCCCCCCCCCCCAAGCCATAGAACTGGACATATGTCACATTGCCTTCATTCTTAAAATGTCTAGAGACTACAGCGAGGTTCTTGACATTAGTATTTGTAGGTGTGAAAATGCTTGTCTATTCTGGTTCTTAATGGGGGGGGGGGGGGGGATGTTACACTCCAAGTATTGTAACAAGAACACTGTACAAATTGTGTATACAGTATTTTATTTTTTTTGAGCTGCAATTAATAAAATCCTTTATATGATAGACCACACCAGAAGCCAAAAAGCTAACTGCAACTTTTTTTTTTTTTTTTTCCCTCTTCTTACAATATTTACACAATTTTAATCCCGTTTTGAAGGAACCTCTTTGAGTGAACCATCTTGTATTGTTTAACTTGGGACTGAAAATGGCTGGGAGAGAGGAATGGTCCTAGAGTAGGTGCTCTGCATACTGAAAAGTGGCAACTTTCCCTTTAAAATTTCTTTACGTGTAGATTCTTTCTAATAATGCTCCCTACATCTTTATACTCCTTAAAGAGGAAGTAAACCCCGATATTGCCGTTGGCAGCGGTATGCCCAGTGCACCTGCCCATGCACTGTAGACAGCGTCTTTTGTAAATATCTCCTAAACTGTGTAGGTTTAGGAGATATTTCTTGGACCTACAGGTAAGCCTTAATCTAGGCCTGTAGGTCAAAGTGGTTTGTAAGGGTTTACAACCTTTTTGAGGGGTGAGGGCCACTGAAGTGGTTTGGTAAACAGTTGTGGGCTACAATCAAAAGCAATTGTTCGGAATGTCATTATTTTATCTATTTTTTTCTATTTTTTTTTTTTTTTTTTTTACCTGTACCGCAGGTGCAGCACTGCGCACCTGTGGCTTTCCTGCAGGTTGGTTGCGCTTTGCCATAGACTTCTATTATATCTTGTAGGTGTTGTACACTTTCTGAAAGTGCACCAAACCCATAGGATATAATAGAAGTATATGGCTCAGTGCAACTAATCCACAGGAAAGCCAAAGGTGTGCTGCACCGCATTAGCGTGAAAACCCCTAATTACCCCCCTTTTTATTTATTTATTTATTATTATTTTTTTAAAGACCCCTTTCACACTGGGGGCATTTTGCAGGTGCTATATTGTTAAAAATAGCGCCTGCAATCCGCCCTCAAACAGCTGCACCAGTGTGAAGACCCCGAGGGCTTCCACACTGGAGCTTTGCACTGGCAGGGCGTCAGAGTCCTGCCAGCAGCTTCTTTGGAGCGGTGTGTTTACCGCTCCTCCACCAATGCTCCCCATTGAAATCAATGGGGCAGCACGGCTATACCGCCACTATTGCGGGTAGTTTTAACCTTTCGCGGCCGCTAGCGGGGGTTAAAAGTGTCCTGCTAGTGGCCGAAATGCGCCGCAAATCTGACGGTAAAGCGCCGCTAAAAATGGCGCCATTTTACCACCGACGCTATGGGTGGCACAGAGTGAAAGGGATCTAAAAGTGCTAATATGCCCATTTTAAAACTGTAATGTTTATTAAACTGTACTTTTTTTTTTTTAATCTTCCAGCCTCTGCTGGAATGGCTAGGCTGATACCAGGCGAAGAGCACTTGGTATCACTCCGACTGGGAAAGGAACCAATGTTAAAATGGGAAGCATCGGCTTATGCAGCTCCTGCCCCCTCTGTTGCCAGCTTCAGTTTTATGAACTCTGATACTGCGGGGCCTGTGATTTGCACTTGCCTACCTGTCATCTCAGAGCATGAGGGTGGCCCACATGGGTTGAGCACCCCTGCTTTAGAATATGTCATGAAAGTGACACCCCATCTGGAGTGCCTATGTTTTTTTTTTTTTTATTAGATGCAATTACTCACCTATTGATATGGGAATCACAAGAATGCTCTAATGCTGTCTGGAGAATCTCAAAATTATCCCAGATTCCCCCAGAGGTTCTCTCCCCAGTGAGTAGATTGCATACATGTTTTTTTCCACCTAAATGCGTTAATTTTCATTTTTCTACATTAAACCTCATTTGCCATGTAGTTGCCCACCCCATCATTCAGATCTTCTTGCAAGGTTTCCACATCCTGCAGAGAAGCTATTGCTCTGCTTAGCTTAGTTTCGTCTGCAACTACTGAGATCATTTATGAATAAATTTAAATCGGATTGGTCCCAGGACAGAACCCTGGGGGTCCCCACTTTCCACAGGTTAAACTTATCCTATTTACCAAATATTTACCTATTTACCAAAATCAGAGAAAACTGTTGGATCACCGCACCAAACAGTAAGTCATCAATATAGCGGTTGTACCACAGAATGGTGCTCTGGAAAGGATTACACTCAGAGAAAAGAAAACTCTCCTTGAACATGTACAGATTCACCAATGAGGGCAAACATATTGCCTCACATAGACGCACCTTATAAAATTGCAAAAAGTACACAAAACAAAAATACAAGAAAATCAATAACTACCAGAAGAAAAGCTTGCAGCCTCTAAATCATAGCAGCTATATTTAAAATGATGTTTCTTAATTGCCAAAATGATGCAAGGACTGTACGTCCAGTGTAACCCAAGTATACGTATTCTCCCAAACAAGATCTCATGCGAGACAAAACCATCTTGGCATCCCTATTGTAGCCTGATAATCGCCCAACAAGGCTGGAGATGGTAATCCACACATTCACTGAGTGGCTCCAATGATGAACCTATCCCGGCTACAATAGGTCTACATTCTGGTTAATTTTAACACTTGTGCATCTTTGGAAGATGGTGGCATACTGGTGTCACTGGAGTTTGGACAAAAGGGTATTCCTCCAACCCTTTACTGATGACCCCAATAACTTCCCCCTAACTAAAAAGATCATTCAGAAGGTATTTAAACTTTTGTATATTGAAATAAATACAGAAATTTCAGCAGAATATTCATTTTAATAATATTACACCTCCCAAACCTGGAGTGGAACCCTCTCTGCCATCTCTCCAAAAGAACTCACACTTCATGTAACATTGGTGGAAAATTGAGATTGTATGTATGCGAAAGGTTTGCTGGGATAAAAGTTCCCAGGTATTTCAAAGCTTGATATGACCATTTAAATTTATAACTTGCCTTCAGTGTTCCTAATATGTTGTTAGATATCCCAACTCCCATTGCTTCCAATTTTGATAAGATCTGTATGTGCGTTATAATTAATCTAAATTAGTCAAATTAAAAAATATACACATGTATATTTTTTTAAACTACTAATTTCGATAAATTATAACGCACATACAGATCCAACTACTTTTAGCTGATCTCCTTGCATTGCAACTCTGCATTAGTCAGTGGTAAATGTGGTATACACTATATACAATCACCCAACACTAGTTAGTTTCCACAATCCATGACTTAACTTCACAGTTCACATAAATACGTTTTAAATTCAAACTGTAGCACTGACGTAAGTAACTTTTTTTTTACACAGTAGCGTGACAATCCCTCCCCCTCCGGTCTAACTAATCACTCTCACCTTATGGCATGGATCCCTGTGCAAACAGGTGGTCATGCAAGCGGGTATCAAAAGGGTTAACATGGACCATAAACTTCTCTCACGTCTCCTTAGATCTCAGCAAGGATGCCAGGTCATGGGTAGAAAGAAAAGATCTAAGCGCTCACCACTTAAGTATAAGATTTAATTTTTGTGTTCAAACACAAACTCAAATAAAGATGATTAAAAACAAAGACTGTAAAGCCGACAATCGTGTTAGTTCCGTAGGGCAGCAGCGGGTGACGTCATGCATAGCTCCTTCCCCATACGCGTTACGTTCAATCAGAACTTCGGCATCACTGGACTCCTCCCCCTTCCCTTCATTAGCAGACAGAGGTACTTGGGGAAGGGGGGAGGAGTCCAGTGACATTGATGTCCGTGACGTCACCGGGTATCCGACGGAACTCCCTGAAGACCCGGAAGCCGGTGGAGAGGTGAGTACCGATCAAAAGAATTTTGATCGATCAAAAAAATGATATTAAAATATATATATATATATATACACACTGTGTGTCCAGTAAAATGGTCAGCAAGTGCTTAAAAAAAGGGTGGACTCGAGGGTGCACTGCGCCCTGAGCCCACCCAGTTGTGTGACAATAGCGAACTAATATTCGTTATTGTTTACCTGATTCTCCTTACAGCTCCTCCCCCGTACGCGTTACGTTCAATCAGAACTTCAACGTCACCGGACTCCTCCCCTCCCTTCGTTGGCAGACGGAGGCACTTGGGGAATCAGGGAGGAGTTCAGTGACGTTGATGTCTGTGACATCACCGGATCTCCGACGGAACTCCCTAAAGTTACCCAGAAGCCGCCGGAGAAGTGAGAACCGATCAAAAGAATTTTGATCGATCAAAAAAAGTATCGATTAATAGAGGAATTAATCTTTAATTTCCACAGCCCATATATAATATATATAAAATCACACAGTGAACTCTGAATCTGGAGTCCTGCTGTACTCCTAAGATAGAGATGTTTCTTGGGTGGAAAGAAAAGAACTTTCAGGATATGTACTTGCAATTCCTGTTCTGCAATAATGCATGTTTCCAGCCAAGCATGGAAAAATTGCATTAAATAGAAACCTATTGGAAATATGAGATCTCCCTAGGCTGGCTTGCAGACAGTGAAGTGTCAGTATGTCTGATCTATAGACTAACTCCAGGTCAATGACTAATAGCATGGGTCCAAGTGTATGGCCTTTTAAAAAGGTCACAATGACAGCTGACATATTTCTTCTGTGACGGAATTACATTTATAACCATGCAGGCTCTTTGCAACAGGCTCACCTGTAAAAGAGGTCCATCAGGAGATTTGCAGATAAGCTCGATTTTCTTCTGTACAAAATCATAGGTTTCCTTGGTGTTTAAAGGAAATTGGACACAAAGGATAAGATCATGAACTACACTTGCCCTCAAGAAAATAGTGGCCTGTATATTAATGTTGCATACCACGGGTGACAATGTAAAACCTAGATAGAAGACCAAAATTGCTAGATCTTTAATGTTTTTTTATTTTTTTGGGCAAATGGTAAGAATTATTTGTCAAATCAAACTAAAAGTTTATTTTAGTAATGTTTTGCGTGTTTAGGATTGTGCTGTTTGGGTTCAACTTTAAGCCCTTGTACACACAGTCGGAGATTCTGCCAACCAAATCCGTTGGATTTTGTCCGACGGATTGTGTCCGAAACTGTTGCATACACACGGTCGGACCAAGTTGTCGGAAAATCCAATCGTTCAGAACGTGATGACGTTATTTCGTTACGACGGGACTACGTTCACGCTAGTAGCCAATAGCTTTGGTGTAGGAATTTGATCTGAGCATGCATGGCACTTTGTTCGATCGGAATTCTCTACACATGATCAGAGTATGTCCGATTGGACCAGTTTTTCGGAAAATATTTCCAACAAGTTGGAAAATTGGGTCCGACGGATATTCCGACGGAATCAGTCCGATGCATACCACACACAGTCGGATTATCCGACAACACGGCCCGATAGGACACTATCCGACGGATTCTCCGACCGTGTGTACAAGGGCTTAGTCTGATTCTTTGGTTGCCCATCTGCCAAGGAAAATAAAAAACAGCATTTTAGCTTGCACATGATTGGATGATAAAATCAGCAGAGCTTCCACTCATTTCAGCTCTACCCCTTGGTAGTGCAGTCACTCTAAATATAAGTGTACTTGCAGTGCAAAGTGGACTTACCTTTCATAAATAACGCCCATAGTGAAGGAAGATTTCTGCAGCATATTTGGCAAATACAAAATCACAGTATAAACAGTATCTGACAAAAGTGAGTACACCCCTCACAAATCTGTTTTTAACCCTTTCTCGGGCGCTAGCGGGGGTAAAAAGCACTTGTCCACAGAGAAACGCCGGAGCTCTGTCTGAGTGACCATCAGATTCTTGGTCACCTCCCTGACTGCTCCCTGAAGGCCCTTCTCCCCTGATTGCTCAGTTTTGGCAGGCGGCTCGCTCTAGGAAGAGTCCTGGTGGTTTCAAACTTCTTCCATTTACAGATGAGGCCACTGTGCTCATTGGGACTTTTAATTCTGCAGAATTTTTCTGTACCCTTCCCCAGATCTGTGCCTCAATACAATCCTGTCTTGGAGGTCTACAGACAATTCCTTGGTCTTCATGGCTTGGTTTGGGCTCTGACATGCACTGTTAAATGTGTGTGCCTTTCCAAATGTCCAATGAACTGAGTTTACCACAGGTGGACACCAAAAAAGCATTGTAAACACAGATTATGATGCTCAGTGACAGTTATGAATGAACAGAGTGATCACTGACTCTGCATTTGGAAAAGGAAGGAGCTGGTAAATTACATATTTACCGGCTTCTTCCTCCACCCTTCATCCTGACATATCAAGGACAGAGGGGGAGGAAGACCACGGAGGGGGACCGGAGGAGCACAGAGGGGGACACCAGAGTAGCACGGAGGGGGACCGGATTGGACCGGGGCTGGGGAAAAAAAATAACAATAAATAAAAATTAAATATTGAAAAGGTTAAAATTGTAAAAATAATAAAAAATAAAATAAAAAACACACTGACACCATCTACTCCCCCAAAGAAAAATGTTTTAAAAAATAATTAAAAAAATAAATTGTAAAACATAAAATTGTAAAAAAAACAAAAACAAAGAAAAACGAAGTCACAGTCCACGTGTCATCAGTGCTGCTTATTAGTGCCACTGTCACATGACAGCAAAGCAAAGTATCTGTAATCGGTATTGGTGAGTACTTGAAAAGTATCAGTACTTGTACTCTGTCCTAAAATAGTGGTATCAGGACAACCATAATAGCGACATCAGGAGATCACTGGAGTAGCGTGTGTCTCCTACTTTGGCTTCCAGCTTCTTGGTACGGTATATGCACAGTTATGTTGATCTAAGCTGGACCAATGTAACTATGTTGAAAAATGCCACACCTGGAATTCTTCTTCAGCCCTGGTTCACACTGGTGCGATTTGAAATCGGTGGCAATTTCCGGCAATGGCACCGCCCTAATCGGTGTGATTTGCGGCACTGCGCCAATTTCAAAAACTAATTTCTGTACTACTTTTTGCGATTTCAGCTTGCGATTTCCAGAGAGAGAGAGTGACCAGTTGTGTGCCTTGAGGGAGGTGAAATCATAATTGCTTACCACATCACCACAGGATACAAATAACACAACCATCCTATTTGTATAGTTTTTGCTTATGCAATCATTTAGGCAGCAATCCCCCACAGAGTCTCTTTTTGATTAGCAGGAGGCCAAAGAAGGTCTGCCCTTTAAGAGGTTAAGAAAGAGAACAAAGTGTATTTTATGGATTTGGTTTGTTACTTGTCTGGTTTGACAACACAAAGTTTCTAAGGAAGAACAGTTACCGCGCATTCACTGATGTGACAGCAGACCTCCCGCACACTGCTGGAAGAGATCAGAGGCTCCAGTATCAATGTAAGTGAATATTAAATAATATAAATGCTCTTTCTGTGTTCTAGTAATCATTGCAGTGCTATAATGACACGGGACATTGTAAAACTTTTTTAGTCTTTAGGCCTTAAAATGGGGTACCCCCTAAAAAAATAAAAGTCAGCAGCTACAAATACTGGAGCTGCTGACTTTTGATTATCGAACACTTACCTGTCGCAGGGTCCAGCGATGCGGGGGAACGAATCGCAGTCACCTGGGACACATGACAGGTCCCAGGTGACTGTGCGGTGTGGGGGAAGTGATGTCACCAGCCCGGGCAAGGAAGAAGGCAGACTACGAGGGACCCTCTAGCAACAGCTATTTAGAGGTGAGTAAAAAAGAATTTTTTTTTTTTTTTTTAAGAATTTTAAACAATTTTTTATTTTTTGGTGGCAACAGCACTTTAAGTCCCTTTTAAATGTATAAGGCCGCCCTTCTAATGATCACCTAGGGTATGCATAGCCCCCAACTGTCCCTGATTTGGAGCAATGTAACTCTGTCCCTCTTTCCTCCTCATTTGTCCTTCATTTTGGTCTGATCTATATAGTTGTATATAAAATGCACTTTTTATCTTTCAAAAAGTGTTTCCCAGCGCTAAACATTTCTTCCAAATTCTAAATTGCTGCATTTGTACATTTTAAAAGCCAAAATAAAGGAATGGTAGTGGTAAAAAAAAAAAGCCCTTGTGGATTTAATTAACCTTTTTTGGGTTAATTTTCCTTTAAGGGGGTGGGGAAGGGGGCGTGTCCCGTGCCTACATACATTTGCTGGTAGGTGTCCCTCATTTCCATCTCAAAATGTTGGGAGGTACGCCTGTGGATTCTTGCCAAATTTCTGACTGTGAACTCAAAACATTTTGAGATACAAGCCCCATACACACGGTCGGATTTTCAGACGGAAAATGTGCGATTTGCTCATGTTGTCGGAAAATCCGACCGTGCGTGGGCTCCATTGGATTTTTTCCATCAGATTTTTTGACGCACAAAGTTTGAGAGCAGGATCTAAAATTTTCTGACAACAAAATCCGATCGCATAAATTCCAATCGTGTGTAGACAATTCCGACGGACAAAGTGCCACGCATGCTCAAAATCAACTAAGAGATGAAAGCTATTGGCTACTGGCCTGTTTATAGTCCCGACGTACGTGTTTGATGACACCTCGTTCAGAACGATCGGATTTTCCAACAACTTTGTTTCCCTCTTGGCTCCCTGCCCGTCCACTGATAACTGATATTTGCATACCCCCAACTTTAAACTGTGAAAAATAAATTAGGGACACACTAATGCAAAAACAACCTGTGGCACGCAAATGTGCCACAGCAAATACTGGCTGTGACTACATTGTTTTGAATGTTGGGCATGGTTTAAAGAGATATGCCCTGCTTCTGTGGATAATGCCCTAGGGCAGGGGAGTCGAGAACAACCCACCATCAGTAGGATGGAAAAATGCTTTGGCCTCCATGGGATGGAAAAATGCTCCAGTGTGAGCAGGAGAGGACATTAGGGGTTATTTACTAAAGAAAAAAACATTTTGCACTGAAAGTGCACTTGGAAATAACATCACTGTAGATATGAGGGGGAAATGCAAGGAAAATAAAAAAACAACATTTTAGCTTGCACATGATTGGATGATAAAATCAGCAGAGCTTCCACTCATTTCAGATCTACCCCTTAGATTTAGAGAGACTGCACTTTCCAAGTGCACTTGCAGTGCAAAGTGGATTTGCCTTTCGGAAATAACCCCCATTGTAGCCACATTAGTTGGAGGAAAAGTGCCTTGGAAATGCCCCACTGACCATGGTCAGTGTGTTAAAGAAAGACCAAATCACTAGTTGAGGTGGTTTAATGGTGAATATATATATATATATATATATATAGCAAGGGTAAAAGACTTCCCTACTCACCTGCAGGGGCACAAACACTGATTAGAGGTCTGTCCTTTTACAGGCACCATTCCAGTACCCAGCATTGGGACATGGGGTGGTTCTACAGGACCCTGGGAATAAGGTCAGTCCCGTAGAAGCTTGAAAAATTGGGAGGAATGTCAGTATTTGATAAATGTTGCATTTATACACCACCTAGGATAATAAGGTGGGCAAGAACTCCTACATTTCCCAGATGGGAACAGACCTGGAGATTTTTGCAGGGAGATCTCATTGTTGACTTGTTCAAGACATATACAGTAAGAAGCTAGAAGAGGTTAAAACACTAACATCACTGTTGTCACCGTAGAGCAACCTTTCTCAACCTTTCCAACACAGAAGAACCCTTGAAATATTTCTCCGGTCTCGGGGAACCCCTGCTAAAAATTAGAACTCTACAACTCATGATACATTAGTGTGATGGTCAATGGGAAGAATGGTCCTTACACTTGTGGTCATTGGGAAGAATTACCTCCTTATAGATAGCTAAAAAGATCAATGGTGTCGGTGGGAACTTATCTAAGATGCAGAAATTGCCCAATGCTGAAGGAACCCCTAGCAACCTCTGGAGGAACCCTAGTTGAGAATCTCTGCTGTAGACTGACCCTTCATCAGGGCCATGAATAAATTCCTAATGCACCTATTCTGGCTAATAATCGTCACCATGAGCGATCTGGTAAATATGATTTATTCTGCATATATTACAGGTTACAAAATGTATTTTTTGAAAATATCGCTGTCATCTGAGGTGAAATTTATACAAGTAGTATCTTTACATTTGTATAATTAAGTGTTCTTGTATAGCAAGACCACTTACTGTTATCTCACATATATATTATTATTATAGCCAAATTTACCACCCTAACTCCTCCCACAGCTTTTACACTACATAGACAGTAATATACTGAAACGTGCGGATTGTTCCCGATTGGTGTGCTATTACTTTGTGGAACATTTCGCCGAACGGTTCATGAAATATCGTCATTTTTGCAGCAAAATTTTTCCCATAGGAATGAATGGCAAAATGTTCAAAACTAGAGTGGGAGGTGACAAAAGCTGACAACCCCATGATCAGCCAAAACATTATGTCCACCCCATGATCAGCCAAAACATTTTGACCAGCCAAAACATTATGACCACCACATGATCAGCCAAAACATTATGACCAACACATCATCAGCCAAAACAGTATGTCCACAACATGATCAGCCAAATAATTTATGACCACCCCATTATCAGACAAAACATTATGACCACCCCATGAAAAAAATTTTTTTTTTTAAAAACGTTGAATAAAAAAGTAATAATTTTTGAAAAAAAAATCAATTTTCGAAAAAATAAAAAGTTATTTTTGAAAAAAAAAATGTTTTGAAAAAAAAAAATGTTGAAAAAAAATCATTGTTGGAAAGAAAATTATTTAAAAAAAAAACATTTTTGAAAAAATGTTCAGCTCTTTCAGCTAATGATGGGACTTCTTCAACTTTTTTACTACTATTTATACTTTTTAAAATATTAAGCTCTTCAACACTTTTCACAGTTACTCCAGCCACTCAAACCACACAAAAGTTACTCAAGCCACTCCACCCAGTTACTCCACCCACTCCAGTAGGTGGAGGCAACAACACTTCACACAATTTCCCCAGAAACTGTAGCTTTTCTAGTTTTATTATAACATATATATAGTAATATATATTCAATAAATGATTCCATCCAAAAGTGATTTGGATTCTCCATTTTTCCCAGTTTTGTTTCTGTCCACCTGAGAGTTTTGAGTGTTCTTTTATTGTTCTTGTTTTGTATGTTTCAGCTCCTACTGTTATTCTCCATAATATAAAATTAATGTAAAATCCAGAAGGGTGGGACCCCTCATAATAGGCACAGCAGGTGTACAGATCCAGGAACTCAGCACAGGGATGGTGAGAACCCCTCATAATGGGCACAGCAGGTGTGCAGTAGGGCTGCAACTAACGATTATTTTCATAATCGATTAGTTGGGCGATTAGCATTTCCATTAATCGGTTAATAACCTTTAAAAAAAAAAAAAAAAAAAAGTGGGTCAAATTGATGTTCATTTTCAACCACAGTGACGGGTAAATTTGGAAAAACGTGTCCCATAGGAAACCATGTGAATGAACTGTAGAGCATTTCTGCAAAAAGCACCAATAAACACATAGAGGTGAACCACGTTTACTAACATAATGGGGTAAAAAAAAACTAAAATTAGCCCTTTATAGTAGAAAACAGCAGATAATCACTACTGTAAGGGGTTAATTTTTTTACTGTAGAACAGTGAAAGTAATATTTACAGTAGTGATTATTTGCTCTTTTTGTACTATAAAGGGCTCATTTTAGTTTTTTTTTTTAACCCCATTATCTTACTGGCCGATTAAGTGATTATGAAAATAGTAATCGATTAATTTCATAATTGATTAGCTGTCAATTAATCGATTAGTTGTTTCAGCCCTAGTTTGCAGATCTGGGAATTCAGCACAGGGATGGTGGGAACCTCTTATATTGGGCACAGCGGGTGTACAGACCCGGGAACTCAGCACAGGGATGGTGGGAACCCCTCATAATGGGCACAGCAGGTGTGCAGATCCAGGAACTCAGCATATGGATGGTGGGAACTCCTCATAATGGGCATAGCAGGTGTGCAGATCCAGGAACACAGCACAGGGATGGTACGAACACCTCATTATGGGCACAGCAGGTGTGCAAATCCAGGAACACAGCACAGGGATGGTGGGAACTCCTAATAATGGGCACAGCAGGTGTGCAGATCCAGGAACACAGCACAGGGATGGTACGAACCCCTCATTATGGGCACAGCAGGTGTGCAAATCCAGGAACACAGCACAGGGATGGTACGAACCCCTCATTATGGGCACAGCAGGTGTGCAGATCCAGGAACACAGCACAGGGATGGTGGGAACTCCAAATAATGGGCACAGCAGATGTGCAGATCCAGGAACTCAGTATATGGATGGTGGGAATCCTTCATTATGGGCACAGCAGGTGTGCAGATCCAGGAACACAGCACAGGGATGGTGGGAACCCCTCATAATGGGCACAGCAGGTGTGCAGATCCAGGAACTCAGTATATGGATGGTGGGAATCCTTCATTATGGGCACAGCAGGTGTGCAGATCCAGGAACACAGCACAGGGATGGTGGGAACCCCTCATAATGGGCACAGCAGGTGTGCAGATCCAGGAACACAGCACAGGGATGGTGCGAACCCCTCATTATGGGCACAGCAGGTGTGCAGATTCAGGAACACAGCACAGGGATGGTGCGAACCCCTCATTATGGGCACAGCAGGTGTGCAAATCCAGGAACACAGGGATGGTGCGAACCCCTCATTATGGGCACAGCAGGTGTGCAGATTCAGGAACACAGCACAGGGATGGTACAAACCCCTCATTATGGGCACAGCAGGTGTGCAAATCCAGGAACACAGCACAGGGATGGTGGGAACTCCTAATAATTGACACAGCAGGTGTGCAGATCCAGGAACTCAGCATATGGATGGTGGGAACCCTTCATTATGGGCACAGCAGGTGTGCAGATCCAGGAACACAGCACAGGGATGGTGCAAACCCCTCATTATGGGCACAGCAGGTGTGCAGATCCAGGAACACAGCACAGGGATGGTGCGAACCCCTCATTATGAGCACAGCACAAGGATGGTGGGAACCCCTCATTATGGGCACAGCAGTTGTGCAGATCAAGGAACTAGGCACAGAGATCTAATCAACAGAGTTCCACAAGGACATAAGGCCTAATTCACACTAGCATAGCAATCTGGGCCGTTTTGTGCAGCCATGCGCAGGCAGCCACCTGCACAGGTCTCCACGTGCATCCCATAGTCTACACCCATCCGGGTCTGAGACATGGTTCAGAATGCAGTCTGTGTTCTGATCTGCCTACTGCACCCAACTGTCCCTGATTTCAAGGGACTGTCCCTCATTTGGAGCAATGTCCCGCTGTCCTCTATATAGTCTTGTATAAAATGTGTAAAGTGTAAAGCCAAACAGTTTTTTTTAACTTGTAGATAAAGTAGGGAAGGGGAAATTTCCCTTCACTTCCTGTCCCAAACATACAGAGTGAGAGGAAATCTGTAACGTGAGAGAAATTGTTTTACATACATTTCAATCAATACAGGCAGTGATGGGTTAAAGTGGTAATAAACTAAAAAACAAAAAAATGTAATATATAGCAGTTTACCAATCATTAAGCCTTGTACACACGGTCAGAGAAT
Organism: Lithobates pipiens; assembly: GCF_037356315.1. Taxonomy (NCBI): domain Eukaryota; kingdom Metazoa; phylum Chordata; class Amphibia; order Anura; family Ranidae; genus Lithobates; species Lithobates pipiens. The sequence goes on along the minus strand of NW_027507686.1, from coordinate 229,376,331 downwards.
CCGTCGGAATGTGTCCTATCGGACCGTGTTGTCGGATAATCCGACTGTGTGTGGTATGCATCGGACTGATTCCGTCGGAATATCCGTCGGACCCAATTTTCCAACTTGTTGGAAATATTTTCCGACCAACTGGTTCGATCGGACATACTCCGATCATGTGTAGCCTACTCCGACGGACAAGGTGCCACGCATGCTCACATTCAAATTCCGACACGGAAGCGCTCGTTCAGGTAAAACTACTGCTCGTAAGCGATATAGCACATTCGTCACGCTGCAATGTTAAAAAATCTTTCATCAAGCGCATTCTCTTGTTCTTTACAATGCTGCAAGAATGAACTTCTTTTGATGCTCATAGTCACACACACTTCTCCCGAACGGATTTCATTACTCTTTTTTAACCATTTCAGCAATACAATTTTAGTTTGCGTCACATCTACACAATTGTAGATTTTGTTTATTCTTTTTTGTATGTTTTTTTATTTTTAATTCCTAAAAATCTCCTTTAAAGATAGTTTGCTCATTTCTCCTTTTTTTGGGGAGTTTTTTGTGTGTAAACTTACCACAACAACATTATTTTATTTTTTAGCTTTGTTTTTTCTTTTTTAATCTACAGGAGGTTGTTTGGTGTTGGTACCCCTTGTTATTCATTTCTTTGTATTTTTGAAATGTACCTGCCTGCTCACAAATAAACTGGCCTTTTGGAAGGAAAACACATACGCAAGTATTTCTTCAAACAAAAAAAAACATTATTTTGGTCGCAATAAACAAAAAAGAGGAACGCAGCGCTGGAGAAACTTGTTACTTTGGTGCAGCCTTTGGCCCCCAGGGCAGACATGAACAAATTAGAATAAGAAAAATTGGTGGCCTGAGGAGTACATATATCAGGGAGAGAAGTCTGGTCCCGAAGTCCTAGAGAACAGGAAATTCAGATGCCATTTCTGTCCCCAGGATGTGGATCTTCAAGAGGCTGCATCTTCTGGCAGACCAGACTCAACCCAGGCCATCACTCACTCGTCTTCCTTGGGCACTTCCCTCCAGGCATCCTTCGAGGCTGTGGCTGGGCTCCTGTAGTTGGTACAGGAGGAGGAGGGCGTTGGTCGACCTCCTGGCTGCCACTTGCTACAGCCTTCCCCCAACTGAGGTCTTCCTGTGTATGAAAATGGGACATAGTTTTCGTTTTTTGATCATCAATAACACCATTTTGTGCTCCTGGCTTTTGAGAATTGAATGTTACCAAATAGAACAGACTATCATTCTGAGCCCATCATTTTTCATTCTCGTCCCAATCATTTTTCATCACTACTGTCTCTTGAGATGTAAACCACTTTGCTAAATCACAACTTACTGATCAATAAGAACATCTAGTTAACATCAATAAATGTACCACAAGAAATATGTTCAACAATGCAATACCTGTCTCAAGCTGGGCCCCACCACATGTTGCTGCCTGGAAGGCCCAGGTTGGACGTTGGAAGCCTCAGCTTGGGGTGAAGGATGCCTTGAATGGAGAGTGGTGGCCTGGGTACCCCCTGGTCTGCCAGAAAATGCAGCCTGTCAAAGTAAACCGGCATCTGTATCTCCTGCTCTCAAGGACTCCAGGTGCTTCTTTCTCTCCCTGAAATATGTAATCTTCATGGCCCCAATTTTCCTATTCAGATAGGCCATGTCTGCCGTGGGGACCATGATCCGCACCAAAGAAAGCAGTTTCTCCAGCGCTGCCTTCCTCTTTGTTATGTCGGCATAAAACTTGTTGTGGAACTGCCACAGGCAGGGCATCTCCTTGTACAGTTCTAGGAATAGCCCCATAAAATTTACATTTTGGAATGGATCCATATTGTCTGCAAGACACGACACAAGACAAACCCTAAAATACTAATAATGCCATTAAAAACCCTCCTAATCTTGTCCCAACATCGGCCTATATAGAAGCAGTCTAGTCTAGTGAAGCACCAAGTTAAAAACGTTACCTTCGTTTGCACGTTCGTCACGTCCGCGCCTCACTCTCTTCTCAGATCGTACGGACGATACACGCGTGTTGTGTTTTATATACAGTGCGCATGCGTGAAACTCCGCCCGCCCCTGACGTTCTTTCTAGACGATTCCCCGCCCCTTCGCTTCCGGCGCAGTGGGGAGAGCACATGGCGGAGAGAACGCAGGTGCGCACTAATAATAGTTCCACTAATGAGGAGGAGGGTGAGGAAAGCCCGGAGCCTGAAACGTCCCGATCCAGGAAGACAATATTTAAGGCCTCAAATATGTCTTTTGGAGAGATGTTGGAGATGGTGGACATATTGAACAGGACCGACTATGATGGGAAGTATGGACCTTACCCAAACCCAAATATCAGAAAGGCCAAGATCATGAATAAAGTTGTGAAGAGTCTTCATAAGAATTTTGGGGTACACCGATCCAAGGATCAACTGAGAAAACGCTGGTCAGACCTAAAACTGAGGGAGCACAAGCAGTACCTAAGGATCAAGCGTGTTCTTAAAAAAAGTAAGTAGTTGTCGTGTGCTCATATGATTATTATTGCTTGCATACATGCTCCATGTGCTTTGAGTTCATGTTGTGCATTTTAAAATAGCCACTTTCAAGTTCATGGTTTCATTCGTTCGTAAGAAACATCGTTCTGCAGGGAAGTATTCCAGCTTAACAAAGTGTACCCAATAATGTTCTCACCTTGTAACTCGGCCCAAAAACACAATTGTACAACACTTCCAAGCAATGTTTCAGATTCCTATTTCTGCCCTCTGTGTGCTAATTTTTCTTTGTTTACATTCTGATAGGGGAGAGAAGACTTGGCAAGTATGAGGACACCAGGGACCACACCCCTCCCAAAGAAGGGCAACTTGGAAAAGCAGAAACAGAGGAGCAGGAGGAGGAAGGAGAGATCGTGGAGGTTGGACAAATTGTCACCACAACAGGTGAGTGTTGGAGAACACAGCGTCCGGTAAGCTCAGCAATGTATGTCACCCTGTTTTTATTACATGGTGTGTTTTTTTGCTTTGTTTTGTAGGTGATGTGGAAGAAGATTCCCGTTTTACCAGTGAAAATGCCCAGATCTTGATCGGGAGATAATGGGGTGCAATCGTGATTTGGAAATTATCCAACAAAACATCAATGATGTTAAAAATAAAATGAAGAACATCATTGATGTTTTGGGGAGAGTGTGAAACAACAAAAACTAGATAGGGTATAATTTTTGCAATTTTAAAAACAAAATGTTGTATTTATCGAAATTCAAAATTTGGAAGATGCACAGAGTGTGTAAACATGCGCTATCTCCCTTCATGGGGGATCAATGTACGTGTTTTGTGGAAAGTGGCTGAGATGAAGGGGTTGCAGCCCCAAAGCATGTACATTGATCCCCCATGATGGGAGATAGCACATGTTGACACACTGTGTGCATCTTCCAAATTTGTATTTTTCAGGGGTCACACCCCATGTGATGAAGGCAATATCAGCCCAGTTTGTACATACTCATGTCTGATCTTGTCTTCACTTTTCAAAGTTGAACTTTGTAAGTTCCTGTGTTCAGTATTTTATGGTTTGATACATTCCTGTTTACACAAAAACAACAAGGAAACTAAATTCTGATTAAACTCTGTTTTGGATACACACAATCTCTTTGTTTGTTGTATAAACCTTTTTCAAATGCACATGTGAATGTGCTTGTATTAAAAAGTTTAATTATCAACAATGTGTGGCTTCCTTTTTCATTGCGCATAAAATCTATTTGTAGTCAAATTTAAGTTTGTGCTGAGGAGTGCGATTTACTAAAGGCAACTCCACTTTGCACTCCAAGTGCAGTTTCAGGTGTACTTTTGCAGTGCACTTGTAGTGCATAGTGGATGTGCCTTTAGTAAAAAACACCCACAGTGAGGTGTAAATTTTGTCAATCATGCCATTTTCCTGCCATGGTGCTGAAAATGAGCACGATTTTGGGCAGTAATGCACTACATACATTAGTTACAAAAAGAAGGTGTGTGTGTAGCAGACCCACAACATAATAAGATTATCTGAAGAAGAGACTGTCCCCTCATCTCGCTCTGAACTTGGGTTTGCACTGTTGGTGAAAAAGGCACAACTTAAAAAAAAATGGCAAAGTGTGAGGCCACAGTCTGCCATTCCTGTGGTGTTGAAGGACACTGTGTAGTGAAACAAGAACAAAAATTTGTAATTTGCCAAATCAACATTGCAAGCAGATTAGACACCCACATTTTTGGACAAAATTCTTAAAACATTTTGGGAACTGAGTATTTAAAGCCTAAAGTATAAGGTCCCCTTATGAGAGGCATCACCCCCCCCCCCCCCCCCATATGATGGGCCCTTGCTAAAAAATGAGGGGGGATGTTTAGGACAGGTAACCCTCTGCACTTGATTGAGAGCTGAATGCCTAAATAATGTGTGATACTTTGTGAAGCCCCTCCTTAGTTACACTATTGGCAGCCCACCGGACAGGTAAGAAGTGTCATAATAACAAAATGAAAACAAAATGGAAGAACATTTTGACATTCTGCTATTACATAGCAAGAAAATTAATGTGTTAAAAAAAATGGCATTTGAATGTATTGAGGCAGGCCCTTACACTGCATGCTTTGGTGAATTTGTCCATAAATGTGAGCATCAAAAACGTAGGTATAGTGTGTATTGGGTTTGGTCAAGTCATCAGATAGAGGATTGCTATCAGCTGAGCTAGCACTTGGGGGGGGGGGGGGGGTTACTAATGAGTTTGGCACAACCCCAAAAATTAAAAAAAGGTCACTCTGCATGAATTGAAGCACACACATCACATTTGTAGAGATTTTAGGGGGTGTTTAGGGGAAAGCAATACTATGGAGCTGCCAAAAGACATTGGTAAGTGACTAGACTTTAGTTTTATGGGCCAAGAAGAGCATAGTGGGGAAGTTAGTGAGGCAAATCTGCATGAGGACAAAGGGGCAGAGTATATGAATTAGAGCATATTGCAATGATGGTAATTAGGGAATGAGGAAAGAAATGCAAGACATTAGCAATCATGAAATACATAGAATGTGATGTTAAAGGATAAAACTTACCTTCATATAGTCCTTCTGCAGGACCTGAATGATGGCAGAACAGGTCTCTGGAATAATGATCCCCAGAGCCTGGGGGGAGATGCCTGTAGAGAACTTGAGGTCCTGAAGGCTTCTCCCTGTCGCCAAGTAGCGCAACGTGGCGATGAGCCTCTGCTCCGGAGGGATGGCTTGCCGCATGCAGGTATCCTGCCTGCTGATATATGGGGTCAGCAAAGCCAGCAGACGGTGAAAAACGGGTCCGTCATCCGGAGATAATTCCTGAAATGATCAGGATTATTCTTGCGGATCTCACGGAGCAAAGGCATGTGCGAGAACTGGTCACGCTGGCGCAACCAATTCTTGGTCCACAAACGCCTCCCCTCCCTGTTCATGGACCGGGCTTGTGTCAAAGTAAGAACCCCAACACGAAGCCCCTGCACAGCACAAACTGTACAACGAGTACGTAGACGAAACATGGTTTGAAAACGGTCGGCTCGTCAGAACGGACACCAGAAAGCACCGATAAACAGCAAGGCCTGAAAGAATGACCTGAATAGCAGAAGCAAGCAGACAATAAAAAATGCCTTTCAAAGTGTACTATACCAAGATATAGTCCACAATGAGAAACAAATACTTAAAGACTGCCCGCACTGATTATCAGATACGCAAAGACAAGCACAAACCGAAGAGCAGTAGCGATCTGAATCACTAATGTGAAAAGTGCAAATCGTCTCTCCCCAAACCTCTACTAACACCCAATAGACACGAGATCAGCAGAAGGAGCCCAAAGGGTGCCGGACGTGGTGCTGAACTTCCCTTTTCTAGTCCTGCCGTACACGGCTTACGTCACCGTGTTCTTGGCAACCGCAAAATCAGACAACTTGGTCCGACGGATTTGGTTGGCAGAATGTCCGACCGTGTGTACAAGGGCTTAAAGTGATTGTAACGCTATTTTTTAAAATGATCTTTTAATAACAAACATGTTATACTTACTGTACCTGCTCTGTGTAATGGTTTTGCACAGAGGAGCCTCAATTTGCCTCTTCTGGGGTCCCCATCTGGCACCCTGTGCCACTTCCTATGCTGACATTGAAGCAGACGCAATCCTAAGGCATGCTGTTTGCGTCCATTGACACACACAGTGTGCTCGACCCTGCCCCCCTGCCCTCTCTTCAATGGATTTGATTGACAGCAGTAAGAGCCAATTAGGGGGGGGGGGGAAGCAAAGCCACTAGTCTTGGGCACAATGCTGGATCAAGTTCAGGCTCGGGTAAGTATTTGAGGGTGGGGGGGTTTGATAGTAGAAGGTTTATTACCTCAATGCAGAACTTCCTTGCTGAAAGTAGAACTCCACTGCATCTGAGCACCACAGGTCAAGAATGTTATTTAATTCACGTTTAATATTCAAAGCAAACACATTCCATCCATGCTTTATTTTGCTGAGAAATCACTTTGAAAAACACCCCCACCATACAGACTTATTGACCAGATCACCAGGTGAAAATAAAGGAAAAAAAGGCCTAAAAATTAAAACTAATGCAGCCAGCACACTAAGACTTTGTAAGCTAAAATGTATTACATTTTTGGGTTTAATACTGCTTTAAGGCCTGGTTCACACTAGAGTCATTTCACATGGGACTTGAGTTGCACAGAAATTCCCTTTTATTTTTTTCAATGGTGTCTATTCTACTTTAGTGCAATTCCAGTGCAATTTCGGCCTCATGCAAACCTTATCAAAGTTACATCCAAGTAGCACTACATAAATGCACTGAAAGTCAGATTAAAATCATCTTGCAGCAGTGTGAACCGAACACCACCCAAAAGGAGAAGTTTGGCTCTTCCGCCTCCTTTACATTTGCCACTTTATAAAAAAAAATTGGGTGCGGGGGGGGGGGCAGGCTCCCCCACTTTCTTATTTATTTTACCTTTTATTTTTTATTTTTACACTGTTTTAAAAAAAAAAAGTGTCACTTTTATTCCTATTACAAGAAACGTAAAAACATCCCTTGTAATAGAAAAAAAGCATAATAGGACCTCTTAAATATGAGATCTGGGGTCAAGAAGTAACATAAAAATTTTTTTTGGTAATTTAATAAAAAATTAAAAGAAAAATGTCACTTTAAGAGCTATGGGGGGAAGTGACGTTCTGACGTCGCTTCCACTCTGCAATGACATGGAGACGGGTGGGGGCCATCTTCCACTTAATTTCTGTACCTATACGGCGGCTCACGCAGTTGTGGGCGGGCACGTGCCACTGGCAGTGCACTTTCGCTCCCGCTGCATGCTGCGGGAGCGTGCCTGTGGGTCGAGCGGACTCGATGTCCGCCGGTAACCCGCGATCGCCTAGTACAGAGGCAGAACGGGGATCTGCCAGTGTAAACAAGCAGATCCCCATTCTGACAGTGAACATGTCACAGATCTTCTATTCCCAGTGATCGGGAACAGTGATCTCTGTCATGACCCAGTGAGCCCATCCCCCTACAGTTAGAACACACCCAGGGAACACACTTAACCCCTTGATCGCCCCCTAGTGTCAACCCCCTTCCCTGCCAGTGTTATTTTTACATCGATCAGTGCATTTTTATAGCACTGATCAATGTAATATTGTCACTGGTCCCCAAAAAGTGTCATATGGGGTCAGATTTGTCCGCCACAATATTGCAGTCCTGCTAATAATCGCAGATCGCCGCCATTACTAGTAAAAACAATAAAAATAAATAAAAGTCCCTACATTTATCTCATAGTTTGTAGATGTGCAAACCAATCAATATACGCCTATTGCAATTTTTTTTTACCAAAAATATGTAGAAGAATATATATCGGGCCAAACTGATGAATAAATGTGTTTTTTTTTATATTTTTTTGGATACGTATTATAGCAAAAAGTAAAAAAAAATAAAAAAAATTTCAGAATTGTCGCTCTTTGTTTACAGCGCAAAAAATATAAACGGCAGAGGTGATAAAAAAATAAAGGGATGTGAATTTTGTTTGGGTACAACGTTGCACAACCGCGCAAATGTCAGTTAACAGGATGCAGTGCCGTATCGGAAAAAATAGCCTGCCCATTAAGGGGGAAAAACCTTCTGGTCCTTAAGTGGTTAATTTCTCTTTTCTCAAAATAATAATAAAAAAAAATAAAATGAAATAAACCGCACATTTAAAAATCCAATCACTATACAAACATGTTAAAATTGTGCCTTTTTTTTCTTTGCAAACAGAGGTATGCCATATAATAATCTATTTCCTTCTATGTGATGATTTATTGTCAGCAGTATGACACATGAGGATCTGGCCCTCCCTCAGTGCCCAGTTCACACATCAGAACTTCAAGATGTTATCTTCAGCCTTACAAGGAAATCAAGTGACAAACATCACAACATGTAAGTGAAAGTTAACTCATTAGCTGCATTCTTCAGATATAACACCATAGTTGCTGGCTTTCCTTAAAGTGGAGTCCCACCCCAAAAAAAATACAAAATAAATAACGTGCTTAAAAAAATAAAAAATAAAACATTTGGAGAAATTTTTTTATTTCTTTTTACTCACCTCTAAATGCCTGTTGCTAGGGAGTAACTCGTAGTCTGCCTCCTTTGGTGCCTGGGCTCCTGACATCACTTCCCTCGGCGCAGGAAGGGAGATCACCTCTCCCCCTCCCTCTAGGCGATCATTTGGGACACGTGACAGGTCCAGATGATTGCGCGGCCAGTCACGGCGCATGGCTCGTGCATGCACAGTGGGTTCCTGGCTGTGCCCACAGCTAAAATGCCGGCGCCACCCAGCGGAGGGGGAGAAGAGCGGGGCTTCGATCCCCCGCATCGCTGGACCCTGGGACAGGTAAGTGTCCGATTATTAAAAGTCAGCAGCTGCAGTATTTGTAGCTGCTGACTTTTAATTTTTTTTTTGTGGAAACTCGGCTTTAACTTTCACCCTGGAAAATATTCCTGTTTTTGAGTTCTGTTCCATTGTGGAATGCAAACTCCACTTTATTGCAGGATAGGGCTAGGTAGGCATATTTTTTTTTTTTATAAGTTTTATTTCATTCTTTAGCAGAGCACATTACCCTTCGCTCACACCTATGTGTTTTTTTTTTTACTGCGTTTTGCAGTTTTCTAAAACGCACTACAGTCCATTGAACTTGGTTTCCTATGGTACACGTTAACATCTATGCATTTTTAGAAAGGGTCGGGGACTAGCATATTGTGTTTTGCATGTGACAGACTTCATTGGACCTGCACCAAAAAATGCAAGTGTTGCGTTTTTGATGCATTTTTACATGCTTTTTGAGTTTTTTTCCTTCTCTTTAACAGTGTATAGCTGGTTGCTAAGGAAGCCGGCCATTGCATCCTTAACAACAGACGAGTTCCCTGCTGACAACCGAATGTAAAATCCAGAATTTCCGGCACCGCTCCAAAGTGATCACCTCTCCTAAGAACAGCTGTCTCCACAATCAGGCAGGGTGCTGGCTCTGTTTGCAACAGAGATAATGGAAAAATAGAACACTGGATAGCCACACTCCAAAAAAGTTCACCTTTATTAAAGAATGAATATCAAAGCATCACAGGGCAATACAGACTAACTAGACAGCTGCTGACACATTTCACACCAGATATGGTGATTAGTCATAGCTTTGGGGGGGGGGGGGGGGCAGGCAAAGCACCTTGTCCCCATGCTGATGGGGACAAAGGCCTCATTCACATGGAGGGGTGGGATCTGGGGGCTTACAGATTCCAATAAGCCCCGCACCCGCAGACCCCCACAACCACAGCCCAAGGTTGTGGGGGATCTGCGGATGTAAAAGTGAATAAAGACAGTATGAGAGTTTTTGACAATTCCTTTATTAAAAAAACAAAACAAAAAAAACAATGTCCCTGGATGTAGATCCATCGTCAATCATGACAGCTGCTGCACCACACCACCAGACCCAAAAAAATCCTGCAGTCTGTCTGCTCTGCTGTGTGATATTTCTTAAATTGGTAAGGGGCAGGGCCACCTGGTGCAACAACACCCTGTGACATCATCGACCGTTGCATGCTGGGCCGCCGATGTCACAGGGGGTCACCACGCCATTTTTTTTTTTTTTTACATTTTGGCATGGGGTTCCCCTCCAAATCTACACCAGACCCTAAAGACCTGGTATAGATTTGGGGGGGGACCCCTTGTCGTTTATTTCCCCGTTTTTTTTCTTTTGGCGGCAGTACAGCAATGCAAAAGCCAGGGGTCTCCAAACTTTCTAAACAAAAGGGTCAGTTTACTGTCCTTCAGCCTTTGGGGGGGCCAAATTGTGGCCATTGGGAGTACAAAATGTCCCAGCATCAGTGGGAGTAAGCAATCCGCCAGTAGGAGAAATTGCACCACATCATTAGTGTCATTAAGAGGAATTATGCCCCATTGTTGGTGTCGTTGGAAGGGATAGTGCCCCATCATTGGTGTCACAGGGAGGAATTGTACCCCATCATTGGTATTGGTAGTAATTGTGCCCCATCGTTGGTGTCATTAGGAGGAATTGTGCCCTTCACTGGTGTAGTGCAGTTTGGCTTAAGATAAAGGACCTTATTTAAAAAAAAAAAAATTTACATGGGGGGGCCTAGAGTGACCCCTAAAGTATAGGCGAAGCAAAGAGAGAAAGAGGGGACAGAGTGGAGAGAAAAAAAAAGTGCTGAGGGAATGGGACAGCGGGGATAAGTGTTGGGGGAAGAACGGGGGAGACTGGAGTCCACCGGTGGGCTTAAAAGCACGAACGCTAGTTTTACAAGACTGAACACTTCCGGCTCATTCTTGATTCTGAGGATGCGTGGGATGACTGACTTGTGTACACACGATCGGAAAGTCCACAACAAACATTTGTTGGTGAAAAATTGGAGAACCTGCTAACCAACATTTATTATGGGAAAGTCCGACAACAAATGTTCGATGGAGCATACACACGGTCAGACTTTCAGCAAACAAGCTCACATTCAGCATTTGTTATCAGAAAATCTGATTGTGTGTACTACGTGCGACAGAACTCCTTCTCTTCTTAACAAGGGTAATGGTGTTCAAAAGTTCACAGAGATAGCTGGGTATAATGTTACAGATAAAAGACAGAGTGTATAGGACGTTAGGACTGGTGGATTTCTGTCAGGATCAAGATGTTTTTTTTTTTTTTTGCCACTTACCAGATATAACACAATGCTTTCAAATATTTAACAGACCAAAATGGAGCAAATATGTTATTTTGTTAGGGTTCACATATATTTTAATACAGAATGGAGCCCTAAGCAAGGTAACAGCTAATAAGTGAGCTGGAAGAAAGGGTGGGGGAAGGTCTGGTTCTCTTGATGAGAACCCGTGACAGCTCCCACAGTTCTGTTAACCCGTCACTGAACTGGAAGACCGGAAGATTATGGTGACAGGGTAGGGGCATCGTAGGAGGAAGATTTCATCAACAAGAAGAGAAATTATCACAAGATGCACCTCCTACTGACTGTAAGCTTGTCCCTCCATTTTTGGATATTTTATTGTGGCTGCCCTTAAGCTTTAAAACCATAACACCACTATATATTTTTTGAAAGTTGGGGACCTATAGAATGAAATGATGGCAGATGCAATTTTTAAGCTGCACAATATTTGAGCAACTGTCTACCAAATCTAAATTTAAGTAAAATTACACTAAAATTAATTTTAGTGCACTCAAATGCAAATTAAAAACGTTCTTGGCAAAAGAAAAAAAAGGATACGGTGCTGTGTAAATGTTTTACTCACTTAGACCCATAGTGCCTCCTCTGCACTTAACCCAAGTGGATCAAGGAGAGTGAATCCCAGATCTGCTGATAACCCCCCCTCTGTACTCAACCCAAGTGGAGTGGGAGCAGAGAGTTTCAGATCTGTTGATAACCCCCTAATGCCCCCTCTGTACTCAGCCCAAGTGGACTGGGGGCAGAGAGTACCAGATCTGCTGAGAACCCCCTAATGCCCCCTCTGTACTCAACCCAAGTGGACTGGGGGCAGAGAGTCCCAGATCTGCTGATAACCCCCTAATGCCCCCTCTGTACTCAACACAAGTGGATTGGGGACGGAGAGTCTCAGATCTTCTGTTCATCCCCTAATGTGTCCTCTGTACTCGACCCAAGTGCACTAGGGACAGTGTCTCCCAAATATGCTCTTTACCTTCTAATGTCCCATCTAATACTCAACTCAAATGGACTGGGGACAGAGAGTCCCAGGTCTGCTATTCACCCCATAATGCCTCTTTTGTATTCAACCCAAGTGAATTGGGGACAGAGAATCCCAGATCTACTTTTCATCCCCTTATGCCCCCTGTGTATGCAACTCAAATGGACTGGGGACAGAAAGTCCCAGATCTAAAGTTCTCCTAATGCCTCCCCTGTACTCAAGCCAAGTGGACTGGGGACAGAGAGTCCCAGATTTGGTGTTCACACCCAATGTCCCCTCTAGACTTAACCAAAGAGGATTAGGGACAGAGAGTCCCTGATCTACTGTTCATCCCCAATGCCCACTCTGTACTCAACCCTAGTGAACTGGAGACAGAGGGTTCCAGACCTCCTCCTCACCCAACTACTACCAAATGGAAATTAACAACTCTGAACCCAGAATGCATTACGAAGGTGATCAATAAATAGGCTAAAGGCTTTTTCTGTTGGGTCTATTCTCCCAGTTAAAACAAATAAGCCTGTGGTGGAAGGGCTAAGATGGCTTCTGTAGAAGTGGTCAGCCTATTATTTCATTTTAGGAAGACTGAGCTTTTAAAAAGAAGCAGTCATATGAAACTAGACACAACGCTGGTGACACCACAAGTTCCATTCATATCATAAAAGCTGTTTTATCAGAAGCCCCCCGATACTTAATTCGCTGTCGGGATTTTTATATGACGCAGACTAGGATATTTGTAAAGGATACAAAAGGTTTTTTTTCACATATATTCTGGTCCTTGCCTTTCTCCAGTACTATAAGTCATTACATTGGTTTTGAGATTTATGAGGCTGGGTTCCTCATCATCTCCGGTTAAGTTGCCAAAACTTTCAGACAAAGATGAGTTATGTTTATTAATCATAAGTTAATTACATACAACAAATGGCTTTTATAAGGACAATAATAATTACCTTTGTGGCAATCAAAAATTTTCCACACTAACGAGGAAGTGTTTCGTTTTATACTAGTGCTGTTTAGTGCTTAAGGAAAAGCACCCTCGTTAGTGTTGGAAAATGATTACTCATAAGACCCGAATGTAGGAAGGAGAGGAAATCACAAGGGTCAGCAAAGCCATTGGTCCTCTGCCATGTCATTATGTACTGCCTGTAGTCCAGCTGTTCAATTCCATCGTTGTATTCAGAGACTGTAGACATTCAGACTTGTGTAATAAGGGAAAAAGGAATGTGTAGCTAATGTATCCCCATTTACAGATTCCACTACGGCCGCTCTAAGTGTATTTCGTTTTTATGAAACCCTGCACTTTGCATATCTTTGCACTGAAATATTTAAAAGAACAATTCAATAAATTGCTGCATGAATACAGTGACTTGAAAAAGTATTCACACCTCTTGAAATTTTCCACATTTTGTGATATTACAACAAAAAACATAAATGTATTTTATTAGGATTTTATGTGATAGACCAACACAAAGTAACACATAATTGTGAAGTGGACGGAAAATGAGAAATGGTTTTCCAAATTTTTTTACAAATAAATATGTGAAAAGTGTGGCGTGCAAGTATTCAGCCCCCTTTACTCTGATACCCGTATCTAAAATCTAGTGGAACCAATTGCCTTCAGAAGTCACCTAATTAGTAAATAGAGTCCACTTGTATGTAATTTAATCTTAGTATAAATACAGCTGTTCTGTGAAGCCGTCCGAGGTTTGTTAGAGAACATTAGTGAACAAACAACATCATGAAGGCCAAGGAACACACCAAACAGGTCAGGGATAATGTTTTGGAGAAGTTTAAAGCAGGGTTAGGTTATAAAAAAATATCCCAAGCTTTGAACATCTCACAGAGCTCTGTTCAATCCATCATCCGAAAATGGAAAGAGTATGGCACAACTGCAAACCTTTTAAGACATGGCCATCCACCTAAAGTGACAAGCTGGGCAAGGAGAGCATTAATCAAAGAAGCAGACAAGAGGCCCATGGTAACTCTGGAGGAGCTGCAGAGATCCACAGCTCAGGTTGGAGAATCTGTCCACAGGACAACTATTAATCCTGTACTCCACAAATCTGGCCTTTATGGAAGAGTGGGGAGAAGAGAGCCATTATTGAAAGAAAGCCATAAGAACTCCCGTTTGCAGTTTGCGATAAGCCACAAAGCAGACATGTGGAAGAATTGCTCTGGTCAGATGAGACTAAAATTAAAATTTTTGGCCTAAAAGTAAAAAAAAGCTGTGTGTGGCAGAAAACTAACACTACACATCACCTGTGAATACACCATCCCCACCATGACATGGTGGTGACAGCATCATGTTGTGCAGATGCTTTTCTTCAGCAGGAACAGGGAAGCTGGTCAGAGTTGATGGGAAGTTGGATGGAGCCAAATAAAGGGCAATCTTAGGCCGCGTACACACGAGAGGACTGTCCGTCCAACTTAGTCCGCTGAAACGTGTTTCAGCGGACAGTCCGCTCGTGTGTGGGCTTCAGCGGACTTTTTCAGCGGACAGTCTGGCGGACTAAGTCTTTCGGAATTTCCGTAATATTGTCCGTCCAACTTTGGTTTCAGCGGACAGTCCGTTCGTGAGTAGGCAAGTTGGACGGACTAAGTATGGCGCATGCTCAGAAAGGATTTACACGGCCGAAGGTTGCATTGCAGTGTATTGGACGTCGTATTTCTAGTCCCATCGTACGTGCTGTACACGTCATCGCGCAAGCTTTCAGCGGACTGTCTGTTCATCGTGTGTGGTCAAGTCCGTGCATTCAAAAGTAGGACGGACCGTCTGTCGGATTGTCTGATGGACTTAGTTGGGCAGACAGTCCGCCCGTGTGTACGCGGCCTTAGAAGAAAACCTGTAAGAGTCTGCAAAACACTTGAGATCGGGGCGGAGGTTCACCTTCCGGCAAGACAACGACCCTAAACATACAACCAGAGCTTCAATGGAATGGTTTATATCAAAGCATATCCATGTGTTAGGCCGCGTACACACGCGCGGACTGTTCGCCCAACTTTGTCCGTCCAACAGTTTCGGCAAACAGTCCGCTCAAACTTAGCATGGACGGACATGGCCACACACGACGGACGAACAGTTTGCTGAAACCGTGCGCGATGACGTGAACGGCACGTACGACGGGACGAAAAATACGACGTCCTATACACTGCATTATAGCTTTCGGCGTGAAAATCCTTTCTGAGCATGCGCGCAACTTTGTTTGACGAACAAGCCTACACACGGGCGGACTGTTCGCTCAAACAAGGTTTCAGCGGACAGTTTTTCGGAATTTCCGAAAAACCTTGTCCATCCAACTGTCCGCTGAAACTGTCCACTGAAAGCCCACACACGAGCGGACTGTCCGCCCAAACACTGTTCAGCGGACAAAGTTGGGCGAACAGTCCGCCCGTGTGTACGCGGCCTTAGAATGGCCCAGTCAAAGTCCAGACCTAAATCCAATTGAGAATCCGGGCAAAACTTGTAAATTGCTGTGCACAGAAACTCTCCATCCATTCTGACAGAGCTTAAGCTATTTTGCAAAGAACAATGGGCAAAATATTCACTCTCTAGATGTGCAAAGATGGTAGAGACATCCCCAAAAAGACTTGCAGCTGTAATTGCAGTGAAAGGGGGTTCTACAAAGTATTGACTCAGGGGGGCGCCATACAAATGCACCCCACACTTTTCACATATTTGTAAAAAAAATTAAAAACCATTTATCATTTTCCTTCCACTTCACAATTACTGTATGTGCCACTTTGTGTTGGTCTATCACATAAAATCCCAATAAAATACATTTGCGTTTTTGGTTGTAACATGACAAAATGTGCAAAATTTTCAATGGGTACGAATACTTTTTCAAGGCACTGTACATTCTTAATGAAAGGGCATTTAGGAGAAACCTGAGAACTATAACCCCCCCCAAATAAAAAATAATATATGCACACAATTTTCCTATTCCACCAGTAAAGTCCCACCAAGCTGCAGTGCTCTTAAATTCAGAGCAGAGTTGTCACTCTCATGTAAAGAAAAATGTGAAATGTTATTGCGCTGTTAGATTTAAAAAGAAGCAGCTGGCAACAACAATCGGATGTGATTGTAGATAACAAATACAGTGCAAAATTTTGCACGCTATAAATAGACAGTGAAACATAGAATGAGGATAAATGCAATATGTGTAAAAAGCAAAAAAAATCCTCAAAAGTAAAAAGGTCCCATAAATAATGATGATCAAATATAAAAAGTTCATAATCCCTTCAAAACGGTAAGATAATCAATTTCTGTCTCTCATGTGAACATGGATAATAATCGAAAACAGTGAATCACCCAGGTGCACCTTCACCGTATAATGAAGAGTGGCTGCTTACCAAAGAGAATGGTCTCTAAATTATAAGAGCCTTAAGCACGGTGTGTGAAGACATCCCTTGAGATAAAGATCCTCAGCTCCTTTCCTTCCTTCCAATGAAGACTCTCTCAGGTGGTAATAGGTGGTCCACCCAGCATAGCATACATGGAAATAAATCAGAATTTTCCCATAGTGCGAAACTGTATATTGAATTTAATAAAACTAAAACTACCAATTACTCACAATATAGTAGTTAAAAATATGCATATATGCAGCATAAAGTAGTCCCGGGAATCGAACCAACCGCCTTGTGGATACAGTGGGCATGGTGACATCACGAATGTGGACTCCACTGATGCATTTCATCAGAGTTGACATCATCAGGAGCATGTCAATAATGTGGGCTGTGCCTCCTAGTAGTATGGTGGGACAAGAAAATGCTGCAGGGGTTGTGGATATCAATATTAGCACTAATAATGCACAAGCCAGTAGCTTGTCAGTCTTCATCTGGTCACAGACAATCCTGCTCACTGCAATCCCCAATATGAAACAATATAATATTTCCACTACGCAGCAGGAGAACCTGTCTAATCTGTTGCTACTTAGAGAACAGACTTAGGCTGGATTCACATTTATGCATTTTTAATGCTTTTTGCATATTGCAGATTTGCACTACAGAACGTGTTCCATAGGAAACCATGTTAAATGGACTGAAGTGCAAATCTGCAAAATGCAAAAAGCACTAAAACTGCATAGGTGTGAATCCAGCCCTTACATGCTTCATTTTTTTTTTTCGCTTAACCAGCGGGCTGAACGAAAAATAAGTGACTTGATTCCCCCATCCACACACTCGTGGATGGGGGATTCCTTCTCACTTGATGTATTCTGACAGCAGGTAGACTTCCCGCTATAAGAATACTCTGATCAGTGCTGATGGCTAGAGCCAGTGGCACTGATCGATCGGGAAAAGCCTAACAGGCTGATTGTATAGAAGTCAATTGCTAGATTCTGGCCAATACATGGATCGAAATTCGACTGCTCCCTGCTGAACCGGCGGAATTTTGATCCATGTATGGCCAGCTTTATTTTTGTTAGACCCTCGTAAGCTGTAACAGTGAGATCATATAACATATAGGCATCCAATCTTCAAGATCCGTGAATTGGAGGGTGACTTTAGTTGGCTTTAGCTATAATAGCAATAGATTTCTGTTCTGAATTTAGGCTTGCTTTTATTTTTTGTTTGCTGCTGTAATTAGCAGTCAGTTGGAGCCTGAGGCCATGAATTTTGTTACCATGTGTTTTATTTTATAATTAGGACTTGTTAGTGAAGTCTTTAATCTGTGCTTCGTGTAAAGAAATTGGCCATTACTTGACATTAAAGTGCATGTGTTTTTGCAAAGCAGAGCACTAACACAAGTTGCACAGGTACTCAGAATAGCAAACCAACAGAACACTCAAGGATGGAACTCTACTAGTCGATAACGGCATATGATTGGTGCAAGCTGAAGCATGCTACATCCAATGTGCTTTGATGAAAACACTGCCTGCATTTAGATCTACTCTCTACTGTAACATTTATTAATCATCCTGTTGAAAAAAAGAAGCTATCGACCTGACCCCTCCCTCCCAAAAAAAAGAAGAAAAAAAAGATCAGACATGCTTAACAAGATGTGGTTCTATTGGTTCCAGTTCAAGAGGATAGGAGCCTTCTGGTGGGACTAGCAGACCCAATACCCCATACCCCTTTACCCCCTACAAACACTACTTCACCCACCCCCCTCACACCCTGCTTCCCTAGGTCAACACCTTGTAGGCAGATGTAGGTT
This sequence comes from Lithobates pipiens, assembly GCF_037356315.1. Lineage (NCBI taxonomy): Eukaryota > Metazoa > Chordata > Amphibia > Anura > Ranidae > Lithobates > Lithobates pipiens. Next base: position 229,357,992 of record NW_027507686.1, on the reverse strand, counting down.
GTCCCCCCAACATGGGTGGTGCTGTTACATCTGCCTTGCAAGGAGAGTGGAGAGAAAGAAGAATATTTATTCCTCTTAAGAGTTCCGCACACCTAGGGTTGCCACCTCACCCCTTTAAAACCGAACACATATGAATAACACAGGTTCTGAGTATAATTTAATATGGATTTAATATGGATAAGACACCAAAGTGAGCTTAATCAGCCACAGAACCTTTGTAATTAACATGTTTTTGTTTTAAAAGGATGAGGTGGCAACCGTACGCATGCCCATCAGGTGGGCTGCTCTCCAGTTGGACACTTTCTGTGTGTGGTGAGGTTAGGGACAGGAACCCGTTTGACAGAAAGAGTGAACCTAGCATAGGAAAATTTCCAGTAGAGAAGGGACAGCATAGGGACAGTCGCAAACTTCTTGGGAAACATTTCCGATACCGTGCTTATTGCATCAGGGCTTGGTACTCACAGTAGGAGAGCGGTACACTATACAAGTATAAGGCGCAACGTTCTGGAGAATATATAAAGAAAACCCCTTCAGGCATATAAATAATATATATAGTAATAAAACATTCAATTCAAAAATAATATGTAAGAATAAAGTCCATAGTAATAGCAGAACTAGAGTCCAAATTCTGAGGGGAAGGGACTTCCATAAGCAGGGCTGCCTCCAATAGGAAATGAAACCAGAGTCCGAGATTTTACAGCAAAATCACAAAGTGGGGGCACCTCTGGGTGTAGATGTGCCAAAAACAATTTATTTCCACAGAATAAATACAGGCAACTCACATTTACACAGTAGATCGTAAGCATGTCGGTAAACATCCATCAAAGAGTACCATCAGTATCGTCAGGGCTCCTCCTGCTCACTGGACGCCTTGCCGAGTATTATCAACACCGTTAGATGGTGTGGCCAGCTGCGGTGGAAAGGAGAACTCAAAGCAAGGCTTGGAACACTGTGCTAGACAGACGAGGGGAGATGACGTCACTGGTATGCAACGCATTTCATGAGCTCGTCACTGCAGCTTGCACGCTAATGAAACGCGTTGCATACCAGTGACGTCACCACGGCCGGCCACACCATCTGATGGTACTCTTTGATGGATGTTTACTGACATGCTTACAATCTACTGTGTAAATGTGAGTTGCCTGTATTTATTCTATGGAAATAAATAGTTTTGGATACATCTACATCCAGAGGCGCCCCTCTCTTTGTTTTTGCTGAAGAGCGATACACCAAGGCTGGTTACACCTGTCACAGGGGCGGTGGGTAGCCTGATGATCAGGCTACCCACTGCCCCCGTACCAGGTGTTGCCAGCCTTGGTGTATCGCTCTCCTGCTGCGAGTTCCGTCTACTGTCGAGTGTTTCTGCTCAGCTTTTACTGCTGAAGAGACTCTGTTGTTGTATCTGGAATGGCTAACAATAGCTTACGCCTTCTCAACCACAGTGTTTGTGTCTTGCCTCTGGGTGCCTACCGCCTGGGTCTTCCCCTATCCCTCAGCCTACAAACTTTCATGTCCCTCAGTGGTTTTCTTTCCCCACTGCCCACCACCCAATGGCCCCTTCAGAGGATCAGGGGTCATGCATCCTCATAGGACAGTCATGGGAGAATGAAAACTCCTCCTACAAGCTTTAACCAGACACTGATAGAAGTCACAAGACTGCTATATACTGCTGATGAGAAAAGGTATTTAGCAGTTTATGGGGGTTATTTACAAAAGGCAAATCCACTTTGCACTACAAGTGCAAAGTGCACTTGAAATTGCACTGAAAGTGCACTTGGAAGTGCAGTCGCTGTAAATCTGAGGGGTAGATCTGAAATGAAGGGAAGCTCTGCTAATTTTATCATCCAATCATGTGCAAGCTATAATGCTGTTTTTTATTTTCCTTGCATGTCCCCCTCAGATCTACAGTGACTGCACTTCCAAGTGCACTTTCAGTGCAATTTCAAGTGCACTTTGCACTTGTAGTGCAAAGTGGTTTTGCCTTTCATAAATAAACCCCTATATTTACTAAAACGATTGCATTTCCATGTTCTGTGTACTGTGGGAGACCAGATATAGTGAATGCAGGCTCCTGCGTTTAGTAACACTTTAAGCAGTACATGATATCCTGTCCTGCAAGCAAGAGGAAGCATTTCCTCAGTCTCCCCGCCTTATGCCGCGTACACACAATCGGACTATTCGATCGTGTGTGGGCTCCAGCGGACTTTTTCTTCCCAAAAGTCCGGTGAACTTAGAAAGAAGACTTGCTTCAAAATTGTCCGCCGGACTCGGCTTTTAGTGGACAATCCGTTTGCGTGCTAGTCCAACGCTAGCTATTGGCTATGAACTTCCTTATTCTACGTCATCACGCTCGAATCCGCCGGACTTATGGAGTGATCGTGTGTGGCCAAGTCCGTTCGCTTGAAAGTCCAGCCGACCTCAGCTGCAAAGACTAAGGACTAAGTCCTAAGTTCTTAGACTAAGTCCGCCAGATAGTCCAATCGTGTGCACGCGGCACTGGTGATAAGACTGCAACAGTCATTTTGAAGCAAGTCACAAAGTGTGTCAGACATTTGTAAACATAACTAAGAGCTACACAGGCGTCAGGATTTACATGAGCCAATATCTCATTCCAGGATAATGACTGAACAAACATGGTGCTGTCCTTCTGGATAGTAAGTCATTGTCAGGGAAGCACTCTTATCATTGAGTAGTTATAAATGTTACTGGAAAGGGTGTGTCTGGTATGTCCTTAATAGAAAAGGCACCTCATCCTGGTAATTAAATACAATTTGGAGCAAACAGGGAAGGGATTATCACGGTGCCACAAATAAATCGACAAGTACTTTTATAAAGAAAACTTCTATTCCTAGAAAATATACAAAATGTGATTTAAAAAGGGAGCCGTCAGTACAAAGTAGTCACATATCAATAATGAAGCAAATTTTGATGACCAGTTGATAAGATGGTAAGTAGTGCTAAAGCAATTTTTGATCATCACTTTATTCTACTCCCCTGATGAAGTCAATGTGTTGGCGAAACTAGTAGGGCAGAAGTTGGCCTGCTACTTACCATCTTATCAGCTGGTCATCAAAATTTGCTTCATTATTGATATGTGACTACTTTATACTGACGGCTCCCTTTTTAAATCACATTTTGTATATTTTGTATGAATAAAAGTTTTCTTTATAAAAGTACTTGTCGATTTGTTTGTGGCACCGTAATAATCCCTTCCCTGTTTGCTCCAAGTTATAAATGTTACTCTTTAACATTTCTCAGCATGCTTGCACATAACATTAAAAATATATGTGATGCTGGGCCCATTTTAATGACTAAGAGCTGAAAGGAGTGTTTTCTAAGGTGCAATTGCCGGATCTGATGGTTTGTTTGTCTTGCCTGTTTTATTGCTATTTCCATTTGCTTATTCCGTTATGACTAATCGTATTTTATGTAACCACAGTATGTATGTAATTAGGTGTGTTCCCTGATACGCGATGTTGTAAAACACTCACATTGAGTAACTTATCTGTTTTTTCCTTTCAGCAAAACCCTTCCCCACATAACTCAGTCTGGCCTGGTCACTGGACCAAACTCATCGCAGAGCAACAGTGGTCCCATCTATCCTCTGACGGTGAGCAGTTATCTGAACCCGCAGGACACAGAACAGAAAAGAGAATAGAATGATTTATTAAAAAATAATTTCAATTTGTGAAAAATTGCTACAAAAATGCCAAAACTGTGATATTGTATATGTGATAATGTATATAAGTATACTGTACATTGTGAGCGGGACAGGCTCAACTGGTAGTGGCGGCGGTAAAGCATGCATAAAACAGGGACACCCAGGAACACTCCTGCATTTTTACTCAGCAAGACAGCAAACAAATACAGTATTCAATGCAAGGTGGCTTTCTACCGCACGCCCACAGCATAAAGCGTTATTCAGATACACAGGGACAGGTGTATGTCCTGAGCATAGACAGTGTGCATCCGGGTCTGTGTACCCATTCCTGCAGGTGAGTCCGTACAGCCCTGCGTTTCCATTCACCTAATATAATATAGTTTATAGTTTCACCTAATAAATATAGTTTATAGTTTATATAGTGTAGGCTACCTGCAATCAGCTCATCCCTACTCCAAAAAGATATAAAGCAGGGATCGTCAAACTACGGCCCGCCAGCTTTTGCGAAACTACACATTTACACATTGTAAAACTCTGACATTCACAGACATGACTAGGCATGATGGGAATTGAAGTTCCTGAACAACTGGAGGGCCATACTTTGAAGACCAATGATATAAAGGGTATAAATGGAGCAGAAAAAAAATGGCGTTCAGTGAGCTTCCTGATGACACCCTTCTGAGGGTGAAATGCGTAGAGAAAGGCCTAGAGGATGTCAATATCACTTCCAGGGACTTCATTTCCTACTGGTGGAGCACACACCGCTTCCAGGTTCGAGACGGCGGCAGCGCTGCCACCCTCGAGTTGTTTCCCCAGATACACTGGGTGCTAGGTAGGTACCCCAGCATGTGAGTGGAATAAATGCTTTTTTTAATGTGGTTTGCTGTACTTTGAAATACTCTGGATGCACAATGATTTTGGCTTTGCGGTTTTTCTATTCCCCCATGAGAGTTTAAGGAGAGGAGGAGGCTAGTAAGAAGAGGTGTCGGCTTAACTGGTGGTACAGAGTGGTGGCATCCTACAGCTAATTTTAGCACATTATGACCCATACCATTTAACAGGGTCAAAAATGTTTGGTGAATTGCACCTAAAGGGGGCACGTGATGCCACAGCGCTACTGGCATCATCCATACTGGAGCACTAAGTTTGTTTATGTTTGAAAAATCACATATTGAAGGATTTTGAGCACCGACTTTAATATATGGACATTACACTCACTGGCCACTTTATTAGGTACACCGGGTTGGACCCCCTTTTGCCGTCAGGACAAGGTGTTGGAAACATCCTCAGAGATTTTGGCCCATATTGACATGATAGCATCACACAGTTGCTGCAGATTTGTCGGCTGCACATCCATCATGTCAATCTCCCATTCCACCACATCCCAAAGGCGCTCCATTGGATGAGATGTTGTGACTGTGGAGGCTATTGGAGTGCAGTGACCTCATTGTTATGTTCAAGAAACCAGTGGTGAGATGAATCTGATCTCTGTGACATTATCCTGATGGAAGGAGCCATCAGAAGATGGGGACACTGTAGTCATAAAGGGATGGACATGGTCAGCAACAATACTCAGGTAGGTTGTGATGTTTAATTGATGCTCAATTGGAACTAATGGGCCCAAAGTGTGCCAAGAAAATCTCCCCCACACCATTAGACCATCACCAGTCTAAGCCGGTGATGCAAGGCAGGATGGATCCATGCTTTCATGTTGTTTATGCCAAATTCTGACCCGGCCATCTGAATGTCACAGCTGAAATCGAGACTCGTCAGACCAGGCAACATTTTTCCAATCTTCTATTGTCCAATTGTGGGGAACCTGTGTGCATTATAGCCTGCTGTGCTGGTGATTGCAGCAGCCTGTCTTTTGTCAGTGTAGGGACAGGACGCTTTGTGGAGCAGGGACAGTCAGTTGAATCACTAGCTATTACTTTTAGGTTCACAAAGGTCCTTTTAAGGACTGGTATAGGTGTACAGTATATAGGGTTGTACATGTATAATATACTTTCTTCCGAATATAGAAAGAATATTATACTTGACTGCTGCCCAATTCTGCAGCAGTCTTTTATCAGTGTAGGGATTGAGGGAAAGTCTGCAAATCACTAGCTACTAGGTCCACAAAGGTCCTTGTAAGGACTGGCATAGATATACAATATATAGGGTTGTGGTGCACTGCTGCTGACTGCTGCCCTATTCTGCAGCAGTCTTTTATCAGTGTAGGGACTGAGGGACAATCTGCAAATCACTAGCTACTAGGTCCATAAAGGTCCTTGTAAGGACTGGTATAGGTGTACAATATATAGGGTGCTGGTGTAGGGCTGTGCTGCAGATTACTGCCCTATTCTGCAGCAGTCCTTTATCAGTGTAGGGACTGAGGGACAGTCTGCAAATCACTAGCTACTAGGTCCACAAAGGTCCTTGTAAGGACTGGTATAGGTGTACAATATATAGGGTTGTGGTGCACTGCTGCTCTATATCACGGTGCTGGTGTCAGTGCACTTTATCACGGTGCTGGTGTCAGTGCTCTCTATCACGGTGCTGGTGTCAGTGCTCTCTATCACGGTGCTGGTGTCAGTGCTCTCTATCACGGTGCTGGTGTCAGTGCTCTATATCACTGTGGTGATCATCGCTGGTGATCATCTCCTGCACCCTCTTCATTAGCCTACCCTGACCTTTCCTCTCCTCAATTGCCTTCATGCGCTCCTGAGTCCTGAATTGTCAAAATTTCACAGATAAAAAAAGAATGCTTGTAGTTGTCGATCCCAGATTCACTTCATACATGTGTTATGTCATTGGCCATGTGGTGGGACTATGTGTGCACAGCTAGTAATTATTTTGTGGCTTAAAATATGACCTGTAGGTTTTTAAAGTTCACCTGCCATTGAAGTCAATGGGGCCTGGCGAGAACTTTGCGGTTTGCGTACTTTTGGCCGCGTTCGCGGTTCGCGTTAGCGAAACGTCCCATCGAAAGTTCATCCATCTCTATCTGGCACCAACAACCATGCCATGTTCAAAGTCACTTAAATCTCCTTTCTTCCCCATTTGATGCTTGGTTTGAACTTCAGCAAGTCGTCCTCAAAACATCTAGATGCCTAAAAGCATTGAGTTTCTGCCATGTGATTGGCTGATTAGCAATTTGTGAACAGATGTACCTAATAAAGTGGCCGGTCAGTCTATATACTGAAGCACTGATAACTTATTGGGCCAATAGATTAATAGATGATTTATTTGCACATTCCAATATTTATTGTTGTATATGAGTAGTGCACTGGTTTACCTTCAATTACTCTTTTTTCACACATTTAACCTCTTATGGACTGCCTGCCCACAATGTACTGTGGACGGTCGGCCCGTACGTCGCTTCCTGCTTGCAGGTTTAGGGTACGCGCATGCAAAGCAGGGATAAGAAAAGAGACACTGACAATGTCAGGAAAGACCTACTAGAACAGCTGAACTTTTTGGGGGGGGTTAATCAGAGCCACTTTAAATGATGCCAAGTGTGTACTGACTCCGTTATAACATGAGTGTGAATGTGATTGCTTAATTCTGAACACAGCTACATCCCCATTTACAAGAGGGTGTGCACACTTATGCAACCACATTATTTTATTTTTTTTATTTTTACTTCTTCCACCCCTAAAAGATTTCAGTTTGTTTTTCAATTGAAGTGTACAATTTATAGGTCACATTAAAAAAAAGTTCTGAAATTATTTATCTTTGTCTCATTTTTTATTTCATAGAAACCTGACATTTCAACAGGGGTGTGTAGACTTTTTACATCCCCTGTATACAGTATCTCACAAACATGAGACTGTGACCTACAGGCCCATAAAGACATGGATAAGAGGGTTTGCGGTGGAGGAACTTGATTGGACTGCACGGAGTCCTGACCTCAGCCCGATAGAACACCTTTGGGATGAATGAGAGCGGAGACTGCGAGCCAGGCCTTCTCATCCAACATCAGAGCCTGACCCCACAAATGCGCTTCTGGAAGAATGGTCAAACATTCCCATAGACACACTCCTAAACCTTGTGGATGGCCTTCCCAGAAGAATTGAAGCTGTTATAGCTACTAAGGGTGGGCCAACTCAATATTGAACCCTACGGACTAAGACTGGGATGTCATTAAAGTTCACGTGCATGTAAAGGCAGGCGTCCCAATACTTTTGGTAATATAGTGTATTCTTTATTTTGGGTTTAATGCTGCTATAATAAATGAAAGATAATCTCAGTTCTCCTTATGTAGTGTGATCTGGGTAAAGGCAATCATTAAAATAGCATTAACATTATGTATTGGAGAAGAAAAAGTCTGAAATCACTGTTTCCCTTTAAATATATTTTGCTGCGTTTTCTGTTGATTCAGCCAGACTCACCCTTCTTGTTTTTCGGGATCGGCCTGCGGAGTCAGTAAGTCAGTATGGCGACAAATAACAGGAAGAAGAAAAGTTGCATTACAAAGAACTATTCATTCTGTGAAATCGATATTTTAAAATGCCATAACAAAGTACAATACAGCAATAAAAATTGGCCCCCTGCCATCGGAAAAGCAGAAAGCCGGGGGGGGCGGGGGTCACCAGGGGTCAAGTCCTTGGGAAAAAAGTATGGGAACTTCCACCCAAGATTCACTCCCCCACCAAAAACAAACAAAAAAAATGATACGCTCATATGCACGAACACTTCAAAAGTGGTATTTTTCATCCAATTTTCGTATTGCTCCTCCTCTGGGGGGGGGGGGGGAGACAGAAAATCAGGAGGGGTCGGCGGGGAGGAGCGCATCATAAGAGGTCTGACTAAATACAATCTCTTAGCAGCAGCTAGCTGTGATTGATTGATAGGTAGATGGAAGAGGAAGCTGTCATGGGGCCCCCTACTGGCAATGCCTGAATGGTCAGTCCACCCCTGGTGTGCAGCACTTACTACTGCGAGCTGTGTCGGCAGCTGCTGGTGTAGCACCTACCACACAGCTTGCATAATTCAAAGTCTTGCAGGACTGCTAATGGGAACTGAGTTCCTGTTGTGAAAAAAGTACAGGAACTCCGTTCCCATGCGTTCCCGCAGAACTTGAGCCCTGGTCCCCACGCTGTTTATTTTTCCATAATATTTAATTGCCAGCATGTTTTCTTTACATTCAGCAGATGAGTCATATGTTCTTAAAGGGGCGTGCAGGCCAATCCTTTTTTCTTTTTTTTTTTTTAAAGTCAGCAGCTAAAAACACTGTAGCTGCTGACTTTTAATAAGGAAACTTACCTGTCGAACGATCCTGCGATGTCGGCCGCCCCGAGGCCGATTCGTCCATCCTGATTAAGGGAAACAGGCAGTGGAGCCTTGCGGCTTCACTGCCCGTTTCCTACTGCGCATGCGCGGGTCACGCGGCGCTTTGTGAATGGCCCCATTGTGTTCTGGGACACACACACATGTCCCAAAAGGCAACGGGGTTGCTCACCGAAGAGGAGGAAGCACCACGGAATAGGAAGAGGCAGATTAGGAAGACTGCCTAGCAACAGCGTTTCAGGTAAGTGAAAAAACATTATTTTTTTTTTTTTTATTAACGCGTTTTTTTTTGGGTGGCCCTCCACTTTAACCACTTCAGCCCCAGAAGATTTTACCCCCTTCCTGACCAGAGCACTTTTTGCCATTCGGCACTGCGTCGCTTTAACTGACAATTGTGCGGATGTACAATGTGGCTCCCAAACAAAATTGACGTCCTTTGTTTCCCACAAATAGAGCTTTATTTTGGTGGTATTTGATCACCTCTGCGTTTTTTATTTTTTGCGCTATAAACAAAAAAATAGCAACAATTTTGAAAAAAAAAACGCATTATTTTTTACTTTTTGCTATAATAAATATCCCCCAAAAATATTTAAAAAAAAATTTCCCTCAGTTTAGGCCGATACGTATTTTTTTTACATATTTTTGGTAAAAAAAAATTGCAGTAAGCATATATTAATTGTGCAAAAGTTATAGCATGTACAAAATAGGGGATATTTTTATGGCCTTTTTATTGATAATTTGTTTTCTTACTAGTAATCGCGGTGATCAGCGATTTTTATTGTGACTGCGACATTACGGAGGACACATCAGACAATTTTGACACATTTTTGGGACCATTGGCATTAACGCAGTGATCAATGCTAAAAAATTGCATTGATTACTGTAAAAAATGTGACTGGCAGTGAAGAGGTTAACCACTAGGTGGCGCTGTAGGGGTTAAGTATGTCCTAGGGAGTGATTCTAACTGGGGGGGAGGGGCTGTGTGTGACACGTCACTGATCACAGCTCCCGATTACAGGGAGAGCTGATCAGTGACACTGTCACTAGGCAGAACGGGGAGATGTTGTTTAAATTAGCATCTCCCCGTTCTTCCACACCGTGAGACAATCGCGGGTATCCCCGTGGACATCAGGTCCGCGAGACCCGCGATCACGGAGCTCCCGGCGTGGCACGTTCGCCCGCGAGTTCCCTTTTAAAGGGCAACGTACAGGTACGTTAATCTGCCTGTACGCGCCCTTCTGCCACAGTATATCTGCGTGAGGTGGTCGGGAAGCGGTTAAGGACACGGTGGCCAGCTTCCCGGCCTGCTCCTTTACAACCAGCTATTCACAGTTTTTTTAAGAAGAAAAAAATAACGCAAAATGCATGAAAACTGCATGTAAAAAGGCATAAAAACCACGGGTTTAAAAACGCAAAATGCACCGCAAAAAACGCCTGAAAAATCACATCAACTGCATAGATGTGAACCTAGGCTCCAGAAATAATATTTTGCCCAGAGTTCAGTTTTAAGTAAACCACTGCTTATCAAAACATTCAAATTTGGTCTGGCCACAAAGGTTTTGATTGCCCCTGAACATTATAGATGCCCTAGGACAGGGATGGCAAACCTTGGCACCCCAGATGTTTTGGAACTACATCTCCCATGATGCTCATGCACTTTGCAGTGTAGTTGAGCATCATGGGAAATGTAGTTCCAAAACATCTGGGGTGCCAAAGTTCGCCATCACTGCCCTATGACATCTATAGAATGCGTGACATTTTTAGGCAACGCATGAAATATCTGTGTTATTTTGTTATTTTAAATATGATACATACTTTACCTAGGCGTTCTCTAGAATACCTAGGTATTATACAGAACAAGTACTGTTAGCCCTTGTACATACGGTTGGACATTCCGACAACAAAATCCGTCTGATTTTGTCCGACGGATTTTGTCCGAAACTGGTGTTGCATACACACGGTCGGACAAAGTTGTCGGAAAATCCGATCGTTCGTAACGTGATGATGTAATTTCGTTACGACGGGACTACGTTCAGGCTAGTAGCCAATAGCTTTGGTCTAGGAATTTGATCTGAGCATGCGTGGCACTTTGTCCGATCGGAATTCTCTACACACAATCGCACAAAGTCCGATCGGATCATGTTGTCGGAAAGATTTATAGCCCAGCTCTAAAACTTTGTCCGTCAGATATTCCAATGGAAACAGTCCGATGGAGCCCACACACTGTCGGATTATCCGACAACATGGTCCGATCGGACATTTTCTGTCGGAATGTCCGACTGTGTGTACAAGGGCTAAAAGTAGGAGTAAGGCGTGTAAGGCAAAAGACATAATGAGCTAGTATGCCCCCCATACTAGCTCATTATGAAATACTTACCTTAGAATGAGGCCCTCGACATCTCACCCAATCCACGAAATTTCAGCCGAGAATCCCCTGTGCGCATGTGCCGTTGCAGTCAGCGGCTTATTACGAGGGGAATATCTCCTAAACCATACAGGTTTGGGAGATATTTTTTTACCTTCAGGTAAGCCTTATTATAGGCTTGCCTGTAGGTAAAAGTAAAAAGTCTATACAACCGCTTTAACCGCTTCCCGACCACCGCACGACGATGTACGTCAGCATAATGGCACGGACAGGCAAATTGGCGTACAGGTACGTCCATTTAAATTTGCCGCCGTGCCATCGCATGCACGCCTACGGTGGCGAGTGCGCGTGCTGGTCGGGACCCACGTGAGTCCGACCGCGGGTCCTGCGGACTCGATTGTCTCACGGGGAGGGAGAACGGGGAGATGACAATGTAAACAGCATCTCCCCGTTCTGCCTAGCAACAAGTGACACTGATCTCTGCTCCCTGTGATTAGAGAAGAGATCAGTGCTCTGTAAATCACAGCCACGCCCCCCACAGTTAGAAACACGCCCCTAGGACACACTTAACCCCTACACTGCCACCTCCTGGTTAACCCCTTCACTGCCAGTGTCATTTACACAGGAATCTGTGCATTTGTATAACACTGATTGCTGTATAAATAACAATAGTCCCAAAAATGTGTCAAAAATGTCTGATGTGTGCCATAATTTATCGCAGTCACAATAAAAATCGCTGATCGCCATTACTAGTAAAAAAAAAAAAAAAAAAAAAAAAGATTAATAAAAATGCCATAAAACTATCCCCTATTTTGTAAACACTATAACTTTTGCGCTAATTTACTGTGATTTTTGTTTTACAAAAATATGTAGAAGAATACGTATAGGTCTAAACTGAGGAAAAAAAATGTTTTTTTATATATTTTTGGAGGATATCTATTATAGCAAAAAGTAAAAAATATTACTTTTTTTTTTTTCAAAATTGACGCTCTTTTTGTTTATAGCGCAAAAAATAAAAACCGCAGAGGTGATCAAATACCACCAAAAGACAGCTCTATTTGTGGGAAAAAAATAACGTCAATTTTGCTCGGGAGCCACGTCGCACGACCGCGCAATTGTCAGTTAAAAACGTCGTAGTGCCAGATCGCAAAAAGTGCTCTGGTCTTAAGCCAGCAAAATGGTCCGGGGCTGAAGTGGTTAAGGCAAGGTGAAAAGAGTCATGTAAGCTTGAAATGTATGTGTTATTTTAAGAAGATATATACTTTCCCTAGGCATTGTATACAATACCTAAGCATTATACAGTTTTGGCAAAGTAGGAAAAGAGTCATGAAAAGGCCTTATTGAAAAGATGTATATTGTAATGAAAAAAGAAATCCAAAATAAAGTACGGGGCTTTCTTACTGAAAAATACAAAAGAAAAAGCGGACCTGAAACAGGGACACACCGGACCCCTGCCGTGAGCCGCTCCGCACAGAGGTGTGAACACAGCCTGGATCCCAGAATGAAAGGTCTAGTTCTTCTGGGCTTGGTTGGATGAAATGTAGTCCCTCACTTCACCGATCCGTTTTTATTGGGGTGTACTGGGTGAGGGGTGTACTGACTTTTGTGAGATAATTTATATATATATACACTACCGTTCAAAAGTTTGGGGTCACCCAAACAATTTTGTGTTTTCCATGAAAAGTCACACTTATTCACCACCATACGTTGTGAAATGAATAGAAAATAGAGTCAAGACATTGACAAGGTTAGAAATAATGATTTGTATTTGAAATAACATTGTTTTTACATCAAACTTTGCTTTCGTCAAAGAATCCTCCTTTTGCAGCAATTACAGCATTGCACACCTTTGGCATTCTAGCTGTTAATTTATTGAGGTAAGCTGGAGAAATTGCACCCCACGCTTCTAGAAGCAGCTCCCACAAGTTGGATTGGTTGGATGGGCACTTCTGGCGTACCATACGGTCAAGCTGCTCCCACAACAGCTCAATGGGGTTCAGATCTGGTGACTGTGCTGGCCACTCCATTACCGATAGAATACCAGCTGCCTGCTTCTGCTGTAAATAGTTCTTGCACAATTTGGAGGTGTGTTTAGGGTCATTGTCCTGTTGTAGGATGAAATTGGCTCCAATCAAGCGCTGTCCACTGGGTATGGCATGGCGTTGCAAAATGGAGTGATAGCCTTCCTTATTCAGAATCAGAATCCCTTTTACCCTGTACAAAGCTCCCACCTTACCAGCACCAAAGCAACCCCAGACCATCACATTACCTCCACCATGCTTAACAGATGGCGTCAGGCATTCTTCCAGCATCTTTTCATTTGTTCTGCGTCTCACAAACGTTCTTCTTTGTGATCCAAACACCTCAAACTTGGATTCATCCGTCCACAACACTTTTTTCCAGTCTTCCTCTGTCCAATGTCTGTGTTCTTTTGCCCATCTTAATCTTTTTCTTTTATTGGCCAGTCTCAGATATGGCTTTTTCTTTGCCACTCTGCCCTGAAGCCCAAAATCCCGCAGCCGCCTCTTCACTGTAGATGTTGACACTGGTGTTTTGCGGGTACTATTTAATGAAGATGCCAGTTGGGGACCTGTGAGGCGTCTGTTTCTCAAACTAGAGACTCTAATGTGCTTATCTTCTTGCTTAGTTGTGCAACGCGGCCTCCCACTTCTTTTTCTACTCTGGTTAGAGCCTGTTTGTGCTGTCCTCTGAAGGGAGTAGTACACACCGTTGTAGGAAATCTTCAATTTCTTTGCAATTTCTCGCATGGAATAGCCTTAATTTCTAAGAACAAGAATAGACTGTCGAGTTTCAGATGAAAGTTCTCTTTTTCTGGCCATTTTGAGCGTTTAATTGACCCCACAAATGTGATGCTCCAGAAACTCAATCTGCTCACAGGAAGGTCAGTTTTGTAGCTTCTGGAAGGAGCTAGACTGTTTTTAGATGTGTGAACATGATTGCACAAGGGTTTGCTAATCATCAATTAGCCTTCTGAGCCAATGAGCAAACACATTGTACCATTAGAACACTGGAGTGATAGTTGCTGGAAATGGGCCTCTATACACCTATGTAGATATTGCACCAAAAACTAGACATTTGCAGTTAGAATAGTAATTTACCACATTAGCAATGTATAGAGTATATTTGTTTAAAGTTAGGACTAGTTTAAAGTTAGCTTCATTGAAAAGTACAGTGCTTTTCCTTCAAAAATAAGGACATTTCAATGTGACCCCAAACTTTTGAACGGTAGTGTATATATATATATATATATAAATTATTATATATATATATATGTATGTCATAACCTTATAATATGCAATGACCTTGGATCCCTAATCTTCTTTTTTTCTGAATCTTAGTAGCATCCTCAGTGAGAAATAAGCTTAACCAATTACTCTGATTGGATTCTTCATAGATTAATAGGATTAAACTGACTGTCTTTGTATCCACAAGAATGTTTATTTGGAGGCATTTGGAGCTCCGACAATTCATAGTCTTATGACACATTCAGAAAAAAAAAGTAATGCAGCCTCCTGAATTTATAACAAAAATTCATAACAAAGCTGAATCCTACAAGTGACTTGTACAATGTGCAGGAAGGATGTATACAATTATTATTATTATATTAACATTTTTATATTAAAAATTAATATACTGTATCTATTTATCAATAAATCCACAGGTGACTTTCTTTTCTTAGTTTCCCTGCAATTTTAAAGAAAAAGATACTTCAAGCTTGTTTTCCAAGTAGGCACTATTCTTGTTGCTATCTTGAAGCAGAGCTCCAGCAAAAAACAACATGATAAAAAGATAACAAGATAAAGAAATAAATTATTTTTTTTTACTTACCAGAAATGCCTGTTGCTAGGCACATTGTCCTAAACTGCCTCTTCCTCCTCCGCAGTGATCTTCTGTCTTCTCTCCTCCGTGCGGCGTCTTCTGGGTAATGGGGCGCTGTGTGTTCTGGGAACTGTGTGTCCCAGAACACAGCGCGCCCCATTCACAAAGCGCTGTGCGACTCGCGCATGCGCAGTTGGAAACGGGCAGTGAAGCCGCAAGGCTCCACTGCCTGTTTCCCTTAGTTAAAATGGCGGCGCCAGGACCCAAGAGCCGAGGGACGGGTCAGCCCGGGCGGCCGACATCGCGGGCGCCCTGGACAGGTGAGTCTGCTTATTAAAAAAGTCAGCAGCTACAGTATTTGCAGCTGCTGACTTTTAAAAAAAATTTAAACTGGCCCTCCTCTTTAAATCCAAAAATTTACCCTGCAACACTTTTTTATCCTACAAGATGTCCTAGGCCTAATGGCCAGCATCATTCAACCCACTTCCTCTGACCCCAGGTTGTCCTGGACCCGCCCCCAACATGTGACTGGACAATGAATGGAGAAGCAGCATGGTGATAAGCTCATCGACTGTTCTGTGCAGGGTAACATTTTACAATAGGCTAACACCAGGTCAAACTGTCAAGTTACAATGTTTGCATTTAAAAAATACATTTATGATTTATAACTGAGTACAGAGCTGCATGAATGTGTGTCTTTTATATCTGTCTCACAATCAACTTTAAAGCAAACCTGTATTTTTGCACAGTTAGGCAAAGCTAACGGTTCCCTTCATAGCCGCTCTATCTGTTGTATCATATCTATATGAGCTTGCTGGACATCCCATTCCCAGGCCATGGACATCAATTAGAAGTTGCCCCATCCCCTCTTTGTGGCTTCCACTCTCCTAGGAATGTTTTCCATTTTGGAGTGGGCCTGTGGGAAGGTGGGTCCTTTCAGCCAAAATAGTATTTGGGAGGTCAGGTATTGTTCCAATTAATTTCTAAGATGCATAGCACCCTCCTAACCCACAATGGCATGTGAGGAACCACAGTAGCAAGATGGGCTAGCAGTTCACCTCATAGCCTGATCCTTGGCAGTAGTGGAATAATGTGTACAGAAGGGTCCTTGACACTTCAGAAAAACATGGAGTATATTAGCTTGACTTTAAACTTCTGGAAGAAAGTCAGTGTACAGAGCACCTATGGATGTGATGTGGTAGACTCCTGAAGTAAAAAAAAAGTACTTAAAGCCTTCACAGATAGAGTACCTATAAACCAAACCAGCATTCTGTGATTTCAGCTCCTGGCTTCAAATTACTGAATGGCACAGCTACAGTTGTGTGAAAAGTGTTTGCCCTCCTGTTAAAACATAACTTAAAGTGGTTGTAAACCCTTACAACCAACTTTGACCTACAGGTAAGCCTAGATTAAGGCTTACCTGTAGGTCCAAGAAATATCTCCTAAACCTACACGGTTTAGGAGATATTTTCCGAAAGACAGGCACCGCTGTCTACGGCGCATGCGCTGTAGACAGCAGTGTGCAGGCGCACTGAGCGCGCCGCTGTCAACGGCGATATGCCGCAAGTGGCGGCTCCCGTGCACATGCGTGGGAGTGACGTCATCGTGGCTTTGCCGAATGACAGCGGCGGAGCAGTGAGACCAACCGAGAAGATGGATGCTCCGGACTACAGTGGACAGCGGAGACTTTGCTAGCTCCTGTGTCAGGTAAGTGACGCTTTACCTTTGCAGGGACTCAAAGAGGAAGTAAACCCATCAGGGTTTACTTCCTCTTTAACTCTGGTTTATCACACCTGAGTTCAATTTCTCTAGCCATACCCAGGCCTGATTACTGCAACACCTGTTCGCAATCAAGAAAGCAATTAAATAAGACCTGACTGGCAAAGTGAAGTAGACCAAAAGATCCTCAAAAAAACAACACATCATGCCGAGATCCAAAGAAATTGAGGAACAAATGAGAAAGAAAGTAATTATGATCTATCAGTCTGGAAAAGGTTATAAAACCAACTATCAATTAGGCTTGGGCTAATTACAGCCAAGCAACTCTAAATTTAAATAGAATATACTGCTAAGGGCACGGTGGCTACAAGTTTTGAACACGGTTGAGGGTATAGCTCTGTGAAGGATACTCAAGATTCCTCCATACCAAGTTTTTTAATTCATGTCTTCGCTGGTTAAATAATAGTACACAAGACATTGCTCAATCTCCATTTGCCAGATCCATTTTGGCAGATATTGTATGCATATCCATTGTGTATACACGGTGCATTGCTGAAGTGTGTATGCATGTGTTCTAAATTCTCCGTAAGTGTTTACATTTATCAGATCTCAGATCTGTCCAGTTTGAAGAAAGGACATACATTTTATTTAAATATTCAAGGATATATAAGATGGCCAAATTAAAATGAAGGAAGCTCTTTATTTATGTGACTTGATCCACAGTTATTTTAGGCCATAACGTGAAAAATCTTTAACCGTGCACAGTGGTACGGTCATGCTAGAACAGAAAAGGGTCTTGTCAAACAGTCGCCACAAGAAGGTTGGCAGTGCGCAATTGTCTAAAAGGTACTGTATTTGTATGCTGTAATATTACAGTTCACTTCACTGGAAGCACCAGAATTCAAAAATGTACTCATACGTTTGTCCATGTATCTACTTGTTTTCCCTGTCATAGGCCAGCGAGATACCCGATTCCTCTGGTTATAGGGGAGCATGGAGCTCCCGCAGTAGCAAGACAATGTCCTTGAGCACCCAAAGCAAAAAGGTCAAAGAGCTCCCTATTCCCCCCACCATGTGCTGTGAACTACTTCAGAAGCATTGGTTGTAGTTCCTGCCCCCCCTCCTGCTGAAGCGCTTAGCCCTTGTACACACGGTCAGAGATTCCGACAACCAAATCTGTCGGATTTTGTCCGACAGATTTTGTCCAAAACTGTTGCATATACACGGTCGGACAAAGTTGTCGGAAAATCCGACGTGATGACGTTATTTCGTTACGACGGGACTACGTTCACGCTAGTAGCCAATAGCTTTGGTGTAGGAATTTGATCTGAGCATGCGTGGCACTTTGTCCGATCGGAATTCTCTACACATGATCGGAGTATGTCCGATCGAACCAGTTGGTCTGGAAATATTTCCAACAAGTTGGAAAACTTGGTTCCATTGGATACTCCGACGGAAACAGTCCGATGTAGACCACACACAGTCGGAATATCCGACAAAACGGTCCGATCGGACACATTCCGTCGGAATCTCCGACCGTGTGTACAAGGGCTTAAACTCAAGATGGTTGCTTCTTCTGTCTACCTCCTTGACACAACCCTGGACCCCTGTTCCTCTGACAAGGAACCTAAGTTATGCTGGGGAGGGTGGGTCTATAACCCTACATAAGCTTTAATTCAACCTTCCTTTTTTACATGGAGAAACTACAGCAAACATCTCATAACCATGCACAGTAGCACACCTGATTGACTCCTTGTGCTGCTTCTCCCCCTCCCTTTCTAATCTCTGCTGTATAGACTGTAGAGTACACTGTCAGAGTCTGACTCCAAATAAGATTTTGGTACTTACACTGCTTACATTTAAAAATGCATTTAATTATGTATTAATTATTACATTTTTATCTACAATTTATTTTTGCATGGGGCTCAGCTTTGAATGAAATACTTTACTGGTTAGGAAGTATGTATGTTTTATGTTTACGTTTTCCAAGCATGGTGCTTGATGATCTTTTTTTTTTAACACAGGTCTGGCAATCCTTTGGAGCCAATGTTTACTTTGAGCCCAAGAGGGTTCTAAAGACGGCTTTCAATAATCCAGCAGGGAACAAAACATCACGACCGGCAAAAGTCAAAAGAAGTGATCGAGCGATCGTAGTGAAAGTGTTGTCTGTTCTAAATGGTGAAAAGGTCAGTTGGTAAACATTCATGGAAAAAAAAAAAGATGCTATAAGGGTTGATTTACTAAAACTGGAGAGTGCAAAATCTGGTGCAGCTCTACATAGAAACCAATCAGCTTACAGGTTTTTTTTTTGTCAAAGCTTAATTGAACAATTTGAAGTGCACAGCTGCACCAGATTTTGCATGCTCCAGTTTTAGTAAATCAACCCCAAAGTGTATTAAATGTGTATGACACCCAGAATATCTTTATTTCCAAATGACACATATGGAAGCAGTAACATATTATAATATGGAGAGAACCTGAGATCACCAGCCAGCTGCTTCTAAAAAGTAAAAGTCTATTGGATTTGCAAAAAGACTTGCAAAACAAGCAAACAAAAAAGTTTTCTTTAGCAAAAATAAAGCAAATAGTCCAAAGTCCTGGTAAAATCGAGGAACCATAGCTGCTCACCGCCAATATACCAGTCCCACACTTGTGTTTAGGGTTCCGGATTGCTTCAGGGTACAAGTACAGCTGCAGGAGCTCGGCAAAGCAGAGTCCCAATCTCCAAACAGACCACACTATGTCACAGCTGTGATCCACTCCACACTACCTCATAGACAGGTTGACCCCTTCTTGATCCTTTTCAAGCCTCCTTTGCAAGTTGGATAACCTTTTTGGAGACCAAAGTCACTGTAATTAGAGTTCAGAGGCTCTTTCTTACAAAAGTCTTTCCAAGTCTCAGAATTCTGGGTCCCAAATGAGGACTTGCCAATCCAGGGAGTACCAAAATCAGTCCTTTCCTCTCTGACCGCACTACCTTGGAACCCCTCATAGGTGACAACCTCTGAGTGCAAAAAACGTCCCTTGAACCTAAACCCTAAAGGGACCACATATTGAGGAAATATATCTCCTGTCGAGCACCCATCCCTGGTGTCTTGTACAATAAATAAATGCACAAAGAAAAAAAAATGCTAAAAATAAAATATAGTAATGCCTTTATAATAGTAGACCAAAAGAATGGATTTAAAAAAAAAAAAATGTAAAACAGGAATTTAGGGTACTGTGCAGGAGAGAGGCAGATTGGCCAGTGGTGTAATGTTTAATGGTTACAATGTCTGCTCTATGTTCATTAGATATTGCACCTAAAAGACAGCAGTATGAAAAGAAAATACAAGAAATGCTCTCCATGGCCATCAGTTGGCCAAGTGCTCAAAAGAGCTATCGTGTTTTTAAAGTAAATTAAATCTGTATGATGTAATTGGGACTCATTTTGACTAGTGGCGTATATATCTCCACAGTTTGTCCAGCTTCCTGAGTTACCCAGAAGCTCCATTCACAGGTCACCTCGCCCTCTTGGTTCCTTGAGCAATCCATCTATTTCTACCAGGCTCAGCCATGCTTATTTGTGTAGCCCGGAACAGAGATTTGCCAATACAAGACATATACAGGACACAAGAACAAAGTTTGGTCCAGACCTTCCATCAACATATGGACCCACTGTGTGTCTAAGGAGATGGACAGAACCAACAAAGCTGCTAAGGCCGTCAATAAATTGCAGATCCTGTAATCCACTTGCTCAGGGACACTACAGTACCAATAGCAATGGAAATGTGATTGGTAGTGATTCTACTGAATAAATGAAGACATATTTGGTCTTAATCTTCTACTTCCCCTGTACTATCTATAGCAGGGTTTCTCAACCAGGGTTCCATGGATCCCTAGGGTTCCTCCAGAAGTTGGTAGGGGTTCCTTGAGCAATGAGCAATTTCTGCATCTCAGAGAAGTTTCCACTGACACCATTGACCTTTATAGCTATCTGTATAGGGGTAAATCTCCCAGTGACCATAAGCATATGGACCACTATTCCCACTGACCATCTCACTAACATACATAGAGTTGCAGTTAAAGTCACCTTTTGTAGGGGTTTCCTGGGACCAGAAAGTTATTTCAAGGGTTCTCCTGTGTTGAAAAGGTTGAGAAAGGTTGATCTATAGTAACTTGCTAGCAATAATTTAATTACAGTCAAAGCGATGCGTGACCGAAATGTGCATTCAAAGTGACGCTTGTTCTTTTTTGACCCACCTAGATTCCATGCCCAATTTCCTTATAAATTTGTAGTGTTAGGACTGCAAGCAAGACAGGTGCCGTGACAAGGCCTTGCAGCTTACACATGCGTTTGCAAATGTGTGCTAACTAAACCCCTGCTTTTAACAGACGGTTAGGCAGGTTAATTTGGTTGGTCAGTAGAATGGTTGGCGAGTTGAGCTATGGAATTGTTTTTGTCTTACATGTATATGCCCTCCATGTACTGTGAAGGCCAGGTATGGGTGTGGGCAGTGGCCAGTTTTTTGTTACTGTTCGTATATATGGTCCGGGGACACACTGGCCACCTTTGCTGCCATTGTGCTCTTGCTGGGTGTCCAGTGTGCTCCTGTTCCTTTAAGGGGGCTTGGGCAGCCTCCAGGCTCACCTGTCCCACATCTATCCATTTCATGCATGTGCTTCCACTGTGGAGACACTTATAAATTTGTAGTGTTAGGACTGCAACCAACACAGGGTGCCATGACAAGGCCTTGCAGCTTACACATGTGTTTGCAAATGTGTGCTAACTAAACCCCTGCTTTTAACAGACAGTAAGACAGGTAATTTGGTTGGTCAGCAGACTGGTTGGGGAGTTGAGCTATGGAATTGTTTTTTGTCTTATATGCCACACCGATTACACTTACCTGCCAACTTTTTGAGATGGGAACGAGGGACACCTATTAGCAGAAGTATGAAGGCATAGGGTATCCCCCCCCCCCCCCCCCCCGCAACATCCCCTTAAAAAAGAATTATACAGAAAAAATATTATTTAAACCCATAAGTTCTTTTTTAACCACTTCTATTTCTTTATACTGGCTTTTGAAATTTCCAAATACAGAAATTTTGAATTTGGATGAAAGGTTTAGCACTTTTTGAAAGATAAAAAGTGCATTTTGTATACAACTATGTAGATCAGACAAAAATGAGAGACAAATGAGGAGGAAAGAGGGACAATGTTCCAAATTAGGGACAGTCCCTCTAAATCACGGACAGTTGGGAGCTATGAGGACACAAATCCGGAGCGCCTTTCTTCCAGTAATGAACCCCAAAAACCGCCATCTTCCACTCCTCAGCTAAAAGAGTTGTAGAGAGTACCTGTCAAGAGGCTTGGAAATGTGAGCAGTCATTGGGGTCTATTCAGTGGGGGGACAGGAATGGGGCCAATAATCTATACTGCCTGTGATATAACTATAATTCAAGCACAGTGGTGCAGTTAAAAGTTTAATAAAGCAGAATTCTACATTTAACTTAGGGCCCAGTTTGGAAATATCAAAATTTAGCCAGGTATTAAAGTTTCTTGCTATTCTTGAGATACTAAGGTTGATTTGCTAAAGGAGGCAAATAGACTGTGCATCTTGCATATACAGCTGCACTATTTTTTCTCAGTAAATGTGGTAAAGCTTCACTTTTTTTTTTTAAAGAATGTGCAATCAGGTGCAAAGAAAATAAAAAACAGCAAACTGAAACTATCAATATTGCTTGTAGGAAATATCGAATCATTTTGTAAGTCGGTAATCGTTCTCTTGACAGGATTTTTTTTAACGCACAATTTCACCAATAACAACAGATTTTTTGTTTCTAGTTCCTCCCTGCTCTCTCCTCCACAATTGAATATTAAATTCTGCGTATAGGACCTGGAATGCAACTGGAATGCTGCCTTACTCCAATTCCCCACCAAAGGTGGAGAATATGAAAAATAGATAGAAAGCGCTATGGGTGGGGCTGTAAGTGTATTTGTGCCGTGCACTGCCCCTTTAAATTTGGGGATCTGATTTATCAGTTGAAATATTATTACATTTTCAGAATACTTTCTGATCTTTTTCAGTGCTGCAGCCCAGCACTTTCTTGTTTGGACATGAATGATATAAGGTCCCCACTGTCTCCTGTATAGTCCATGTCACACATTCAAAGAGGCAATTTTACCTACAGGCACATGGGCAGGCCCTTGGGACTTAGCCTGGGGGATTCCACATGGGCAGGCCCTTGGGACTTAGCCTGGGGCATACTCACAGACACTGCAGGTATGAAGTCCTCAGATACCAGAATTGTGTGCGCATGAAACTCCTCACACATACGTACATAGCTCCCAACTGTCCCTGATTTTGAGGGACTGTCCCTGATTGGCACAAAGTCCCTCTGTCCCTCTTTCTTCCTCATTTGTCCCTCATTTTGGTCTGATCTATATAAAGGCCATCTTAATAACATCATGGGCCTCTGGGCAAAGTAATGCACTAGGGCCCCTACCAAGGAGATGGTGACCTGTGGCGTGCTATGTGCGTGGTGGCAAGGAGAGGGTGTGGCTAAATGATGCTACATATTGGCCGTGGCTTTTGAGTCTAATTAGAAACAAAAAATACACACAACCAGGGAATTATCCCAAATTAAATTCACCCCCATTGCACACTGTTCCGCCTTCTCTACACACTGCCCCCCTCCCACCCCCAAACACACTGACCCTCTGTAAACACTGACTCTTTATTCCTGTACACACTGCTTCCACTTCTTTTTGAAACTATCCCCCTCCCTGTACACACTGCCCCCCTGTCATAAATGTCCCTCTTCCAGCCTATCAGCGGCCTGTATTTATGTATGGCTTACACAGTACGGGGGGTGGGGGGGTTGGAGGGCACAGTATAGGGCGGTTGGAGGACACAGTAAAGGGTGTAGCAATGTATAGTGTCAGGCTTGGGTTGTATAGGTGGTATGGTGGAAGGTTTGGGTAATATAGGGCGGTATAGTGTCAGGTTTGGGTAGTATAGGTGGTATAGTGGCAGGTTTTGGGTAGTATAGGGGGTATAGTGGAAGGTTGGGGTAGTATAGTGTGGTATAGTGGGAGGATTGGGTAGTATAGGGTGGTACAGTAAAATGTTTGGATAGTATAGGGTGGAATAGTGGCAGATGTGAGTAGTATAGGGTGGTATAGTGGCAGATGTGGGTAGTATAGGGTGGTATAGTGGCAGATGTGGGTAGTATAGGGTGGTATAGTGGCAGATGTGTGTACTATAGGGTGGTATAGTGGCAGATATGGGTAGTATAGGCAGGGCCGCTGTTATAAATCAGAAATCATGGGGCCGCTTTGACTCCACCCTCGAGCCCATCTGTGGCTACTCCCCTCCCCGACTTCCACATGAAACCTGACAGTTGCCTTTACAAATATACACACACTCCTGGCTGCAGCTCAGCTGAGTGATTTTACAATCCCCCCCGAAAGACAAGTGTAACCACTTTCATACAGGCCTATTCTGGCACTCCTCTCCTACATGTAAAAATCACAATTTATTTGCTAGAAAACTACTCAGAAGCAAACATATATATATTTTTTTTAGTAGACACCCTAGGGAATAAAATGGCGGTCGTTGCAACTTTTTATCTCGCACGGTATTTGCTCAACAATTTTTCAAATGTGTTTTTTTTTTTTTTTTTTTAACCACTTGCCGACCGCCGCACGATGATATACGTCGGCAGAATGGCACGGGCAGGCATATGGGCGTATATATAAGTCCCTGCCTGCCCGCGGGTGGGGGGCCCGATCGGGCACCCCCCCGGTGCCTGCGGCGGTCGGCATTCCTTCGAGAGCGATCCGGGATGAGGGGGCGGCCATTCATTCATGGCCACCCCCTCGCGATCGCTCCCGACGAATAGGAATCCCCCGTGACATCACTTCCTCTCCTGTAATGTAAACACAGGAGAGGAAGTGATGTATTCTCTCCTCCGTGTCGGTATTTTTCGTTCCGACACGGAGGAGAGCGGATCGGTGAGTTGCACCAACACTCTACACACACAGTAGAACATGCCAGGCACACTCACACCCCCCCTTTACCCCCCGATCACCCCCCCAATTACCCCTGCCCCCCAGTCACAGTGACACCAATGTCATTTTATTTTATTTTTTTTATTTTTTTTGCATTGGTGTCATTTGTGACTGTAATAACTGTTAGGGCAGTTAGAGTTAGCCCCCTTTAGTTCTAATTTACCCCCCTAACCCCCCCAATAAAGGTTTAACCCCGTGATCACCCCCCGTCGCCAGTGTCACTAAGGCTGGGTTCACATTGCAGCGGTTTATGAGAACGAATGTGATTCGCACCGCACTGCAGTGCAAATCACATCCGATCTCTGTGCGATTCGAGTTCAGCCATTCGCCGCACCCGCCACACCCGCCGCACCCACCGCAAATTCGCACGGGACCCTTTTTTTGGCCCGCAGCAGAATCGGATCGCATGGGTGTTCACACCATGCGATCCGAGTTTGCAGATCGCACTGCGATATGCGAACTGATCTGGGGGTGTCAGTAACATTTCACTGACACTCCCAGCAGTTCGCATAGGGCAGTGTGAACTGCCGCCGGGAGGCATGCGATGCGGGAACCTGCCGCGGATTCGCGGCGTTTCCGCATCGCTCCAGTGTGAACCCAGCCTAATAAGCGATCATTTTTCTGATCGCCGTATTAGTGTCACAGGTGACGCTAGTTAGGCAGGTAGGTATTTAGGTTCGCCGCAGCTTTTTATAGCGCCAGGGACCCCCATATACTACCGCATAAAGCCCCCTGATTGCCCCCTAGTTAACCCTTTCACCTGTGATCACCATATAACTGTTACAGGTGACGCTGGTTGGTTAGTTATTTTTTTATAGTTTCAGGGCACCCGCCATTTATTACCTAATAAAGGTTTAACCCCCTGATCACCTGGCGGGTGTCATTTGTGACTAATAACTGTTAGGGCAGTTAGGGTTAGCCCCCTTTAGTTCTAAGGTACCCCCCTAACCCCCCCAATAAAGGTTTAACCCCGTGATCACCCCCCGTCGCCAGTGTCACTAAGGCTGGGTTCACATTGCAGCGGTTTATGAGAACGGATGTGATTCGCACCGCACTGCAGTGCAAATCACATCCGATCTCTGTGCGATTCGAGTTCAGCCATTCGCCGCACCCGCCGCACCCGCCGCAAATTCGCACGGGACCCTTTTTTTGGCCCGCAGCAGAATCGGATCGCATGGGTGTTCACACCATGCGATCCGAGTTTGCAGATCGCACTGCGATATGCGAACTGATCTGGGGGTGTCAGTAACATTTCACTGACACTCCCAGCAGTTCGCATAGGGCAGTGTGAACTGCCGCCGGGAGGCATGCGATGCGGGAACCCGCCGCGCATTCGTGGCGTTCCCGCATCGCTCCAGTGTGAACCCAGCCTAATAAGCGATCGTTTTTCTGATCGCTGTATTAGTGTCACAGGTGACGCTAGTTAGGCAGGTAGGTATTTAGGTTCGCCGCAGCTTTTTATAGCGCCAGGGACCCCCATATACTACCGCATAAAGCCCCCTGATTGCCCCCTAGTTAACCCTTTCACCAGTGATCACCATATAACTGTTACAGGTGACGCTGGTTGGTTAGTTATTTTTTTATAGTTTCAGGGCACCCGCCATTTATTACCTAGTCTCACTAGTGTACCCCTAAATTTAGGGGTGTCTACTTTCCAAAATGGGGTCATTTGGGGGGCGTTTGTGCCATCTTGGCATTTTATGGCCTTCAAAACTGTAACGCCCTTAGAAAGCCTGAAGGCGGTGCTTGGTTTTCGGGGCCCCGTACGCGGCTAGGCTCCCAAAAAGTCCCACATATGTGGTATCCCCGTACTCAGGAGAAGCAGCAGAATTTATTTTGGGGTGTCATTTCACATATGCCCATGGCATGCGTGAGCAATATATCATTTAGTGACAACTTTGTGAAAAAAAAAAAAAAAAAAAAAAAGTTTGTAATTTTCCCGCAACTTGTGGCAAAATATAAAATATTCCATGGACTCAACATGCCTCTCAGCAAATAGCTTGGGGTGTCTACTTTCTAAAATGGGGTCATTTGTGGGGGTTTTGTGCCATCTTGGCATTTTATGGCCTTCAAAACTGTAATAGGTAGTGAGAAGTGAACTCAAAAATTTACGCCCTTAGAAAGCCTGAAGGCGGTGCTTGGTTTTCGGGGCCCCGTACGCGGCTAGGCTCCCAAAAAGTCCCACATATGTGGTATCCCCGTACTCAGGAGAAGCAGCAAAATTTATTTTGGGGTGTCATTTCACATATGCCCATGGCATGCATGAGCAATATATCATTTAGTGACAACTTTGTGAAAAAAAAAAAAAAAAAAAAAAAGTTTGTAATTTTCCCGCAACTTGTGGCAAAATATAAAATATTCCATGAACTCAACATGCCTCTCAGCAAATAGCTTGGGGTGTCTACTTTCTAAAATGGGGTCATTTGTGGGGGTTTTGTGCCATCTTGGCATTTTATGGCCTTCAAAACTGTAATAGGTAGTGAGAAGTGAACTCAAAAATTTACGCCCTTAGAAAGCCTGAAGGCGGTGCTTGGTTTTCGGGGCCCCGTACGCGGCTAGGCTCCCAAAAAGTCCCACATATGTGGTATCCCCGTACTCAGGAGAAGCAGCAGAATTTATTTTGGGGTGTCATTTCACATACGCCCATAGCATGTGTGAGCAATATATCATTTAGTGACAACTTTGTGTAAAAAAAAAAAAATATTTTTTTTTTTGTCATTATTCAATCACTTGAGGCAAAAAAATAAAATATTCAATGGGCTCAACATGCCTCTTATCAATTTCCTTAGGGGGTCTACTTTCCAAAATGGGGTCATTTGGGGGGGTTTTGTACTGCCCTGCCATTTTAGCACCTCAAGAAATGAGATAGGCAGTCATAAACTAAAAGCTGCGTAAATTCCAGAAAACGTACCTTAGTTTGTAGATGTGACAACTTTTGCGCAAACCAATAAATATACAATTATTGACTTTTTTTTTACCAAAGACATGTGGCTGAATACATTTTGGCCTAAATGTATGACTAAAATTGAGTTTATTGGATTTTTCTAATAACAAAAAGTAGAAAATATCATTTTTTTTCAAAATTTGCGGTCTTTTTACGTTTATATCGCAAAAAATAAAAATCGCAGAGGCAATCAAATACCATCAAAAGAAAGCTCTATTTGTGGGAAGAAAAGGACGCAAATTTTGTTTGGGTACAACATTGCATGACCGCGCAATTACCAGTTAAAGCAGCGCAGTGCCAAAGTGTAAAAAGACCTCTGGTCATTTACCAGCAAAATGGTCCGGTCTGAAAGTGGTTAAGTTTCATGATTTAAAAAATAACCAAACAGTAAAGTTAGCCCAATTTTATATAATGTGAAAGATGATGTTACGCAGAGTAAATAGATACCCAACATGTCACGCTTTAAAATTGCGCACGTTCATGGAATGACGCCAAACTTCAGTGCTTAAAAATATCCATAATGCGATGCTTTACATTTTTTTTTTTTACAGGTTACATGTTTAGAGTTACAGAGGAGGTATAGTGCTAGAATTGTTGCTTGCGCTCTAACGCACGTGGCGATACCTCACATGTTTGGTTTGAACGGCGTTTACAGATATCAGCGGGACTAACCTGTGCGTTTGCTTCTGAGCGCAATCTACCGGGGACAGGGGCGTTTTCAATTTTTTTATTTAATTTTTTTATTTTATTTGTTTTACTTTATTTTTACTTTCTTTTACAACATTTTTTTTTAATCACTTTTATTCCTATTACAAGAGATGTAAACATCCCTTGTAATAGGAATCATTCATGACAGGTCCTCTTTATGGAGAGATGCGGGGTCAATAAGACCCCACATCTCTCCTCCAGGCTGGAAAGCATGAGATCGTAAAAAAAAATAAAAAATTCAGGATCCCATGCTTACCAGCTGCGATCGCGACTTCGTTTACATCATACCCGGGCCTCCGACGGTCATAGAGATTACCGGTCCCCAGTCATCTCTATGCTCATCATCCGGCGGCGGCCAATTCTATCTCTGGGTCCCCGATGGCACGGGAAAGACCGGAGAAGCACCAGATGGCGGCGGGCGGCTTGAAAACGTGTCTAATGCTTTATTTTTTCTGCAATGAGGCTACTGCCAAGAGGAAGAGCATTTTTTAAACATCCTGCGTGCATTCGGTCTTATAGCTTTAGGATAATTATCCACACAGGACAGCAGGTTGTGGTTTTGTCAGTGTGTCACATGTATGATGGGTGTTGACTTTCTTCATTTATAGCTGTACTGTGCATTACAGATTGTAACACACAGTACATCCACAGCAAAGTCAGCACCCAACAGCCATGTGACACACTTTGACAAAGCCACAGAGAACCTGCTGTCCTGTGTGGATGATTATCTTAAAGCTATAAAGATATTAAAAGGCACTGTGAGGACTTTGGATGATTCTATTAGGATATCACAACGGGTGTGACACCTCACTCACTGTGTGCTGCCCAGTGCCTGCCATGCTACCCGCCACCACCGCTCCGCTCGTATTTTTTTTACTGCTCCCTCTCTGCCAGTTCTCTCACATCAGTCCCGACACCTGAAAGAGCAGAGCAGCCGCAGCACTTTACAGATCACTCCGCCAAACGCCGACACCAGGGAAGAAAGATAGCAGCCGGGAACTCTAGAGCATGCGGCCTGATCGCAGGACCCCCGCCCCGAAAATGTAAAAATAGTCCCTCAGCTCCCCCTCTATTGAACTGATGGGGCCCATAAAAATATATTTATTCACCCCCTAAGCAAGCAGGAGCTTGAGAAGGAGCAGTACATGTTTACAAGGGGACAGGTAAAGTGCAGGGGCCCCCCATGCAACTGGGGCCCCTGGGCAGTGCCCACTCAATAAGATGGCCCTGATCTATATATAGATGTTTATAAAATTCAATTTTTATCTTTCAAAAAGTGTTTCCCAGTGCTAAACCTTTCATCCAATTTCTAAATTGCTGCATTTGTACATTTAAAAAGCCAATATAAAGGAATAGTAGTGGTAAAAAAAAAAACACTTGTGGGTTTAACTATTTTTTTTTGTATAATTCTCCTTTAAGGGGGTGTGACAGGGGGTGTGTCCTATGCCGGCATACTTTTGCTAATAGGTGTCCCTCATTCCCATCTCAAAATGTTGGGAGGTGTGTATACGTAGATGTACACACTTTTCTGCCAGGTCCCAAAGACCTGCTAGAGACCTTCTACACATCTGCACATGTGTGGGGTATTCAAACATAGTGGCATGGGAAAAAATACCGGGGGACTAAAGATCCTCTTTAAACCCTAACTTCCTGCCATGAACAACTGCAATAATGGAAGTTGGATTCAATTATTTATTTAAATATGAAAAACATTGTACATACTGCAAATATAGTGTTTGACTAGTGAATCCATATTTTTGTCACTATTGCAGTGTTTCCCTGAAAGCAATTGTTTAAATTGCTTTAAAGTGACCCTATCAGAGCATGGTCAATTGCATGTACAACATACCTGCTAAACAATGACTATATATACTTACCTTTCCAGTGGCCCTTTTTTGAAAAGTGTCCCCCAGTCGTGGGCTTCTGTAAGTATTTGATCAGTGCAGATGAATCGAATATCTGCTTCCCCGGTTGCCTGCTGTGGTTCCTCTTGCCAGCTCTGTAGTGGCAAATGTGTGGTAGGAACCAAAGCAAGTGGTGGGGGGGCAGGTATTCCACATACCAGGAAGGGTGTGAATACTTGCAGAGGCTGGGAAAGCCGCTGAAGAAATGTAAAGTCAGCAGCTACAAATACTGTAGCTGCTGATTTTTCATATTAGGATACTTGTCCAGGGATCCCGTGGTGACTTCACCCCAGCCGAATTTTCCATCGCGGCTTCATAGCCGGTTCTCTACAGCGCGAAGCACGCTGCACTTTGTGAATGGCCCGGTGGCAGGGGAAGAAGAAGGGGAGGGGGTGTGGCGAGATCACCCCAGAAGTGGGATCAGGTACCTGTGCAAAACCGGTACCCACTCCCCCCCTTCCCCCCTGAAAAGTCCCAAATGTGGCACTGGAGAGGGGGGGGGGGCAGATAAGTGGAGCATCCACTTTTGGGTGCTAATAGGGTCACTTTAAGATTGTATATGCTCATATATATTTCTCATGTAAATATGAAAATGTGTATTTTATCCACCAAATAAAGGATACCTTAGCCATTTGATGGGAACCTCTGATGTAAAGGGAGGCGCTGATGCATGTGGGACCTCTGATGTTAAGGGGGTGTAGCCAGATGCTGGCTAACTTTGCCTGTGTCATCACGGGACATTCTGTAACACCAGCTGCAGTGAGCCTGTTTCCCTCTAGTGCACAGCCTGGAAACTGTGCCATCGTCTTCTGAATGTAGAGCAAGCAGAAACCACACCTGAGAGCAACAGATCATGGGATAGGTGGTCCAAGGAGCCAGGATTTGCATTGTAGCCAGCTGGCTGGGAGAGAGAAAAGAATGCTGGGTGAGGACATAAATAGCTTGGTCTGGGGAGGAGTCTCTATCTTGGGACCACAGCCTTCAGCTGAGAGCAGGGACCCGGGTGCTCCAGCATGGAGAATCTCCAGCGAGTGAGTGAGCAGATCCACCATTGCCAGCTCCCTGTCAGCCAAGTCACTGTTGGAGGTCACTCTCATTGTCACCGGTACAGCTGAACCCCTGCAATCGCTAGGTGCACGGCCAGGCCCCTGGTTGCAGATTCTTCAAAAGCCTGTTCCAGGATATTCTTTTCCCTTGAGCCTTGGTATCATTAAGATTGGTGAGTGGGCAAAAGCCCACCCTGTATACACCCCACAAAGACACTGCATGCAGACACCTTTATCCCATCTCTTTACATTAAAGCCTCAAAAAGAAAACTCTTTACACATGATATTTTCTGTTGCTGGTCGCCATTGCACAGCAGTCCTTCTGGGCGCCTGTTGGGCTAGCTGCAGACACTGAACATCTACATCACAAGGATTCGTCCACTCTTCTTCTCTCCTTCCACTAAAAATATCTGCACACTTTAAGGGGAACTCTACTCAGAGATTAAGTATTTGAATTAAGGATTAAGGATTTGAAGAGAGCAGTCTGACTTAAAAGGTCTTCCCTTTTTATACCTGCAGTCATAGGTTCCTACAGGACCTACTGATTACTACTGTTTGACTTATTGTACTTTTCTTTGCATTGCCTATCCTTTGCATATTTACCAAAAGCAAGAGTTTAACATTGAAAAGTATCTCTTAGCCCTTGTACACACGGTCGGAGATTCCGACGGAATGTGTCCTATCGGACCATTTTGTCGGATATTCCAACTGTGTGTGGTCTCCATCGGACTGTTTCCGTCGCAATATCCGACGGACCAACTTTTCCAACTTGCCGGTAAAATTTTCCGACAAAATGCTCAGATCGGAAATACTCCGATCGGAAATACTCCGATCATGTGTAGCCTACGCCGACGGACAAAGTGCCACACGTACTCAGATCAAATTCCTAGACCAAAGCTATTGGCTACTAGCCTGAACATAGTCCCGTAACTAAATAACGTCATCACGTTATGTACAATCGGATTTTCCGACAACTTTGTCCGACCGTGTGTATGCAACAGTTTCAGACAAAATCCAACGGATTTGGTTGTCAGAATGTCCGACCGTGTGTACAAGGGTTTATTCTTGTTCTTAACTGTTTTGAGAGTCTTAAGTAAAGTACTTGTTTACTTTGCCGCAGTCTGGTGTCTTTGTAGTTGCATTATCACTTTGAAATACACTATTACCAAAAGTAGTTTTAGTCAATAGGGTTCAATATTGAGTTGCAATTTAATTGAGTAACAGCTTCAACTCTTCTGGGAAAGCTGATCACAAGGTTTAGGAGTGTGTCTATGGGAATGCTTGACCATTCCTCTAAAAGCACATTTGTGAGGTCAGGCACTGATGTTGGCCGACTGCTGGCTCACAGTCTCCACTCAAATTCATCTCAGAGGTGTTCTGTCGGGTTGAAGTCAGGCTGAGGTCGAGCTAATGGAGATCATTGGAGTGGAGAACATTGGAGTTTTGGTGTATATACAGTGATTTCCCATTTCTAGAGGGATCCCACAGGTAC
Source organism: Lithobates pipiens (assembly GCF_037356315.1). Lineage (NCBI taxonomy): Eukaryota > Metazoa > Chordata > Amphibia > Anura > Ranidae > Lithobates > Lithobates pipiens. The sequence continues at coordinate 229,324,989 of NW_027507686.1, read as the reverse complement.
TGACTTCACAAATGCACTTCTGGGAGGATGATCAAAAATTGCCATAGACACACTCCTAAACCTTGTGGACAGCCTTCCCAGAAGAGTTAAAGCTGTGATAGCTGCAAAGGGTGGGCCAACTCAATATTGAACCCTATGGACTAAGACTGGGATGCCATTAAAGTTCATGTGTGTGTAAAGGCATGCGTTCCAATATTTTTGGTATTATAGTGTATGTCCGAACCCAGGGTGTCAGAGGTGTGGACGGCAAGATCGGGGCAACCTTTGGGGTCAGTCATCTTCCAGCAGCGTTACAGGGGCTTCTGATGTAAAGTTAATTTCATAAAGGTGGTTGTGGACATCATCCCAGGCTCAGGTTTCCATTTGATAACATGTTTTTTAGGCTTTTTGACTGGGTGCCTTGAGATTTTGAGGCAAGTAAAAAAGGGTTGAGAAATGCTGAACTAGTCATCTGCAATTTCCTTTATTAGCAGAAGTTACATGTAAAATCTTTTGGTTGGATAAGAAGATATACAATCACTTAGAAAAGGAAAATAATTCTTTCTCAAGGGCATTTTCTCTTTCTAGCTGTGGATCACTGAAGGGATTATAGGTGGATCATGAAAAGAAGCAGCCAATGTGCACATTATATCAGATTTGGTCAGTTTCACTAGGTCACTCTCATTAGAGGCTGGAGGTTCCTCAAAGGATTTCTTTGGCTGCCTGTAGCATCAAGTCTAGCTCAGGTATACTGGGGACATCATGGTCTGGTAACAATAAATAAGCCGGTCACTTCATTATGGGACAAAACCAGAGTTCTGCTAAGGAGGAAATTGATGTAGCAGACTTGCAGGAAATGTACAAGAAGTTTGTCACGGAGTGTCCCAGCGGAACTTTATATTTGCATGAATGTAAAAGATTTTTTGGAATTTCGACTAATAACGAACAATCTCAGTTTATCGATCGAGTGTTTTCCTCTTTTGACAGAAATGGGGTAAGTACAAGGTAAATTCTTTATATAATAATTCTGCAACTACATATTACAAGCTAAATAAATATAGAACCATTTTTATCACTCTCCGAGGAAGGAACCTAATGAGTGGTGAAAGCCTTAGAAAGCCAATGATGGAAATCACTTAAAGTAGAACTAAAGACAAGAAAAAAGTTATATGACAGTTTTCTTTTTTCTTTTTTTTTCAAATATAAATTTTTATTAATCTCCAACACAGGGAAGAAAATACCAGTCATATAGCAGTTACAAAGATAATATGCATTTTACCGATCTCTGTTAGTACTGTGATGTTGGATAACAATAGAAACACTTAAACCAATCATCTTAGATCAATAATCACCGCAATCATTAACTAGAATCCTTGAGGGACCTGGTAGTTCACACTTGGTTCTTAGTGACCGCTCTCTCTTCCCAACTTTCCATTTTCCTCTTACTAACTATAAATAGGGGGGAGAAAACAGTTAAATTATCCTGTGTAGAAGGGGGTGGGGAAAGGGTACTGAAATCACGACAGTGGGGCGGGTGGACTTAGAGTTAGAAAGAAAAGTGAGATGACAGTTTTCTGGGGGAGATTTCCCTTTACTTCCTGTCCCATAGCCACAACTGGAAGTAAGAGGAAATCCTACCAAAAGTGAGGGAAGTCTCTGGTTGTCACCAGTGTGAACAAATGGTGTTCCCATTGTTAGATTTCCCTTTTATTACGGTTCTGCTGAAAACTCAAATTTTGGAATTTTCTTTCACTTCCACATTCACATGCAGTCATAATGGTCACCAGTAAAAACAGTGATTCTCCCTAATAGAGGAACAAGCATCAATAAAAATACCTAACAGGTGTTCTAATCCCTCACTTCCCTATCGAAGGCTAAAAAAAAAAGTTTAAAAACTTTAACATTTCAAAATGTTTGCTCTTCCTGTTCTGTAAAAGAGCATACCATCTATGGTCGGCCGGGCTCTAGGTAAATAGCTAAATCCCTCCTGTGGAGCCATTGTTTTCTCCCAGTCGGGGGGTTCCCACCGGGATAACACAGTGATTATTGCTAGTGGCTAGTGGCTATAACAGCTATAACAGCTGCTAGCAAAAATTGCTTGTAAAAACCAAAAGGCTGGTTGTACCGATTGATCGATCAACTTGGGTACATTAAGCCTGTTCATGCATGGTTTGCACTGTCTATGGCTGGCTTCTTGTCTCTATCAGCAATGGGGTTTGATTAGTCCTATCCCATCATTGGATGATAGTACAGCTAAGCGCACATCGCAAAAGTCAGTCGCCAGTGTAAACAAACGTAAAGTATATATGATATGTAGTGTATAGTGTATGATAGTATTACAAGGAATGGGGCAAAAATGATGCAAATAAAAAATATATCAATAGGTATAGGATTAAAATGAATTTTAAAAAAATGAGTAGACAATAAAATGCACAATAGAATGCAACCTCTTGTACTGCAGTGCAAAATAAGGCACTATAGACAGTGTGCATTCATTTTTGAATGGTCATGGGTGCCCAGGCCCTAAACAATGTACAGCTAATCTATACCGGTGTCCAGTGTTGCTGGGTGGCCAGAGCGGGAGCTCCAGAGACATGCAAAACAGAAAAAAAGTGAAATAAACCCACACACAGGATATAGTGTAGCAAGATTAAGAACAATGGTTAAACATATAGTAATGCACTCACAATTGACTCAGAATGCAAAGCATGGTATCTCAGAGGGGCAGCTGAATCATTTGAGATGTGCCATTGGGAGTCGGTCTTCCCTTTCTCATAGAATAGGTGCAGGTACTGCACCCCCTACCCATCTCCAAGCACCGCCCCTTTAAGACCATACAAAACCAAATATTAAAATAGAGCCCGTACAGCAACAATAGATGCCCCAAGCAAAAATACATCCCTCCGAGCAACTATAGACCCAGTTAGCAAAAATAGATCTCTACCAGCCACAATAGATCTCCCTAGCAACAATAGATCCCCCCAGCAACTATAGCTTTCCTGGAAACAGTAGACCCCCCCAGCTACAATAGATCCAGCCCAGCAACAATAGATCTCCCAGTAGCCAGCAACAATAGACCCCTCTCTCGACAGTAGGTCTCTCCCATTAACAATTAACCCCAAGCAAAAAAACATACCCCCACCAGAAGCAATACCCTCGGTGACAATAGATCCCCGGCAGCCAGCACGAATAGACCCTTCAGCATACCCCAGCACTCCTTGTCATTATATTTAGTGCTGGAGGTGCCAGAACTGCGTTCCCCCACGTTCCCTCTGAAAAAAAGCCCTGCCCATGGCACATCTGAAGCATATACCATGCTTTACAATAAACAGAGGTTTAAAGAGGAAGTAAACCCTGATGAGTTTACTTCCTCTTTCATTCCCTGCAAAGGCAAAGCATAATGGACTACTATGCATCGCATAGTAGCCCATTATGTGTCACTTACCTGACACAGGAGCCAGCGAAGTCGCCGCTGTCCCCTGTAGTCCGCCGCATCCATCTTGTTGGTGGCGTCTCGCAGCTCCGCCGCTGTCATTCGGCGAAGCCGCGATGACGTCACTCCCGCGCACGGGAGTCGTCACGCGCGGCAGCTCCATTCTTGGAAATGGCGCCCTCAGTGCGCCTGCGCGCCGATGTCTACGGCGCATGCGCCGTAGACATTGGTGCCCGTTTTCGGGCAAATATCTCCTAAACCATATAGGTTTAGGAGATATTTCTTGGACCTACAGGTAAGCCTTAATCTAGGCTTACCTGTAGGTCAAAGTGGTTTGTAAGGGTTTACAACCACTTTAATTCCAAATTACTTTATAAGGAATACATGTTGATTGGGTTTGGACTTTAAGGGAAAAACTATAACCATTTGCATTCATTTATTTTTTTTGTATCTTGATCAGATTCTCTTAAGTTTCTAGCAGACATGCGGCAGTGTGGTAGACCGCTTTTCAAAGGGCAGTATAGAGGCTAACAGGTATCAGAAGGCAGCTGTGGTGCCTCTTGAATGCCTGTTAGCCTCTATACTGCCCTGTGAAAAGCGGTCTACCATTTTCTTATTTACCAAGCACCATTTTAACAATGTGGGTCCACGCCGCAATGAGCTTAGCATTTGGCTTACAGTTGCAGTGCAGCCCCATTGGACTCACTGGGCGAATTTTATCAGTTGGTGCCACCTGTCAAACTCTGCAGGCCAAGTTAAAAAATTACATGGCATGTGTACAGCCCTATCTGGCTGTAATAATAGGATTCAGGTGGGAGGTAAAACTGCAGCCCAGCCACCTGTTTTTAATACCCCCAGCTGCCCTTGTGAAAGAGCCCTTACAACAGGGGTGTCCAACCTTTTGACCTTCCTGGGCCATACTGAAAGAAAAGGAAAAGTCTTTTTGTCACACATTAAAATACACTAACAATAAGGATAACCGATAAGCAGAAAAAGTCAGGCAGATCACAACTTAAGATCACCAATATAGATAATGTACATACCTGAGTAATAAATCTTAATTTTTTTTGTAATATTTTATATTTTTTGTAATACTTTTTTTATTATAACAGCAAGAGGGCAACATAAAAGTAGTGCGATATTTTATTTGATTTTGATAAACGAATGAATCGATATCAGGTTGGTTGGATGGAGTAGCAATTCTCAATGAATTCTCAAAGGGCTCATCAGATATTTTGGTTCTAATTTTGCCCTCCTTGAAAATAGTTGCTCACAAATATAGGTGCTGCAAAAACTTATGACATGAATAATGCCTTGTACACACGGTCGGAAATTCCGACGGAAAAGGTCCAATCGGATTATATTGTCGGAAAATCCGATCGTGTGTGGGCTCTATCCGACTTTTTCCGTCGGAAAGCAGGATCCCCGACAAAAACAATCAGATCAGACTTTTTCCGATAGTTTGTAGAGAATTCCGATCGGACAAAGTGCCACGCATGCGCAGAACAAATTATGAGACCAAAGCTATTGGCTACTAGCCTCAAAGTAGTCCTGTCGTAACGAAGGAACGCCATCGCGTTCCGAACTATCGGATTTTCCGACAGCTTTGTCCGACCGTGTGTATGCAACACCAGTTTAGGACAATTTTGTTGTTGGAATGTCCGACTGTGTGTACAAGGGATAAGACATGAGTGGGATACTTTTCTTTCTGAAGATAAAACTAATAAAAGTCCAGTAAAGAGACAGTCAAAATTTTATTCGGCCTCATGTATTCGTTAAGTGTAAATGCATTTTTACAAAAACTGAAAAAAAAAAAAAAAAAAGAATTCAATATTTTTAAGTAAGCTTATGATTGTGTCCACCTTGGGCCACATGTGGCCCGTGGGCCAAACATTGGACACAATTAGAGAAAATTGTAAATCTGTGTAACCAGTCTCCAACTGGAAGGAAACCTCTGTGCATGTACTGCATTCATTTGTTTCAACAGAACTAAATATTCATCAAAGCGGCGCTCCTGTTAACAAATCGCATTGACAAGCTAGCATATGTATATTTACCATATATGAACAATATATACAAAATATTGAAAAACAAAATAGCAAAATAACAGATGGTGATAAGAAAGAAGTCCGTGGTGGATATAGCTGATGGACCTAAAAATAATCTGTTGACGAGTGCACCTTTCACCAAATTGCTCCACACACCCAGCTGGGGTTTAAACTCACCAAAATGATGGAATTGTTAGGTCTCAGTCATCATCAGTATCCTGCCATACACACGAATAGAGCCAAACTGGAAAGCCTCAGGAGTCTGGAAATCCGGGAACATGAGAAGAAAAACTCCACATAGAGCAGTTCCGTTTGACTTTTTTTATTGTGTTCCTCCAATTAAAATTCAATATTGTATAAAACTTTCACATGCCTTGGTTCCAAGTTGATCATATAGCTTAGTGTAGTTGTACCGGTCTATAATTCTCTCCAACTGGGGGGGGGGGCTGGAGATGCTCTAAGGGCGTGATCTCACGGCGACCGGAAAAGACGTGCGTTCTAAGGACTCAGCTGTAAATTGGAAGGAGGAAGTACAGAGCGGTGAGTTTACTGAGATCGTTCCTGCAGCACCTCCGGTATCTCCACCCCCCCCCCCCCCCCCAGTTGGAGTGATTGATAGACTGGTACACCGACACTAAGCTATATGATCAACTTGGAACCAAGGCATGTGAAAGTTTTATACAATATTGAATTTTAATCGGAGGAACACAATAAAAAAAGTCAAATGGAACTGCTCTATGTGGAGTTTTTCTTGTAATTTTCCCAGATTTTTGGCTCTAATCGTGTATATGGCAGGATACTGATAATGATTGAGGCCTAACAATTGCATCATTTTGGTGAGTTTAAACCCCAGCAGGGTATGTGGAGCACAGATTGGAGGAATTTGGTGAAAGGTGCACTCGTCAACAGATTATTTTTAGGTCCACCAACTATATCCACCGCGGACTTCTTTCTTATCACTATCTGTTATTTTGCTATTTTATTTTTCAATATTTTGTATATATTGTCCGTATATGTTAATATACATATGCTAGCTAGTCAATGCTATTTGTTGACAGGAGTGCCTCTTTGATGAATATTTAATTCTGTTTAAACAGGTTGAATTATTTGCTGATGATATATGGTTTTATTGATATATATATATATATATATGATATATATGGTTTTATTGTTGTAATTTGAAACCCATAGCCAGTGGCGTAACTAGAACCTTCAGGGCCCCGATGCAAGAAACCATGAAGGGCCCCCCTGAACCCCAGCCAGGGCCCTTCTCTCCGAGTCCGGCGGTGGAATCACTGGTATCTGTAGTTTTTTTTTTAGGTGCCCCATTGGGGGACTGTCCCTAGGCAGGATGGGGTCCCCGTCCCCAGAAGAGATGAGGTCCTTTTCTCCAGGGCAGATAAAGTTACTAGTGAGAAGGGGTCCCTGTCCCCAGGGGAGGTGGGGGTCCCTGTCCCCACGTGAGAAAGGGTCCCTGTCCCCAGGGGGAGATGGAGGGGGTATGTAATGGTGTGTGGGGGATGGGGTTCTCTCACTCACCATGACCAAGCTGTAGGCCGCGCACTCATCCATGCTGGCCTCGGCTCCATCCAGTGTGCTGGACGGGCGATCAGCATATCTCCCAGAAAGACCTTTCATCATCTGTGTATGACAAGGGAGGAGGGGGGCTGGCAGACAAGCCTGCAGTGTTCTCCAGGGAGCCGGCTCTCATAGGGCTGCACTGCATCTGTGCGCTTAAAGTTTGTTTACCCGGGAGAAGTATGCAGTGCAGTGTGGGCCGGACTCAGGGGGGGACGGGACTCTGGCTGGGGAGAACAGACATCGGACTGAGCGGCAATGCATGGAGCAGGAGAGGGGTACTCTGAGGAGCCGGCCGAGGACGCAGGTCATGCGGGGAATGCACAACTAAAGAGCAGCCAGTGCGATAGTCGAGCATGGAGCTCTGCTAGTCACCCTCCACCTCCAGCCACCCGTGTGCATGGTGCACTGGTACCCCTAGCTGCCTATGCTGCTGCTGGCCATATGTAGAGGGGGCTGCATGGGCTCCCTGCATCACAGGGCCCAGTTGCGGTCGCAACTGCTGCACCCCCTATAGTTACACCCCTGCCCATAGCGCTGAGATAGGAGGAAGTAGGGACTGCAATTCATTTTTTCTTCCTTTTTTAACATATTGCATTAATTTGTTAGCTGACCTTGGTAGAATACTGGGACAAGTCTGTTCCCCTTTTAAACCCGTGCAGCTGTGTCATTTGTCCTGCGACAATGCACAAAAAGAGGAATCATATTATTGTCTATGGCAGGGATATGCAATTAGCGGACCTCCAGCTGTTGCAGAACTATAAGTCCCATGAGGCATAGCGAGACTCTGACAACCACAACCATGACACCCCGAGGCAGAGGCATGATGGGACTTGTAGTTTTGCAACAGCTGGAGGTCCAATAATTGCATATCCCTGGTCTATGGGATCTTTTTATATCTATGAAATGTGATTCCCTATAGCTTGTAAAAAGATGTACGTGCTCCTTTTGGTGCATTTTTTTACATCATAGACTTCAATGGGGTGCCTAAAAAAAAATGCATGAAAGTACATCACAAAAAAGTATGAAAACACATTAAAACACACAAAAAAGCATGAAAATGCAAGTGTGAATCTAAGGCCTGATTCAGTCCAATGCATTTTTAACACTTTTTGCATTTTGCACCACAGTCCATTTACCGCGATTTCCTATGGAACACGTTCTGTAGTGCAAATCTGCAAAATGCTAAAAGCACTGAAAATGCATAGGTGTGAATCAGGCCTTAGGGGTTGATTTACTAAAGATAAAAAGACTGTGCACTTTGCAAAGTGCAGTTTCCGCTCTGCCAGTGCAGTTGCTCCAGAGCTTAGTAAATTAGGTAAAGCTTCACTCTGCAAAAAGTACCCAATCATGTGCAAGGAAAAAAAAAAAAAACTTCATTTTTGCTTACACATGATTGGAAGATGGAAGTCAGCAGAGCTTTTGCTCATTTACTGAGCTCTGGAGCAACTGCACTTTGGAAAGTGCACAGTCTATTTGCCTTTAGTAAATCAACCCCTTATGCTGCATACACACGATGGGAAATCCCGCCAGCAAAAGTCCGATGTGAGGTTTTAGTTGGAAAATGCGACTGTGTGTATGCTCCATCAGACTTTTGTTGGCGGAATTCCCGCCAGCAAAACATTGAGAGCAGGTTCTCTATTTTTCGGTCGTAAAAAGTTCAGATTGGAAATTCTGATTGTCTACAAATTCCAATGCACAAAATTCCTACGCATGCTCGGAAACAATTCGACACATGCTCAGAAGCATTGATCTTAATTTTCTCGGCTCGTCGTAGTGTTGCACGTCACCGCGTTCTTGACGGTCGAAAGTTCAGAGAACTTGTGTGACCGTGTGTATGCAAGCCAAGCTTGAGTGCTTCGGCAGCAGATCGAGGTTAGTGTCCAAGGACGATCATCGGTCCTTTATCATAGGCAGTGGCGGCTGCTGCTAAATATTTAGGGGATGTTAAACAAATGCTAGACACCCCCCCCTCCCAGGGGGAGACAGATGGAAAGGTGGCGGTCGGGTCCCAGATGAAAGGCACAGCTCCTCTGTCACCGGCACAGATTGCTAATTACACAGGGCACAGGGCAGCTATTCAGCCTGGTACCAGCTGACAAGTGACACACACACCCGCTGCTGGGACTTCCATCTCCAATGGCTAGATGTGGGGACCAGCAGCACTTACACAGATTCCCTCCTCAGCAGTGTACCCGGCGATGTCCCGGGCAAAGAGGGCTGATCGCCGACTGCATCCACTAACCTCGATCTGCTGCCGAAGACATGTCCTCCCCCAGCTACAGTCCGAACAGTCCGGAATTCCATCGGAAAAAAAACATCCAAGTTTTTTCCGACGGAAAATCCACTCGTGTGTACGGGGCATTAGACTTATTCCATTGGAAAGTTCTTGGTGAAATTGACTCGTACAGCAGTGTTTTTGAAGACCTGATATGTATCCACGATTTCTTTCCATCCCAGGACAACACAATAGATTTTCTGGAATATGTGGCTGCCTTGAATCTCGCTCTGCGGGGGAAGCTGGAACATAAGTTGAAGTGGTCTTTTAAAATATATGATAAGGATGGAAATGGTTGTGTAGACAAGAAGGAGCTGAAGGAGATTATTCAGGTAATAATACAATTTATAAGAACCATGTTTTCTATTCCAATGCCTAAAAAATATTAAAGCCAAATTCCAATGTAAAAAAAAATATTGCCCAACACTTAAAAAAAAAAAAAGAAAACTGCTTTATTCACCTCCTCACTAACGCTGTCCCCCACAAACACATCGCTCCACGGTCCAATGGTGCTCCCTCTCTGGGTTAAATGGTGCCAATATCATTGAATCCACTTTCTGGGAGCCAAGGTGTTGGGTGCACCATCATAACGGCTTGGGCTTACAGGAGAAAGCTACAGTGACCCGTGATGATGCCATTTTGTGAAAGGACCAGCCACTAGGACAAAAGAGGAGAATGAGGACCTGTGATATCTTTTTTAACGTGAATGTACAAAAAGATACTTTTACTCTTACTTAGAAAAAGGTATGTAAGAAAAAAAAAACTAAAAAATAAATAAATCAGGGGCAAGGGGTCTTTTGGAATTAAAGAGAATGTTAGGGCCTGATGCACATGGACAAACCGGCTGCTGTGCTGCAAGTATCTTGCAGAAAACTGCAGTCAGCAGCTGCGGAGTTCAATAGTGCAAAAATGATCACACATGAAAAAATGACCTGCATACAGCTTGTGTCCAAGGACGATCATCTGTCCCTAATCATAGGCAGTGGCGGCTGCTGCTAAATATTTAGGGTGTGTCAAACAAACGTCAGACACCCCCCCCCCCCCCCACCCAGGGGGAGACAGATGGAAAGGTGGCGGTCGGGTGTCAGATGAAAGGCACAGCTCCTCTGTCACCAGCACAGATTGCTAATTACACAGGGCACCAGGGAGCTATTCAGCCTGGTGCCAGCTGACAAGTGACACACACCTGCACACCCGCTGCTGGGACTTCCATCTCCAATGGCTAGATGTTGGGACCAGCAGCACTTACACAGATTCCCTCCCCAGCAGTGTACCCAGCGATGTCCTTGGTGAAGAGGGCTGATCGCCGACTGCATCCACTAACCTCGATCTGCTGCCGAAGACATGTCCTCCCCCAGTTACAGTCCGAACACCATCCAGTAAGAGCGGCGGCCGGAGGCTCAGGGAAAGTCCATGAGTAACCCAGGAGCAGGACGGTCTCTGATCAGTCAGCACTCCCTCTCCTCTCCTCAGCCTATCATCGTCCCGGCCAATCGAGTGACCGGTCTCAGGACCGGGTTCCTGATTGGCTGTAAGGAGAATCAGGAAAACAATAGCGAATATTAGTTCGCTATTGTCACACAACTGGGTGGGCTCAGGGCGCAGTGCACCCTCGAGTCCACCCTTTTTTTAACCACTTGCTGACCATTTTACTGGACACACAGTGTGTGTGTTTATGTTATATATATATATATATATATATATATATATATTTTTTTTTAATATCATTTTTTTGATCGATCAAAATTCTTTTGATCGGTACTCCCCTCTCCACCGGCTTGCGGGTCTTCAGGGAGTTCCGTCGGAGACCCGGTGATGTCACGGACATCAATGTCACTGGACTCCTCCCCTCTTCCCCAAGTACCTCCGCCTGCTAACGAAGGGAAGGGGGAGGAGTCCAGTGATGTCGAAGTTCTGATTGAACGTAACGCGCATGGGGAAGGAGCTACGCATGAGGTCACCCGCTGCTGCCCTACGGAACTAACACGATTGTCGGCTTTACATGCTGTGTTTTTATCATCTTTATGTGAGTAGTTTGTGTTTGAACACAAAAATTTAATCTTATACTTAAGCGGTGAGCACTTAGATCTTTTCTTTCTACCCATGACCCGGCGTCCTTGCTGAAATCTAAGGAGACGTGAGAGAAGTTTATGGTCTGTGTTAACCCTTTTGATACCCGCTTGCATGACCACCTGTTTACACAGGGGTCCATGCCATAAGGTGAGAGTGATCAGTTAGACCGGAGGTGGAGGGATTGTCACGCTACTGTGGGGAAAAAAATTAACTACGTCAGTGCGACAGTTTGAATTTAATACGTATTTGTGTGAACTGTGAAGTTAAGTCATGGATTGTGGAAACTAACTAGTGTCAGGTGATTGTATATATAGTGTATACCACATTTAGGGCTGCAACTAACGATTATTTTCATAATCGATTAGTTGGCCGATTAATAACTTAAAAAAAAAAAAAAGAGGTAATTTTGCTTCCATTTGCATTTTTACATATTTTTTCGGCCAATATTTTGTTGGGCAGATTAAAAAGCACCGCAAAACACCCCCGCAAAAACGCATTATTACATACTTTTCTGCAGCTTCTCCATTGAAGTCTATTGAACCAAAAAAACAAAATAGCACCCTTTTGCGTTAAAAAAAAAAAAAGTCCTTGTCCTTTCCAAATACGCAGCGGCTGAAAAAATCATGGATATGAACACCCATAGGAAACCATGTAAATGAACTGTAGTACGTTTCTGCAAAAAGCACCAAAAAAAACACAGAGGTGTGACCCAAGCCTGAGATGTTTAGTAACATAATGGGGTTAAAAAAACTCAAATTATTACAAAAAGAGCAAATAATCGCTACTGTAAAGGGCTAACTTTTTACTATGGGACAGTGAAAGTAATATTTACAGTAGCAATTTGCTATTTTTGTACCATAACGGGCTAATTTTAGTTTTTTTTTTTTTAACCCCATTATGTTAGTGGCCGATTAATCGATTACTATTTTCATAATCGATTAATTTCATAATCGATTCGTTGTTTCGGCCCTAACCATATTTCACACTGACTAATGCAGAGCTGCAATGCAAGGAGATCAAATAAAAGTAGTTGGATCTGTATGTGCGTTATAATTAATCGAAATTAGTCGATGAATCGATTAAAAAAATAATCGATCAATCGAACACGAAAATTTTAATCAGTAACAGCCCTAATTATATATATATATATATATCTATCTCACAACCCCTCACATTTTTGTAAATATATTTGTATAAAATCATTTATACACAGGTAAATATATTTCTTGGGTTGTGGCATTAGGCTAGCATGTGTGGTATTATTTGATATTTGTATATCATTACTTGTATGTTTTTTGATACCTTTATTGTTTATGTTGTCATTTCTGTGTATTGTTATTCTTAGATAGCGCCTGTTAAATACCATTCTGATTTAATATATGGAAATTCCTCTCAGCGTTCTTCAATCTTCCTTTTACAGGACATAAACAGTAAAATGTATTTAGGACAAGGGTTTTAACCCTTGACTACTTTATCTGAAGTAAAAAATAGTTTTAGCTACAAATGCAATTTTGTTTACTGTTCTAACTTGAAGTGAAAGAGGAACTCTTTTTGGTTACTATACTGTAATAACCCTAAAAAAGTTGTGTTACAAACCAGAGTTGTAGATTGTATCAATAAATTGGTGGTTAATAAAAGGAATTGCATAAACTTTGTTTTCAGTCAATTTACAGCATTAAGAAAGATTGGAAGAAAGCCCAGGACACGCAACTCCTGAGCCCGGACGATATCTGTGAGAGAATCTTTCAACTGGTGGATGAAAATGGTGATGGTAAGATAGAGCTTAAGTTCACTTTTTAGGCTTCATTCTCACGAGGCGGATCCGCTGCCATGGAGTCCGCCTCCGTCCGCCAGCTGAGTAGGAGATCTCTCTGTTGATCTCCGCGGAGCCAGCGGATGACAGGTCCCTCTCTGCTCACTGAGTGGGGAGGGGCTTGTCGAGAGCCGCTGGTGGCTATGGAGAGATCGGACGAAAACGGATAGCATGTCCGTTTTCATCAGATCTCACCCGATCCGATAGGGACGGATGCGCACGTAGGGCCATCCGTCTGATTTTAGTGGAACGGACCGGGTCAGATGTCAACGGACATGTCACTGCTGTCATCTGTCACTCCATAGACTAGCACGGAGCGTCCGTTAAGGTCCGCCGACAAAACTGACAAGCTGACCTGAATGGTCCGACAGTGTGAAAGGGTCCTTAGACATTTTCTTGAAAAGCAATGTATTTGTGCATTCTGTGCTTTATCATATTTAATAACCCCCTCCACACATTTTCATGCTTTGTGTCCATTCCACTAATAAAAATAAGAAAATGTTAAAGCGGTAGTAAACACGCTGAAATTTTTTTTTCATACCTGTTAGGGAAAAGGCATAATGAGCTAATATGCACCGCATACTAGCTCATTATGAAATACTTACCTTAGAACGAGGCCCCAACATCTCACCTGATACACGCCGAGGGAGCTGACATGTTCCCTCGGCGTGTCTTCCGGATATCGCGGCTCTGGCTCTGTGAGTGGCCGGAGCAGCGATATCGTCACTCCCGCACATGCGCGTGCGGGAGATCTCTTTCCGGCAGGGTCCGACGTCTGCCGGGCTTCCAGCCAAGAAACCCCTGTGCGCATGCGCCGCTGCAGTCAGCGGCTCATTGCCAGGGGAATAGCTCCTAAACCATACAGGTTTAGGAGATATTTTTTTACCTATAGGTAAGCCTTATTATAGGCTTACATGTAGGTAAAAGTAAAAAAAATAGACTATAAAACCACTTTAAGACCTTGTACACAAGCCCCTGTATAGGAGACTTCGGGAAAACCTGTATAGTTAATTATAACTGTACAGTTTGTTCTTAGGTTTAGAAACTCTTATGCTCCGTACACACGATCAGACTTTGCGACAACAAAACCGTGAAATTTTGTTCGAAGGATGTTGGCTCCAACTTGTCTTGCATACACACGGTCACACAAATGTTGGCCAACAATTCCGAACGTAGTGACATACAAGAAGTACGGCGAGCCGATAAAAAGGAAGTTCAATAGTCATGCGCCACCCTTTGGGCTCTTTCTGTTAATGTTGTGTTTGGTGAGCATTAATTCCGAGCATGCTTGTTTGTACTTTGGACTTTTGTCTGATGGACTTGTGCACGCACGATCGGAAAGTCCAACAACACACATTTGTTGGCGGAAAATTTGAGAACATGCTAGCCAACATTTGTTGGCGGAAAGTCCGACAACAAATGTCCGATGGAGCGTACACACGGTCGGACTTTCCGCCAACAAGCTCACATCCAACATTTGTTGTGGGAAAATCAGACCGTGTGTACAGGGCATTAGCCTCACTCCTAAATGTATCCCTAAATATTAACTTAACGACTTTCGGACGGACCATTTTGCAGCTAAAGGACCAGGCCCCTTTTTGCGATTCGGCACTGCGTCGCTTTAACTGACAATTGCGTAGTCGTGTGACGTGGCTACCAAACAAAATTGGCGTCCTTTTTTCCCACAAACAGAGCTTTCTTTTGGTGGTATTTGATCACCTCTGCGGTTATTTTCTGTGCTATAAACAAAAATAAAGCGACAATTTTGAAATAAATGCATTATTTTTTATTTTTTGCTATAATAAATAGCCCCCAAAAATATATAAAAAAACATTTTTTTCCCTCAGTTTAGGCCGATGCATATTCTTCTACATATTTTTGGTAAAAAATAAATAAAAAATTGCAAGAAGGGTTTATTGATTGGTTTGCGCAAAAGTTATAGTGTTTACAGAATAGGGGATAGTTTTGTTTTGTTTTTTTTACTAGTAATGGCGGCGATCAATTTTTATTGTGATTGCGATATTATGGTGGACACGTTGGACAATTCTGACACATTTCAGGGACCATTGGCATTAATACAGCTATCAGAGCTATTAAAAATGCACAGATTACTGTAAAAATGTCACTGGCAGTGAAGGGGTTAACCACTAGGGGGCAGTGTAGGGGTTAAGTGTTTGTTTTTTTTTACTGTAGGGGGGCATGTGACATCACTGATCATCTTTCCCTATAACAGGAAACAGACGATCAGTGACAGGCTCACTAGGAAGCACGAGGAGAGGTTTGTTTACATTTACCTCTCCTCGTTCTTCAGCTCTGTGACCCGAATGAGGGATACCGGCGGCGGTCGGGTCCGCGGGTCCGTGGGCCACGGAGCTCAGGACCGGGTCGCGAGTGCACCGCCGGCGGCACGTGAGCCACGGCTGGGCACTTAAAGGGCAATGTACCTGTACGCGCTTGTGCCCAGCCGTGCCATTCTGCCGACGTACATCGGTGTGAGGTGGTCCTTAAGCGGTTAAACAGTAAAGCCCTGGGGCCCAACCTACGGCCCAGGGGCCACATATGACCCGTTTGCAACTTGTTTTGCAACCCATTTTTGGTGCTTACCCAAGCCAGTAAAGGAATATATTCCTTAAAGAGGAACTGCAGTCTGCTCACATAATTTGTAATAAAAATATCTTTGCCATTCTGAAGCTTCCCTCCAACCAATTTGCACATTATTTGATATATACTGGGATTTTGTACTTGCCAAATATTCTGCAGAAATCTCCCACCACTGAGTCTGGCTGCAATCATTTTAACTGTGGGCAGCCGAAGCTGCTGCCTGTTCATTTCCTGCATTTACACAGACACACAGAGGCACACCTCCAGCTCTGCAGCTCTCATTGGCCCTCTTATATCCCCCCTCCCTTCCTGGCAAACTCTCACAAATGCCAGAGAGAGAGCTGTGCATGGTGCCATAAGCCTAGGCTAATGATCAGACAAGAAACAGGAAGTGGGCTGTATAAGGCATTTATTGGCAGAAAAAAATGTTTTACTATCTAAAGTTAATGATGATGATGACAGGGAGCAGACGATCAGTGTCCTGTCACTAGACAGAACGGGGAGATGCTGTTTACATTGGCATCTCCCCGTTCTTCAGCACTGTGATACGATCGCGGGTATCCTCGCGGCGATCAAGTCCGTGGGTCCCGCGGGCACGGTCACCGTCGCCGACTTATATTTGCTGACAGCGGTCGGCAAGTGGTTAAACAGGTGGTGAGGAGGCGATATAACACCACCTCACTGCCTGTCAAATTCCCTCTGAAGAGCAATCCAAACATGGATTGCTCTTTAGAGGGCACCACATGTGTAAACAAGCCCTGAGCCTAGGTTCACACATAGGTGATGTGGGAACCAGCGCGATTCCAATGCCGGTTCCTACATTGCATCTCTCCTGCAGGCAGGCCTCTGCGAACCGCTGTGGGTGTCATTACATTGTTAATACCTCCATATTGGTTCACAGATTGCAATGATGAGTGTGAACTCGGACAGGAATTGGATTGCATAGGTGAGAACACCCATGTGATCAGATTCCAGTGTGGGGGGGGGGGGGGGGCCTGCACTATTTTCCTGCAAATCGAATGCAAGTTCAGCCATACAACTGTACGGCTGAACTCCCATTGCACAGACATCGCATGCGATTGGCACAGCAATGCGGGTGCGAATCACATGCGGTGTCTGTGTTCGCACAAGTGTGAACCCAGGCTAAGGCTGGTCAGCCATGGCAGTATATTCTGTGGAGTAACCTCTTGTCTGCAGCAATTCCAAAAAACTTCTGCTCAGCTGGGGGCCAGGAGAAGGAACACTGTTTCCCCTAATTGCCGGGAACCGCAGCACAAGGATTACTCCGCCGGCACTATTTGATGATTTTCAGGCTTAGGCGGAGTAAACCTTATGTTGGGGTTCCCACAATTACACTGTCTGGTGGATTTGTATAGAAGTGGACCTGATTAGATTGTCAGAACTGCTGAATAAAGATAAGAACTTACTCCTGATAACATTAACTAGTCGTGTTCCTCCACCAGCTGGAGCACAGAAACCACAGTGCAGTCTGGATCATGTGTCTGGGTACCAGGTGGAAGGAGACCTGGACACATGATTCAAAACCCGTACTGTCCGGGTGAATCCTGTACAGGTGGCAAGCCCTAGTTCTGACAGGATCAACGTGTATTTTTGAACTTATCAGCAGATATATCAAAACAATTTCAATAGTTTATTTAAAGTGTTACTAAACCTACAACAGTAAAATCAGTCTGTATATGCAGTAAAGCACGCTTGTTATACTTACTGCGGAACGTAAGGGGTTAATCCTGCACATTGTGTAAAAAAGGCTGTTTGATCCTGTCTTCTCTGAGCCACCCCTTCTTCCATAGTCCCCAACCCATCCTAACATGATAGAGCCTTGGAGCATGTGTATTGCCAGAGAGTCTTTTTTTCTTGGTACAGTGCATGCAGTGAGTGTGATCAGCACAGGGCCAATCAGCACTGTCCAGACAGAGGGTCGGGGGTCTTACAGCCACATAGGACAATCAGAGTAGAACGAACACTCCTCCTCCAACTTTAACCAGATACTGACAGAAGTCACAAGACTGCTATATAATGCTGATGGGAAAAGGTATTTAGCAGTTTAAATTTACTAAAATAATTGCATTTCCATGTTCTGTTTACTGTGGTAGACCAGATATAGTGAATGCAGGGTCCGGGGTTTAGTAACAGTTTAACGAACTAAAATAAAGCAAAAAGGAGAAGTTCATTGTCTGGGTTTACATATACAGGGGTTGAAATTTCTACAATCATGATAATAAATGTTATGACAGCAATTAAACTCAGCAATTAAACTCTGCTATCACTGACAATACTATTGTGTCACCATTACCAAACATCCATAAAAATACACAGTATGCTGCAATATGGCAAAGGGAGTGGTGCCTCCATGTAGTACCAGAGCCCAAAAAACATCCAAATCCTAAATCAAATTATCTGCAAAAATAAAATAAAAAAATGTTTCCTCTTTTTCAGGCCAGCTCACATTACACGAGTTTGTGGAAGGAGCTAAAAAGGACAGATGGGTCTCAAGGATGTTACAACTGGATACTAATCCCTGTACCTGGATTATGGAGCAAAGGAGGAAAAGTGCAATGTTTTAGAGAGAAGACATCTGACCTGTTCTGAAATGCATAACGATGGCCACTCACGTTACAATCTGAAAGTACAATCTCCCTTAGGCTTGTTTCACACGAGCTTCAGCATGTATAAGAGCAGTGTGAACAGCAAGCTTTGACAAAGCATTTGCAGAGCTTTCAGCAAGTTTTGTTGAAGCTTTTAAAGTGCCATTCAGCTCCAGTTTGTAATTGTTGAACACAGGTCCTAATTGGAGTGCTGATTGCCACTTTAAGCTAGCTGCTAGCAGCCTTCAGCGGGCTTTCTTCAAGCTTCAAGAAGTTCTGAAGCCTGCTACTAAGGATGAGCTCAGGCGTGTTTGCATGGACCACGTGCAGAGCCCGACAGGAAGTCGGCGCAGCTCTGCGCTAATCACAGGCAGTGAGACATTGCCTGATCTCTGCAGCTGCACATCGGGGAAATGTCTCACTGCCTGTGATTATCGCGGCGCTGCGTCGGCTTCCTGGCGGGCTCTGCATGTGGTCCATGCAAACACGCCTGAGCTCATCCTTACCTACGAGCAACTTGCTTAAAGAGGATGTAAACCCTGATGGGTTTGCTTCCTCTTTGTTTCCCTGCAAAGGCAAAGCATAATGGACTACTAATGGATACATCGCACTATTAACCCCTTCCCTGCCAGTGACATTTACACAGCAATCAGTGCATTTTATAGCATCGGTCACTGTATAAATGTCACTGGTCCCAAAAAAGTGTCAAAAGCGTCTGATCTGTCAGCCGCAATATCGCAGTCCTGCTAAAAATCGCAGATTGCCGCCATTACTAGTAAAAAATAAATAATAAAAATGCCATAAGTCTATATTGTAGACGCTATAACTTTTGCGCAAACCAATCAATATAAGCTTATTGCTATTTTTACCATAAATATGTAGAATACATATTGGCCTAAACTGATGAAGAAATTATTATAATTTTTTTTAAATTGAATATTTATTATAGCAAAAACATTTTTTTTTCAAAATTGTCGCTTTTTTGGTTTATAGCGCAAAAAAATAAAAAACGCAGAGGTGATCAAATACCATCAAAAGAAAGCTCTATTTTTGGGAAATAAAGGACATAGATTTTGTTTGGGTGCAACATTGCACGACTGAACAATTGGCAGTTAAAACAACGCAGTGCCGTATCGCAAAAAATGGCCTGGTCATTAAGGGGGCAAATCCTTCCAGTCCTTGAGTGGTTAAAGTGGAACTAAACCCTCCTATCCTTTTCAGCCCAGGAGCTGCCATCTTGACCTCTGTCTGACCTGCAACTTCCATGGTGCTGTGATGTGAGCAGTTATGATACAAGCCATTGGATGGTTTGACAGTTTGTTTGAGAGCACAAGAAAATGTGGCAGTTAGCATTCCTGGCATGCTGGGGATGTAACGGTTTTAGAAACTGTTAAATTGATGGGTTTAGTTCCGCTTTAGGCTGGGTTCACACCGCTGCGGGTGGGAGACCCGGATGTGATTCGCACCGCACTGCAGTGCAAATCACATCCGATCTCTGTAGCGATGCGAGTTCAGCCATACAGATAGTATGGTTGAATATGCATCGCACCCGCCGCAAACTCGCACAGGACCCTTTTTTTGGTCCGCAGCAGAATCGGATCGCATGGGTGTTCACACCATGCGATCCGATTCCTGTCCGAGTTTGCAGATCGCACTGCGATATGCGGACTGATCTGGGGGTGTCATTAAGATTTTATTGACACTTCCAGCAGTCCGCATAGGGCAGTGTGAACTGCCGGCGGGAGGCATGCAATGCGGGAAAACACCGCGGATTTGCGGCGTTCCCGCATCGCTCCGGTGTGAACCTGGCCTTAAAGCGGAACTGAACTGTAACTCAGCACCACAAACTGAAAACACTATTTTTAACCCTTTCCATCCGGGCCAATTCTTAATCCTCTCATACATTTAAAAATCATATTTTTTTTCTAGAAAATTACTCAGAACCCCTAAACGTTTTATATATATATATATATATATATATATATATATATATATATATATATATATATATATATATCAGCATAGACCATAGGGAATAAAATGGCAGGCATTGCAATTTTTTTATGTCACATGGTATTTGCGCAGCAATTTTTCAAATGTAATTTTTTGGGGAAAAAAGCCATAGGCTGTAATAGGCTTCAAAAAGGGTGCACTGCGAGTACTAACCATTGCACTCGCAGTGCACCCAGGTGTGTTAGCAAAGCAAATGAATATTTGCATTGCTAACACAGAACCCCCTGGTGGCCTAGCATGGATATTCATGTTATTCCAGTCAGCTATTATTGAAGATCCCCTGGTGGCTAAGGACAAAACGGAGGCTGTTTGGTAGACTTGATGTGCCTGTTTTTAAAAGATCTGAGTTGAGAGTTTTGGGAGCCCAGAGTTTCCCGTGCTTATAGGAGCCCCTTTACTTGCTGTTTCTTTGCATTATCGTTTGAACGCATTTGACGCCATTGAACGATTATTCTGGGATTTTCATGGACTGTTTTTTGTGCCTGTTTTTTTATTTATTAATATATATATATATTTATTTTTTTTAGCATGTAGCACTTTCATTAGTATTTGGTTTGCGCAGGACCATCTTATATTTATAATGGCATTCAATACACCCATCTAGACTGCGTTTCTACTCTTGCCGGCGGTGACAGCGACACCTGCGGTCAAGGAGAACCCAGTGCAACCCAGTTGAACTGGTACTGAAACCAGAAATTTAGAGAACTAGTCCCGAAACCCAACTGTGGTTTCAGGCAAATTAACTTTAGAAAAAAACATAGCGCCTGCTCGTCAGGAGCCAGCGCTACCCATGTCTCCAGACCTAAACCCTATTGAGCATCTGTGGGGCATCCTCAAATGGAAGGTGGAGTAGCGCAAGGTCTCTAACATCCACCAGCTCTGTGATGTCATCATGGAGGCAGGGCCATCATGGGCCATCATGGGAACCCTGGGCAAAGTAATGCACTGGGGACCATCCAAGCCTTCCCCAATTTACGCACCTACTCTCAAAAATAAACGTATAAATAGCTGATAGATTTGAACAAACGGTATAAAAAGTTTTGAACAAAAAAACTTCAGCCTAGGAGTGGCCAAGGTGCCTCCCCCCCCCCCCCCAAAAAAAAAAAAATCTGAAAACAATATTTGTGTTACAAATAGACTAGAATCATTATTAACAGACACAAAACACAAAGGACTTACACAGTTCCTGCTACATCTAAAAGATATCAGGGGCGTAACTAGAAATCACAGGGCCCTATAGCAAAATGTTGTATGGGGCCCCCCCTGCAAACAGCCCCCCCCCCACAAAAAAAAATGTACTAATTCCATTGAACAACAGATTACCACACTCATGTGGCACTGTGCCCAGGCCAGTAAATTAATTCGACCGTGACCAGTAAATTCATTTATCAGTGACCATGACTAGTAAAATCATTCGACAGTGACTGTGACCCGTAAAATCATTTGACTGAGACCAGTAAATTCATTCATCAGTGACCAGTAAATTCATTCATTAGCGACGTGACCAGTAAAATCATTTGACCGTGACCAATAAATTCATTCATCAGTGACTGTGACCAGTGGCAGTACAATAATACAGCAGTTACTGTGACCAGTGCAGGACATTTACCCCCCTCCCCCCGCCATGCTGTATATTATAAAAATCACAGACAGTCACATTTCATAATCATCACCATCAGTGACCATGATCAGTGGCAGTACATTAATTCATCAGTGACCGTGACCAGTAAAATCATTCATCAGTGACCAGTAAATTCATTCATCAGTGACCAGTAAATTCATTCATCAGTGACCAGTAAAATCATTCATCAGTGACAGTGACCAGTAAATTCATTCATCAGTGACCAGTAAATTCATTCATCAGTGACCAGTAAATTCATTCATCAGTGACCAGTAAATTCATTCATTAGTGACAGTGACCAGTAAATTCATTCATCAGTGACCAGTAAAATCATTCATCAGTGACCAGTAAATTCATTCATTAGTGACAGTGACCAGTAAATTCATTCATCAGTGACCAGTAAAATCATTCATCAGTGACCAGTAAATTCATTCATCAGTGACCAGTAAATTCATTCATCAGTGACAGTGACCAGTAAATTCATTCATCAGTGACCAGTAAATTCATTCATCAGTGACCAGTAAATTCATTCATCAGTGACCAGTAAATTCATTCATTAGTGACAGTGACCAGTAAATTCATTCATCAGTGACCAGTAAAATCATTAATCAGTGACCAGTAAATTCATTCATCAGTGACAGTGACCAGTAAATTCATTCATCCGTGACCAGTAAATTCATTCATCAGTGACAGTGACCAGTAAATTCATTCATCAGTGACCAGTAAATTCATTCATTAGTGACAGTGACCAGTAAATTCATTCATCAGTGACCAGTAAATTCATTCATCAGTGGCCAGTAAAATCATTCATCAGTGACAGTGACCAGTAAATTCATTCATCAGTGACAGTGACCAGTAAATTCATTCATCAGTGACCAGTAAATTCATTCATCAGTGACCAGTAAATTCATTCATCAGTGACAGTGACCAGTAAATTCATTCATCAGTGACAGTGACCAGTAAAATCATTAAACAGTGACCAGTAAATTCATTCATAAGTGACAGTGACCAGTAAAATCATTCATCAGTGACAGTGACCAGTAAATTCATTCATCAGTGACCGTGACCAGTAAATTCATTCATCAGTGACCAATAAATTCATTCATCAGTGACAGTGACCAGTAAATTCATTCATCAGTCACAGTGACCAGTAAATTCATTCATCAGTGACCGTGACCAGTAAATTCATTCATCAGTGACCAATAAATTCATTCATCAGTGACAGTGACCAGTAAAATCATTCAACAGTGACCAGTAAATTCATTCATCAGTGACAGTGACCAGTAAATTCATTCATCAGTGACCAGTAAAATCATTCATCAGTGACCGTGACCAGTAAATTCATTCATCAGTGACCAATAAATTCATTCATCAGTGACAGTGACCAGTAAATTCATTCATCAGTGACCAGTAAATTGCTGCGTGGGTCACTATGGCGGTAGTTCCGCCACTGGATAACATTATATATGTGTGTGAATGAGGTATTGGGGCTCATTCACACGGGTACCGTGGCATGTAGAGTGTGATTCAGTGTTTTTCTATTCATGTGGTTGGAGCTGTGAGGAGGCCGGCTATGTGGCACTATGGGGATTCAGTGGCTTTAGAAACACAGCTGCAGATCCTGATTTGACATGCATGTGGAAGGAGCTGTACGGCTCTGAACATAGAGTGCATTCTGGACCACTCACCCACACCTGTCCAATTAGGACCTGTGCCTGTGTTCATACAGCCGCTGCATCCACAGAGTAACAGACGGCTCCCATCGCACAAACAACCTAATATTTTCAAATAATTTTCTTTTACAATTTTTTTTTACAACAATTGTGGGGGAGGGGGTCTATGGTGAAAATGTTAGGAGTCTAAACGGACCCCTGATGTCTCACTTTTGAGACAGAGAAAAGGGACTGAGGATATATATTCCTTAACCACTTCAGCCCCTAAAGAATTGACCCCCTTCCTGACCAGGCCATTTTTTGCGATACGGCACTGCATTGCTTTAACTGACAATTGCGTGGTCGTTGCGTGGTCGTGCGACGCTGTACCCAATACGGCACTGCGTCGATTTAAGTGACAATTGGCGTGGTCAAGGCGTGGTCGTGCGACGCTGTACCCAAACAAAATTGATGTCCTTTTTTTCCGCACAGATAGAGCTTTCAATATTATGGTATTTGATCATCTCTGCATTTTTTTTTGTGCTATAAACAAAAAAAAAGGCGACAATTTAGAAAAAACAACAACAACAAAAAAACAATACTTTTTAAAACATACCCAATAAAAAAAAGTACCAGTTACTTACCGGTAACTGTCTTTCTGGGAAATCTTCCAGGACGGCACACCTGAGAGATGAGAGGCTCCTCCCTACAGGAAACACAATCAATCGACAGCTGTTTTAAGTCCCCACCCTTCCCCTTGATCCTCAGTTTGTAGAGAAGTAACTCCTGAACCAGGTTCACAAGGGAAATCATTCCTCATAGGTACTCACCTTCTAGTGTTCTAGAATTTTCCCTCCTCCAACGGGCGGGAAGTAGGCCTGCCGTCCTGGAAGATTTCCCAGAAAGACAGTTACCGGTAAGTAACTGGTACTTTTCTCAAGTCATCTTCCAGGACGGCACACCTGAGAGGATAAACAAGTACCTCAGGCCTACCTTAGGGTGGGGCCACTGCAAAACCCTCTTGGCGAACATTGGCTCTGCAGTGAGCTTTACCTCCACTCCATACGCTCATATGCTTGATGAAGGCATCTTAGCTGGATCATGCGGCTGATCTGCAGGTCTGCTCCACAGATGTTCCTGCCTTTTCCGCTTCAGATGCAGTATCTAGGTGAAATGGGCTCTTAAAAATGGAATCAGAAAACATGTTAAACTTGTAGGTTAGCAATGTTGCCTATCTCACACATCTAACAACCATGGCCTATTATGCCTGTAGGTGCTACTTAGAACCACTAAAAAGATAAATAAGAGACCTGTGTAAGACAAGGACACTACATTAATCAATAAGAGGGCCTGTCTTAACACTATCCTGTTGAGGGAAATAAAACTGCTTCCTTTTTATCTTTATGTCAGCAAAAGACTAAAGGGAAGCCTACTTAAGGGAAATAGATTAACAGAAGCTTGAACCCTGGGTTTAAGGCACGCCCAATCTATGTCCTTACTTACGCCTGAGAGCCTTCTTCAGGAGATTAAAGTCCCTAGCAGGAGTAGACTACCCATATTGCTATGTCTAGTTTTGCTAAAAGGGCAAAATGAAGGCCATGCACCAAGCCGAAACCTATTCGATCGGGTATACATCTTTATACTTCATCCTCAGGCCCTAATACTCCTCTGAACAGAGCTCTCCAAGTTCTTACTAAAAGGGGGATTCATTATCCCCTTCCTCCAGTGTCCCATAACCCTACAGGGCTTCAACCCTAGGAAATGGTTCTGGCATCCCTGAATGCAAGTGGTCAAGGTTTTCTGACATGTGGCAGCTGCAGCCCGAACTCCTGGCCCCTCCATGGAAAAGAAGGCTGAAATACAAAAGGTGATACATGCATTATTAATATCACAAATAAAATGATCATAGATTGTGGGCACGGCACAATAGATTTAGACAGAAAGGACACAAGCATAGACAACAATGTTGTGTGCCTGAGTGTGACTATCTAAACCAATATATCAAATATGGGAAGAGACCCAAATCTGAACCTCAATGTTGACAAACAGTCCTCATAGTCTGGTTTTCTGATGTGCTGCCAAGACGTAAAAACATTGAGACTCAAGCAAACCCTAAATGCTGCGTATTTCTTTAGTGCAGCTAGCTAGGTCATAACTGATATATAAATACGGAAAGGACAGGAACCCCCTTTACTGTTGTGCTTTACCCATGTACAGCAAAACAAGGCTATAAAGACAGAAAGACCCAAACTTCTATGTTGTGTATTTCTGACAAACCACCACAGTTATAAGATTAATATGAACACCAACTCCCGTGTTGTGCATTTCTGCTATGCCACAGGGAAAAAATATGGAACACAAGACATTCCTTTCTGTCATGCACTTCTGTAGTGTAGTTCAGATAGAACCAACACTGAGAAAGGACACAAGCAACCTGCAGCATTGTGTTTTTCTGAAACAGAAAGCACCAACAAGCTTCAATCTTGAGTATTTCTGCTGTGCAACAACATAAAAGCAAAAACTGAGGAAAAAGACAGACAACCTTTACAGCTGCAATCTTTCTGGTCTGCTGCAAAATAAAACAATAACGTCATGATGAGTATTCCTGCTGTGTAGCAAAACCTCAATCAGAAGGGACAGATAAGTTTAGGGTTCCCACACCCGTGCGACCCAACCTGCGACTTGGGACTGCAAGACGCATGAGAAGTCATATACTATGGCTTCCAATGGGTACCATTTGTGTCTGTGCGACACCAGCAGTCCCTGATTCCTGGATCCACAGACCTCAAGATTACACAGGTCGCAGGGAAAAACAAAAAAACAAATAGCAATTTTCAGGTCGAACAAGTAAGAGGTCCCCAATGCTGTGACTCCCTGGAGGATTGCAGCCAACAAACCCCTGCTGTGTATCCCTAAGATGCAGAAAGGTAGATCCATGAGAAACACTGCTCACTGCTGTGCCTGATATACAAACGATAAGGCAGTAAATATAGGACATACAGGACACAAACATTCAATCTTTGTGTATGTCTGATGTGTAGTAATATACCAATACTGAGCAGAGAGGCCACCATCCTCAATGTGTCTCTCAGCTGAGCAGCAAAAACAAAATCAGAAAAAGACAAGCAACCTTCACTGCTGTGTCCTTTCTGATATGCAGCCAATAAGGCAGTATATGCAAGACATAAAAGGACAGACAACCTTCAATCTTGTATATGTCTGATGTGCAACAATATAACAATTCTGAATAGAGATAGCACATCCATATTGAAGCGATTTGGCCTTGCGACTCAACATGTCAAATCGCATGGCTAAAATCAGCACAACACCACTTTGTGGTGCTACATGGATTACCAAAGGCAGTATATGTACTACACCTGGCAGGGGTTCAATTTGTATTTCTACTATGTAGCCCAACAAATTCGAACCATCAATTTTCACTGCTGCCTTTCTGATAAGGCAGTAATACAGGACACAAAAACCTCACAGACCTTAATGCTGTATAAATCTGATGTGCAACAATAAAACACTATGAATAGAGATAGCACATCCATATTGAAATGATTTGTCATGCGACTCAACATGTCAAATCGCATGTTTAAACTCGGCAGCCATTGCTGTTAATAGCACTGTCTGAATCAGCACAGCGCCACGCAAATCAGGACCATCAGACTTCACTGCTGCCTTTCTGATAAGTAACCAACAAGGCAGTAAAACAGGACACAAAGCCCCACAGACAGACCTCAATCTTGTGTATGTCTGATGTGCAGCAATATAACCATTATGAGCAGAGATGTCACCTGACTCAACGATGTGCATTTCTGCTGTGCAACACAAAACCAGAAAGTACAGACCACCTTCACTGTTGTATTTTTCTGATCTGTAGCCAAACAAAGCAGTACCTTTAGTATATAAAGGACAGAAAACAAGCTTCAGTGCAGTGCATTTCTGATGTACAGCAATATAGTCCTTATTAAGCAGAGATGTCACAAATCTCAATGTGTATTTCTGCTGTGCCACAAAAACATCCCAGCAAGCACAAACCTTCACTACTGAGGTCTACTGGTGTGCAGCCAATGAGGAGTCATGGTCTATCCCTTTATGAAATAACCAACAGGCAATTTATTTCATAGGCATAGCCTGGGCTGTAGATACTAAACCTTCACCACCAGAGAAGGAACAGATCCTAAAATGGTTGGACACCCTACTATTAGTAGTAGTTGTTGTCCTACCTTACCTCCATAGACTGAGCAAACGCTAGCCAGCACATATCCAGGTGGTGCTGATTAGCAACTAAAGTCTTAATGAGCCCAGCCCTAGAGACTAATTTAAGACCTCTCTAGAAGAGGTGGTTACCAGTTTAGCCTGGGAGGTAAATAGCTATTTGCAGGCTTCAAACAATCAATTATGTAGCTCTTGCATAGGTTTGCACAGAAAATCCTCAATTAAAAGGATGTAGGGAGCGATCTATGGTGAATCGCCTTTAGATCTGCCACTGAGTGGATTGTAGCCCAAACCAATAAAAAAAGTTTCTTCTTACCTCCTACACTATAATATAAACACAGTGTAAAGGTGGAGTGGGAGGTTGGAGCTTATGAAAGTTAACTATAGCAGGCAACCTCCAAAAGGAGGATCTGTGACAAGGGAACCCCTACTGTGCCACACAGTAGCTTGGTCTCTGCCCATCCTTGAATTTTAGGTCAGCTTTTAAACATTGTGAAGCAACTTCAGATTCCTAGCAGCTGGGCTAATAGGGCCGGTAACCTAGTGCACCTGCTGACCAGGGGAGCTTCTGAATCCACCAACCACTGCCCAATTAATAACCTGTTCAGTGGTATACCTGGCCTGTAAGTAACTTTGTATCTACCAGGTCCCCTCTGTACGCTATATTCATCCCTACTAAATGTACCACAACTGGGCATGTAGGGAGAGGCTGGCAACCTACTGCTGCGATAACCACAGTGTCTCTGCTGTAAGAGGGAGCTGTGGCTGGTGGTTTTAGCAGTGGCGTCTGCGCTATTTGTATCCCGACCCCAGGTTCTGCACTGCACCAGTCAGTATATTATACACGGGGAAGGGGGAGCAATGGCCTACCTACCTCTTTCTCATCTGAGGTGGTTTAGGCACACTCGTTCCTCTGCACCACCTGTCCACCATACAGCTTCTCTGATGTAAGAGGGGCTGCAGCTGGTGTTTTTAGCAGAAGCTTAAGGGCTATTTGAATCCAGACCCCAGGTGAGATCTCAAATGCCTAGAAACCCTCTGGCTGGAATTGGGGATTTTGCAGCTAAATTCCCACGGCAAAAGGAAAGTAAAGTACTCACCGTTGTCGTCTTCCTCTTTTTGCCACAGCCAGCGGGCTTGCTTTTCCATCCTTATGGTCCACACGCAAGGAGGATAGCCGCCAAAGTGCTCCCCCCCCCCCCAACTGCTGTCCCCATAGGGAGGTGCCAGGTTAGGCTGTGTCCTGCACTGTACCAGTCAGTCTATATACATGGGGGGGGGGCAATGCCTTCCATTCCTCATTCCCATCTTCATATCTGAGGTGGTTAAGGCAGACATCCACCGTAGTAAACTGGTGCCTCCTCGCTCTAGAGAAAGGAGGATGTGGGCGCCTGCTCCTACTGACTCTCAGCCTTCCCTCCTGGGTAAGAACGCCGCTGCCATTTTCCCGAAGTTTGAAAATGACGCGGGTGCTTGTTGCCACGCCCTCTCCGGCAGCCCACGCGAGCTACCGGGGACCCAGGAGTCGGGGACAAGCCCCCTGGAAAGAACCGATGGCCAGCACCCCCGTCTGAACAGCCACCTGTACAGGTAAGGAGGGGGAGACAGGATAATGGCCCCTGAAGTTCTGGGTACACCACTGTACCCAGGGTCCTTCAGCTCTCAGGGGGGCTCTTCCAATTTCTGCTGCCCGCCCTGAGGAAAAGATAGGGGAACCCCCCAGGAAGGACAAGAATATCCTACCAGACCCAGAGGCTTCCCAGGCTTGTGGTCCGGCTCCCAGGGGGAGACCACCAGCCCCAGGCTTCGGGTCATTTGGAAAAAAACAAACAGTTTCGCTGTGTAGGGAGAAACACAATCAAAAACTGAGGATCAAGGGGAAGGGTGGGGACTTAAAACAGCTGTCGATTGATTGTGTTTCCTGTAGGGAGGAGCCTCTCATCTCTCAGGTGTGCCGTCCTGGAAGATGACTTGAGAAAAAAAAATTTTAAATTTAATTTCTTCAAATTCAATCACCAATATGTATTCTGCTACATATTTTTGGTTAAAAAAATCCCAGTAAGTGTATATTGATTGGTTTACGCAAAAGTTATTGCATCTACAACTATGGCATATGTTTATAGAATTTTTATTTATTTATTTTTATTAGTAATGCCGGCGATCAGCGACTCATAGAGAGACTGCGACATTGCTGCAGACAAATCGGACACTAAGTGACACTTTTTGGGGTCCAGTGATACCAATACAGTGATTAGTGCTAAAAACATGCACTGTCACTGTATGAATGATACCCGGGGGGTTAACTGTGTCAAGGGAGTGCTTGCTAACTGTATGCCTAGCCTGTGCTTGGTTATTGTGTAGGAAGTGCTTTAAGAGGGGAAGGCATTGATCCATGTTCCTGTTTTGCGGGAACACACGATCAATACCTTCCCTACTGGCAGAACGGCAGTCTGACTTGTTTACATAGGCAGACTGCTGTTCTGCTAGTGTCCCGAGCGATCGCAGGTGCCGGTGGACATCAAGTAAACTTCACTGGGGAGTCCTAACCTGCTGCCGTGGAGGCGTAGCTGCCATCTGCCGACATTCAGATCTCTCAGTGAAGGAGAGGAGAGACACTTGTCTCTCCTGACAGCCAGTCTGTCCCTGCAGGCAGAAGCAGCCGCCCAACCCTGGAACCAGGCAGCCCCAGCGCACAGTTGATCCTTGTCACACACTCACAGTGCAGAGACCACACACTTAAAGCGGGATTCCACCCTAAAGTGGAACCTCCGCTGATCGGATCCCTCCCCCCCTCCGGTGTCACAATTGACACCTTTCAGGGGGGAGGGGGGTGAAGACACCTGTCAAAGACAGGTATTTACACCCACTTCCGGGCATAGACTCCCGTGGGAATCTACGCCATTTCCTGCCCTGCCGCGCTGTCTGCTGGGACACACATGGGTCCCAGTGACAGCGCAGAGATTTCCTATTGGGCGGCGCGACTCGCGCATGCGCAGTAGGGAACCGGGAAGTGAAGCCGATTCGCTTCACTTCCTGATTCCCTCACCTAGAATGGTGGCGGCAGCAGCCGAGAGCTGAGCGATCGATCGGCCTCGGCATCGCTGGAACCTGGGAAAGGTGAGTGTCCATTTATTAAAAGTCAGCAGCTGTAGTATTTATAGTTGCTGGCTTTTAGTATTTTTTTTTTTGGTGGAATCCCTCTTTAAGTCCTTCAATGCCTCAGCTCTGCCACAGATTCAGGCACCCTGGAAAGTTGGGACAGAAGTTGAAGCGGCTCTGGTGGGGCCCCAGGAGCAACTGGGGCACCCGGGCAGTGCCCAGGGGTGCCCACTCAGTAAGACGGCCCTGCATGGAGGAGTGGAAAAGGACTGCATTGGCAACCTGTGATGCTCTGGTGAACTCCATGCCCTAGAGGGTTAAGGCAGTACTGGAAAATAATGGTGGCCACACAAAATATTGACACTTTGGGCCCAATTTGGACATTTTCACTTAGGGGTGTACTCACTTTTGTTGCCAGCAGTTTAGACATTAATGGCTGTGTGTTGAGTTATTTTGAGGGGACAGCAAATTTACACTGTTATACAAGCTGTACACTCACTACTTTACATTGTAGAAAAGTGTAATTTCTTCAGTGTTGTCACATGAAAAGATATAATAAAATATTTACAAAAATGTGAGGGGTGTACTTACTTTTGTGAGATACTGTAGCTATACCCTTATATAGTAGATAGAAGATCATTGCTGGGTTCCTGGGTTGTACTAGAAAAGGAACAAAATGAAAGAGCATAGGGAGCCATCTAGTGTCGAATTTATAAACTGCAATTGGTAATAGCCATGAAGTCTACACGTTTTTATATTCTTTTTTTCGTGTTTTTTTCTTTTTGTAAATATAGGATTTTAAAACATAAGACAAGCGCACAGCTTGTAAGCTTCCAAGTACACGTCAATACATTGACATTAAAAGAAAACAATTCATGAACAAATTAGTGAAAGTCCAAAAAAAGTGAATGCTGTGCTCCAATATTTAAAGTTCAGTCGTGCTCCAAATCTCAAGGTGCGCCACACCCTGTCCTGTGTCCCCACTCCCCGGATGGAATGGACCCCTAGCTTTTCAGTCTGGGGGTCTTGAGGCTTTGAGATTTTGGCCAGGGATGACTGAGCTACATCAATGTACCAAGAAAACTAAAATAGGCATGGATTCAGCAACAGTTTAAAGCAACAAGCAAAGCCACTAGCGCACGTTCCACCCGAAAAACGGAAAGTCACGTCTCGTGGATTAGGAACCAGAAATTCCATCAAATCCATGAGACGTCACTTACGGTTTTCGGGTGGAACGCATGTTGGTGGCGTTTGCTTGATGTTTTAAACTGTTGCTGAATCCATGCCTATTTTTAACCTTCACTTTGTAAGTACCTGTCCACTTGCGCAATAAATTCTTTGGTTAACAGTACTTGACTATGATCCCTTCTCCTGTCATTATTTCGGGCACCATGATCCACATGTGATGGTTATAAACACTGGAGAACTTCTTGGTACATTGATGTGACTCAGCCATCCCTGGCCAACATCTCAAAGCCTCAATGACCCCCAGACTGAAAAGCTAGGGGTTCATTCCATCTGGTGAGTGGGGGCACAGGACGGGGTGTGGCGCACATCGAGATTTGAGCACGACTGCACTTTAAATATTGGAGCACAGCATTCACTTTTTTTGGACTTTCACTAATTGTTTATGAATTGTTTTCATTTAATGTCCGCATTTTATTCACTTATTTGCGAGCGCTGTAATTCTTTTTAGTTATCTATTTGTCAAGTGTTAGCACTTTGTGTACAGTAGCTGCAATTTCACATGTCACACATTAAATTATTTTTATTACATTTAAGATGTACTTATAGCGCGATGTTGGTACATTAGACTAAATGGATTGATAGCTAGGCCCTCGGGTGGAAATCAGGACACCCAAAATAAAAACAGTGCCACATCCTAATAATAAATTTGAAAAGTGGAAAAAAAAATGGACTTTAAAGGCACATGTAGAAATTTATACCAAAATTTTAATAATTCACAAATACACATCAAACAGTACAAATTGATTAGACAATACCAATAAAAAATAAAAAAGAAGAATGAAAAGGACCCATTGATCAACCCTAAAGGATTAGAACCACGTGTATATTTCCTGTGGGGTATTGATAACCGAGTCAAGAAAACCTCCACTAGGATGTGGCATATGTTGATGGGGTGTTCATAGGTCCTGATGATTTAAAAACAACTGGGTGCTCAACATGTTTCATGATTTTCATATTATCGCTTCCTCAGGAGCTTCTGTTTAATTGAAAGAGAGATTTTTTGAATTATAAAAAACAAAGATATATGTAAATATGAAATATACAATATCAATGCATCTGGTGTCAACCCTCCACACTTAGCCCTTGTACACACGGTCGGAGATTTTCCGACAACCAAATCCGATGGATTTTGTCCGAAACTGTTGCATACACACGGTCGGACAAAGTTGTCAGAAAATCCGATGTGATTACGTTATTTCGTTACGACGGGACTACGTTCAGGCTAGTAGCCAATAGTGTAGGAATTTGATCTGAGCATGCGTGGCACTTTGTCCGATCGGAATTCTCTACACATGATCGGAGTATGTCCGATTGGAGCATTTTGTCGGAAAATTTTACCAACAAGTTGGAAAACTTGGTCCGTCGGATACTCCGATGGAAACAGTCCGATGCAGACCACACACAGTCGGAATATCCGACAAAACGGTCCGATAGGAAACATTCCGTCGGAATCTACGACCGTGTGTACAAGGGGCTAAGTATTTAAAAGTCTCAGACCTGCCCCGCCGACAAAGTATCACTGCTACCCCACCACAAAACGCCCTCCTGATGGATGGGAGGGGAAGGCCCCAGGGATCTGTGGAGCACCCCCCAGTATGAACAGACAATCAGGGATGCAGATTGCCGAAAGGGGGTGCATCAGGTTACTATAATTTAAATGTACAAAAAATAAATGCTTTAAAAACAGACGATGATGTATGTTGCTGGATAAAATACTATCATATAGAGTCGATTTCATACTTACATCATTTTATTAATTTGATAATGAATATATTATTAAATGTAATCTATACCTCATGGGATTATAATATAATCTCATCTTTTTTTGCTCATTTAGAAACTAAATATAGTCAGTACAAATGATTCTCCCTCAATGCATGATAACAGCCTGGAAAAGTGGCTTGCGGTAACATTTTGTAAGCATGAAATCGACTCTATAAGATAGTATTCTATCCAGCAACATGCATCATCGTCTCTGTTTTTTTAAAGCATTTTTTGTACATTTATATTATAGTTATCTGATGCACCCCCTTTTTGCAATCTGCATCCCTGATTGTCTGTTCGTACTGGGGGGTGCTCCACAGATCCCTGGGGCCGTCCCCTCCTATCCATCAGGAGGGCGTTTTGTGGTGGGGTAGCAGTGATACTTTGTCGGCGGGGCAGGTCTGAGACTTTTAAATACTAAGTGTGGAGAGTTGACACCAGATGCATATATAAGTACGCATTGATATTCTATATTTCATATTTACATATATCTTTGGTTTTTATGATTCAAAAAAATCTCTCTTTCAATTAACCACTTGCTTACTGGGCACTTAAACCCCCCTCAGTCCCAGACCAATTTTCAGCTTTCAGCGCTGATGCACTTTGAGTGACAATTGCGCGGTCATACAACACTGTACCCAAATGAAATTTTTATCATTTTTTTCCCACAAATAGAGCTTTCTTTTGGTGGTATTTAGTTACAGCTCGGAGTTTTATTTTTTGCTAAACAAACAAAAAAAGATGCAAAAAAAAAAAAAAAAAAAAAATCATGTTTTTATAGTTTGTTATAAAATTTTGCAAACGGGTCATTTTTCTCCTTCATTGAAGTGCGCTGATTAGGCGGCACTGATAGGCTGCATTGGTGGGCACTGATGGGCTGCATTGGTGGGCACTGATGGGCTGCATTGGTGGGCACTGATAGGCTGCACTGGTGGGCACTGATAGGCATAGTTAAGGCGGCACTAATAGGCACAGATAAGGCGGCACCGATGGGCACAGATAAGGCGGCACTGATGGGCAAAGATGGGCACAGATAAGATGGCACGGATGGGTGGCACGGATAAGTGGCACGGATGGGTGGCACGGATGGGCACTGATAGGTACCACAGATAGATGGGACTGATGGGCACTGATAGGTGGCACTGATAGGTGGCTCTGATAGGTGGCACTGCTGGGCACTGATGGGCGGCACTGCTGGGCACTGATGGGCGGCACTGGGGTGCAGCACCTTTGAGGCAGATTTTGGGTGGCACTGTGGGTGGCACTGCTGGGTGGCACTGTGGGTGGCACTGTGGGCACTGCTGGGTGGCACTGTGGGCACTATGGGCACTGCTGGGTGGCACTGACAGGGGGGCACTTACTTTATTTCAGGATGGCACTGCGGGTGGCAGGTGGGCACTGGCAGGGGGCAGGTGTCCGCTTGAATTGCTGGCCGTGATCGGGACTGATGTCCCGAACACGGCCGCCGGCGATCGGCTTTTTTTTTTTCTCCTCGCGCTGTCAGCGCGAGGAGGAATACTAGCCGATTACCGGCTCCGTTTTATCACATGATCAGCTGTCATTGGCTGACAGCTGATCACGTGATAAGGGGTCGGGATCGACCCCTTACACGGATCGGTGATCAGGCGAGTCTCACGGACTCGCCGATCACAGAGCGCGCCGCGCGCGCCCCTCAGGGGGCGCGCAGGCCGCTCGTAACCGGGACGACGTCAATAGACGTAGTCCCGGCAATCTAGGTCCGCGCTAATGCCGTCATTCGGCAATAGCAGTTCCTGAGGAAGCGATAATATGAAAATTGCTAAACATGTTGAGCACCCAGTTGTTTTTAAATCATCAGGACCTATGAACACCCCATCAACATATGCCACGTCCTAGTGGAGGTTTTTTTTTTTTGACTCGGTTATCAATACCCCACAGGAAGTATATAAGTGGTTCTAATCCTTTGGGGTTGATCAATGGGTCCTTTTCATTCTTCTTTTTTCTTTGTATTGTCTAATCAATTTGTACTGTTTGATGTGTATTTGTGAATTATTAAATTTGTGGTATAAATTTTTACATGCGCCTTTAAAGTCCATTCTTTTTTCCACTTTTCAATGTTGGTACATTCGTTACAAACAGTAAAATATTGGATTTC
This sequence comes from Lithobates pipiens, assembly GCF_037356315.1. Classification (NCBI taxonomy): domain Eukaryota; kingdom Metazoa; phylum Chordata; class Amphibia; order Anura; family Ranidae; genus Lithobates; species Lithobates pipiens. The sequence continues at coordinate 229,288,825 of NW_027507686.1, read as the reverse complement.
ATATGTAGCATGCTGTCCAACCTACATTCTGAAAAGAGAGCATATCTAAACTAAAAAAAATAATAATAATAATGTTTTGTTTAATTTTATTTTTTTATTTATTTTTACCTTAATTTTCACTTGGCAATCCTACCAGTAGCACCCTTCCTGCCTTAAGCCCCATACACACTATCAGATTTTCTGCAGATTTTTTCCTTCAGATTTATCAAAACCATGTAGTAGAAGGGCCTGCCTGATTGCATACACATTGAAACTCCTAAGGTTTGAGCTCATATTATATGGTTTTGGTAAATCTGAAGGAAAAAATCAGCAGAAAATCTGATAGTGTATATGGGGCTTTACTGTGGCTCCCCTATCTATGGAGGAGCAACACAAACACCCTTGGACAGCAGCACTGTTTGACGAGAGTAACGTTATATGGACTAGTACAGTGATGGCAAACCTTGGCACCCCAGGTGTTTTGGAACTACATTTCCCATGATGCCCATGCACTCTGTAGTGTAGTTGAGCATCATGGGAAATGTAGTTCCAAAACATCTGGGGTGCCAAGGTTCGCCATCACTGGACTAGTAGATAGATGAATATAAATAAGAGCTAAACTCAAGTTAACACTTTCTAAGCAGTTTCAGTAACAGTTTTTTTTTGGGGGATGAAGGTTTTACCAAATGAATACAAGTTGACCACTGTAAGGACCCCTATCAATATTAAAGTGTTACTAAACCCAGGAGCCTGCATTTACTATATCTGGTCTCCCACAGTACACAGAACATGGAAATGCAATCATTTTAGTAACTATAAACTGTTAAATACCTTTTCTTATCAGAAGTTTACAGCAGTCTTATGACTTCTATCAGTGTCTGGTTAAAGCTTGTTGGAGGAGTTTTCATTCTATTGTGACTGTCTTATGAGGCTACAAGACCCCTGACTCCCCCTGGCTGATTGGCCTTGTGCTGATCACATGCACCTTCCCAAGAAAAAAAACAAAAAACTTTCTAGCAATACACACCAAACTGAGCATGTGCAGAGTGTCCCAAAGGCTCTGTTCTATCAGGAGATGGATTGAAGATAGTGACAGAAGGGGAAGAGTTAGGTTCCACAGAGTATAACAAGCATGCTTTACTAAATATGCAGACTGATTTTTACTTTTGTGAGTTTAGTAACACTTTAAATAGTTTGTCATCCATACAACTTCCACTTTTCCTGCATACGTGGAGCAACACTTTAAGCGGGGTTCCATCCAAAAATGGAACTTCCGCTTTAAGGGAAGGTGACCCCCTGACATGCCAAATTTGGCATGTAATTTTTTTTGGGGGGGGGGGAGCGGATACCCTCTTTTTAGAGGGATCCAGCTCCCACTTTCTCCCAGGGCACCACAGCGTCGGAAGGAAGGTCACCTCTCCCCCCTCTCATCTGGGACAAGTCACAGGTCCCAGATGATTGCTTGGCCAGTCACAGTGCGGCTCACGCATGCATAGTGTGTGCCCGGCTGTGAAGCCACAGCCGGGTGCCCACATTGACAAAGCCGGAACCACAGAGAGTTGGGGGAGAGGGGCGGGGCTTTGTTCGCCCGCATCGCTGGACTGTGGGAAAGGTGAGTGTCCGATTAATAAAAGTCAGCAGCTACACTTTTTGTAGCTGCTGACTTTTATATGGGTGAAACTCTGCTTGAAAGCAAAATTAAGTTACAGGAACAGTACTAAAAATAGCATAGTTGTACATAAAGTATGAGTTTCAAGATGAGATCCCTAAGTGTACAGAGAATAAGGAGAGCAAAGAGTAAATGTAGGGAAGTAAAGTTTCGGCGTCCCTCAATTTTCCATTCCTACAGCTTTTTTTGCTATAAAAAGATTAAACTGCTAGCAGGAGGCACCATTATTAAAGGAACATCTTTGAAGATATGGTATGGGGGTTGAATAGACTTTGTACAAGTTTAAAGCTAAACTCTGGGCAAAAAACTATTTTTTTACATATGCACTGTATAAATAAATAAAATGTGTCCTATGTGTAGCGCCCTGCTCCTGATGAGCAGACGCTATTGTTTTTTTTTTTCAAATGTAATTATCTGAAGCTGTAGTTTGGCTCAGAATAATTTCTCTAAAAGTTCTGGTTTCTGTACCAGTCCAGTTGGGTTGCACTAATTCCCACCTGACCGTAGGTGTCGCTGTCACCGTCAGTGGGCGTGGAACAGCAGCAGACTGGATTCATTGAATATCACCTCTTGCTCGGAAATGGTTCAGTGGGTGTGGTTTCCCTGCTGTGCATTCTGGGAGAGGGTATTTGAAGGTAGTGATGCCAGAAAGTACTGACGCCATTTTTCTGGGTTTGTTTTCTGGGGTCCGTTATCCCAACCCCAGGGCCCTCCTGGCCTGGGGTCTGTGTCACATGGTCTTCCGCCTCGGGGCTGGCTGGCCCGAGGCTTCACAGCTGAGAGTGTAGGTCCAGGAATTTCTTGGGGCCTGCTGATCCAGGGGAGGTCCTGTGCGGTCTCACCTGCGGGGAGAAGCCAAGGAAAGCTGGAGGATCCAGGGGAGGACTTTTCCAGTGGAGGACCGAGCGCAAGGCTGGTGTCTCCGGAGGAGCCTGGAAACTCAGTTTGAGGACACAATTCGGATCAATGTCCTTACAGTATCGCCGGGTCGGCTGAAAGAATCTGGTACTGTATGGTAGTTCTTCCTAAAAACTCTCAAGAATCTCTAAGTCCAGTTAACAAGTCTGTGGCAGAGACTTTGTTTGGCATCTCATCGGCTGCTAGGTCAAGTGAGAGGGGCCTATCCGGTGATTGCTGGATCCAGTCTGTGGAGTCGTTTGTCCTCTGGATCTGAGCAATACCTCTAACCCACAATTACTGGGTGCCTGAACTCCCCCTTATCCTCTAACCCTCTATTGAAGGCTTGTGTCTTGTGTCTTTTTTTGGTATTACCCCTAAATAAATCTTCAAAAAAGACCACGTGTCTAATATATCTTAATTTGGGCTACTTTCCACGGGACCCCCCTAAGATGAAGAGGCAAGCAGGTGAGGTAATGGTAAGCCCGAATAAAACCAGCAGCTCCTTCGGGGGTTAGTGCTACATATGTGTCTAGGCTCCAGTGCTTAGTACAGTCAGCGCTGAATGGACAGAGCTGAGTTCCAGTTCAGATCACAGCAGGTCTCTCGCACTCTCAGCTTCTCCAATCAGTAAATGTCTTGCCATCTTTTCAGTGGCTGCAAGGCAATCTATGACTGGAGAAGGGGAGATTGTGATGTTTATTCACCCTTCTTCCAATCATAATGTGGCTTTATGCACTGAAAAGAATTTAAGACATTTGCTGAATGATCTGAGTACTCCAGCCAAAGATGTAACTCTTATTGCTGAATGTTCTGGGATGACGGCACTGTACAGTGGTGCTACTTTCACACTGGAGCGCGGGCCACATTAGCGGTAAAGCGCAGCTAGGTTCAGCCACTAGCGGGGCACTTTAACTGCCATTAGCAGTTGAGGAAAGGGTTAAAAGCGCCTGAGGTGCGGCGCTGCCAAATCACTTTGCGGGTGCTTCGGAAGCACTGCCCATTCATTTCGATGGGCAGGGCATCTTGGGATTGGTGTATGCACCGCTCCCGCACCACCCCAGAGATGCTGCTTGCAGAATTTTTTTCCCATTCTGCAAGCCCACCGCCCTAGTGTAAAAGCACTCGGGCTTTCACACTGAGGAGGCATGAGAGGTGCTTTACAGGTGCTATTTTTAGCGTGAAAACGCCTGAAAAGCACCCTAGTGTGAAAGGGGTCTAAAAGTCCACCTACCTGTGTTGGGTGGTGGGATAACAAGGGAAAGGAAGGAATCTGCTGTTTGTGGTACCTATTACAGCAATCTTTATATTTTGCATGGTATACTGAAGTTCAAGTACAGGTCTGATTTAAAGTGGAACTAAACCCATAAATGTAATGGTTAAAAAAAATTAAAAATAAAACAGATATATTCCCGGCATGCTAGGAATGCTAAATGTCACATTTGCTTGTGTACTCAATGGCTGGTGTCATAACGGATCACATGTGCAGCATCATGGCAGTTGTAGATCAAACAGAGGCCAAGATGGCAGCTTCCTTGGCTGAAAATCATAGGAGGGTTTAGTTCCGCTTTAAAGCATGGCTCTAATTTTTTTTTTTAAATCATCTCTGATGACACAATTGTGTGATACAAACAACAATAAAGAAACACACAATAACTTTCATTATCTGAGCTCTTTAAAGCTGTTGTATACCTCGCTTGGTGATTTTTACCCACAGGAAAGCCTATAACAAAACTTACCTGTAGGTAAAATTAATATTCAACCCACTGACATCAGCGCGCTCTGAAGATCCAACGTATCGTGCTGGAACTTCAGAGCTCCTTGCCGGAGCGGAGGTCTCCTGTGCGCTGGAGCGATGTCATTGTGGCTCCGGCCACTCACATCGCCAGAGCCCACGAACCCGGGGGGAATCTGTCAGCTCCCTCAGCGGTCATCGTGCGCCACTGCGGTGGGGGCTTATTTCTAAGGTATTTCATAATGGGCTAGTATGTGATGCATACTAGCACATTATGCTATAGTCTTGCAGTTTTTTTGGGGGGGGGGGGAATTTTTTTTCCAGCGGTTTACTATGCGTTAAGAATGTGTTGTTGTTTTTTTGTTTTGTTTTTTTGCCCTAGCAGCTGTTATTTTCATATGACTGATATAACACAGAATGCGATAACAAGAACTCACTTTTTAAGCTCACTGAGGGGTGATAGCAGGAGATTGAAGAAAACATGCCTTCCTGTCAATGTGGAGTCTTAAAATTGAAGCGGAGTCACTTCCTTTCTCCCAGAATGCACTGGTTCCTAACAACTTTATTAACACATTCTAATAGAATACAATATGTAACCTCTACAAACAGAAAAGCTATACCAGAAAGGGAACAGTAGATGGCGCCTGAGCTCTGCATATAACTAACTTGGTGTACATCAAGAAAAAGCAACATGTTATTTCAAGCACATAAACATAAGTAAACTGAATAGAAGCCCAGTGGGCAGAACACTGACAACACTTGGCAGATCAGCCATTTCATTAGCGGCCCGTCCACATTGTCAGTGGGGCTCAGGAAGTAAGGAAAGGTTAGAAAAGTGGCCGGGGCCCCGCCCACCTAATCCATGCTCCCGGCCCCTAATCTATATGCAGGGCACCGGACGTATGGATTTCAAATTTTTTTTTCTTTTTTTGAACACGGGATTAGAGCCTGAGGCTCTAATTGGCTTCAAAAAAGGGTAGGCTCGGGGCACAGAGCACTGTGCCCTGAGCTCACCCAGTTGTGTGACAATAGCCAATTAATATTCACTATTGTCCTCCTGCTTCTCCTCCTGGCCAATCAGGAAGCAGGCCTTAAGACCCGAATGGCCGAGATGAGAAGCGACCATATTGGTCAGGAGCAGGGGGGAGGCACCGGGGACGAGACACAGGGGGAAGTCGAAGAAGCTGCTTGTGGAACTGATGGGCGGACAGATGGACTGATCGATTGACCAACCAAACGAACGGGGGAAGGGGGTTGCGTTGGGTGGTTTGTTTTCCATCCCCCCCACAAAAAATAGAGCACCAGCTGCCGCTGGGTTAGAAACACATCTGTAACTGAAGGATATAGAAGATATTGCAAGACTTCATACATACAGATGTACAGGAGCCGCACAGTGCACAGGGCCTGTGTAATGCCTCCCCGGGACCCGCTGCTGTCATGTACAATTGCCCATGGAGATGACTGGGAAGTGACAGTGTGCATTTGGAGCTAGAAATGTGCGGTTTGTTTCCTTTTCCGAATTGAAATTCAGACAAATTTCTCGTGATTTGGAAGTTCGGATGTATCCGAATTCCCAAATTACAATAGTAACGAATTTAAACTAATTTCAGACGATATTCGAATTTGAATAGTTTTTTTAAATCAAATTCAAATAATTCTCGAATTTAAATAGGTTTCAAATTTAAAACGTTTTCGATTTTGAATCAATAATTTTTTAATTGAATTCGAATTTCCGAAGAGAATAAAATAGAATAGAAAAAAGGAATAGAATAGAAAAAAATCGAATAGAATTGAAAAGATCAGAATAGAAAATAAAAGAATAGGAAAAATAGAATAGAAAATATAGGGATAGCACAGGAAATAGTAGAACAGAAAAGAATAGAGTAAAACAGTACAAAATAGAATAGAAAATAAAAGAATAGCATAATAGAATAAAAAATAGAATGGAATAGAAGGAATATAACTATCTTCTGAAACTCGAATTTCAAATAGAATAATTTCAAATAGAATAATATCGAATTTGAATACAATAGAAAAGAATAAAATAGAAACAATACAACAAACAGAATAAAAAAAATAATACAATAGAATAAAATAAAAAGAATATAACCTTCTTCTGAATTTTGAACAGAATAAATTCACATTTGAATAGAATAGAAAAGAATAGAGTAGAAATTAAAGTAAAATAATAGACTAGAAAAGAATAGAATGGAAAGAATATAACAACATAACTGGTTTCCACTATTTGAATTTTTGAATAGAATAAAACAGAATAGAAAAAAGGAATAGAATAGAAAAAAATATAATAGAATTGAAAAGATAAGAATATAAAAAAATAGAATAGAAAATATAGGGGTAGCACAGGAAATAAAAGAATAGAACAGAAAAGAATAGCGTAAAATAGTACAAATAGTATAGAAAATAAAAGAATAGCATAAAATAGAATAGAAAAGAATAGCAGAGTATAATAGAATAAAATAAAAATAGAATGGAATAGAAAGAATATAACCATCTTCTGAAACTCGTATTTCAAATAAAATAGAATAGAATTTGAATACAATAGAGAAGAATAAAATAGAAAAAAATAAATAGAGTCAAAAAGAATAGAATAGAAAAAAAAAATAGAATAGAATAAAATAGAATATAAACTTCTTCTGAATTTAGAACAGAATAGATTCAAATTTGAATATAATAGAAAAGGATAGAGTAGAAAACAAAATAAAATAATAGACTAGAAAAGAATAGAATAGAATAAACAATAGAAAATAATAGAATAGAAAGAATATACCAATATAACTGTTTCCCACAATTTGAATTTTTGAATAGAATAAATTTGAATTTGAATAGAATAAAAAAGAATAAAATAGAAAAAAAAAACTACTAGAATAAAAAAGAACAGAATAGAAAAAAATAGAATAGAATAAAATAGAAAGAATATAACGTTCTTCTGAATTTTGAACAGAATAAATTTAAATTTGAATAGAATAGAAAAGCGTAGAGTAGAAAATTAAAATAAAATAATAGACTAGAAAGGAATAGAATAGAATAAACAATAGAAAGCATAGAATAGAAAGAATATACCAACTGTTTCCCACAATTTGAATTTCTGAATAGAATAAATTTGAATTTGAATAGAATAGAAAATAATATATTAGAAAAGAAAATAATAGAACAGAAAATGAAAGAATAGAATATAAAAAATAGAATAGAATGGAGTAGAAAGAATATAACCATCTTCTGAAACTGGAATTTCAAATAGAATAATATCAAATTTGAATAGAATAGAAAAGAATAAAATAGAAAAAAAAACAAATAGAATAAAAAAGAATAGAATAGAATAAAATAGAATATAACCTAGAAAAGTAGAAAATAAAATAATAGACTAGAAAAACAATAGAATAGAATAAACAATATAAAATAATAGAATATAATAGAAAGAATATACCAATATAACTGTTTTCCACAATTAAATTTTTTTAATAGAATAAATTCGAATTTTAATAGAATAGAAACGAATATTATAGAAAAGAAAAGAATAGAACAGAAAATAAAAGAATAGAATAGATTAGTTAAAACAACAATATAATAGAATGGAATAGAAATTTGATATTGAATAGAATAATTTGGATTTTGAAATGGAATTCGACTTTGAATCAATTAGAATTTTCTGAATTTGGAAGATTCAAATTCATTCAAATTTGAATAAATGAAACTAATTCAACTACCTGAAGTAAACAAATTCATGTAAATATCAAATCTAAGGGAAACAAATGTTTTCATTCTTTATGTCTATTTGGAGAACACATCAGTCTGTGTGTAAACGCTTTACGTAAACCCCGCGGCGCAAAACCATGCGTCTTAATGGGCGCCTGAACTCAGTACTTGCGGGTTCTGGGGGTGGCGTTAGGTGTTACGTGCCCCATCTCCCCCGCGTCTCCATGTACATGAAGCCTTATTGATCACATGTGGGAGAATCCTTTCAGAGGACGCTTTTTATTACTCATTTATGTTTATTGAGAAGACTCTTTCAGTTGCTGGCTGGGTAGAACACTTTATATACTTTAGCTCTTCCCCAGTCTACACAAAGCGAGCTCGGGCTTCAATTAGTATCAGCAAACAAAGCCAGCGAGCGGCCATGGATACTCGGTGAGGATTCCCTTGCGTGAAGGATGCTGTTACCATGACAACCAGGGAATACCCTGCCGCCATTGCGGATGAGGGCAGCAGCCCTTCGGTACTATGGCCGGGGCTCAGTACAGTGGGCGGGGACCTGCGACGTCACCGCTCAGCTGCTCGGCTCCTGATCCGATTCCAAGATGGCTGCCGCTGTGCTCTGAGCTTCAGGTTGTGGATAGAGAGCGTGTGATGGCAGCAGATCCCCCCCACAAATGTGTGACCCGGATATGAGGCTGTAGTGGGGCCCCGGGGCCCAGGTAAGGAGGGGGCTGGGTAGGTGGGATATGGTGGTTGTATAAGAACTTGTTCAGGTATTACAGGTAGGCACAGGCCTGAGGGGGGAGGTGGAAGAGATCCTCCCATACACATTCCCCAGTCAGCCTGAGCAACTACAACCACCAACGTGGCATGCCAGCTGCTGGTCCAATGGCTGTGGCACTACAAGACCCAGCATGGCCAGGGACACTGCTTCAGAAGGTAGTGAGGAGCAAGCTGGGGAACTACAACCCCCAGCATGGCGAGCAGAGAGAGAGTGGAGGATTATGGGAGACGGGGCATTACAGGTCCATGCAGAGTGTGACCTTCATACGGTGTCTGAGGAACTACAGGTCCCAGAATGCCATGAGAGTCGGGCACACTGCAAGAGATGGCAGCCAGGAGCGGGCTGGGGAACCACAACACCCAGCATGGCAAGCAGGAGGATTATGGGAGACGGGCGTTATAGGTTCATGAATGGCGTGACAGCCGGAGGTGACCTTTCTGCAGTATCTGAGGAACTACAGGTCCCAGCATGGAATGGCAACCTTGTGATGCTACATGTCAGCTTGGGGTGTCAGCCTGGAAGGGGGATATAAAGTGTCAGCAAGGCATGACAGCCTGGGGGAACAGTGTCTGAGGAACTACTAGTCCCAGCATGCCATGATAGCCTGTCCTGATGTGAGATCCCAGCCCAGGGCGTTTCAGGTCTGTGCATGGTGGGACAGCCAGGCGTGAGCCTTACTATAGAGTGCCTGAGGAACTACATATCCCAGCATGCCATGACAGCCTGGGGAACAGTGTCTGAGGAACTACAAGTCCCAGCATGCCATGACAGCCTGGGGGAAGAGTGTCTGAGGCACAAGTCCCAGCATGCCCTGACAGCCTGTCCTGATGGGAGATCCCAGCCTGGGGCATTAAAGGTCCGTGTGTTGGTGTGACAGCCAGGCATGAGCCTTACTATAGATTGTCTGAGGAGCTACAGATCCCAGCATGCCATGACAGCCTGAGACAACCTGTCCTGATGTGAGATCCTAGCCTGTGGAATTACAGGTCCGTGTGTAGTGTGACAGCCAGGTGTGAGCATTAGACCTCATACACACTATTAGATTTTCTGCAGATTTTTGTCTACCGATTCACCAAAACCATATAATATGAGGTCAAACCTTAAGAGTTTTAATTTGTATGCAGTCAGACAGGCCCTTGTACTACATGGTTTTGGTAAATCTGAAGACAAAAATCTGCAGAAAATCTAATAGTGTGTATGGGGCTTTAGTATACAGCGTCTGAGGAACTACAGATCTCAGCATGTCATGGCAGTCTGTGGCTCTACATATCCTGTCCTGAGATCCCAGCCTGGGGCTACTTATGCCGGTGGAATAAAAAAAAATGCCAGCATGCCATGACAGCCTGGGGTAGGCATTTAGGCATTAGTCATCCAGTGTCTGAGGAACTACAGATCCCAGCATGCCATGACAGCCTGTGACTCCAGGCTTGGGATCCCAGACTGGGGCTACTCCCGAAGGGGGAACATAAAGTCTCCCCAAGATTTGACAGTCAAAAGTGACCCTTAATTGTACAATGCTAAAGTAACTACAGGTCCCAGCATGCCTTGCCAACCTGTGACAACAGATATAAAGCTGGAGATTTCCTTGGAGTTGTAACATCGGCTGTCAAACTTTGTTGAGACTTAAATGTACAGAGTCCGTGGAACTACAGTTCCCAGCATGCCATGACAGTCTACATATATCATCCTGGAGCTGTCTTTGAAGGTGTACCATAGAGTTTTGGCAAAGCATGACAGCCAGAAGTCACTTTTTTTTTTTATACAATGCCCCAGGAACTACAGACCTCAGCATGCAGTGACAACCTTTGACTCCCAATATCCCGTCCTGAGATGTCAGCCTGGAGCTATTTCTGAAAATAAACTATAAAGTCACAGCGGAGCATGACAGCCAGGGGTAAACCCTAGTACTACAATGTCTGAGGAACTACAAGCCCCAGCATGCCAGGGCAACCTGGGATGGCATATATCAGCCTGGAGCTGTCCTTGGAGGTGTAATGTGATCACTGTTGGCTGTCACACTTTGCAGAGACTTAGTTGTACAGTGCCTTGAACTACAGGTTCCATGACATGCCATGACAGCCTGTGACTCCCCATATCTATCCAGACGCAGGATGTCTGTCTGGAGCTACACGTTGAACATAAAGACTCAACATGGCATAAAAGCTTGCTGTAAACCTAGTCATACTATGTTTGAGGAACTGCAGGTCCCAGCATGCCATCTGTAACTTTACATATATCTGCCTGGAGCTGTACCATTAAGTCTCTGAAAAGCATGACAGCCAAAAGTTACTCTTAGATAAACAATGGCCAAGGAACTATAACTATAATATCTCAGCCTGGAGCTACTTCTGAAGATGGACTGTAAAGTCGCAGCAGGGCATGCCAGCCAGGGGTAAGCTTTAATTCTAAGTCTGAGGGACTACAGGTCCCAGCATGCCAAGTTTACCTGGGACTCCCTATGACCCAACCTGGAGCTGCCCTTGGAGGTGAAACATTAAGCCTCATGTGGGCACAATTACCAAGAATAACCCTTAGTGTATCTGTATCATGGTGTGTCAAAGTGTGATGGCCGGAGCTGATCCTTCTACAATGTCCAAGGAACTACAGGTCCCAGCATGCCATGATAACCTGTGACTCCCCATGTTCCAGTCTAGAGCTGCCTCTGGGGTGGGAGCATGAAGTCTCAGTTGGGAACAACCAATCGGGGGTTACCCTTACTGTATCATGGTTGTGGTTCTACAGTTCCAGGACTGACACTACCTGGCCAGTCTGGAGCAGTATCTGAAGATGTACCATACATTCTCTGCATAGAATTGGAGCCCAAGGTGACTCTTAGTTTTTGCAATGTTTGAGGAACCACAAATCCCAGCATGCCATGACAGCCTGTGACTCTACATAACCCCATCCTGAGATGTTAGCTTGGAGGTACTTCTATACAGTAAGTAGACTGTACAGTCGCAGTATGGCATGACAGCCAGGAGATAAGCCTTTAATTCCACAATGTCTGAGGAGCTACAGGTCCCAGCACACCATGACAACCTGATTCCCCATGTCCCAGGCTGGAGCTGCCTCTGGGGTGGAACATCAAGTCTCAGCTGGGTACAGCCACCAGGGGTAACTCATCTGTACCATGGTTGTGGTACTACAGGTCCCAGCATGCTATGACGATCTGTGACTCCACATGTCCCAGTCTGGGACTGCCTCTGGATTGGAACATGAAGTCTCAGCTTGGCACAGCCACCAGGGGTAACTCATCTGTACCATGGTTGGGGTACTACAGGTCCTAGCATGGCATGACACTAGAAGGCCAGCCTAGAGCAGCACCTGAAGGTGTACCATAAAATCGCCACATGTTACTGGAAGTGATGTGTAGTTGTAGAGTAGATGTGGAACTACAAGCCCCAGTATATGCAGTGCCAGACAAAGAAAACCTTTACTTTTGATAACGGTGTGGAACTGTAAGTCCCAAAATCGGGTGCAAGTCAGATGTGACCAGAGCCTATGAGGTGCCCAGCATGTAATGCCAGCCAGGGTGGTGTCAGCAAGGGAACTTCAAGCCCCAGGATTGGCAGACTGTGAAATGTCCCAGCGAGCCACGACAACTGTATACAACCCCTGGCCTTAGATGCTCAGCAAGAGGTGTCAGCCAGCAACAAGCTATACCTGTGGAGCTCTAGTATGGAATAACTATGGAGGAGCCTTGGTTCTTCATGGGTTGTGGAACTACAACTCCCAGGGTTCAATCACAGCCTGAGCTCATGTGGCAGGCAGTTTTGGTTAAAATCCTAACCAGAATAACCTATATCAGTGTTTCTCAACTCCAGTCCCCAAGTCGCCCCAAACAGGTCATGTTTTCAGGATTTCCAAATCACGTGTGCGAAATAATGGAAAGTCTGAAAACATGACCTGTTGGGGCGCCTTGAGCACTGGAGTTGAGAAACCCTGACCTATATAGTGACCATATGCAATCTGAGCCATAATCTGGATCCTCACATGCTACCAAGTCCTGGTAAAGCCTGGCATTCAGATGCCATATATACCAGTGTATCATGTATGAGGCCCCCCAGTGACAACATTCACAGATATCTCAATTTGGTGGTCACCATAACAATACCGCATACATATAATCATTCCTAACTCTCAGTGTATGTTCAGAAGAAACACATTTTTTAGTTTTGAATAGCATGGGGAAGGATTAGAACCACTATCGAGTTTTTAAAGATATCCGGGGATCAGTTACAGAGTTTTCCCCTCACTTACTGTCTTCTGATAATGCTTTACCAAACGGGAAGGGAGGAGAATTCTCCAATAACACTGGGCTTTGTTTATTTTTAAATTTTTTTTTTTTTTTTTTTACTAGCCACTTAATGACCGCCCCATAGTAGCTTTACTGCTACAGAGTGGCCGCTCTGCGCAGAATTGCGTATACATACGTGATTCTGCTTTTCCAGGTAGGGGGCGGCGCACACGCTGCTGGTGCGCCGCTTCTGCTGTAATTAGTCCCAACAGAAGCTGATCAGCCAATCGATGCCCGCCAGCACCCGCTGATTGGGGAGGAGATACATAGGACAGAGGTTTGCCTATGTAAACAATGCAGAGCTCTGTCCTGTCAGTTTGGATGTGCTGAATTTTGTTTCCCTGCAAAACAGGGAATAAAAATCTGCACTTGATGTAAAAAAAAAAAAAAGAAATGGATGACTGCATCGCTTGTATCCACTATTAAAGGAATATGACTAAATAAACAGCAGCTAGCACAATATTGTTGAAATAGCAATAGAAAAATCATAAGAGTGATGCAGCCAAAAAACAAACAAAAAAGAATTAGTCCATAGTAAATGAATCCAAGGTCTGTGTTCAAAATATTTCACACTAATAGCAATTAATGGAGGAAGTAACGATCACGAAACACAGCTGCTTACCCACCTCAGTGGTCCCTCATTACTAAGGTCATGCATGTGTTAGATATTCAAGGAAGCCCTTCAATTTCCATACATTCCAATCAGGGTAAACCACAGGAACACAGATAAAGCTGCCCCCGGTCTCCGCTTTTCCTCTTCAAATGCTCCAGTAATGGCCACCATGGATGAATTCATTCCATATAAATATAAAGGGATGAAACTCATGGTGCAGTATATCAAAAATTTGGTTCGAGTTGAAAAAGAGATACACTCGCATGCTCCACATAAAAACATTGCTTTGTTAGTTGTAATATCCAGTGTTCCCCACCAACAAGATGGACGCCGCATCCCAGCATACACCAGCATCACGTCGCCCACTCCCCCCTATGCGTTCCGTCATAGAATGATGTCGTCAGGGGCAGGATACAAGACAGTGTGAGCTCCTTAGGTTGTGAAGGAGTGCTAATCTTCACCCCTGTGAGTGGCGACTGAGGAAGAGGCTCGTCCTGGCTCCTAATATTAATGTAGAGTAAGAAGCATGTCCTGTACACCACACATCGAGACAGACTGTCTGTGAAGTGGGGTGTGGCAACCTCAGCCTGGGTTTCAACCAGGCCATGTCTCCCCAACACGTTTCGCTCTGCTTCTCGATACTCCATGATTAAAGTGATTGTAAAGGTTCGTTTTTTTGTTTTAGTTAATAACAAACGTGTCATGCTTGCCTCCTCTGTGCAAGGGTTTTGCACAGAGTGGCCCTGATCCTTCTTTTTTGGGGTGCCCCGGCGGCACTCCTGGCCCCTCCTCTTCAGTCAGTGCCCCCACAGAGAGCCACTCTCCCTGGGGGGCACCCGTGCGGGCGTGCTCCAGAGTCCTGCTACTGCGTCCATTGACTCAGACAACAAGATTCGGCCCCTCGCCCCCCTTACTCCTGTGTCAGTGGATTTGATGGGCAGTAAGTATGAGCTCAGGTGTGTTCGCACAGCCCACGTGCAGAGCCGCCGAAAAGTCGGCACTGCGCTAATCACAGGCAGTGAGACATTTCCCGATCTCTGCAGCCGGGCATCGGGACAATGTCTCACTGCCTGTGATCAGCGTAGTGCCGACTTCCATATAAGAAAACGTCCTTGGTTGGCAGTGGAATACCAGAATTATGGCTGCAGCAATATGCCATAACCATGTTCTTGTTTTTTTTTTTTTTTTTTTCAGCTGGCAATTCTCTAACCGATATAAGTGGTTTTAGCTGTGCATTTGCCACTGGATCACTTTTAGAAGTGGATGGGGGGGTGCACCCCACCACCCCTCCGCCGGCTTCTTATTGGCCCCGGATCTCTGCATAAAGAGGACCTGTCACTGCTTATTTCTATCAGAAGGGATGTTTACATTTCTTGTGATAGGAATAAACGTAATCACATTTTATTATTAAAGTATAAAAATAAAAAAAATGTAATGAAAGAAATAATAAAAAAAAGTAAAGAACCACCGTACTCATGCGCAGTGGTGAGCGCATATGTAGGTCACGCCCACGTATGTAAACAACGTTCCAACCACATGTGTGAGGTTTCACTGCGAATGTCAGAGCGAGAGCAATAATTCTAGCCCTAGATCTCCTCTAACTCTAAACCTGTAGAAATTTTTAAACCATCGCCTATGGAAATTCTTAAGTACCGTTGTTTGCTGCCATTCCGAGAGCATGCACAATTTTAAAGCATGACATGTTGGGTAACTATTTACTTCATCTTTTCATATTTTACAAAATTGGGTTACATATTTAGTTTTTTTAAATTCATTTAAAGTGTATTATTTCCCAAAAAATGTAGTTTGAAAAACCGCTGCGTGAATACCGTGTGACATAAACAATAGCAACGATTATTCTGTAGGGTGTCTGGGAGAAAAAAAAAAATATATATATATATATATAATATATATATATGTGTGTATGTGTATGTGACGTAAACAATAGCAACGATTGCAATTTTTATTCTGTAGGGTCTCTGGGGAAAAAAAATACATATATAATATATATAGTGTGTGTGTGTGTGTGTGTGTATGTATGTGTATATATATATATATATATATATATATATATATATATAATGTGTATGTATGGGGGTTCAGAAATGGCCCGGTTGGCAAATGGTTAAGCTTCAAAGGGCGGTGTGAAATGTGTTGGGCTTGTGGTCTGGTTGGAGCAAGACTTCACAGCGGGTCTACCTCGGTGTGCGGCTTACGCACATCGGGGAAATGTCTCGCTGCCTGTGATTAGCGCAGCGCTGCGCCGACTTCCTGGCGGGCTCTGCACGTGTTCCATGCGAACACGCCTGAGCTCATCCCTACCCACAACCTATTGAAGCCACACCCTGCAATGCGGTGGTGTGAGTGTTTAGTGGTTAACATAGGCGGTGAGGAGGTAACATACCAACTCCTCACCACCTGTCAGATGCCCTCTGAAAAGGGCATATGTGTCAGAAATGGCCCGGTTGGCAAATGGTTAAGCTCCAAAGGGCGGTGCGAAATGTGTTGGGGGTGTGTTCTGGTTGGAGCAACACTTCACAGCGGGTCTACCTCGGTGTGCGTCTTACGGGGACATGCTTCTTATCCCACAACTAGGGATGAGCTCAGGCGTGTTCGCATGGAACACATGCAGAGCCCGCCAGGAAGTCGGCGCAGCGCTGCACTAATCATAGGCAGTGAGACATTGCCCGATCTCTGCAGCCGCACATCGGGGAAATGTCTCGCTGCCTGTGATTAGCGCAGCACTGCGCCGACTTCCTGGCGGGCTCTGCACGTGTTCCATGCGTTCACGCCTGAGCTCATCCCTACCCACAACCTATTGAAGCCACACCCTGCAATGTTGTGGTGCGAGTGTTTAGGGGTTAACATAGGCGGTAACATACCACCACCTGTCAGATGCCCTCTGAAAAGCGATCCACCACAGATTTCACATAAGAGGGCTGCCTCAAGTATAAACAAACTAAATGCTCACCGCTGCAGGCATTACCTGTACTATATCTAAAGCTGCCCATAGGTCAAGCTTTTTTTTTTTTTCTTCTATAAGCCAGTTGGCTGATCAGGAATTAATGAACAGATTCCTCCATCCATCCTCCTCCCCGCTGCGCTTTTGTATTCTGACAGTGGGGACTTCTCTGCTGTCAATACACTGATTAGAACGAAGCTGATTGGCTGCAGTAATGATTGAAGAAGAATTTTCCAGCAATCCCAATTGTTAGTTTGACTTATTTCTAGCGGGAGCAGCCAAAGACGGATCGACATTCGGTCGGTCCTTACTGAATCAAATGGAAGCCCCATGTAAAGCAACCAGAGGGTGACCGCGCATGCAGCCGTCCTCATGCGTTCGGACATGCAGCAGTTACCTGTGGATAATGGGCACTGGGTACAAATGGCTTGCGCCCGTTGCCGATCATCCACAGGCAATGCAGCTCCGATTAAATGCGAATTGCTGCGGGCGCTGTCATTGCTTTTCATTGGGTTTCCCACCTGGATCTGCTCCATTTTCCACAGAATTCTGCCCCAAACCTGACACGTGAATGAGGCCCAATGCCTGAAATTGACTAACTTGCTGAGACGCATGATGAATTTCCAGCAGAAATAGAAGCTCCTAGATTATCCTGACCGGTGCCATCATTCTATATCCTTACTCCCCCCCCCCCCCCCCCCGTATATAGTATAGCAGCAGGACTCCGGATGAGTGCAGAACCAGAATAGATGTGGTGGAAGTCCTTGCACTGGGGTGATAAGCATTATTCAGGCTATTTCTATTCTCCTGATTGTAGGACAGCTGCAGAATAATCCTCTACCCACACAAGTCTTTTCAGCTGTCACTGTGGGAGACATGATGGAGCGAACGAATGAACAGAATTAGATTTGCATGGCTTGCTTTGGTGGGCTGCTTCTTTGCACTCCCGGACCTCAGCGAGGACAATGCATGGTCTCTGTTGTCATTGACTCGTCCATATATTTCATAGTGACATTGCTTTACGGCCTGTTTGTTGTAAGGCGGACGATGCTGTGAATGAAGCATTTTATGCAGCCTTTGCATTAATGACAGCAGAACATTTATCAGTTCACTTTTCCTGCAGATGGGTGGCTGTGCTGTGACGTGTTTAGCATGGTGAGAGATTAGAGGAGGAGGATGCTGTTTCCTTTACAGAACTGGCAGAACTAGTTAAGCTGCGTTTTTAAAACTACATTGTTTACATTTAAAAGAAGGCCTGCTGGTTTGGAAAGATCTTGTTCATTTGGTTTGCCATAGGCTGGATTTGATTTAAATCAACTTGATTTAAAGCATCATTTTTAAAGAACAACTCTCATCTCTGTCTCGCAGCGTCTCCTCCTCCTCCTCTTCCTCCTCGCTGTTGACTCGTCGACAGTCCCATTCACTCTAATGGGACGGCTGTTGATGCTGCAGTGACCCAACAAGGAGAGAACATGGCAGCAGCAGGTGAGTGGATGCCCGCTAGCGGGAGCTGCCATTTTGTGATTGCAATGCCGCGTACACACGACCGGACTTTTCGACGGACTAGGTCAGACGGAATGAATCCGTCAGATATTACGGTCGTGTATGGGCTTCAGCAGACTTCTTTTTTTTTTTTTCCCCAAAAGTCAGACGGACCTAGAAATAAAGCATGTTTCAAATCTTTCCGACGGACTCAAGTCCGGTTGAAAAATCCGTTTGTATGGTAGTCTGACGGATGAAAACCGACACTAGGGCAGCTATTGGCTACTGGCTATGAACTTCCTTATTCTAGTTCGGTCGTGCGTCATCGCATTCGAATCCGTCGGACTTTGGTGTGCTTGTGTGTAGCCAAGCCCGTTCGTTCGGAAACTCCGTCGAAAGTCCATCAGACCTAGTCCGTCAAAGTCCGGTCGTGTGTACGCTGCATAAAGGATCGTTTAAAAAAAAAAAAAATGACAGACGTCATACTTGCCTCCACTGTGCAGTTTGTTTTGCACAGAGTGGCCCCTGAAACTCATCTTCTGGGGTCCCCTGGCGGCTCTCGCGGCTCCTCCTCACATCAAATAACCCCCTAGGACAGTGATGGCTAACCTTGGCACCCCAGATGTTTTGGAACTACAATTACCATGATGCTCAACTACACTGCAGAGTGCAAGAGCATCATGGGAAATGTAGTTTCAGAACATCTGGGGTGCCAAGGTTCGCCATCACTGCCCTAGGAGAAGCGCTTTCGCGGGGGGTTACCTTGCAGGCACGCTCCCAAGTCCAGCGTTTGCGTCCATAGACACGAATGCCAAACTCTTCCCCGCCTCTGGTGCCCACGTCATTGGATTTGATTGACAGCAGCAGGAGCCAATGGCTACGCTGCTATCAATCTATCCAATTGGGAGAAGAGACACCAGCTAGAGCTGGTGTGCTCGTCCCCGGGGAGAAAAAGATGGGGTTCAGGTAAGTAAAACGGGGGCTCTGGGGGGCTGCAGCATGAGAGAAGGTTCTTGACCTAAATGCAAATGAAAAACCATGAGGGTTTACATCCCCTTTTAAGGGAGGAATAAAGCACTTCAAGTTATGTGCAGAAAGGTCACAAGGTTTATAAACTGCTTAGAAGGTTTCACTTTCATTTTTTACTGCTTGCCCTTCCTCCTCACAATGGGATAAAGCAGGGCTCGACAAAACCCGGGCGCCAGGTCGCATTGGCGACTAGAAATAGCGACCTCGCGCCTGGGGCAGCACAGCTGGGGGTATCCTGTCTCTGTGGACCCCCCCAGCGTGATCGCGTCGGGCCGTTCCGCCGGCGGCCGAAAATTTAGGCCGCGGCTTTGAGGCCTTCTGCGGTCCTATGATTCCTTATGGAATCTGGCGCCCTCTTGTGGTCGCCGTTGGTATGACAAACCAGTAATTCTAATGAAGCTTCCTCTGAGTGTTTTATATTACCTGCCTTTTCTTCCCTTTATTTAGAACCCCCTAAACATTATATATATTTTTTATTCTAACACCCTAGAGACTAAAATGGTGGTTGTTGCAATACTGTCTGTCACACCGTATTTGTGCAGCGGACTTACAAGCGCACTTTTGTTGGGAAAAATAATTTAGTTAATAAAAAAATAAGACAACAGTAAAGTTAGCCCAATTATTTTTTATATTGTGAAAGATAATGTTACGCCGAGTAAATTGATACCCAACATGTCACGCATCAAAATTGCACCCGCTCATGGAATGGCGACAAACTTTTACCCTTTAAAATCTCCATAGGCGACGTTTAAAAAAATTCTACAGGTTGCATGTTTTGAGTTACAGAGGAGGTCTGGGGCTAGAATTATTGCTCTCGCTCTACCGATCACGGCGCTACCTCCTATGTGTGGTTCGAACACCGATTTTATATGCGGGCAGGACAGGGCGCGTTTAAAAATTATTATTTTTCTTCTTATTTTAACTTTTTTTTTTTTTTTCCACTGTTCTTTTAAAAAAAATGTTGTGTCACTTTTATTCTTATTACAAGGAATGTAAAAATCCCTTGTAATAGAAAAAGCATGACAAGTCCTCTTAAATATAAGATCTGGGGTCAGAGAGACCTCACATCTCATATTTACACTAAAATGCAATTGAAAAAAAAATTGTCATTTGAAAAAAATAAATAAAATGTCCCTCTAAGAGCTATGGGCAATGGCTTGGAGACGGGGGGGGGGGGGGGGGGGCGGGCGACGGCGCTGCTATCTTCCCCTCACTCGTCTCCATGTCAGGCCAGGGACAGGTCCGGATCGACGTCACGGACCTGGCTCCTAACTTTTTAAGCTGGCTCCTAGATTCCAAGCAAATTTGTCAACCCCTGGGATAAAGGACTATTTCTGAACTTTGTTTTTATCTCATGGCTACTGTGAAATTGTGTGAATGCATCAATGCAGTGCATTGATGCTCTCACTGCCCGCCTCGCATTACCAATGTGACAAGCTGCATTTGGGTGGCAGGTGACAGTGGCAAGTGTTGTCTGGGGCCAAGTTGGAGAGATTTACTATCGCTGTCAATTTTGGTGACATTATTAAAAAAAGGAAACCTTAGAAAATCTGCAGCACAGGCACACAGCGGACACCTTTAGATCCCATGGTGCCAGGCACAACATACCTAGCATGACCAACCCCTTACCAACCCCCACCCTCCAGCATAATCTCCATTCATGCTTGTGCAACTTGTCATACAACTTTGGACAGCAAAGTTGCATGACAAGTCATTCCCCATGTTTTCCAATGATACTCGTTCATATATGCAGGACTTAAAGTTGCAGCAACTTTGGTCTGACTTTCATGTAACTTGAGGGCCATAGACTTCAATGTTAACCCTCAGAAGTTGCATGAGTCGTACCTGAATGTTATACAATGCAACTTGTGTACAACAGTTGTCCATTATCACTGGTCAAAGTCGTATGCAAGTTGCACTCATCAAAAGTTGCATCAAAGTTGTGCACCAATGTTGGTGCTACTTTGAAGTTACACAAGTATGAATGGAGTAGGGGTTGACCGATTATCGACGCTGCCGATATGCACATTTTTCGAATTATCGGTATCGGTCAGAAACGTACCGATAATACTGATATTTGGTCAGACCTCCTACCCCAGTCTCTGCCAATCTCTGTCAGCGGTGCAGCTGGCAGCAGAGAGATGACGACATCTCTCACTGCCAGCCTTGCATCACTGCTGTGGCAAGTGAAAAGCTGCATATGGTTGGCAGGTGACAATGGCAAGTGTCATCTTGAGCAATGGGGGCACCTGAGCAGGCTCGCTCCCAAGCCGCAGCTCTGCGTGTCCATTCACACACAGCTGCAGCTCCCCCCCTCCATTGTCTCGCTGGCTGTGAATGAGACAATAGCTCCTCCTCCTGGTGTCTTAGTCGGTGAGGGGTGAGAGTCTGCGGAGAGCATGTTGCTGGATGAAAATTGGGCTCAGGTAAATTTTGTGTGGGGGGGGGGGGTTCCCCTACAGGTGGTCACTTTCCAAGGGCACGAGTCCTGCTGCTGCGTCCATGTGTCACTGGATTTGATTGACAACAGCGGGAGACAATGGCTCCTGCTGCTATCAATCTGTCCATTGAGCACCTGAGACAGCGGCCTGAGCTGCTGGGCTCATTCTTGTCGCTGGAAAGATTGGGTTCAGGTAAGTACAAGAGGGGCTTTGGGGGGGGGGGGGGGGGGGGTGGTGCTGCAATACAGTAGGTTTTTCACCTTAATGCATAGAATAGGTGAAAAAACACAAGCGTTTACAGCCCCCGTTTGCACAGCCCAATATTTAGTTGCCTAGAGTTGGGCTTTAATCTAGCTAAATACATTCCAGGCTCATCAAGACAATAGGTATTCAATGTCTAGCTGTTTGTTCTTTAAAGAAGGTGTCGCGTCACATTGAGCTACCCATCGCATTTTGCTACCTGCTGGAGTGCGCATGCGCGTGGCCATATGTGTTCCAACACTGTTGTAAGACACCGCTTTGCCACAGGGCCCCTCGCTGGCTCGCTTCACCATGCTTCGGGCATGGCCTCGCTTCACTCTGCGTAATTATAATCTAAAGCCGCGTACACACGGGCGGACTGTATGGCCTACTTAGTCCGTCAGACAATCCGACGGACAGTCCGTCATACTTTTGAATGAACGGACTTGACCACACACGGATAGCCAAACAGTCCGTTGAAAGCTTGCGCGATGACGTGCACAGCACGTACGACGGGACTAGAAATAGGAAGCCCAATACACAGCAATGCAACCTTCCGCCGTGTAAATCCTTTCTGAGCATGCGCCATTCTTAGTCCGTCCAACTAGCCTACTCACGAGCGGATTGTCCGCTGAAACCAAAGTATGACGGACAATATTACGGAAATTCCGAAATACTTAGTCCGCCAGACTGCACGCTGAAAAAGTCCGCTGAAGCCCACACACGAGCGGACTGTCCGCTGAAATGTGTTTCGACGGACTAAGTTGGCCAGACAGTCCGCCCGTGTGTACGCGGCTTAACTCTATGTCCACTTGGATGGTGGGGCTTGAATCTGGACTCAGGGGTGTGGCCACAAAATTCTGCGCAGATCGCCACAGTGTTGGAACGCAGTCCAGCGGGTAGCCAAATGAGATGGGTCACCATATGTGACAAAACACCGGCACCGCCTGAGT
Source organism: Lithobates pipiens (assembly GCF_037356315.1). Taxonomy (NCBI): domain Eukaryota; kingdom Metazoa; phylum Chordata; class Amphibia; order Anura; family Ranidae; genus Lithobates; species Lithobates pipiens. The sequence continues at coordinate 229,266,030 of NW_027507686.1, read as the reverse complement.
AGAAAAGCCAGTTTGCTGCCAGTGTGCTACAAAGTGGGAAGCAGTGGTCTCTCTGCAGAGGGTCTCACATGCCCATTGCTTTTAAAGAGCAAAAAAATATGGAAGCATTGATGTGTAGCAGTGCTTTGATAGCAGTGTCCAGTCTATGACTGTCTCCTGAAGTATATCCAGAAAGTTTGCCACCATTGACTTGGGGGTTTAGTCTCACGACCTCTGCTGAGGGTTCGCCGAACTGAACTCTGATTACCGTTTATTCAGAGAAATCATGTGACCAAATACTATCGGCTTTTGGTTGCTAATCATACGTTTGGGAAGGGGCTGGCGAGGAAGGATTTCTGCTCTGGTATTGCACTTTATTTCTCCATTTTAGGAATACGGTGAGCATAGAAGTGTGATTCGATGTATAGGTCACTATGGATGAAGAAATTGTTGCCTATATCTAGTAATCGCATTCTCTCATTCTGCGCCAACGGGGAGAATCTGGTTGCTGCGGGCAACAGAAACCATTATCTTTTTATACATTTTGGCAGATTGATAAATAGGGCTCGTTGTGTACTGTTGATGTAGATTTGTGCGATTTAGAATTGTTACTGTCAATATAACCAAAACACTTTCTTTATAATGAAAAATTGCCCCAGGCATCGCTGACGGGATTGATTCTTTTATCCCCCGCAGTGTAATTATATGTGGCATCTGATTGGAGGAGGGCAGGTATTTATTTTCCAGTCTCTGATAGTGAGTGATGAGTGCAGAGATTACAGATTACCGCCGCCTGTTCCTGAGAGATCCTATATACAAGACATAATGATGGGTTTGGCAGGGGGTATGAAGCACATAGACATTATTTAACTAATATAGTGTTTATTCTGTCACTCATTACACTGATGGAAGGTAATACTGCTCCGTCTCACCTGCACGAAGGCTGGCTGGGTATTGAGGAGACGGATGTGCAGAGATTTTCTTTCACTATCCGGTGTGCATCATTTTTAATACGATTTTATAACTTGGAGAATCTGTCACAGTGACAGTCAGGTTGATTTACTAAAGCGTGCAAAATCTGGTGCAGCTGTGTATGGTAGCCAATGAGCTTCTAACGGAAGGATTTATTCCCCCTTTCCTGACCAGAGCACATTTTGCGATTCGGCACTGCGACACTTTGACAATTGCGCAGTCGTGTGACGTTGCACCCAAACAAATGTCCTTGACATCCTTTTTTTTTCCCCCACAAATAGAGCTTTCTTTTGGTGGTGTTTGATCACCTCACCTTTTATTTTTTGCACTATAAACAAAAAAAAAGCAACAATTTTGAAAAAAAAGCTATTTTTTTTTACTTTTTGCTATAATAAATATCCCCAAAAATATATATATATATAAAAAGAATTTTCTTTCTCAGTTTAGACCGATATGTATTCTACATATTTTTTGGTTTAAAAAAAAATAAATAAAAAATCTCATTAAATGTATATTGATTGGTTTGCGCAAAAGTTATAGCGTCTATAAAATAGATGCGATTCCCACCATTGCACGTTTGCACATATTTATTGATGGAATCTATTTAATCTTTGTGTATGCGATTTGCACCATTGCACATTTGCACATAGGTTTTGGAACGTTATTGCACTTTATTTATTCGTATTTAATTATTATTATTATGCCAAAAAAATCGCAATAAATGTATATTGATTGGTTTGCGCAAAAGTTATAGCGTCTATATAAAATAAAATAATATAATAATAATAAATAGGGGATCGATTTATGGCATTTTTTTTTTTTATTAGTATTGGCAGCGATGTGCGATTTCTATCTTGACTGCGACATTATGGCGGACACTTTTGACATTATTTTGGGACCATTGTCATTTATACAGCGATCAGTGCTATAAAAATGCACTGATTACTGTGTAAATGACACTGGCAGGGAAGGTGTTAAACACTAGGGGGCGATCAAGGGCTTAAGTGTGTCCTAGGGAGTGATTCTAACTGTGGGGAGGGATTGTCTCACTAGAACATGACAGAGATCTACTGCTCACGATGACAGTATCACGATGATCTGTCATGTTGCTAGGCAGAACAGTGAAATACCTTGTTTACAGAGGCATCTCCCCGTTCTGCCACTCCCTGATATGATCGCAGGCCCCCCGGCAGACATAAAGTCTGCGGGACCCACAGGCACGCTCATGGAGTACGCTATGCTACTATGCCGCGATTTAAGCCGTACCATTATGCTAACATACATCGTCATGCATTGGTCGGCAAGGGTTAAGCTTTGACTAAAAAAAAATGGAAGCTGATTGCTTTCTATTCACAGCTGCACCAGATTTCGCACTCCCCAATTCTAGTAAATCAACCCCGATGTCTCTGCAAGAGAATTTCCCCCCTACTACCGTATACTCACATTCTGCTCCCTTGCAGCTTCTTGCTACCCAGGCAGCACTGAAATCAGCAACACGGTTAAGCGGTGATAGTCCTCTCCCCATTGTGGTCAAGGAATCTTTTCAAAAACATCTCCCCCAACCACCGGGTAAACGGTGGTGTCCCTCCCCTGGTGGTGTCCCTCCCCTGGTGGTGTCCCTCCCCTGGTGGTGTCCCTCCCCTGGTGGTGTCCCTCCCCTGGTGGTGTCCCTCCCACCATCGTGCCCAAGGAACCTTTTCTCAAATACCTCCCCCAACTACGGGGTAAACAGCGGCGTCCCTCCCCTGGCGGTGTCCCTCCCCTGGCAGTGTCCCTCCCACCATCGTGCTCAAGGAACCTTTTCTCAAATACCTCCCCCAACTACCGGGTAAACGGGGGTGGTGTCGTTCCCTCCCCCCTGTCATGGTCAAGGAAACTTTTCAAAAATACCTCCCCCAGGCACCTCCTGTACTGCAAGGGTTACCTGTTTATTTGGTCCAGGTGTCTTCAAACTACGGCCCTCCAGTTGTTCAGGAACTACAATTCCCATCATGCCTAGTCATGTCTGTGAATGTCAGAGTTTTACAATGCCTCATGGGACGTGTAGTTCCGCAACAGCTGGAGGGCCGTAGTTTGAAGATCCCTGATTTAGTCCATAGATGTAGAGCACCGGTCTCCAAACATTCTAAAGAAAGGTCCGTTTTACTGTCCTTCAGACTTTAGGGGGGCCGGACCGTGGCCAGTGGAAGTATAAAATACTCCAGCATCAGTGGGAGTAAAAAAAAAAACAATTGCACAGTGCCTGTAGTCAGTAGAAGGAGGAATAGTGTCTCATTATTGGTATTAATGGAAGGAATAGCGCCTAATTGTGCTTATCAGTGGGAGGAATTATGCCCCATTGCTGTTGTCAGTTGGAGGAATAGTGCCCCATCATTGCTGTCACTGGAAGGAAAAATTACCTATTGTTGGTGTCAATGGGAGGAATAGTGCCCTAAGGGGCAGATAAAGGCAAGCAAAGGGCCGCATTCAGCCCACGGGCCACAGTTTGGAGACCACTGGTGTAGAGGATTAAGTCAATACTTACCTCACCCCACCAGGCTCCCTCAGGTTGCACTGCAGCCACCTGACCATACCATAAATTTGGGGCTTGTTTACACTTGCAGTTGGTGGGGGCTAGGCTAAAACTCTAACCTTTTTTTATAAAAAAATAAATAATAAAGGCACATGATTTTGCAGGTAAAAAAAAAGTGAAATTTTATAATTTTTTTTACATTGCAGCCTGCAAAGCATTGCACCCGCAATCAGTGGATCGCAGGTGCAATGCCAGTCTCCAGTCTTCCTGTACGGGTAGACAGGCTGCATTTACACCTGGGCATCTTGAATCATGGTCAGATTTGCCATGATTGTGCCAGCAATTTCAAAATGCCCAGGTGTGAATGACAAATCGCACAACACGCATTTCAGATGCCATTCACTTGAATGGCATCTAAAAATGCAGCGCAGTACTGGTTTAATTTTTACGCAATAAATCACGCTGCAATCTCGCCAAACCGCATCACGTGAAACATGTCGCCCAAAAAAAACCTCTGAACTTTTTTTTTTTTTGGGTGACAAGCTTCACACGATGCGGTTTGCCACAATAGAACCGCACCGTGTTTTTAGGTGCCATTCAAATTGATGGCATCTGAAATGTGCGTTGTGAAAGTTCTCATTCTCACCTGGCCGCTTTGGCATCGTGGTCAAAACCGTGGAAAATCTGCCTGTGATTTAAAACGCTGCTGTGTGTGCAGCCTTACTGACACTGAGGCCGCTCATCAGCGCTCTGGAAGTTCATTGAGAATTACAAGCCATCTGCTGCACTGGCAGGTGGGACTCTTTCATTCGTTCATTCACTGAACTCTAAATGACTTGATGCAACTGTGTGGGCCGACCCCCGCGCAACTGTGTGGGCCGACCCCCGCGCAACTGTGTGGGCCGACCCCCGCGCAACTGTGTGGGCCGACCCCCGCGCAACTGTGCTGTTTTTAAAATGTTACAACGGATGTGAGGAGAGGAACTCCCACCCACTGTCACGGGGGGGGGGGGGAGGGAGGGTGGTGGATGCGGGGGACTGCTCCAAAGTAATCTGTTATAAAGGGTGAACCTATCCTTTAACTGCTCTCCCTTTAGCTGGGAAGGGTGTAAAGGGCAATGCTGCACATAACGCACATGGATGCAGTAAAGTAGTCCAGCATTTGGGGGTTAAAACAAGTCATGGGTAGGCGATACAACACCTGTAAAATGCTCTCTGTAAAGCATTCCAAATGTGGATCGCTCTTCAGACAGCAAAGCACATGTAATTGAGGTCTTAATGTCCCAAAAATTGTAGGTTCTGATGCTTCGGCTTCGTCTCACATTTATAACTATGAAGTAAAGTGGAAAGGTCTGTATGGCTTTGGAAAAATGTAGGAATATTTTATAGTGTGTAATAAAAGGAGAATTGTTTTCTTTGAAAACTCTGGCTGGTAGTTAATGAATGACGTGTAATCAGTTTGGTGTGAATGGATGCGATGTAGTGAGTATATTCTGTAGTGATTACTCCCAGCAAACATCATCTCAGTTTTCCTGGAAGCGGGGAAGAATACAAAAGTTTGTTATCAGTGTGACATCTTTTATATATATTTTAGATTGGAAAATGAAATGAATGCTAAAGAATATGAAGACTTTCAGTACAAAATAAGCCAGTTGAAAACCACAGTACTTGCCCTATAGGAGTCTTTACAATTTATGGGTGGGGAAGGGGGTGGTAAAAACAAGCAGCAGATTTTCATTAGGGGCAATGACAGCCACAAGTGTAAACAAGCCAGAGACAAAAAAATGAATCAAAAAAAGAAATATATATATATATATATTTATTATAATCTCTATCTATCTGAAACAGTTTTTTCCATTTTGGATACAGAAGAGAATAAGCACAAATGGAAGTTAGAGGAAATGTCTACGTAGAGCTGCACGATTCTGGCTAAAATGAGAATCACAATTTTTTTGCTTAGAATAAAAAGATCATGATTCTCTCACGACGTAAAATCTTTCACATTATATATAAAAAAAAAAAAGGGTTAACTTTACTGGTTAGTTTTTTTTTTTTTTTTTATTCATTAAAGTAATTTTTTTTTTTTTTTTTTTTAATTGCATTTGAAAGACCGCTGGCAAATACAGTGTTATATCAAATATTGCAACAACCATCATTTTATTCTCTAGGGCAGTGATGGCGAACCTTGGCACCCCTGATGTTTTGGAACTACATTTCCCATGATGCTCCTGCACTCTGCAGTGTAGTTGAGCATCATGGGAAATGTAGTTCTAAAACATCTGGAGTGCCAAGGTTCACCATCACTGCTCTAGGGTGTCTACTAAAAAAATATTTATAATGTTTGGGGGTTCCAAGTAACTTTCTAGCAAAAGAAAAAAAGGATTTTAACTTGAAACCAACAAATGTCAGATAAAGGTTTAGTGTTTAAGTGGTTACATTTTTTCACATACACACAAAGTCTATTCCATTGACAAATTGTTACAATGTTTATACTTAAGTATACTTAAGTTCAACTGATAAAGAATGTTTTGATTCCTGGCAGACTGCCCAGTTTTTCTCTTCCTTTCTTTTGATGGTTGTGGCTTCAGAAGAGCAGAGAGAATTCTTTGCATAGAAAGAATTGTGAAACACTTTAGTCAAGATCGCGATTATGATTCTTGGCGATTAATTGTGCAGCTCTACTACAAAGTAAGGAATATTCCATCTTAATTGACCCTGGAATATGTGTCCTCATTGGAAGAATTCCCCACTACTGTATTCCTGTTGTGGTGACGCACATTTTTTATTTTCCGATCACTTTCTGTCCTGGTCACAAAGACAAATAAATGAAGTATTTGTATTGTAAGTGTACTGTCTGCCCCCATGTTATAAAGCGCTGCGTAAACTGTCGGCGCTATATAAATCCTGTATAATAATAAAATTAAGTAATCATCTTTAAAGTGGAAGTAAAGTTCCACACATTGCTTTTACCTATATGTAAGCCTCTAATTTGGCTTACTTATAGGTACTGTAAATATCTCCTAAACATACACTGTTTAGGAGATATATACATTACATGCAGCCAGTGACATCGCTCTGAAGGAACGGCCAGCAATTCCCAATGGCTCCTGCTGCTCTCTCAGCCAACCAGAAATGAGAGACCCGGGAGAAGCTGAGCTCTCATGCACATCACCGGATCGAGGGGGAACTCAGGAGAGAATTGGGGGGGGGGGGATGCTGTGTATTGATCATGTATGGCTATGTTGTGCATTGCAGTTCTCCTTTACCTCAGTGTTGGCCTTTATAAAAAAAAAAATACATCAATTGCTTGGGGAACGAATAGTTAGTTGCCTTTCTTGCCAGTCTTCAATGACAAGCCAGCAGCGTATTGACAGTTTGTATTTTATTTTGCAGTGCCCATCTAACATAATGTGGAATTGGTACTCTGGGGATGGATCGCAACCCTCTGCAGCAGTAAGTGAATATCCAAGAATTAAATTGTGGCTCGTGCCAGGCAACATAATGCCCAGTTATCATGTCCAGGAACGTTTTTTTCTGGCAGAAACTTTGCATTGCACAAACACTTCTCATTCAGCCATTGTGTTATGTGGCTGCATAGTTACTGGAAAGTGAAAGTTCCATGTAAGTGTGTTTATTTTACAGATTGCGTGTCACTGTGGACTGCTAGTCTATATTGGCACAGTAACTATTCCCACACTAGGGCCTCCTGAAAATAATCTCCAGACAGTAAAATCATAATTTAAAAGTCTTGGCCTTGTGTATGGTCCTACCTTACCCTTCACTGCTGTCATCACCCTTCATGTACACAGTTCAACAACCCCCAAAAATCCTGTTAAAAGGACAGAGAGGGAAACTGTGCTCAAAAAAGCAACTGAACGACTAGTTGCCTATAGGTTCCTCAATGTTGATCTGTTTTTTTCCCATTGCTGACTTACCATGCCTTTTTTCTCTGTGTGGAAGTGGCCCACCTTGATGAAGGCAAGGTTTTTCTTCCTGTCCGGATGACAGGTGAGGTAATATTCAGAAAGCAGCAGGAGGGGTGCAGATGGCACAGATCCATAGAATGAATGAAGCAGGGAGATTCTTGCAATGCAGGTCCTCAGATACAGCTTTCTCTTCAGCAAAGAAAAACATGAACAGCACAGTAATACTTTTCCCAAATCTCACTCCAAATCCAGTGAGACCAGCAGTCAGATGCAATTGTGTATTAGATCATTTAAGAATACAGATATACAGCTATTAGGCTACAGTATATGACTGCCTATGCACGGTCACGTTAGGAACTGCACTGCTATTTTTCAGAAGGAATTGAAGGCAAAGGGTATGTTTTTTTAGGATGCTGCTTAGGCACAATTCAATCAAGATAAGCTAAAAAGATGGCAAATCTTTTCTACTTGAATTTTAGGTTCTCTTTATTACTGCTAACTCATCTTATGGGCGACTATACACTATAACATTGGCTGCTAATTGGCCTGCTTCCTCAGTCACTTCTCCTCCCCCAACCTGCTGATTGAACTGTCAATGGAGCAGCAGCACACGGATCATACCCGTACTCTTTTCTCTGTGCAAAACAATAGATTGATTTATAGTAATGCCCCTTCTGATCTTAATCTGAAAGCTACTGTGCAGAAGATTGTGGGAAGCTAAGACAAATTGTGGTACAAATGCTCTCTGTATATAATTTTTCAAGGAATACACAACTGGATTCAGTTTTAGATTTAAAGCTGAACTCCGGGCAGAAATGTTTTTTAATATGTACAATAATGGTCCTTACACAAATGTGGTGCTGTGTGCATTTTTAGGAATACTGAACATGAGATGTCCATTGTTCTTCAGCTTTGCAGGTCTGATTTACCTGCAAATCCCCTTTGTGTGATCAGTGGCTGCTGTGCCCTCTATACTTGCAGCCACCGGTCTGATAACTTCCCCACTGTAGTTCTGCTGCAGTGGTGATGTAATGATGTCCCTGCTCGCTGTAGTGGGCATACTCTGGAATTTCTGATTCCCAGTCTGAACCACCCATTGCACCTGCATCAACCCTCGGCTCTGCCCTCAACTCAGACCCTGCCCATTCTTCATATCAGAGAGCTCTGCCCTCTTTTCAGCACAAGCTCCAATCACATCCATCTATCACTTCTTGCATTTTCCATTGCATTATGAAAAATGTAGTGCTGTGTGCCCACATGGAATCTGACATTCTCCTAGAGAGAGTCCTCCCGGGGCATGGAAGTGCACATTTTTCAAAGGGGGAAGATGACGTTACTGGGAACTGAAAGTTAGGAATTAATAGGAAAGTAAGGAATTTTGATTTACAATTTGTCTGCATTTTAATAGAGCCTGGGATGACCATATGGAAATCCAATTTTAATAGGATCCTGGAGATAGGCTTTAAAGGGTAACTAGCAGATGAAGAAAAAATAATATAGCATGTACAATTGCAATACAAGTCATATTGTAATTGAATGTTATTTAAAAATGACCTTTCCTTTTCAATCTGCAGCCGCTGTCATTTTCTATAAATGCAAAGCAATATGGCCGCCTGGAGTTCTATATACAGAATGTGTACTGACCACTCCCCAGAAACATCATTTCCTGCTTGTGTGATTGGCTCACCAATTTTCCCAGAAGTCTGCCTAAGATACAAGTCAGATTTCAGGCATCTCCTGCAATAGGAACAGGTCTAAAGAGATGCAGGCCCAGCAGATTTCCTCATTAGTGCTCTGCAGCTGCCACAGCTGACTGATAATTATGAAACCCCTCCCATTAGACCCCCTCAGAACAGAGGCACAGGCAAACACACGGGATTTCTTCAGAATAACAAAAAGTAGGAAACTGCAACAAAGGTTGTTATAATCCTTGCAATGTACATAGATCACCCAGAGGGGAATGTTTTTTTTTTTTTTCCTCAACAAAAGTGGAGTTACACTTTAAGTATTTGCATGAAGTTAGGTTTATGTATCCCACTCTTCTACTCATCAGTTTACAAAGCTGACTTTCCCACTGCATGCCTGATATCAACTTTTAGTATGCATTTTGGGTTATTTCTCCACCTATATTAAAGATGGAAAGATTAAAGATGGTTTTAAGATTCCTTCTAGTTTTTTTATAATGTTATGCATGCCATAGATACCGGTCGTTATTACAAGCTTTGTCCAGTTTTTCTGCCCCTGAAAAACATCTTTATTCAGATTACAGTTGAATTACATGTACAGGTCCTTCTCAAAAAATTAGCATATTGTGATAAAGTTCATTATTTTCTGTAATGTACTGATAAACATTAGACTTTCATATATTTTAGATTCATTACACACAACTGAAGTAGTTCAAGCCTTTTCTTGTTTTAATATTGATGATTTTGGCATACAGCTCCTGAAAACTCAAAAATCCTATCTCAAAAAATTTGCATATTTCATCCGACCAATAAAAGAAAAGTGTTTTTAATACAAAAAAAGTCAACCTTCAAATAATTATGTTCAGTTATGCACTCAATACTTGGTCGGGAATCCTTTTGCAGAAATGACTGCTTCAATGCGGCGTGGCATGGAGGCAACCAGCCTGTGGCACTGCTGAGGTGTTATGGAGGCCCAGGATGCTTCGATAGCGGCCTTAAGCTCATCCAGAGTGTTGGGTCTTGCGTCTCTCAACTTTCTCTTCCCAATATCCCACAGATTCTCTATGGGGTTCAGGTCAGGAGAGTTGGCAGGCCAATTGAGCACAGTAATACCATGGTCAGTAAACCATTTACCAGTGGTTTTGGCACTGTGAGCAGGTGGCAGGTCGTGCTGAAAAATGAAATCTTCATCTCCATTTTCATTTTCTCTCCTTTTCAGCAGATGGAAGCATGAAGTGCTCCAAAATCTCCTGATAGCTAGCTGCATTGACCCTGCCCTTGATAAAACACAGAGGACCAACACCAGCAGCTGACATGGCACCCCAGACCATCACTGACTGTGGGTACTTGACACTGGACCTCAGGCATTTTGGCATTTCCCTCTCCCCAGTCTTCCTCCAGACTCTGGCACCTTGATTTCCGAATGACATGCAAAATTTGCTTTCATCCGAAAAAAGTACTTTGGACCACTGAGCAACAGTCCAGTGCTGCTTCTCTGTAGCCCAGGTCAGGCGCTTCTGCCGCTGTTTCTGGTTCAAAAGTGGCTTGACCTGGGGAATGCGGCACCTGTAGCCCATTTCCTGCACACGCCTGTTCACGGTGGCTCTGGATGTTTCTACTCCAGACTCAGTCCACTGCTTCCGCAGGTCCTCCAAGGTCTGAAATCGGTCCTTCTCCACAATCTTCTTCAGGGTCCGGTCACCTCTTCTCGTTGTGCAGCGTTTTCTGCCACACTTTTTCCTTCCCACAGACTTCCCACTGAGGTGCCTTGATACAGCACTCTGGGAACAGCCTATTCGTTCAGAAATTTCTTTCTGTGTCTTACCCTCTTGCTTGAGGGTGTCAATGATGGCCTTCTGGACAGCAGTCAGGTCGGCAGTCTTACCCATGATTGCGGTTTTGAGTAATGAACCAGGCTGGGAGTTTTTAAAAGCCTCAGGAATCTTTTGCAGGTGTTTAGAGTTAATTAGTTGATTCAGATGATTAGGTTAATAGCTTGTTTAGAGAACCTTTTCATGATATGCTAATTTTTTGAGATAGGAATTTTGGGTTTTCATGAGCTGTATGCCAAAATCATCAATATTAAAACAAGAAAAGGCTTGAACTACTTCAGTTGTGTGTAATGAATCTAAAATATATGAAAGTCTAATGTTTATCAGTACATTACAGAAAATAATGAACTTTATCACAATATGCTAATTTTTTGAGAAGGACCTGTATTTCCAAAATTGTGCTGGCTTAGTTAATAAACGGGAGCAAAGGTCAGTGCTCAATAACCCACAGCAACCCATACTAAATCACTTTAAAAACACTATGCCTAAATAGATTTTGATTGGTTGCCACTAAGGTTGCACTTTGCAGCTTTTTCTTGAATAACATCTGATTTGAATGAAGCGACTGCAAAACATATTTTAGTTTTGTCCATGTGGTGTAGTTAAAGTAGAACTCCATGCAAAATGCAAAAGTTCCCCAAATAAAGCTTTTCTCAATATACATGTAAATATCCGATTTGTAATCCCGCCTCCTTTTCTATGTTTGTACTTTTTGATCTTTCCAGTACCGCTATTGTGGCCTCATTTCCTGTACTGGGTTGACAAAGCCACATTAGCATGTCTGAATCTGTATCATTGTCAGCCTTCCAATCTTTTTCACCTCATTCAGCTATGTGGTGAATGCTGTGACGTCATCGCGTAACCATGCCCATCTTCAGAGGTGTTTGTCGGCCAGCCCTCCAAAGCTTCTCTCTACATTCAGCTATGTGATGATGCCATCACATCAACACATCCATCTTTACAACATTATCGGCCAACTCTCCAACCTCTTCCCTCCAATCATCTATGCGGTGATGTCATCTTATCATTGTGTCCATCTTTACAAAGGGATTGGCGACCAACCCTTCAAACCTCTTCTGCCCATTCAGCTGGGTGGTGACATCATCACATCTCTGCGATGTGTTGTCGGCCAGCAGACAGTTTACTTTCTGTTCTGCTCCTTCTCCTATCCTCAGTGTCATAACACCTGCCTACTGACCCAACAGGAAGAAGAGCGTGAAAGGTATCTGCAGTCACGTGAACTGGATTAACAGAAAAAAATAAAGGTTTTTACAAGTTTTTTTTATATAAATAAAGGGTCTCTGAATACCAATAACAATAAAGATCTTAGTGATTTATTTGGTTAGTAGACTTTGTGGATACTTGCCTTCTACTTTTAATGCATGAGAAATATAGAACTAATCTCCGATTACCTTGTGTTTTCTAGGGCCCTGACAATCCCAGTGCTGGCACCATGTCAGTGGCAGATCTATCGGAGCAGCTGGCACAGACTCAGCAGCTGGTGGTACAGCTGAAAGATCTGATTAGAGAGAAAGACAATGACCTGCGCAAGAAGGATCAGCAGCTCAAGGTCTGTTCTTACAGTGGTAATAGCTGTGGAATGAATGGGTTCGTAAGCAGAATATTTTGCTTTTATAAGCAGCTTTTGTGACATTTTTGCAGCGGTGTGTGTAATGAGTACATATGACGATGCAGTTAGTATACGCTCAGTTTGTAGGCTGAACTTAGTCTCTCACAAAAGTGAGTACACCCCTCACTTTTTTGTAAATATTGTATTGCATCTTTTCATGTGACAACACTAAAGAAATGACGCTTTACTACAATGTAAAGTAGTGAGTGTACAGCTTGTATAACAGTGTAAATTTGCTGTCCCCTCAAAATAACGCGACACACAGCCATTAATGTCTAAACCGCTGGCAACAAAAGTGAGTAAAAAGTGAAAATGTCAATATTTCCCTCCCCGCTGACATGTGACTCGTTAGTGTTACAAGGTCTCAGGTGTGAATGGGGAGCAGGTGTGTTAAATTTGGTGTTATCACTCTCACTCTCTCTCATACTGGTCACTGGAAGTTCAACAAGGCACCTCATGGCAAAGAACTCTCTGAGGATCTGAAAAAAATAATTGTTGCTCTACATAAAATTGGTCTAGGCTATAAGAAGATTGGAAAGACCCTGAAACTGAGCTGCACGATGGCCAAGATCATACAGCGGTTTAACAGGACAGGTTCCACTCAGAACAGGCCTCGCTTTGGTCGACCAAAGGGGTTGAGGGCACGTACTCAGTGGTCCATAGGTTGTCTTTGGGAAATAGACATATGAATGCTGCCAGCATTGCTGCAGAGCTTGAAGGGGTGGGGGGGTCAGCCTGTCAGAGCTCAGACCATACGCCACACACTGCATCAAATTGGTCTGCATGGATGTCATCCCAGAAGGAAGCCTATTCTAAAGATGATGCACAAGAAAGCCCACAAACAGTTTGCTTAAGACAAGCAGACTAAGGACATGGATTACTGGAACCACGTCCTGTGGTCTGATGAGACCAAGATAAACTTATTTGGTTTAGAGGTCGACCGATATATCGGCCGATATTTGCCGTTTTTTAAATAATCGGCATCGGCCACAGCGGACTTTGAAATGACTTAATAGAAGTCAGTGTAAGTTGCCATAGAAACGTCTTTCCTCCTCTCTGGGCAGGCTGCCAAGAAAAGAACAAAATGATACAATGTTTACACTTGAATGAATGAAATCATCTCAGTGTGTAGAAGTTCTCAGTTTAACCATTTAAAGACTAAATCTTTTCTGACACTTGTTGCTTACAAGTAAAAATCCTGTATTTTCTGCCAGAAAATCACTTAGACCCCCCAAAAATTTTATATATTTTTTTAGCAGAGATCCTAGGGAATAAAATAGCGGTTGTTGCAATATTTTATGTCACACGGCAATTGCACAGAGGTCTTTCAAATGCATTTTTTTGGGGAAAAAATACACTATTTAAAAAATTAAAAATAAAATAAAATAAAAACAGTAAAGTTAGCCCATTTTTTTTTTTTTCGTCCAAAAGTTTTGACTACCTGTTTTTATTTAATATATAGGTTTTTTTTTTTTTTATCTAAATCATACATACAAGTAAACTGATTGGAAGTTTGTTTTGTTTAATAAATGTTTAAATGTAAGAAATTTTCTGTATCACTTATGAAGGCCGCTTTCACACTGGAGCGTTGATGGTAAAACGCAAGTTTTAGCGGCTCTTTACCATCATTTTAGCGGTGCTATTTGGCTGCTAGTGGGGCACATATAACCCAGCTAGCGGCCAAGGAAGAGGTTAAATGCGCCCATGAAGCACTGCTGCCAAATCGCATTGCATGCACTTCGGCAGTGGTGCCCATTCATATCAATGGGCAGGAGTGGTGGAGGAGCGGTATACACCACTCCAAACGTGCTGCTTGCAGGACTTTTTTTTTTAAGATCCTGCCAGCGCATCGCCTCAGTGTGAAAGCACTCTGTCTTTCACACCGACTGCAGGGGAGCCATTTTGCAGGCACTTTACAGGCGCTATTTTTATCCCAAAAGGGCCTGAAAAACGCCCCAGTGGGAAAGGTGTGTTAGATCAAGGGGGATTAAAAAAAAAAAAATAAATAAATAAAAAAGGAAAAATAAAAATAAAATAAAATCGGCATAACATATCGGCCCAAAAAAATCGGCATCATATATCGGCTATCGGCCGCCATGATTTCTAAATATCGGCATCGGCCAGAGAAAAACCCATATCGGTCGACCTCTAATTTGGTTCAGATGGTGTCAAGCGTGTGTTGCGGCAACCAGGTGAGGAGTACAAAGACAAGTGTGTCTTGCCTACAGTCAAGCATGGTGGTGGGAGTGTCATGGTTTGGGGCTGCATGAGTGCTGCCGGCACTGGGGGGCTACAGTTCATTGAGGGAACCATGAATGCCAACATGTACTGTGACATACTGAAGCAGAGCATGATCCCCTCCCTTCAGAGCCTGGGCCACAGGGCAGTATTCCAACATAACGACCCCAAACACACCTCGAAGATGACCACTGCCTTACTAAAGAAGCTAAGGGTAAAGGTGGTGGACTTGGTCAATCATGTCTCCAGACCTAAACCCTATTGAGCGTCTGTAGGTCATACTCAAATGGAAGGTGGAGGAGCGCAAGGTCTCTAACATCCACCAGCTCCTTGATGTCATCATGGAGGAGGGGAAGAGGACTCTAGTGGCAACCTGTGAAGCTCTGGTGAACTCCATGCCCAAGAGGGTTAAGGCTGGAAAATAATGGTGGTTTCACAAAATATTGACACTTTGGGTCCGATTTGGACATTTTCCTTTTAGGGGTTTACTCACTTTTATTGCCAGTGGTTTAGACATTAATGGCTGTGTGTTGAGTTGTTTTGAGGGGCAGCAAATTTACACTGTTATACAAGCTGTACACTCACTACTCTACATTGTAGTAAAGTGTCATTTCTTCAGTGTTGTCACATGAAAAGATATAATAAAATATTTACAAAAATGTGAGGGGTGTACTGACTTTTGTGAGATAATGTATATTGATAAAAAAAACTGTATGCCACAGGCCGATCATTTAGGTTACTTATTTGAAAGGCCTGGAAGAAAATTAGGATTCAACAGAGCTTGTGTCTTATACTCGTTTCCTATTCAGCGAGAACTCCTTGTCATTAATTATTAGCTTGCTAATCTTGCGAACTGCTTCATTTTGACTTGTACTTTAAAGGCATAGTCCACCTTTTGCAAACGTTTAACAAATACACCCACATTTAATAAAATGAAAATGTGCATTTAGAATTTTTTTACATGGAAGCCTGCAGAGCATTGCAGCCATGATTAATGTAGTGCACAAGCTCCTGAAAACTCTTCCTCAGCCAGGTAAATATGGCAGTGCAGACCTTCTATTAAGAGGCTGGAGGAAGTAAACGCTGGAATACAAGTGCAGTGACATCACAGCCTTTGTTTTCCAATGAGATGCAGCAGTCCCTGTGCCATGGGGGCAGATGGGCTTGTAGTCATTGTATTCGCAGATCCCTGTAGATGGATATTGTCGATGTGTGAATGCTTTGAGGAGACCTATTCAGGTAAAATTCAGGTAAGTGAATGGCCAATTTGAGGGTGTGGAGCTGGTCATTGTGACCATGTTTCACCATAAGTATGGATGTAACATTAAACATATTACTAAGGTGGACTGTGCTTTTAAAGTACATCTAAATCCTAACTAGGTGACGGTTTTGTTTGAATCGCTGTATTTTGTAAACAGTTGCCAAATGTTTTTCCTGTAAATTGTTTTCTCCTTTTTTTACATCCCATTCTATATCTCTGCTCTTGATCTCCACCAACCTGTCTGTTATTTCCAGCATACATGCATGCACTTGCTCTTGTGTTGTCTGCACATCATTGCTCAGGTTCACCATGCTGATAAAAACAGCGGACCATTTCTGCTCAATGCGTGTTAGCATGGGGTCACTTGTAGCCCTGTAGGGGGGGGGGGGGGTGCATGTGAAAGGGAGATCACAATGGAGCACAATTGAGACACAGTTGCTACCCCATAAAAAGAAGTAATTGACCAGTGACCTTTAATCCCAGATATCCAGGTATTCATGTAATGAAAGTTGGCAATAGGTGAAAGGAGACTTTTAGCCTCCATCAGGGGCATATGTGACGGGGACAATGCTGGAGCATTAATGGGGACAGTTGTCACCCCATTAAATGCGGTGGCTGACAATAACGTTTATGACTTGATCATCAGTTCGTTTAATGAAAGCTGTAGATTTAAAAAAAAGTCAAAAGGAAAAGACTGGCTGCACTTCATGCACTAGTACTGTTCTTCATCTGGACAACATGAATCTGGAACCTATGAATTTTAACACAAAAAGCTGGAGGCAATCATAGATCTCGAAGGTTAAGGACAGCCTTTTGAGTGCTAAACCTCTGGGGACGGCCTAGTCAGGGACTCTCTATTCATGTTGTCCAGATGAATAATTTTACTAATGTTTGAATTTTCTTCGGCGTGTAGCTGGTCTAGTCCTTTAGTTTTGTTCAGTCTGTGGGGAGTAGAATGAAAGCCTGCTTTCCTTCAGAACCTAATCTTCCATCAAAGGATAAGTTCAGCTTTGGGAACATGTTACATGTACCACCTGGTTTAGGAAGTGGAACTTATAACATGTTCTCGCTTCTGCAGCTGGAATCTACTGCCTCTGTGTGACAGCAGTATGGGGAAAAGTTCCCTGTACCAGCTATCGCCTTTTGAAAAGAGCATAGCCGTACGGGGCTCTACCCACATGGTGCATCATTCAGAGAAAAGATATACCTGTTCTCAAATCCCAATAGCTTGTAAATGTATTTGAACTATGGGGTGCTAAAGGGGTGTGACCACCTATTAACACTACAAATTCTGGATGGACCATTTGCACATTGCAGGGATATTTAGTTCTCATATATTGTAATACAAGTTTAAGCAGACCAACAGCGTTAAAGTATTAGTAGTAGCAAGGCAGTGTGGGACTGGCCAGAAGAGGGATTACTTTGATTCAGTTGGTCAGCTTAAACCTGTATTGCAATATATGTGAACTCAATATCCATGTTTTTCATTGCATGGTTTGCTGGGAACGGGGTAGCATTGTGCAGAGGGTCCATCCAGAATTAATTCAGAGTTCTGTGAATGAATGAGCTACATGTCCCGACTTTTGTGGATGTTGGCTTGTAGTTCTCAATGAACTACCACAGCGCTGTTGAGCTCTGTGGTAGTTCATTGTTTCTACCTGTCAGTGTTAAACTGTATGACTGTACGATGAACGGACAGACAGCTCACACTGACAATCTGCAGCAGTCCTGCAGGGCACCCAGGATCTGCTGATCACCAGTGCAATGCTTTCCATGCTCCTAAAAGAAAAAATAAAATGCAATTTTTTTTAATTTTATTTTTTTACCTGCAAAAAAAAATAAAATTGTGCAGTTATTTTTTATTTTTTTGAAAGGTGAACTTATTTAAAGTGGTAGTAAACTCTGTACTACCACTTGTACCTACAGGTAAGCCTATAATAAGGATTACCTGTAGGTACTGTGACTATCTCCTGAACCTGCATAGTTTAGGAGATATTCAGATTGCATGTAGCCGATGACATCGGTGCATGCGCTCCTGAAGGTCCGGCTTACAGTGTTGGTATTCTGTCAAAATCTCCAACCCATCAAAAACTCCAATTGTGTCATTAACGGAAGTAGTTTTTGAAGAGTTGGCTCTATTGCCCATGCGCAAGAGCGCAGCGGGCATGTGCACAAGATTGTCACGTAAAAGGCATCAAATATACCAACTGCTCTTGCCACCACAATGCGCCTGCGCGTCCTGCATATCGCAGACTAAAAGAATGCTATCAAATACTCTAAATGAACTTGCCGCAGAGGGCCTATGCTGGAACAATGATAGAAACCCCTGTCAGATATTCAACATTATGAACTGCTAAGATAATCTACAGAACGATGTGTGGATATGTATGCGAGTAGTACAAATAAATCAAATCCAATTACAGATGGCTGTATTCCCTCGCAGGCGCACTGCTGCTATTTCAGTTGGAGTATTTAATGGGATTCTTTTAGGCTGCGATACGAAGGGCATGCAGATGTGCTGCGGCAGTGAGAGCAGTTGGTCTATTTGATGGCTTTTACGTGACAATCTGACATGCAGAAAAAAGTTCAAATTTGATTTTAAGGTGAATTATTGAAGAAAGCTTGATATTATTAGTGCCAGCCTTGGATTGTATCTGCTTTCCAATATATTTATGATCTTTCTGGTGTATTATTTACTATTATGTGTCCCAAAACATTCGGAAGCAATGTATGAACTTGTGTTGCTTGTTAGCGAAAGCTGCATACCACAGTGCCAGGTTCACTTCACATTCATGTGATAATGCTATGCAGGAGGAAAAGGAATCATCAGAAGCCAAGGTCTCTAAAGCCAAGCTCCAGAGCAAAGCCAAGATTGCATCATTAACTTCTCAACTAGAAGAACTGAAGAAGCAGCTGGCTTCACCCGGGACACCAGGAAAGAAATCTGAGAACAAAAACAAAAAGGTAAGAGTTTACCTGGAACTTTCCAAGTGCTGCTTACCCTAAAATGACCTTTCAGGTTTTTAACTATTTCTATGACCAGGAATTCTGGGAGGAAGGATGGGACCTGTGTGAAATATTAACATACTACACCAAATGTTATATTAGTATTATAAGATAATATACCTGTTTTAAACACCTCAATGAATGAATTAGGCTGTCCCCCAACGTGAGGAATCTAGACACTTGAACAACTGAAATGCCACCTACCTAAAGAGGAGCTGAACTGTGTTTTCTAGGCCTAAGACTTTATGTTGCTTTTTTTGAGCACAGGCTCCAGTGTTCCCTTTAGGCTCCCTGCATCTGATCTCTCCCCTTTTACTGATTTTATCATGCCTTGTTCTGCACTGTTTATCTTTGTGGAGGTGGCCTTCTTAGCAAAGCTTTGGTCCTTGTGTCAGTGATGCTACCCTGGTGACTGATCCACAGAATGAATAAAGCAGATGCTGGGAAATCCTTGCAACTCAGGTCCTCAGGTACAGTTTTCTCTCCAGCAAGGAGAGCATTGAACAGCACAGTAATGACATCTCCAATTCTGGTGAGACAAGTAGAGGCAGCAATGCCTTATGCCGCGTACACACGGTCGGAGAATCAGTCGGAATGCGTCTTATCGGACCGTGTCATCAGATAATCCGACTGTGTGTGGTATGCATCGGACTGATTCCATCCGAATCTCAGTCGGACCCAATTTTCCAACATGTGTGAAATATTTCCCGACCAACTGGGCCGGTCGGATGTAATCCGATCATGTGTAGAGAATTTTGATCGGACCAAGTGCCACGCATGCTCAGATCAAATTCCTACATCAAAGCTATTGGCTACTAGCCTGAATCTAGTCCCATCGTAAAGAAATTACGTCATCACGTTCTGAAAGATTGGATTTTTCGACAATTTAGTCAGACCGTGTGTATGCAACAGTTTCGGACAAGATCCGACGGACAAAATCCGACGGAGAAAATCCGACGGATTTGGTTGTCGAAATCTCCGACCGTGTGTACAGAGGCTTAGATCTCACTAAAAACATGAAACAGGGAGCACAGGCCCTTGTGCATTATCTTTAGTAAATGTCTAATAAATACCTCTGTATCATACTCACAACCACTTGTAACTTAGCTTGTCATAAAACCATCAGCTAAAGTCTACATAGGAGTGCCCACATCTCAAAGGACTATATTGCAGTACCAAAGGCGGACGTGTTTCGAGGTTTCCCTCTTCATCCGAGCCAATAGGTACTTTGGACAAGCTATGTTACAAGCTTTTGGGAGTATGATACTTACCCCTGTATTTATTAAAGACATTTACTAAGGATTATGCGCTAGGCCTGTGCGCTCTCTGTTTTGTTCAATGTTTTTAGTGTTATCAGACTTCCCCAGTCTTTTAAGGGCAGCGAGGTGTGTGTTATCCTTACATATGTGTCTGGCCGAGAGACTATAATTGCGTTGGGGCCCACTACTTGGCACAGGAGATTGAACATTGTGAATTCTGAAGTGCCTTAGATCTCACACTGCAGATATACAACTATGAGGATGTAAGACAGAGTAAAGCTAGATACACACCATACAATTTTCTTGTACAATTTTTCTTTAAATTTACCAAAACCATATGATATGAGGTTAAACCTAAACACTTTCATTTGTATGCAATCAGGCAGGCCCTTGCACTACATAGCTGATAATCCTAAAGGAAATTGAACAACACAAACTGTATAATGTGTATCCAGCTTTTTTTTTTTTTTTTTTTTTTTAATTGAAAGACGAATTCGGAAAGAAAGGTATGGGGTGTCATTGCAGGTGTTTGCATCATTCCCATTATTTGGTTCGGTACACTAAATTTCTTCTACGAGATTTTATAAATTTAAAGTGGTTCTAAAGGATGTTTTTTAAAATAAGAATTTATACTTGCTTGCACTTTGCAACACCTTACCTTTTCTTTGGTGGTCCCCCTCCACCTTTTCTGCCCCGCGAGTGCCTCAAGAGCAAGCCATGCAGGTGCACTCCCGTGATGGGTTGTGTGTGCCCGTAGACACATACAGCGCTGTTAAGCCGTGCCACCTGCTCCCACCTCACAGGAGTTTGACTGACAGCAGCAGAAGCCTATGTCTCTTGTGAGACCACGAAGTAGAGGAGTGGTGCTGCAGTGGTGATGAGAGCCACGTAGGTGTGATGGGATAGGAAGGGGAGGAGGGAAACGCTCAGTGGGGTGTTTTTTCCTTAATGTTAGGAATGCATTAAGGTAAAAAATTGACTTTTTAGAACCACTTTAAGTAGAGACATATGGTTTGTTAAAACAATTCTGTCGCTAGGTGGTGGAATTTATAGCATCAGCCTCCAGAATTTTTTGTCTGGTGGGAGGTATATTGAAGTTTTGCTTGCAGAAGTGATACTGGGGTTGGCTAGGGTAACATGTTATCCATCGCACCCAGAAGTGTCTGATAGTAGCGCCAACGTTTTTCAAGAGAGCTAAGCTTCAATGCACCACCCACTGCAGAAGTAAACATAAAACTTATTTTTTTACAGAAGGCTATAACTGTAAATAATCCCACCTGGCAACAGGGTGACTTTTAAATAGTTTGAGGCTAGGGCTGCATTGAATACCTAAAAGCAACTAAGCTCTCTGTCGGCTGACATCACAGAGCCGGTCCAGGCTTTGGAAAGATCACGACCACATGGCCGAGATCAGCCCACATGCCTGGACCATCACCCGGTTCAGCCACTCGGTGAGCCATTAAGAGCCTGTGCCAGACACTTCCACCCCCTCCCCAGCCCAGCGCTCCAGTGAGAGCAGAGAGCCATCAACTCTCCACTCAGGGAGCTCTGAGAACCAAGCGATCGGTGGTGTTTGATTGCACGGTTCTCAGTCTTAGAGCTGGCGGGATTATAAATGTATTCGTGGAAGGGCCGGCACAATGGTGATCAGACCGTATCAAAATGCGAGGCAAATCCCATTAAACGGATATGTCCATATACAACAACTTGTCTGGAAACATTAGGAAAGAATAGATGGATACTTCTTACCAGATCTGTTGGACTCACACAGTCGTATGACGGTTGAGTCAATAAGGCTTGAGGTCACAATCTGGGACCGAGGGGTGGATCGAAGGAGGTTCGTCAGCCTGGTGGGGAAACTCCAAGAGACCGTATGTCCAATGATGAATCTCACCGATGGAACTTCAGAATGGTTAGGAAATCCAACTCGGATATAGCCCACTGCACTCCGATACTCCGAATACCCCAAAATGAGGGGGAAGATGTTTAAAGGGTTTGGACCAAAAAAGGAAAAAGAAAGAAAAAGCTCCACATGGTGCGGGTCAGGCGATAAAAAATGATAATTTATTAAAAGTCAAAAGGGTAACAGATGACTTGGTGATCACAAAGCAATAAGGTAAAAGTAAAAGCAATGTGGGGTGCCAACAGCTAGCCCGACGCGTTTCGACACATATGTCTTCGACAGGGGCATATGTGAAGACATATGTGTCGAAACGCGTCGGGCTAGCTGTTGGCACCCCACATTGCTTTTACTTTTACTTTTACCTTATTGCTTTGTGATCACCAAGTCATCTGTTACCCTTTTGACTTTTAATAAATTATCATTTTTTATCGCCTGACCCGCACCATGTGGAGCTTTTTCTTTCTTTTTCCTTTTTTGGTCCAAACCCTTTAAACATCTTCCCCCTCATTTTGGGGTATTCGGAGTATCGGAGTGCAGTGGGCTATATCCGAGTTGGATTTCCTAACCATTCTGAAGTTCCATCGGTGAGATTCATCATTGGACATACGGTCTCTTGGAGTTTCCCCACCAGGCTGACGAACCTCCTTCGATCCACCCCTCGGTCCCAGATTGTGACCTCAAGCCTTATTGACTCAACCGTCATACGACTGTGTGAGTCCAACAGATCTGGTAAGAAGTATCCATCTATTCTTTCCTAATGTTTCCAGACAAGCTGTTGTATATGGACATATCCGTTTAATGGGATTTGCCTCGCATTTTGATACGGTCTGATCACCATTGTGCCGGCCCTTCCACGGAAGCTTACACCCATTACTTGGACTTTATTTTGCTAATCTACACATCTATATGATCTTTGTTATATGATCATTCTTTCAACATATGTTCACTTTAGAAGCGCTACACTATTTTTTATTTCTGTTTGTTGAACTTTGTTTGTTTGAGTGTTGGCTGCTGTGCTCCTTTATGTATATTTGATTTTAGCGCAGTGCTTTCCCCTATCTCTACTTATAAATGTATTCACCTAAGTAAGTATGATTAGAAAGAAAAAAAAATCAGATACTTCTCTTTTTAAAGTCTAAAAGCCCGTACACACAATCGGACTTTTTGATAACATGCAAATGAGCTGTTTTGGAGCAACATCCGACCATGTGTACGCTCCATCGGACAAACTTTTTCCGTTTTCATCTGACTTTTGTTGGCTATGTGAACAGACAAACCTTTTTGACAACATAAGTTAGATGGAGCAAAGTCCGATCGTGTGTACACAAAACCATCGGACTTTTGTACAAAGTACAAACACGCATGCTCAGAACCAATGCAAAAGATCAGACAACAATACAGAAGTTGACCAAAGGTGGCACTGGAGTAATTGAACGTCCTCTTTTGAAGTGTCGTCGGTGCGATGAAACGTCACTACGTTCGTGTTTGTTGCCTAAAAAGTCAGATCGTGTGTATGCAATACAAACTTCACACCTATGCATTTTTAGTGCATTTTGCAGATTTGCACTACAGAACGTGTTCCATAGGAAACCATGTCAAATGGACTGTATTGCAAATCTGCAAAATGCAAAAAGTACTAAAAATGCATAGGTGTGAATCCAGCCTAAATTTTCTCTATCAGTAACCCAGATGTCTCTTGCTTAAAGTTGATAGAAGGGATACATCTAACAAGGTATAGGAAAGGAAAATGGGACTTTAAATAGGGCATGACATTGTAGTTAGTAAAATTATGTATGAACATCTGAGAATTGTTTTTAGGATAAATTAAATTTGTTTTGGTGTCATAATCCCCTAGGGGTAGTCCAAGATATTTGTAGGCATGATAAAATAGATATATAGATACTATATAATTTTTAATATAATCATAAGAACAATATTAACATAATTTTAATAGTAGATTTCAAGCAATCAGTCAATCAATGGACATATTTACTACAATAGACACAATTAAATGTATAAATAAAATTACAGATCATAGGTGAAAAAAAAAGTCACATAAGTATATAAACAGTAGATAATGATATTGAAATAAACTTGTATAGGTACCCTTAGTTGTATACACAATGCATTTCATGGCTGACTGCCAATCATCAGGGGTAAGATGCATATTTATACTGGAAAATCAAATAATTCTTAATGTACAAAGCCCTCAAATAAGAGGGAAATGTCAAATGCACTCCCCTTTCCTAGAGATACGTACGGATAAGTCCTGCTTTGATGAAGGTGTCTTAGCCAAAATGCGTCAACGTATAGCCTGTACCCATGTAACCAATAAAGGACTTTTATTCAAGAGCATCCGTGTTGCCAGCCCTTTTTGATTCAAGTATTATATTTGGGGCCTGAACGTCCTGGCTAGAGCACCGGATCACAGCTCGTGGACTTTTCATATTGGCAGTGGAGCTGGGGTGTCATTTTGTTTCGCAAGTAGGAACCAGCTCCAGTAAGGGACTGACATGGCTACATATTATAGATAATCTTATATCCTCTAGCATTGCTTTGTCAGTCTCTTATGTCAATGTATTAAAAATTGTAAGGTAAATAACGTTCTTTGCTAATTCTTTATCTGCGGTCACATGACCTCTAACCCCTGTTACCTGCCCTTTCTCTCTGGGTGGTGGATGTGGACTTTTTAGGAAATTATATCATAGGAGGAAGTTATCCTATTACTGGATTAGACTTGCTACCTGCTCCCAAAATCCAGAGGAGAGGAACTGTTGGGACTGATCTTTACGTGGCACTGTCGGAGCTTGTGTGCATTTGCATTGGAGAAGGCATTGATGTATGTCCATAATTGACAGCAGCAAAGTTCAGGGTCAACAGCATATGGATGTCTTCAGTGGGAGCCAGGAGGTTTTTATTTATTATTATTTTTTTTTTTAAATATATTTTTTTATGTTTTCAAGAACATGACCTAGACATACTACTTTCTTTGTAGAATATGAAAAATAATACAAGAAATGGGGTTACACGGAGTGGAATTTTCAGATCATATCACATTATGTCACTTCACTGTGTACATTTGGTAACAACCAAGGTATTGAAAGATGTAAAAAATGAGAAGGGCTTGAAAATACGCAGACGATAAACCAATAAAGTGATAAAAAGTGAGAAATAGGAGCAAACATAATCTGTGTCATTACTTCTCATAGCCCATCAGTCCGAGGTAGCTTTATACAGTACTAGAAGGATTAGAAGCTCATGCTGTAGACACAGGTAAAGAGGAAAACCAATCTATGTTGAGAATGCTATTGGTAAAGAATGTGACTCTCCTGCTATATGAGATGACATATGAGGCTTAGGGGGTGGCCAAATATTTTTCGAAAAAAATAAATAAAATAAAATGGTCCAGGTGGGTGGACTCATCTGAAACAAGGGCAAACCACCCCATTGGGGACTAAAGTCTTGTACCTGTAGGGTCTTTGTGCAAGTGGAGTACTCCGTATGCCTGATACCTCTGCTGTCCTAGAGTACTATAGAACTCTGGTACTGTTTTTTGATTGGGTGGATTGGGGCTCACTCTGGTGTTTGTTATATATATATATATATATATTTTGTGCACAGGAATGCTATATGCGATTATGGTAATCTTGCTATTCTATATTGGTTGAGGCTCTTTGTAAATGTCCTATGTGAATGTAGAAGCAGGTACAGTAGGGAGTATTGGATGATCTGGATGTTGGTATTAAATTGTAACTTAGCTATGCAATTTTTGCTATGTACAACTTTGCCAACTGTATATTGTTTGCTGTATAAATACTTGCATATGGCAATAAAGACTGTTTATTAGAAAAAAAAAAAAGAATGTGACTACATAATTATAATCACAGCCAAGCTACCACTTTATGCCATAAAAGGGAACATAAACAACAAGAACCTGATCGTATCCTGGTGGGATGCGAGCCCAACAATCAATGGTATTTATGCCTTCAGCATATCCCTGTGGTCTAGTAATCTGAAAAACAAGGGTATCAATAGACTGAACTACTACCTGAGTTAGCCGTCTAAGGTTGCCTAGTGTTTGCTCCCGAGGTATAATGCATCCAGGTAGCCCATTGTTAAGGCATTCACATTTATCCTTACAGGCGGCTATCCAACCCTCAGCATCCATTTATATATTATCCTTTTCCAATAAATCAGTATAAGGTGTGCTTAGCTGCATTAGGTAGAATGTAGTACAGAGCCAGGAGTTTTAATGGTTTCTAGAAAGCTTTGTTGGCCCTCCTCTGGAAATATAACACGCAGCCGAAACCTGTCAGGGTCAACAGTTATTTGCAATGGGATATGAAAAAGGTAAAATCTGTCCATAATCCAGTTTTTTTTTTGTTTTTTTTAGGTATACACTATGACTTTTTGATTTTGGCAGGAGAAAATTTTCAGATTACAGATCTCTTCTTAGGTTCTTAAGGCATCTATACATTTTTTTTTTTTTTTTTTGTCCCAGGGTCCTGGAGAAGGAGAGCAGGAGAATGCCTCTGCAAATCGAGGGAAGATTCTAGTGTTGCGGAAACGAGTGGAAGAATTGGAATCTCAATTGACAACAAAAAATGAGGCACTGCAAAAAAAGGTTTGTGATAATTCTTGGTATAAAATGCCAGCGTTAATAAGATGTTTTCTGTGTTTGGTTACTTGTTTGGAGTCTTTAGAATACAAGGCTGTAAAAGGATAGTATTTGCTTTACAACTTTGGGGCATCTAGTGGGTACTCCCAGCGTTATGACTAACCAGAATGGTACTAGTGTGGTATCCAACAGTAGCTTAGCACCGGTTTTCCCACTACAGTGTGGCTAAATCTGTCCTCTAAATTTCATTTCAGGAGGCAGAACTGGAAGCACAGCGTCTGCGTGGGTCTGAAATGGATGCCATGCTTGTGACGAAGGATAAAAAATTGGCTGAAAAGGAAGCATACATTGTTGAGCTGCAGATATCTGCGGCTTCAAATCTCTCTCAAGATGCAGTCGTTGCAGGCGTAAATGTGAAGGTACAGTGTGTGTTTTCCCCATAGGCTTGTAAATTGTATAGTAGTTAAAGCGGTTGTATAGTCGTTTTTGTAACTTTTACCTACAGGTAAGCCTATAATAAGTAGGTAAAAAGAGTATCTCCTAAACCTGTACGGTTTATGAGATATTCCCCTCGCAATGAGCCGCTGACTTCAGCGGCGCATGCGCACCGGGGATTCTCGGCTGAAAGTTCGGCAGACCCTGCCGGGAACAAAACTACCACGCACATGCGCGGTAGTGACGGCATCGCGGCTCCGGCCACTCAGCGCTGGAGCCGCGATACCCAGAAGACACGCTGAGGGAACATGTCAGCTCCCTCGGCGGGGACCGAGTGAGATGCCGGCGCCTCGTTCCAAGGTAAGTATTTCATAGTGAGCTAGTATGCGGTGAATACTAGCTCATTATGCCTTTTCCTTTACAGGTGTAAAAAAAATAAAAAAAAATAATGGATTATATATATATATATATATATATATATATATATATATATATATATATATATATATATATATATATATATATAATCTATCTATCTATCAGCGGGTTTACTCCTGCTTTAATGCTTCCATAATTATTCCTAATATGTTGTAGCAAGATACCTTGCTGTGAAGTTTCACTTAAAATTATCATTGCATTGTTTTTTGTTTTTTTTTTGTTTGTTTTTTTGTTTTTTTATTCTTGAACAAGCAGTCTTCATATTTATCCCATCTGTTTATCCAGAGCCCAGCATCCTCACAAGATTCCAACCAGGACCTGCAGATCCTCATCCATAACTTGAATAGGAAGGTGGGAGAAAGTGAAGAGAAATACAGCCTCCTTCGTGAGCAGACAGAAAGCTTGAAAGCTCTTCTTAACAAAGAGAAGAGCCAATTTCAGGAGAAGGAGGCAATGTACACGGAAAATGTGAGTGATCTCTTCAGGCTGTTTACTTGTGTTCACTATACATATACGCTTTTAAAGTGAACCTATCGTTAAAGATTAACTCCAGGCACAATCATTTTCATTTAGGTATTTTCCTAAACTTTTATGTGGACTAAACGCCTATCTTCCTAAATCCCTAAGTGGACAGGACCAGTTAGGAAGTTTGGCTAGGGATCAAACTGTTTTAAATATCTATAACCTATAACAAGCAAGAGCCTGGCTTAGCCCACCAGGCTCTATCTATATACAGATTCATTTATTTCAAGTAATTCAATTCAAATAGTGAAACTCATATTATAATATAGATTCATTAAACACAGAGTGATATGTTTCAAGCATTTCTTTCTTTTAATTTTGATGATTATGGCATAAAGGTAGTAAAAACTCCAAATTCAGTACCTCATACAATTAGAATATCACATAAGACCAATAAAAAAAAAAAGTGTTTTTAATACAGAAATGTTGACTTACTGAAAAGTATGTCCGGTACACTATAGTATGCACTCAATAATAAGAGTTTCACTTTTCGAATTGAATTACTAAAATTAAGTTTTTGATGATATTCCAATTTTTTGAGATGCATTTATAACTACAATTTCTCTTGTGGGTGAAATGACACACTTCACATGAATAAATGTGGCATATGTTGACATTACTAAATCACATTATTATTTTGATTTAAAAAGTGTCCTTTATCATGAACTAAAAAGTGTTCAATCTCCTCCATCCCACAGTTAGTCTCGTTGAAAAAAAAGACACAACCTCCGAGTCCAGTTACTTATTCCCACTTCCGACTCTGTCGCCGCATGCTTTTTACTGTTTGCCATTACATTTAAAAAAAATATTTTGTTTGTATTAACATGAAAAGTGATGTTTTGTTCCCCTGTGTGGGACCGCTTTGCCTTCCTTTTTTTCAAGCCTGTATTCTGACATTGATTTTCTCAAAATGTATTGTACCAGAAAAAGACACAAAGTCCATCTAGTTCAACCAATAAAAAGGGGAAAACAAACATTTTTTTTTTTTTTTTTTGCTATCCTATATACACAATCCCATGCCCACAGTTGATCCACCAGAGGAAGTCAAAACCCCCAGCAAAGCATGATCCAATTTGCAATCCAATGGGATGTTCCCTGGATCATCTTTACCTATAAATGTTAGTATCCAGTTATATTATGTACATTTAGGAAAGAATCCAGGCCTTTGCTTTAAAAAAAAAAAAAAAAAAAATCTACTGAGCTGGCCAGAACCACCTCTGGAGGGAGTTTATTCCACATTTTCACAGCTCTTTGCCTCCAGACGTAGAGTGCCCCCTTTTTCCTCTGTGATGACCTTAAAGTGAATAACTGAACACCAAGTTCACTATATAGACCACTTATGTATTTATACATAACCCCCCTATGGAATTGTTCACACCATGGTGCAGAGATGTCAGTTTTTCTGCACGCATTCTGCAAGGGTTAAAAAAATAAACATAAACAATAGTTCTGTATGTGCCCTGTTTACACCACACCGTGCATATTTTTTCTGCGCAAGAATCTGCAACGTATGCGCAGTTTCCTGCATGGGGAAAAGAAAACTGACATGACATCAACATTGGTGAGAATAGGGCACATAACTGAGGCGCATAAAAACTGATGTGAAAATTATGTAAACTAATAGTTTCTCATCGGTTCCCATCAGTTTTCATACATATATTAATCTCCTTTTTTCAAGAGAGAATAAATTCAGTTCCTCTAATTTTTCCTCATAGCTGAGCTCATCCATGCCTCTTATCAGTTTGGTTGCCCTTCTCTGCACATTCTCCAGTTCCCTGATGTCCTTTTTTGTGAATTGGTGCCCAAAACTGAACTGCGAATTCCAGATGAGGGTCTTGTTAATGATTTGTACAGGGGCAGAACGATATCTTTAATAAGCCTAGGTTAAATTTTATTTGGCTACCAGTCATTAGAAACTACAGTCTTTTTTTTTAGCCCAGTAAGGCACAAAGGATTATAACCTGCACATGTCATGAGCAAATATAACAGCCCCATTGTACAAGCATGTACAGGAAGTCCCCGGGTTATGAACACAATAGGGACTGTAGGTTTGTTCGTAAGTCGAAGTTGTTCATAAGTCGCAACACTGCATTTGTAAGTGTAACTTCCGGTCAGAACACTGCATTTGTAAGTGTAACATCTGCCTGTGCATGGATGTGGGATGTTCCGGGCGCTTGTTATGTTACCTGGGGCTCTTCTGGCCATGTAGTACTGCAGCATGGGATCTGTCCGGAGGTATCCAGGACCAGCGTGGAGCACAAGTGGCCGGCATTTGAGGCCGTTCGTAAGTAGGAGTCCTTCATAACTCGGGTGTTCGTAACTCGGGGACTGCCTGTATAGAATGAGGGTCTTTTAATGCATTATCACACATTGATAAGATTGTGTAAATTAACTGGGTTGTGCTGCTCTTTGGTGCCTCCTGTCAAAATCTTTGCCCACCTGATTACACACGCATCCCCTGCAATGTCAGTTGAATCCTATTGGGAGTTATACGTATGTTAAGTTAAAATTAACATACGCTCTGAAAGATGGCAAATTTGCTTCATCCATTTAAAAATTTTGTACTGTTGAAAAAGCTTTTTGAAAACAAAATTAATTTATTTTTAAGGCCCCTTTCACACGGAACGGATCAGTAATGATCCGCCCCGTGATGATCCGCTTGCTCAACTGGAATCGCTCTGTTGTCCCCGCTGAGCCGGGTGATAACAGGGCGGTCCCGGCACACTGTGCAGGGACCGCCCCCGTCAGCTCTCCGCTCTCCTCTATGGGGGATCGGATGAACACGGACCGTCTGTCTGTGTTCATCTGATCCGCTCTGCAGACGGATAGAAAAATAGGATTTTCCTCCGTCTGCAGAATCGGACAATAGCGGAGGCGGACGATAGCGGGTGTCTGCGGATGTTCACCTGCAGACACCCGCTATCCCATAGAAATGCATGTATGTCCGTATTTCATCCGCAAACAGATCGATGAAATACAGACATAATGTCCGCATGTGTGAAAGGGGCCTAATTATTTTTTTAATGAAGTTCTCTTGTTTAACATTGTCTGCGCTCTTCTATTATTTAATTATATTATGCTGCATTCATTTATAAGATTTTTCATGGATTCTACATAAAACCAATATTTGCATATATGATCTATGCTTCCAGATTCGGGTATATCAGAATATGATTCTGGAAAAGGAGAAAGAGATGAAGGAGTTATCGCAAAAACACGATCAGGAGATTTTCAAGCTTGCTGCTAAATCTGATGCCACCGCTGACCTTCACCAGGTAAACTGTGTGCCAAAATTGGAAATCCTGATGCCACGTGGCAGTAAAACATTTTGTTTATCTTGAAGATACGTTTTTTTTGTAAGATGCCTTTATGGGGATCACCATCGGCTGGTATGAAGTAAAATGTGTTGGCATCACTCCAAGAGAAAGGCGTTGTCCTACATGATTTCTCTCCCCTGTCTCCCTTTTACTTAAAAAGAGGTGTTTTGTTGTGATCCTCACTGTAGAGATTTCCCATCACTTTCTGCCCTGATAGTAAATGAGAAGTCTCTCCAGTTGGGTCACAGACTGCAGTAAAAACTTCCAAAGCAAAAAATAACAGAAAGGAGCGCCTAACTGAATGTAAGAGTCCAAATTCCTTTAATGATAACAAATAGATATAAGGGCACCAAAGAAACAAAATGAGTGCCTAAACCTATATAGATCAATATAAGACTGCTACCCCTTTAATAGTATCAACCACACTATAGTGATAATCAAGATAAAAAGAAAAAGAAAGGCACTGCCCCTTAACCACTTGCCAACCAGCTCATGCATATTTATGGCGGCAGGTTGGCTCGCTCCTGTGAATCGCAGTACCTGTATGTCGGCTCCTTTAAAAACCAAATAGGCGCACGTGCCCCCTGCGTGGCGGGGGACCCAATGCATTTGGCTGGCTACCCCCCATCCTGGGCATGAGAGCCAGAAAGGGGATCTGTGTTTTTGGAAACACACAAATCCCTGTTCTGACAGGGGAGGAGATACAGATCTGCTGTTACTAGTAATTATGAACAGCAATAGGTCTCCTCTTCCAGTCAGTCCCCTCCCCCCGCAGTTAGAAACACTCATGAAGGAGCACATTTAACCCCTTGATTGCCCCCTAGTATTAACCCCTTCTTTGCCAGTGACATTTATACAGTAATCAGTGGCTATTTTTTTTAGCTCTGATCGCTGTATAAATGTCAATGGTCCCAAAAAGTATCCGATCTGTCAATCGCAATGTCGCAGTCCTGCTAATAATGATCGCCACCATTACTAGTAAAAAAAAAAAAAAAAAAAAAATGCTATAAATCCATTATTTTGTAGACTCTATAACTTTTGCACAAACCAATTAATATACACTTATTGCGACTTTTTTTTTTTTTTTCAAATAAATATCTAGAAGAATACATGTTGGCCTAAACTGATGAGCAAATTTTTGTTTTTGTTTTTTAAATTTTTTGCGTATTTTGTTCTTTTTTTGTTTATAGCACAAAACATAAATACCGCGGAGGTGATCAAATACCACCAAAAGAAAGCTCTATTTGTGGGGAAAAAGAAGTCAATTTTATTTTGGTACGCAGTGCTGTATCGCAAAAAATGGCCTGGTCATTAAGGGGAAAAATCTTCAGGGGCTCAAGTGGTTAAAATCAGCCTAAAATGTGTAATCTATTACATCTTTAAGAACTTGTGTCAACAACCTAGAAATAAAGCAATACAAAAAATGCAAAAAAGTGTCAGAGCAAATAATAGCATAAATAGTCCATATATCTTTAAGGATAGCCAAACACGGTGCTCCTTCAGGAATTATAGTGTCCAAATCTTCCAATTGCTTTGCTCCACCAAGTGAAAAAATATATATGTATATGGGCTCACCAGAACCTTTTAGCCCCCAAGTGACCATCGAGTAGAAAGTAAAAGGATCCAATTCTCCAGCAGCTCCCCACACTCCCACTTTGCAACACTATAATAAAATGCTCCAGGAGAGACCACAAGAGGATAATACAGTGAGGGGAAAAAGTATTTGATCCCCTGCTGATTTTGTACGTTTGCCCCCATGACAAAGAAATGATCAGTCTATAATTTTAATAGTAGGTTTATTTTAACAGCGAGAGACAGAATAACAACAAAAATATCCAGAAAAACGTATTTCAGTGAGTAAAATAAGTATTTGATCTCCTATCAATCAGCAAGATTTCTGGTTCCCAGATGTCTTCTATACTGGTAACGAGCTGAGATTAGGAGCACTCTCTTAAAGGGAGTGCTCCTAATCTCAGCTTTTTATTGTTGCCTATATAAAAGACACCTGTCCACAAAAGCAATTGATCAATCCGATTCCAATCTCTTCACCATGACCAAGACCAAAGAGCTGTCCAAGGATGTTGGGGACAAGATGGTAGACCTACACAAGGGTTTTTAATTTGCTATTACACTTTATTGCATTTTTAGCACTACTCAAATACCTTTTTAATGGTTTACGGTTAAAAAAAAAAAAAACTGCCATCGCGTTTCAGGGGCCAAGCCTGCTCTTTCCAAACACTAATCTACACTATATTACCAAAAGTATTGGGGCCCTTGCCTTTACACGCACAGAACTTTAATGGCATCCCAGTCTTAGTCTGTAGGGTCCAATATTGAGTTTTCTCACCTTTTGCAGCTATAACAGATTCAGCTCTTCTGGGAAGACTGTCACAAGGTTTAAGAGTGTGTCTATGCATTCCAAAAGTGCATTTGTGAGGTCAGGCACTAATGTGAAAGAGAAGGTCTGGCTCGCAGTCTCCACTCTAATTCATCCCAAAGGTGTTCTATCAATTTGAGGACAGGGCTCTGTGCAGGCCAGTCAAGTTCCTCCACCCCAAACTCGCTCATCCATGTCTTTATGGACCTTGCTTTGTGCACTGATCCAAATCATTTGGTGGAGGGGGGATTATAGTGTGAGTTTGTTTTTCAGGGGTTGGGCTTGGTCCC
Organism: Lithobates pipiens; assembly: GCF_037356315.1. Lineage (NCBI taxonomy): Eukaryota > Metazoa > Chordata > Amphibia > Anura > Ranidae > Lithobates > Lithobates pipiens. Next base: position 229,231,830 of record NW_027507686.1, on the reverse strand, counting down.
TTAGTTCCAGTGAAGGGAACTCTTAAGGCGTCAGCAAAGACATTTTGGACAATTTCATTCTCCCAACTTTGTGGGAACAGTTTGGGGATGGCCCTTTCCTGTGCCATCATGACTGTGCGCCAGTGCACAAAGCAATGTCCATAAAGACATGGATGAGAGAGTTTGGGGAGGAGGAACTTGACTGGCCTGCAAGAATTTTTTTTCTGATGTCTCTTCATGTATTTGGTGCAGATTTTACAATAGGGAAGCCGCCCTTTGATTTTTATATAGGATCTTCTGTCTTTAACAGCTGCTCAAGGCACTGAAACAGAAGCTGCATGAGGAAGAAGAGGTGTTATCAGGCAAGAATCAGGTGATTGATGTTTTACAAAAGGAGCTCGATAATAAGGATCAACAGATCGCTGTAAGTAGCTGAATTTCCCACATTAATGGGATGATGTATGGACATTCTTTCATAACGTGGTGTACAGTACATGAGATTTGTAGTTATTTTATTCTATTCAATCACAGATCCGCTTACCGGAGTCTCACTGTTTAAGTGGTTGTAAACCTCAGACATGAAAGATTAACAAAGCATATCCTTCTAAAGTGTGTACTTGTCTCAGTCCAGAGCACTAGGTGTCATGTCTGCTGTGTCATTCCTCCCAGTTTTCCTGACACAAAGACATAAATTGGACACAGATGAGGGACTTCCAGCTGATTGACAGCTTCGGCTTTGTTCCTGTGAGCTGTGTAAACAGATGCTCCTGCTGCTGTCCTTGGCAATGAGGAGTTAGAAACCTGGGAGAGCTACTGCTCTCTTGCACATGTTTGAATCCGGATGGGGCTTGGGTAAGTATTGGGGGGGCTAGGGTGGTGGGATTTGCTACACACAGAAGATTTTTTACCTTGATGCATAAAATACACAAGGGTAAAAAAAAAAACCCTGAGCCTTTACAACCACTTTGACATTTCTAAATATTCCTTATAGGATAGCTAATCATCTGCTCTTTCTGAGTTCTGGTCCATTTCTAATTAGCCCACCCGTGTTTCATTTTTTTTTTTTCCTTTTGTGCTTTCATAGTGTCATGATTTCAACCTAAGATAGCTGGCTTTTGAATGTGCACCATTAGTGATTTTAAACAATAGGTGACTCATTTGATATTGCAGGAAATGAATGAAAGATGCAGACGTCTGCTGTCCGAAAAAGAGAACCTCCAGTCTAAACTGGACGCAGAAAAGCACATAATGAGAGCTCAGCTTAAGGACATGATGGAGAGACATGAGGCAGAAACGCGTACGCTGAATGACCGCCACAGTAAGACACTGCAAGATATCCAGGAAAAACACGAAGTGGAAATAAAGGAAAAATTCCAGACTATCCAGCAACTTCAGGAACAAATGCAAGGCCTGGTGAGCCCAGGAGAAGTCAGAACGGGATCCCATGAGACGGCAGATAAGGAAATGATCAAGTTACAAGGTAATGAATTGCTTACCTGATGATCAATATTTGTTATCTGCAGGAACTATTTAAATTATAACTAAAGTCATTTTTTTTTATTTTGCATAGACTGGAGAGGGATTGTAACATCTGTCCGGGTTTTATTGCTTTCTGTGACCCCATAAGAGAGATTCCCACTCTCTATTTGTCATGTTTACTGTTCTCATCAAAAGTGAAACTGAAAAGTCCAAAATTTTGGGTTTTCCCAGCAATAGGGTATCTTCCAATGGGGACACTAGTTCTGGTGACAACGAGGGATTCCCTCATTTTGGGGGAATTTCCTCTCACTTTCTGTTTTGGCCAGAAGACCGGAAGTAAAGGAGAATCTCCCGAATGGGACACAGATGGCAAAAAAAGACATCTTCCCTTATTCTGTCCAAACCAAAAAAAGTTTTGCATATAGTTCTATTCTAAATTGTTTGTTAAGTTTGTTTGAAACTGATTTGGTTATAAATAATAAAAAGTTTACTCCAATGTCTGATAAATGAGGTTCATGTGGAGCAGAATTCATCAGTATTCAAAGGCAGGTACACAAAAAATTGTGTTGCGCTGTTAAATTGCTGCAATAAATTAAATAAGATGTAGTGCTATCGTGACACCTACATTCCTTAAAGTGCTCACAATTTATAAATAACATAAAAATGTCCAAAAAAAAAGATATATAGGTATGTATATCGTTATATCAAAAAATACTGTCATGACGAAATGCATTCATGGGCCAAGTCCAGAACTATTGAATTAGGATTAATCAAATAATCCCATATACAATGGCAGTGGTGGAAATAGTGCTGCACAGGTGCTTATGCTGTCACAGTAGTGCTCACTTTGCGTGCTCCACACTTATGTAACAAATGGCCTCTTACCGAACATAAAGACCCTAACTCCGGGTCTAGCCACGTATCAGGGAGAAAACCTCTCACTCCATGTCTCGCAGAATTGTGGCAAATGAGATGTCGTACATCCACCACA